>NC_050202.1:75783300-76383300 GCF_013141755.1 Anopheles stephensi | reverse complement strand
AGTCACGGAACTGGCCGGTGTTCGAGTAATAGATTTACTGCGTTCTAATTGCTTAGATATGAAAATGGATAGTGGGAAACAACGTTTAAGTTATAAGCTACATTGTAATCTTATGTCCTTAGGTGCAAAAGCTGCAATAAATACAACTATTTGAAGTATAACGTGAGGATGGATGTGAGATCAGACCCGAATCTGAACCTGTGAGGGCCGCAAACACTTTCAGTAGGTGCTTTTCGGGGCTTTCTATTCGAAAGTTCCCGGAGGTTTTCCATTTCTTCGATAGAGGTACACGCAACGCATACAACAAACTTGTAGATTTTTGTTTTCTAAATTAGTTCTGATCATTAATCGTTCCCGGATGTTGAGTACTATTGCCGATATTGTGAAAACTCCCCGTACAAATGCAGTAAACTTGTGAAAACAATGGGAGAAAAAGAAGGCGACCAACATTCCATGATTGGCTTCGCTTCCCTCGTACGACGTGGAACGGAGAGCGAATGAACCTTACATAAGAGCGAAGCTTTGCTTTAAACGGTTGCTCGAAAGCTTTCTCGTTCGAAACACCTTCGAACGGTCTAAAACACACCGATCGGGTTTTCCCACAAGGTGTGTACACCGATGAATGCCCTGCTCTAAGTACCTTGATTGCACGTTTAGATCATATTCGAAAAATCTCATTTCGCTCGGGCCGGGCGAATCGTAGCTGTCAGAACGGGGAGCCGTTAAAAATTAAAGTTCCCACAGAGTTTCAAAGAACAAACAGTTTTGCACTTTCTTCTTCACACCTTTCTTCCTATAAAAGCAAAAGGAAACGCGCCGGCGAACATTCCAGCGGTGTAGCTTTTAACTTTTGTAGTGTACATTTAAACGGGTAGCAGGTTGGGAAGTGATTGCGTTCTGCTTCTGCTCGATCGAACGCTGCCCCTGGCCGTATTTGTTTTGCCGAACTGTTTGCGCACAAACATGGCGTGTAACAAAGAAAATCGTAAACTGTTCACTGCACCAGCACCGGTAACCACAGGCACCATAATCCCGTCCCATTCGGGTGCGATGTTGGCAAGGAAAGGCGCCACTGGCTCTGCACCGGCTGCAAACCACGCGCTCAAAACCAACGCAGCAAAGGTGGCCGGGAAGGGGGTGGAAGGGCAGTCGCACGGAGGAGTGTTTAAAGCCCCACAGTTACCACCACCTGTCGGACGAACAGCGGCGCCCAGCAGCAGTAGTAAACCGGGCGCTGAAAAACCACCTCCAAAGACTGATGATGGGTGCCAGCCGGAACCGATGGATACGACGCCGTCCAGTGATAAGCCGGCGAACGGTGGAGAGCGGTCGAGCGGCACGAATGCGGACCCTAATCAACAGGCGGCACCGAAACCGGCCAAAAAAGTGTGGACGCTCAGCAACTTCGATATCGGTCGACCGTTGGGCCGTGGCAAGTTCGGTAATGTGTATCTGGCACGGGAAAAGGAAACAAAGTTTGTCATCGCGCTGAAGGTTTTGTTTAAGAAGCAGGTGAGTGGTGTATGCGAATGATTTGCGTTCTTTGACGCTAACATCGTCGTTCCCTCCCGTTTAGGTGCACGCCCAAGGCATTGAGCATCAGGTGCGAAGAGAGATCGAAATTCAGTCCCATTTGCGCCATCCGAACATACTGCGCATGTACGGCTACTTTCACGACGAGTCGCGGATTTATCTCATCCTAGAGTACGCACCGGGCGGCACGCTGTTCAAGGAGCAGCAGCAACAGCCGGGAAAACGGTTCCCCGAGAAACGGTGCGCCATCTACGTGTACTCGCTCGTATCGGCGCTGATCTATCTGCACGAGCGCAACGTCATCCACCGTGACATTAAGCCGGAAAACTTGCTCCTTGGGCATGGTGGGGAGCTGAAGATAGCTGACTTCGGATGGTCCGTACACGAACCGACATCCTCCCGAACCACGCTGTGCGGTACGCTCGATTATCTGTCTCCGGAGATGGTACAGGGCCAACCGCACACCAAAACCGTTGATCTGTGGAGTTTGGGCGTGCTGGCGTACGAGCTGCTGTGCGGAAAGGCTCCCTTCCTGGCCAACACTTACGAGGAAACGTACCGTAAAATTATGAAAGTGCAGTACACCGTACCGCCGGATGTGACGAAGGCGGCCGCTCACCTAATTTCGCGGTTGCTCGTCAAGGATCCGGCCAGCCGTATGCCGTTAGAGAATGTGGCCATCCACCCTTGGATTCAGCTGCACGTGGACAAAAAGTAAGCGAAGTGCCATTTACGTTAGCGATGCGCGGTCGTTTGTCGTCAACTGAGTATTTTTAGTATGTTTCTACTTTAGTCTTTTTTGTTAGAAGTAATGTTAATTTTCGAAGAACAGTACTGTGCAGCAGTGAGTGAGAAAACGGATGGGTGTACAGAACGGTTGCATATCTTAAATTCGTATAAAATAGGCAGGTTTTATGATAATTTTACACCATCGATATTCCTGTTTCTTTTATTTGGTTTTGCCAGCCATCCGTTGGCGTCGGTCCTGTACGGTCGGTTGAGTCGTGACGGATCCTTCTGTTAATGCTTTGAATACGATTGCGATCCAGCTCCATTCCCAGACAAGAACATGTTTAAGAACGATTGAAATTTTCGATTGCTCTCGTCCAGTATCTGTCGACTCATGTTTAAAAACTTTCGGTCCGACTCTTCCTGAGCTTTGCTGTACAATCCGAACTGATAATCGATCAGCTTTTTCTGATTTCGATAGGCTTCTTCTTCGTTCGCCAGTTTGTACGGTGGCAAACCCGATTTTGGCGTTTCGTCTCTGCGATATGATGGTGGTCGTTTTCTATAGCGCCTAGACCGCCTGGGACTGCTACTCACAGCGGGCTGTGATTTTGATTCTGGTTCAGTTTCTTTGTCGATTTCCTCGATGTTTGCCATATCGTCCTCACAATCGTCCTGAATCGATTGTTCTGCCTCGGCCAGCTCTTCCTCTATGTCCACGCCAGCTTTCGGTTCAACTGGAAAAGAAGAATTATGATAGTTGAGCGATGAAGAAATGCCAACACAATTTAATGCGTAACCCCTGAGCAGCACATACCTCTGGAGATGCTCAATGAGTACAGTTTCGACTCGGTAACGGCTGGCGGTGATGATGATGGTGCTGTTGGTGGTGGAGGTTTTCCTTTCATCAGCATATCGATCTCGTCGTAGAACTGGAATGGATTACTCTCCGCCAGATCGGGATCCTTCTGTTGGTCCGTGTATCGCTTCTTCAGATTCTTCCATCGGTTCTCTATCTGTTTGGGGTCCTTAGTGTTGTAGCCGCGGTGTATCATTTCCTCACATACCAACCGAAACGCTTTGTCTTTCCGAAACGGCCTCCCGTTCATGGCTTTCAGACTTTCCTGCTCAAGCATTACGTTCAACATTTCCAGTGTTTCGTCGTACGACCACATATTGCGCTTCGTCATCTTGGTTGGCGTTGTAGCTGGTCGCTTGCCGAATCATAAGCTTGAATTGGTCAACGTTGGTCAGCGAAACGTGCGTATCGATTGAAAGGATCGAATCGCGCCAGAGTTAAATGAAAATTATCAGTGTTCAAACCAAAATAAACAATCGAAAAGCTGCACTTTTTCTTCTTCTTCTTCTTCTCTTTGTGAGGATATATCACGGTTCGGTGAGGAAGTCCAGCTTCCTGGGCCCTTCCGCACTACTCCGCGATTGTGATACACGATCCTCAATGAGTATGGACCGGCAACTAAAGGCCATATGTCCTTTTTTCTGATTATAATTGTACTGTTGTATCTTTTGTCGTTCTTGTGGTCACTTTCTGTTGGTATTCTGTATAGATGTTTGTTGACACCTTGATGGTCGGTCTATTTTGTTTATATTGTGGTGTTGGGTACTTGTACTGTTTGAGAAAGCTGTTGATTGATGAAAAATCCAGTGTTTTGAGCTGGATAATGACCTGAATAGGTCAGCCTTATCCCGGGCTGGCTCGGCATTGAGGGTTGATTGTGAATCTCTACAAGTATCCTATCCTTTCCTTGCCTAGGACAAGGTTCGAATTAACCGTTACGCTTTTGTTTGTTTGAGGTAGTTACCCTTAGTTTTTTTCACATGCGTCTATTTGAATTTGTTGTTGTAGTTTCAATTTCCTAACTTTCCTGACCCTCTTAGAACGTTATTTTATTCTCTTTAATAAATTTGGTTACTTCTTTTATGATGTTTGCATTCTTTGCTTTCCAGGCTTTGATGAAGTCTTCCTCATTTATGTTGCTGGAATTATTCCTTTCTATTGCATATCTTTGGCAGTAAAAGGTTCTATGGTTAGCTGTATCCGGTTCATCGCAGATTTCACACGTCCCATTTTCAATCAGCTTCATTTTATGAAGCCAGTAGTTCCCGTAATCGTGTCCAGCTACTAGTCGGTTTATTTTTTTAATGTCTTTTGCTGGGAGGTTTAGTTTGTGGTGCCACATATTCTTTTCTATGCAATGTTGGTATCTAGCGAACTTTTTGCCTTTGTTTAAGCATAGATTTGTGTACCATAGGTCGGCTTCTATTATGGCTTTGTTTTTAAAAGTCATTATGGCATCCTTCATTCTTAGTTTATTTTGTATCACAGATTGGGATTTAAGGCCTTCCTTTGCCAGCTTGTCTGCCTCTTCATTGCCATGTATGCCGACATGGCTTGGCACCCATTGTATTTTGGCTTTGGTTATTTGGCAATTATGAATAATTCTACTAACTAATTCATCAATAAATAATTCGTCTTTGGTAGAGTTTAAAATAGTGCATGCTGCCATACTGTCGGTATATATACTAATGTTAACCCACCCTTCGCTTACTGATAAAGTGAGTGCCTTGTCAATTGCATATAATTCAGTGGTACATATCGACGTTGGGGAGTTGAGTCTGTACATCATTTTACGCACTTCTTGAGGGTTTACTATTATGTAGATTCCTATTCCACATTCGTTCTCTTTTTTACTCCCATCCGTAAAGATCTTAATGCCCTGTTGCCTGTTTATATTGTCCATGCTCCTTTGGTATAGAACTGCCTTATTGTGTTGGGTTTTGCCTGCATCTATTCCAGCGATTGATGTGCTTATTGTTACATCCTTCCAATCTTCTTTTGCGTGGTTGTATTCGTATTTCAATATGTTATTGAAAATCGTTTTGTCTGCTAGATAGGTTTTCTCTTGGGCTGTAATTTTTTGTGATGTGTTGGGTTGTATCTGAACATGTGTATTGAACAGGGAGTGGGCTATTGCTTTACATAGTTGTTTTTGAATGAGGAATGCGGATCTGACGTGGAAAGGCCATTCAGCCGCTATCGCATGAAGGGTATTGAGAGGGGTGGTTTTTGAGCATCCTGTTATTTTTCTTAGCGATTGGTTTAGTGTCGTATTCATCGATTTGATCTCCTTTTTATTGCCATTATAGCTCAGTGATATGCCATACTCTAGACTTCCCCTAATTAGGGCTTGGTGAAGTTGTTTGGCCTTCTCAGGATTGATGTTGAAGGTTCTATTGCATACTATTTTTAATAAGTTTAATTTCTTATCTGCTTTGGCGATCTGGCTTTTTATATGGTCGTGGAATTTTAAGCCCCTATCGATAACAATTCCTAAGAACTGGTGTGAGTTGACTTGGTCAATAGGTGCCCCATTTAGTGTGATTCGCA
The DNA here is from genome assembly GCF_013141755.1 of Anopheles stephensi. Taxonomy (NCBI): domain Eukaryota; kingdom Metazoa; phylum Arthropoda; class Insecta; order Diptera; family Culicidae; genus Anopheles; species Anopheles stephensi. The sequence goes on along the minus strand of NC_050202.1, from coordinate 76,377,629 downwards.
TTCTGCTATTATTTTTGTCAAATGTCATTACTTTTGTTTTGTCAATATTGATTTTAAGTTTCAGCGAGGTTAGTATCATCGCTAACTGATCAAAAGCTCTTTGCAGTTTTTGGTTCGTTGCTGACGCTGTTATTCCACTTTCTACTATCGCGAAATCGTCCGCATATTGGATTACTCTCATTTTATCCTCGTTTAATGTGTGACATTCACTGGTGTAAATGTTAAAGAGTATTGGTGATAGAACATCACCTTGAGGTAATCCCTTTGAAATCCTTCTCTTTATGGTAGTACCTTCTGTTGCTACTTCAATCCATCTGTTTGTTAGGAAGCCTACGATCCATCTGATATCCTCTGTGGATATCATATTGTTGGAGAGGCAGTTTTTTAGTATTTGTATGTCAACACTGTTGTATGCATTTTTTATATCCACAAATAGTGCTGCAGTGTGTTTGTTTTTTCTGCTATCATACATCAGTTTGTTCACCAAGCAGTCTACCGCTGATGTAGTGGCACGGTTTTTTCTAAAGCCAAAGGAAAATTCGGGCAATAGTCGATACTTTTCTACATCGCTATAAATATTTTCCAGTATTGCTGTGTTTGTTACCTTAGTAATCGTTGGTAACATGGCTATAGGTCTATAACTAGTAGCTTCGTTTGGGTCCTTCCCTGGTTTTTCTATAGCAACTATTCTTATCGTTTTTAACTTTTTCTCTACTCTGCCCGACTTATACATGTTATTGACATCATCAATAATGGCTTGTGTATTTTTTCTGTTTAGTTTTTTAAGCATATTGTATGAGATGTTGTCAATGCCAGGGGAAGTGTTCTTTTTAGAGTAGATAATTCTATCCCATTTCTCAAGGTCTATGATATTTTTGTCACTATAGAAATGATGTACTTTTATTCGGCTTGTACTCTTTGTCGGGCCGAAATTGATGTTTAGAAATTCAGATGCTTTGGTTTTGTCTTTGGTGATGATGTTGTAGTTTTTTGAACTTCCCTTCATGGACCCAACTATTTTCCATAGCTTTGTGGCAGTGGTTTGGGAATCTACTTGATCCAATTTATCTTCCATTTGTTTTGTTTTTGCTTGCTTTTTAGTGAATCTAAACTTGGCCAAGTCTCGTTTGTAGCTTATTGCATTGTCTAGTGTTCTGTTTTGATTGTATAGTGTGCGCGATTCATTTTTCTTTTTCCACGCTTTTTGCACCTCTTCCGTCCACCACGTCTTTGGTATGTATTTTGTCTTAATGCTATTTTTAATAAATATTCTTTGTATATCTTTGGTTAAGCTATTAATGTTGTTTCCTCTCTTGAATGGAAGGTTTGCTATCTGCTCGTCTATTTTCTTTTTTTGATAGACGATTCTTTGGTTGTTTAGGGATTGAATGCCATTATACGATGTTATTATAACCCTGTGTCCACTATTGCCAATATGTAGATCCGTTACCCGTCTCTGTATGCTTGGCGCAACCGACATCGTAGCTATAGTTAAGTCTATGGCTGAGTTCTTTTTTGCTGGGTCAGGGTTTATGAACGTTTGTTCTTTGTTGTGTACTAGCATCATGTTGGCTTCATTTATCTCTTCAACAATAGCTTTGCCTTTTCCATCGCAATAATCGTTTCCCCAATCTGTGTGGTGTGCGTTAAAATCGCCAACGATTATAACTTTGTTATATCTTTGAAGATTGTTCATAATTTGTCCGATTAGTGTCCTGAATCGTGCTATTTGTGTAGTCGGTTTCACATACACTGATGCTATAACTAGTCCGGACTGTTTTATTCTTATCGCTATAGCCTGGATGAGCGGATTGGGGGTAACGATATCTAACCGTTCGATGGTAAGTGTATTGCGGGCAATTATCATGCACCCTCCGTAGCCATCTTCTCTATTCTGTGTGAGTATGTAGTAATTAGGTATCCTTGCACTCGTTATGGAGTCTGGATTTAGCCACGTTTCTTGTAAACAAGCTACATCTACATTTTCTTTAATCAGTATTTCACGGATTTCCTCTTTGTTATTTTTAAAGCTTTGAATATTAGCTTGTAATATCTTGAAGAGGAGCAGTATAGGTAAGTAGATTTATGTATATAATCCTATATATATATATATATATATTTTTTTTTATGGGGTGTTGTTGTCTTTTTCTGTTTCTGGCGATAGTTTTTTTTCTAGTATTTTTGGATCAATTTTGTGTACAGTGTTTGTGTGTATGGCTGGCGTAGTCTCGGTCACTTCTTCGATGTATATCGAGTCCTGCGATTCGAAGGATGCGCTCGATATGTTATCTATGTCATAGTAGATTTTTTTACTTTTATGGTTGTTTGGTGGGAATGATGTATAGGCAGTGGTATTTGTATTCTGTGGTGTGGTGTGGTTTTCTGAATGTGGTATTAGTATTTCTGTGCTGATTTTGGAGCTGTTTTGTGAGTGATTTTTTTCTGTAGTGTGGTGTGTGTCGACATTATTGAGACTATTTGTCGTGGTAGTATTTCTCATTTTCTGTGCATAGGACACTTCTGTCGTGTAGACCCTAGGGATAGTAGGGCATTGTTTTCTCCTAATTCTTCTTGCTTCACCGTACGTCATTTTTCCTTCTGTTTTTATTTTGCTAATTATCATTTCGTCCATAAAGACGGGGCAATTTTTGTCTAGCGTGTTATGAGCTTCTCCACAAGATACACATTTTACTTCACTGCACGGGGTTTCATGCTCCGGTTTGCTGCAGTTGGCGCACGTTCTTTCCCCGCGACACCATTTCTTTGTGTGCCCCAGTTTCATGCAATTGTTGCAACGCATGGGACGGGGGATGTATAGTTCCACTTTAAGTGGGTAAAGGCCAAAATCCACCATCCGGGGTACCTTGCCTGATTTAAATGTAATGATGGCTGTACGGGTGTTTTTTAGTTGGTTGTCTATCTTTCTTTTTAGGATCGTGACTTCCAACGCTTTTTGGTGTTTCAATCCATCTAGAATTTCGGCTTCCGTTAAGAATTCGATATCAGGGCACCTTATCATACCTTTACAGGTATTGAGGGTCGGGTGCTCTGTTGTTTTTAACATAATGTCACCTCTGCAATCTGATATTTTTTTGATGCCCTGTATCTTATTAGCCTGTCTTGGATTTGCTACCTTTATTAGTAGCTTCCCGTCCTTTAATCTGTTTACCTGACGTGCTTTTTCCCCTATCGCATCGTCAATCACTTTTGCCATGAGGAATGGGTTCACATTACTTAGGTCCCTATTTGGAGTTACTGCCTCCATGATGAGGAAGACTTCTTCATCACAAGATTCATTTCCTACTAGCAGTGCTTTCGTCTTCTTTCCAACTTTCCTTTTTGGCTCCGTGTACTCTTCTAATCCATTGTAGTAGTTTCCGAGGGGAATCCCCCCCCCTGGGTCCTGGACCCCCATACCTCCCACTTCCTCCTATCCTCCGTAGGTATTATTTTTTCTCACACTGTCCACTTAGAGTTTTTTTTTTCCACTTCACTTTTCTCAAAATTTACTCTTCCTGGGTTGATTTATCTAACGGTTTTTTTAATCACACGTGTATATTCTTCAGGTGCCAACTGTCGAATGCTGCACTTTTTCAACTCCACTTGGACGCGTTTGTTTTGCTGTGCAATTCGGCGCGTTGGTTCTGTTTATAGTCTCAGGGTTGAAGTTGAGTTCTTCCGATCGGATATCGAACCGAACACACATCGTTTGAACTTGTTCGGATTGTTTTGCCAAAAAGGTATTCTGATTTTTATTTTTTATTCAAATCTCACATATTTTTTGGTAATTTTCACTCTTAAAAACACGAAATAAAATTAAAATTACCACTGCGGCCGAATTGTCACTTTTGACGGCTGTGAACTGACAGTACCATCGAGATGACAGAATTCAAAACTCAAGATAAAAAAATATCGAACCACAGCACGAAGCACATTTTCCGAATCGGCTCCCGGGAACGTTGCGATTTCAACCAACCAAACTCAACTAAATACTAATCGCTTCATCGTGCAAGAAAAAGCTCCAAAATACACCAAGTGCAAAGCATCCGTGATAGTGAACATACAAAAGCTCTTTCGTCAAAATGTCGTGGTTGTTTGGATATAAGAGCCAAGTTCCTCCGCAAGGCGGCGGTGATGGAGGTCCGGAACCACCGGGACCGCCACCCTCATCGGCCGGTAGCGCCGGTCAGGTGGCGGGTGATGCAAACCTGACCAAAGCGGAGCGCAAAGCGATGGAGGCGTACCGGTTCGATTCGTCAGCGCTGGAAAGGGCGGCCGAAGCTGCCCGCACTCTGGAACGATCGAGTAAGTTTTCCTTAATGTTGCGTAATCGTGATGGGGGGGACCGCTCCGGTGATATCATGTTATGCCTGTAACGTTTCCGTTTTTTGTTTTGCAGAACATGCTCGCGAAGCGCTGGAACTGTCGAAGCTCCAAGAGAATACGCGCCAGCAAGAGTATATGGCCAAGGTGAAGGAATATGAAGCTCACATCGAGTCATCCAAGGTGGAGCAGAAGCGGGTGGATCATGAAGAGCGCCGGAAGACGCTGGCCGAGGAGACGAAACAGCAGCAACAGCGTGCTCAGTACCAGGATCAGCTGGCCCGTAAACGGTACGAGGAGCAGCTGGCCCAGCAGCAGCGCGTGCAGGAAGAGAACCTACGCAAACAGGAAGAAAGTGTTGCGAAACAGGAAGCGATGCGCCGGAAAACGATCGAGCACGAGATGGAACTGCGCGAGAAGAACAAGATGAAACTGCTGGAGGCCGAACTGCGGGCAAAGGCCAAAGTGGACCGTGAAAATCGCGACCTAACGCTGGAACAAATTCGTCTGAAGGCGGAAGAAAATCGAATCACCGTAATGGAGGGCATTAAGACGGCTGGGTCCGTCCTGGGCCAGGGTGCGACCGCGTTGCTTACCGACTGGAACAAGGTGGTCACCACTGTCGGAGGTCTGTCGCTGCTAGCGCTCGGTGTTTACACGGCCAAAGGTGCCACTGGAGTGACGGCCCGCTACGTAGAGGCACGGATAGGCAAACCATCGTTGGTGAACGAAACATCGCGATTTTCGCTGCTGGAAGCACTCAAACATCCCATCGATACTGTGAAACGGTTGAAGCACAAACCGACCGAAGCGCTGCAAGGTGTTGTGCTGCAGCCGAAGCTGGAGGAACGGTTGCGAGACATCGCCATCGCCACGAAAAACACCAAGAACAACAAGGGCCTGTATCGGAACATTCTCATGCACGGACCGCCCGGAACGGGTAAGACCATGTTTGCTAAACGACTGGCCACACACTCCGGCATGGACTACGCCATCATGACCGGTGGTGATGTCGGGCCGATGGGCCGGGATGCAGTGACGGCAATCCACAAGGTGTTCGATTGGGCCAACACGAGCAGGCGCGGGCTGCTGCTGTTTATCGACGAAGCGGACGCTTTCCTGCGCAAACGTTCGTCCGAACAAATATCGGAGGATATGCGGTCGGCGTTGAATGCGTTCCTGTATCGTACGGGTGAGCAGAATCCAAGGTTCATGCTGGTGCTGGCCTCGAACACACCGGAACAGTTCGATTACGCCATCAACGATCGGTTGGACGAGATGGTGGAGTTTACCCTGCCCGGAATAGAGGAACGGGAACGTTTGATACGTTTGTACTTCGACAAGTTCGTACTGCAACCCGCCGCCGAGGGCAAGAAGTAAGTAGTGGGATTCAGAGTTTCTCTGGAGTACAGCGAATTACAACGGGGGTTTCTTTGCTCTTTTTTGTAACAGACGCTTCAAGGTGGAACAGTGGGACTACAGTGCAGTGTGTAGCAAAATGGCCAAAATGTGTGAAGGCATGTCGGGTCGTGAAATCTCCAAGCTTGGCGTATCGTGGCAGGCAGCATGTTACGCATCGGAGGAAGGTATCCTCACCGAGCAGATGGTGCTGGATCGGTGCGAAGCCGCCGCCCGGCAGCATCGGCAGAAGATGGCTTGGCTTTCGGAGCAGGAAAAACTCGACCACAAATCCATCACCGGTGGTAAGGGCTTCCTGACACAGTAACGCCGTTACCCAGGCTTACCAGAGTAAGTAGAATTGGATACGATAGTCGGTGATGGATGGATTGGATGGCCGTTCCCGAGTAACGATCCCAGGCCCGCTCATTAAGTGCAATCAATGGCAATGAGTAGTAGTTGTTGGGGTTTGTGAAACCGGAAATATGGAAAACGGCGGTGTTAGAGAGCATCAGCACATGGAAACCGCTCACAGCGTCATACCATCCATCGCCGATGGGCTTATCGTTCGACTGCAGGAGATTTATATTAAACTTCCTACGAACTAGCCCGACGCAATCAAAATCCACCACCCAGTTCGCACACGGAGTAATGCATTTTGAAAAGAACAGCTTTTAATGAAAAGTGCATGATGTGGTCAGCATCTTTCCCGGCAGCCCAACCGTTGCACGACTCCGCATGTGTTCATGTTCGATAGTGATATAAGGTCCACAATGTTCTAGCGGTATATACCGGTAATGTTACGAACTACCGTACAATTGCAAATATTGTCTGTTACGGAGCTAAAGTTATTTGTTTTTTTTTTTTGGTTTTTTGTTTCCTTGAAACGGACGTTAGGGAAGGCATTAGAAATAGAAATGCACAATGAGCATGATTTAAAATCGCTTTTTATGAACTACGGTGAGACGCGAAAGAAAGCTTATCCGTCCGATACATATCACAAGTGGGCCCGCTTTTGTTGTACAAAACATTTGTTTATTGGTATTTATGACACGGTAATATCATAAAGCAATATTTGTATGTTGATAAAATGAAAGAACCCACGGTTCATTTGCATGAGAATCTTTCTTAATGTTTGTATAATCTACTTAAAAATAGCAAAGAGAAGAAACGTAAGGACTCGATCGGAGGGAACTGGGTTTCTTTTCCCTCCTTCCCTCTTTCATAACCAAACCCCACCCCCCTGCTACCCAGATTTTTTTGTTTTTTTGTTTTTGTTGCGACAAAACTTACTGATAACAATACCTGTCGGTTGATTTGTTGTGAAGACCCAACGTTTCGTCTGAGAAATGCGGCGCAATTTTTTGTTTTGTGGGAATTTAAATTAATTTGTAGCTTGCCCGCGTGCATTAATGCCGCGGGAAAGGTAATGTATGTTTTACTTTCTTTTTTATCCCCCCATATGGGGAACTGCTCCTGAACGCATGCAAAACTCCACCCCGTCTACGATAACATCGGGGTGGTTGTTTTGGGGGGCCACCGCCACACTCTGTCTAAAACCGGTCGAAGATTGGTTTGTCTTCGCTTGCAACAACAACAAAAAAAAGGGAGAAGGTATTTATATAATAATTAAACCAACGAGCAACACCCCGAAACAATTGGGATGTCTCTGCGTCCGTTCCGTAAGTCGCCCTTCGTCGCCGTCCCAGAACGTTCGTGCGTTGCGTTGCTGTACTTCGCCAGCGCTGCGACAGTCGACTAAATAAATTAAGTAACGCATCCGAAGGTATGTTCGGCTCCGCCCCAGCTCGCTCGGCCACTTTCTCCCGTTCCTCTGCACCACTTCTTGCACCTGGGAGCGCAACGCAGCTCTACCACACCTCACACTTGTGCTCCGGGTTCATCGGGGAACCGACCGGGCAGTTGAAGTCCTTCGCAAACTCGTGCATATTGCTCATCGGTCCCAGCACGCGGAACTGTCCGGGCGAGTGGACGCCGGTGGTGATGCGCATCTTCATCGTCTCCGGACGGTACACCGAGCACCAGGTCTGGGCGGCCGACAGCCAGAACATCTGCTCCGGGCTGAGGTCCAACCCGGGCAGACGCGGCTCGGGTCCATTCTTTTCGGCCCACTTGCGGTACGCGTAGTACGCCTCCTTGATGCCACCGTTGTCGGCAATGTTTTCGCCCTGCGTGTTGATACCGTTCAGGTTCAGCTTCACGTTCGGCTCCGTGTAGTTGCCGTACTGCTCGATGATGCAGCGTGCCTTCTCCAGGTAGGCTGTCTTGGTGTCCGTTTGCCACCAGTCGACCAGATTGCCGTTCTTGTCAAACTGTCTGCCCTGGTCGTCGAATCCGTGCGTGATCTCGTGACCGATCACGAAACCAATCGCACCATAGTTCATGTACTTCGGGCGATCGTACGAGAAGAACTGACCCTGCAGAATACCGGCCGGGAACTCTGGAAGGAGGGGAGAGAGCGAGATTAGTAATTGGGTCGAGCGAAGCCAACCAAAGCTTTCCAACACTTACGGATGCTGTTCTCGATGGACGAGTAGAAAGCGTTCACGATCGCTGGTCTCGAGTGCGTGATCCAGTCGGTTTTGTTGACCGGGATGCGCAGCTTTTTGAACGCTTTCGTCGTGCCAAACTTGTTCATGTACAGGATGGTGTTCAGGTAGTTGCTGTCCGGCTGGAACTCTAGATCCTTGTAGTACTCGGCAATCTTGCCATCGTCCATCAGCTCGTCCGGATAGCCGATGTGAGTGGCCATGGTGGAAACCTTCTCCAGCGCCGACACACGCGTCACCTCGTCCATCCAATCGACCTTCTTCAGAATGTCCACAAATACGCTCTTGATGTCGTTCACCATGTCGAGTGCGGCACGCTTCGAGTCCTCCCGGAAGTACTTCCGGATGTACAGTGCACCGACCGATATCGGCAGGCTGCCCGAGGTGATGTCTACACACTCCTTCCACCGTGGCTCCTGTTCCTGCTTGCCGCTCAGCGCAGTGCTGTACTGCAGCTGACGCTTGCGGAGCTTCTCCGTGAGGAAGAAGGACGAGAATCCGCTGATGCGCCACATCACGTAGTTGGCCATGACACGCTTCGGTGTGTTCTGTAGCAGCGGTCCTAACGCTTCCATGAACGTGGGCACGCTTACGATGATCACTTCCTCCTCGCCGATCACAATGCCCGTATCCTTCAGGATGGCATTGAAGTATTCCAACCAGTTGGTGTAGGAATAGCGCTGCTGGAACTCTTTCACCGTCATAGGGTTGTAGAGAGCGGTAGCGTTTCGCCGCTTCTCGTTTGGCAGTGAAATGTTGGCCAGTGCGATTTCGAAATTCAGCGAATCGAGCAGCTCCCGCTTAGCGCGTTCCTCGTCCGCACCCAACAGCACCGCCATATCGACCATATAGTTGTAGTAAGCGGAAACGATAGGATTTTCCATGCCCTTCACAAGATACTCTCGGCTAATGCCCAACGACGCTTGATCAGTCTAGGGAGGCAAAGCAAAAGGGGAACCGATGTTTAAGATAACATAAAGCCTCTCACCTTGAATCTTGTAGCATACTCACGTCAATGATGCGACGGGTGGAATTCTTCAAATCGCTTCCGATGGAGAAATCGAAGAAGTAATCCGTACTGTAGCCATTGTTGCGGAAATCCTTCACCGACTTCACCCACGACCAGGACGAATCGAGATCCCAGCTGTCTCCCTTCAGTACGGGCCATCCGCCGAGTACGTCCAGAATGTCCAACAGCGGCTTGATGCCCTTCTCTTCGATACGAGCTATGGGACAGAGTCATCTGTTAGTCACAATGTCCAGCAGGACGCTCCGTTGCTCTACTCACTCTTGTTCATGCACAGCTTGTACAGGTTCTTGGCAAGCTTGAACGGTGTCGCCTCACTGTCGGAAATTTCTTCGCTCACCAGCGACCGGAGCTGCTGCTGGAGACGATCCCCAATCACCGAGAACGTGTTCACCGATACCTTCTCGTCCGGGATGATCGTTTCCTTCACGAACTTGCCGCAGGCGTAGTTGTAGAAGTCGTCGCACGGTTCCACGTCCCGGTCCATCTGGTCCAACGCTTTCGAAGCTGTTGGAAGAAGTTGATGGATGATGAGTAACGGATGGCGAAACGTGTTTCACAACAAAACAACACTAACCCGAATGGATGCATCCTGGCGTGAGGCAGATATTTTCCGTACTCTTCTCGGTAACGCCATTGTAGGCGTTCGGGTGTTTGTTCAACGCTTTGCCACGTCTTCCACCGGTGAGCGGTTGGGCTGACGATGAGCTACTTTCACCTGTGGGAAACAGATAAAAAATTCTTTTATGCTCAAAGAAGAACTCTCCCAACTCAAGGCAAGGCGCGGATAAAGATCTGTAATGGGGTATTTGCAAGCCACATGCGGCACATGGCGCTAAGTGCTCTTTTCACCGGAAGTGCTAATGAGTGCGCGTCACAGACCGGGCGTGATCACCATTTCGCGGTTGATTGTCGTCAAACAAGAATGGCCGATTCGTTTGTGCAGGACACACAACAATCAACCCAATCGGCCGCTTACTTTACTGGCCCACAGAACGATTAACCTCAAAACCTTAATATGGCGCTGTCGCAGATTGCTTTACGCCATTTTGGGAGGCTGATCCACTGTTTGGTGAACCGATGAACGGTGTGTCGCATTTGTTTATCGTTCATAATTTTGGTGGCTTTGTAGTACAGTTCTGAGTCATTCTCAGCGAGCGAGACTTTCAGACAATGTAACTTAAAAAGAAACGCGAATGAGCTTTGCGTTCGCAACGTTGTAATAACATCCACCGTTTAACTACCTCGTAAAAACCTTTTACTTCTTAGCTCAGAACTTTTTAAGAACCACCTAAGCAGAACTAGATACGAGGTTGTAAAAGTGTAATAGTTTGAGGGCTCATTATTCGTGCGTGTGTCCCCGTAATGATCACCATCGTCCTGTCGCCCTTACCCTCGGCTCTCTGATTGTTCCTACGCTTACTTACTCTGAATTCGGTCCGTCAGCACAACGGTGAGCAGCGATATGATTAACGCCACTACGGCTACTCCGCACACGACGCTGATAAGCGTAAGAACCTTTTCCAGCGCGGTTCGGCGACGCCACCAGCTAGGATTTCTGGGAAGAAAGCAAGAGATGAGTGTGAGACACATGCCGCTAAACTATTCGGAAGGTTCGCCTCGCCCAAGGGAGGGAAGGTCAGAGATTCGGCAACCGTGCGCTGACGCTTCTGCGTGGCTTATCGCGCACGGCAGTGCCTAAAGTACCAGCGCGTCCGTTGGTCGGGTGCTTCCAAATGAATGGGCAGCAATTATGATACACCACGCTGACCTTTGCTGATGTGTTACAGCGCGCGCGTACACTACCAAGGCACGATTTTTTGCAGCTTTTTTTTTTCTTTGCGTTTTACACTACACGCCCTTGTTTATGCTGACAAGCGGGACATCTTCAGCCACTGGAAAGTCTTCCGCATGTCCTCCACGTGTTGTTCGGAAAGGAGCTGCTACGCGCACACAGGCTTTGCTCAGCAGTCAGCATTCTTGAGGTAGAATTTATGTCCCCACTGTCGCTACTTGCAGTATAAATAGTACCGACCTCATCTTCCAAAACAACGCACAGCCCTGCAGTTTTGCCACGGGAAGGTTACGGAGGGTGAAAAGGAAACCGCGCAGGTTAGGGATTGCGAAGAAATGCTCAGTTTGGGCGAGGTTTTGTTTTTCATCTCCGTACCAACCACCAACGGCAAAACAACGGCTGAAAAATGCACAGCGTTCAGCGTTTTTGTGTTGCTGTTTTGTGCGTCAGCGCGGATTAATTTGTTTGACAGTCCAGACAAATAAACATTCCTTCCACCCTCAATTTCTCCCACGGCCTGAGGTCCGTTTAGTACATTCCAATGTCACTGGTCAAGCACAACAATCGAACCCGCCGTAGTGGTAGTAGTAGACCCGTGTGCTAGTGTCGTTGCTGTCACCGAAGTGGGTGATGTTGTCAGTTTAGTGTAAACAAGTCTGCATAGGACAGGGTGCTGCTGAATTTGAGTAGGCCGTACCCACCTGTTGTTTTGGGGTACGCAGTGTGTGTGTGTATACTTTGGTTTTCGTCAATGGAATATATGAATCCGGGGCAAACCCAAGCAATTGCTTCGGTCCTTCGCATTGAACTTACTTGCCGCTGAAGCGTTCGTAACCGATCGGGACATCGTCGGGGTCGAAAATAGAGTTGCGCGCACGGCGCAGTTCCTCGAGAACCATCATATGCGCGGTGCGGTGCTGCTGCTGACTGTCACTGATCAACCGCGGAATGATCAGCACGCGAAAATTGTACCAGACGCTTGAACGGATCGGTTTCTACAACTGAGATTGGGGGTTTTGCTACAACTGTAATTCTTCTATCGCTTCCCCCTCTTGTTGCCCGTGTTCATGGTCGACGACGACGATTTGGCAAAAGGAAGCAATGATAATAGTAATCACAAACGAGCGAAAAATCAATCAAGTGAAGCGGTTTGGGGCTGATCGATCCCCGGCCGGGGAACCATACGGTGGGACGACACGGCAGCACGCCAGGTGTGTTGCTCTGGCACAACCTCAGAACGGAACCATTCTTTTCCTTCCTCGTAAAGGTTCCAAATTAACAGCAAAGGCAAAAGGTAGAAAATCCCCGCCCGGATGGAACAGGTTTTGCATCGGGCCAGCGTACAGTACACGGGGCAGAAAGCAACATACGTGAACCTCACAGAAACAGAACGCGGCCAACATTATAACGGTGCCTGGAGGTGTACGATCCGACAGCAGCAAAGAACACGCATGGAAGAAGCTGCTGATGACCCCAAAAACTACGCTGGATGGATGGAAAGTTCTATAGCGATGGGTGGGGTGGTGCCGGTTTAATCCGCTTTCAACATGGGCCTTTACTCGGACCCTTTCTCCTTTCGTTTTTGCATGATTGCATTCTAAAGCTTTGACATGCTAAAGCGCCGAATGCTTAATTAGCTGCGTGCTTGCTGACGTACGAAAAAATACCCGAATAGCCTGCGGGGGTTGCCAGAAAGAATCTCTGCCGGCGAGGAGAAAGCCGTTACTTGAACAACTTTTATTGGGGACGATCGTAAATGACAATCGTCAAGCAAGCTGCAAATGGTGGCTTCGTAAACCGTTACAACACTGAATCCGAATCCCATATTGGTGAGCAAAGTTCAAGGTGCTATCGACACATCCCACCCAGAACCTGTGGCCAATTTTTATGAACAATTATTTTCTATTCAGTTCTCGACCCACCACCACCCCGTGGACGGAAGCAACACAGAATAATTAGCTTTTGGGCGGCTTCGTGCGCCATTTAACCGTAGAAACAAATCGTTCCGCAAGCACCTTTTGCCTGGTAAACATCCCTTTTTTGTGCGCTAGCGGGCGGCAGTGTCGTAAGCGGCAGTGACACATCGGATGGCCAGTGACGCGAGTTCGTCGCATGTGCACTCGTTTAAGTGGATGGCAGGAACTCTCGCGCACCCGATCCCAAACACACTAAGCCGCCACCGTGCGGGCAGAGTACGAGCGAACGATACTCCTGCTGCGGTGTGTTTACCCTCTCGGGGCTTAAGTATCCGCACCGTGAGTGGCAGGGAGGAATATTTGAAAAGAAGATAAAGAAAAAATAATTTACAACCCAAAAGCACTGAAGTGCATGAAAGTGTTTTGCAAGCTACCTCTAACAAATCGGACGGTATCATTAAGGTCGTCACTCTCCCACTGACCACCGTTGCAGGCGTAATTTGGTGGCTGCTGATTCTGGAGTGCTCATACCGTGAAGCACTTAGCACCGCACAATGTGTGCTCAGCGCAGGCATTCGAGCGAGAAATTAACCATTTCTGTGTTATCTAGTGCATGCCCTGTGGAATTCACTTTTAAAGTGACAAAATGACCCCAAATTGAGGTTTGTTTTGGATTACCAAATTTAGCTAAACAACTTCGCAAATGGCCCCCCCGTACACTTCTCCGATGAGATTCAGTTAGATTTATGCAATATTTTACCCCTCTGCCGTAACCGTGCGATGGGAGCGATATTAGCGGTGGTCACCACCCCGGTGTCAGATCCGATCATATCTGACCAGTTCCGCAAGCGTTTTACGCAATAGGCGCCGCATACTTCCACCGCTGGTGAAAACATATTTTCATCCCACCATTACGAACCGGTTGCAGTCATGAAGTCGCCCGATGATCGACCCCCCCCCAGCGACGATCGCTCGATCGTTCAAACGCTCAGGAAAAATAGTTTGATTTCCGAAAAGAAATGCAAAACCATCACACCGGACCCGGCCCGCTTGTGACATGAGCGTGGAAAGTTTCGTCGGCCACGCCACATAACACGTCGCCCGGGTTGGGTCCCATAGGTGTCCAGTTTCACCACGAACCCCGTACAAGGAAGTGGTCCGAACAGAAATTCACGCAACATGGGAGGAAATTTGCACGGCCAAACCCCTTCGGACAAATGCCCATCCGGACGTACTGGGCCGAGGATGGAAACGTTTTGTTTCGATTCCATTTCATCGGCGGGAGACTCCCCAACCACCACCACCATACACAAGCCACCCTGTGGTTACATCGAGGGGTCAACCATCCCCCATTACTTCCACCTTCATTGAGTGTGACGCTAATGGCCCTTCGCCAGAGTCTAATGTTTAGTTTCCGATCCAACTGGGCTGATGCAGGATTCGTTGGCAGTATTTTTACGATTATTGATAATTATTATTATGGTGCGTCCGCGCCGGTCCCGCCACGCCACGTTCAATGACGCCGACCGGGCTACGGCCCTTGACGCGCGGAGCGATCGCTTTCGGTCTTGAGTGAAAATCAGGCACACCAGGGCCAATCACGTTCCTTTTGCTTCGCGTGGCCGCATCTTTGTAACTGGTCCGAGATTTATTGTCGTTTGTAATGCACTTTACTAATTGACTGTGTGTTTCGAGTGGGGGGAGCGGGGACTTGTTTTCCTCCCGGTGGACATTGCAATGTTTGCCGCCCGTGACGACACGCAGTTCTTGATGGCCGCTACGCTAGCGCGCTAAAGGTTGTCACGCTGCGCGGACCTAAGGTTATCGGTGCAATTTGTACACATTTGCTGGCCGGGCGTATGCCCCACCCCAGCTACCAACTTCAGCCACCGGGTCCACCACACGTCCAGCAAGATCGACCTTTGATGATTGAGCCAATGATTTATACAATAGACACGGGCAGGTTCACTTTCCACCAAGAGGCCATGGGCCGCACGACGCGAATCGATAAGTTTGCAATGCAAACAACGTACAACCACACACACACACACAACGCATAGCCGGTGTGGACCGTGACCGCGACGAAACTTGTGGATATCGCGAGTGGTGCCGAACGCGTGGCCAATTGCTAAAGTCTCACTTGCAACAGCAAATTTATTGGCCAATATCGCGGGCTGCTTTGGACGATTACTCTACCGGCTGGACGATGCCTTTGCCAGACTACACAACACTACACCGTGGCGCATCACATTTCGTACTGCTGGCCGTGCTGGATTCGCAACAATCGCACAATGTAAGTACGCCAACAAGGCTCCAACACTCTTGACTGCTAGATAAGAAACCGCGCTCGCATATCGCTGCTCGGTGACAAGATCTTTCCCCTTGTGCTTGGCTTTGAACGTCACACATGGCAGAACGTGGACTGTGTCGAGAATGTGGAGCGCGGTAAGTGAGATTGTG
Organism: Anopheles stephensi; assembly: GCF_013141755.1. Classification (NCBI taxonomy): domain Eukaryota; kingdom Metazoa; phylum Arthropoda; class Insecta; order Diptera; family Culicidae; genus Anopheles; species Anopheles stephensi. The sequence goes on along the minus strand of NC_050202.1, from coordinate 76,362,140 downwards.
CTTTTCCTTGAACTTGATGCGCGCCCGTACGGGGCAACGCCATACGTGGACGTGACAAGCTATCGCGGCACTTCTAGGAGATGTGTTCTATAGCCTCTGGTCTCTGGTAATTGGGCACCGATATGGAAGGGTTGTTACATAGTTTTGTAAGGGATGCGGTTAGAGTTACCTAGCTTGCTCGGTAAATGGTACAATTAGGACGGTTGTCGCCCAGCCTGTTGTACCTATAGCAGTTCACTATCAAGTTTCGTTGCCGAAGCGGGCGAGCAGGCAGTAGTGCGTCAACTGATCAACAAAGGGCAGATGTGGTACAGAATTGTACGGTGGATCTTTACAGTGAAGAACTCATTGCCCCCGTATTGATTGATCATCGGAGAGAAGATCACAATTTTTTTTTTGGCGATGAGCTAATGCATTCACGCTTCAACCACATAAGGAAAGGTCAAGTAGCACAACTCAGCAGACTGGCAGACATGTCTTGTAATATTCAAAGTCTTCAAGCATTCCTTCTGATCTATCGATTTTAGACACAAAAAAAGCTCACAACAAAATGCTACAGACAGACAAACAGAAATACAAACGTGACGTACCGAGGCACCGGTATTACCGCACACGGAATTGTTCCCGGATAATCCTATTTTTCGTAGACGGCGTGGGCTTCAAGAACCGGCTTGGCTCGATAGCCTGCCAGTAGCCTTGAAATGTTTCTTCCCAGTCCATGTGCTTTAGGCTCTTCTTTGTACGGTAATTCTCAGTGGCGAATATTATGCGCGAAATGCAAACCGATGGAGCCTACGGTGACGCATTGCAACAGGTCGAGTCTCGTGAGCCTCAAGACACTGCAAACTGCAAACGACACCCCCGATATTGTAGCAGCACCAGCACCCCTCCCCTCTAGTGGTGGACGGTTAGTAAACAGTTCCTTGTTCGCTGTCCGCACGATTAAGGGCGTTTATTTTGAAGTGTAAATAGAATTATGAAACAGCTTAGAACGGCAGACTTGACGTTTGCTGTGGGAACCTTCGGTTGGACGTTGTGCGAGCGTCGCATCAACAATGCAAACCTGAAGGATAATCAACCCGCGCGTGTGTGTGTGTGTGGACAAGGGCACATTTGTCCTTGTCCCCAGTGCCCCTCGCCCTTGTGCGGTTTATTATGCATTCCAAAGAGGACACCACGTCCACTTTCATTGTAATGCAGCGGGACTGCTCATCGCGTGAACGCAACCTCCCTCGGCCCCGGTGCGCTGTGTGTCAAGGAGTGGTTCACCTCACCGTGTGACTTTAATGGGTTTGTTTAATGTTTTGCCATACATCTAACGACGGTAATCCACGGTCCAATCCGCCCGTTGCGTGCCGTACAGCCGTGCGCACAGTGCGTCCCCCGCCGAGAGTCCCAACGAGGAAGGATCCAACTCCGGGGCAGCAGGAGCCGTCGGTTCGATTGAACCCGCGTGCGATTTGATCTCTGCCGTTGATGCGATTGTGGTTTCGGTTGGGCCATTTCCGGTACTGCTGCATGTTCGGAATGGGCCATGACCCCTGTTATGGGCTGGCGTCATGCAAGCGGTCCATTTGGCAGCCGTCGCCGTCGCTGCCGCCGCTGCCCGATGGTAGCCGTGCAATTTACAGCACCGGAATGCATTCCACACCGGGGATAGTGGGTCTTGTCACGCATTCGCTGCTGGGTTTTTGGCCCGTAACGCGATACTAAGGTCTGATGGTTTGCCAAAACAAAAAAAAGAAAAGAATGTAGAAAGGAAGAAATGTTCGATCGTAACAGACACAAGGGATGATGCTTTTAGGAGTTTGCTTCCGCGATGGGCAGGGTGTGTGTGTATCGTAAATAGCAACATGTGCCACTCCTGATTAAAGTAAGACATTAACAAAGAATCGAGGTGTGCTATCTTTGGCGAACAAAACACCAGTGGAAAAAAAATGGTTGTAATGGTTTTGTAGTTTCAGAACGCCACTCTCCCAAACAACTAGGTCGCGGGCGAGTGGTTTTAGGTGGAATCCATTTTCGCACTCGCTGTTAGTCATCGGTAGTGAGCTGGTGTTTACTCGTCTAGAGAGACCAGTCAGCCAGTTTCCCTGTGAACCTGTGAGTTGAGCTCAAGATATTTGTTGCAACAGCTGGCGACGATGATGCGCCATAAGGCGTCGCGTACTTTAAAGCACACATACATGCACCGAATCGTGGTGTTACCGCGATTGCGGGCCAATGTTTGCGCCACATAAACAGACCGACGTACGACGACATTTTTTCCGCACCGAATCCGAATAGATTAATCATTTCCTCAATCAATCATCGAAAGGACCTACTTGTTGGTACTCTCGTCGTTTGCTGGTGTTCCGCTTCCGGTGTTCAGAAGAAAGTTCGTTGGTGGTGCCAATTTTGCACTCCGACCACTGTGGGTGAAGCTGGGAAAAGAGGCTTGGTCAGTTGACCACCCGAGCCCGAACGACGCTCGCTTGGCGGCGGGCTCCATCCCGGGGAATCGAAGTTCGTGCGATATAAACTTTCCACATGCAAACACGTTCCGAGCCAATACTTAAATTCAATATTTATTATTTCCGCCATCCATCATCGGGCAGCAAGAGTGGCTGCAACGTTCCGGAGAAAGGAAAGGGTGGAGAGAGAGAGAGAGCGATTGGGGGGGAAGGACAAGAAAAGCGAATGTCGCAGCATCCGTTTCCGATCGAACGTTGTGGCGAAGGAAGAGCCCGGTGTCTCCAAAATCTGTATGAACGGTTTTTCTTTTTTATCCCCGGGGCCTTAACCTTCGGCAAGGTAAAAGCGGATAATTCTATTCCGAAATGAAGTTTTGCTTCGACCATTTTCGCAACTCATGCTAGCAGCGACCTTCCGCTGACGCTGTGCAGTGCAAAACCCGCGTTTCCAGCCGGATCAATCTCCAGCAGTTCCGCGCACCTCACCACGACGCGCGGTAATGAACTGAGCGTGGCTTATTAAAACGATGCCCAGCTTTCTGGGTGATGATGGAGAGCTGATGATCAAGGAACCTTCAAAAAACGATGCCATCAGCAGGCGATGAGGTAGAGAATATGTGATCATCAAGCTGCTTAATTGTGGTCCGACGTAAAGTTGGCTTCTCCGTCCATTGTGACGCGTGCTCGTGGTTAGCAAATGGTCGGCACAAAATGGTTTCAAAAATATGCTCCATCATGGCACGCAAGAACGTTCGTCGAAGGGGCTCGATTCGGAGTGACCTCTCAAGCGTGATCTTTGTATCTTTAGAAGTAAGCCGATAGTGTGAGTTTCAACGCATCACTCGACGATCGCGGACGCATCGATGATCGTATTGCGTGATCAAGACGATACACCGACAGCTGTAGCGATGGGAACGCCTTAGTTCAACGCACGATAAACATGGAAGTCCGGGAGAAAGGCGTCCATTTGCTGTGACGTTAGCAATGTTACCGATTTAATTCATGTTTTTTCACACCCGCTTACACAGACCTGCCGGCAGTAGTACACCGACCTGTTCCGAGCAGTTCCGGTGCCTATTTGTTTGCAGTTGTAACGAATTGTTTCACGCAGTTTCACATAGGCGGGGGACATCTTCAACTCCATTGTGGCTGGTGCTGAGAAAATGCAGCCACTAGCTCATTTACTTACGTTGCTGCACAAGCCTGTGATATAAGACACGAAAAAGCCGTGGTGTATTCAGTGGCAAAGTGCATCTCTCATGGCTTTTACGTTCCTTTCTACAACCACAGCCGGGCCCGAAATAACAATCAAAGCGTTTTTGTGGTTGGCTTGAAGCTGAGGTTTTGATCTAAACCACCGAGCATTGATGATCGTTTCCCATGACTTCAAATTTTAAATGCAAGACAACCCCCATCCGGGGTGTAAATCTTCCGGGAAGACAGCCTCTCTCCCTTAGACTCCTACCCAACACTGATCGATCATAATAGCGATGGTTCGGAGTGCTGCCATCCGTGCCCGCCACCAGACAGAGCAACAGTAATTTGGATGTGGGAATTGCATAACATCTTCAAAAATATTCATTCCTTTGTACCTGGCGGGCTTTTTAATAACGTAATGAATTGAAACGTTTGGTGTGAACTGGCCGCCGTTAAAAACAAGGCGAAACGGTTTTCGAAAGCGGGCGGGAACAACTTTATTCGGCGAGCAGTCGTGATTAAAATTAATCGCAACATTTTTGTCCGGCCGTCTCAGCTGTTGCTTCATACGGTGGTTTCGATTAATTTCGAAACCGTGGCCAACGGCCGGCCGCACGGGAACTCGGGTCACCTGTGTTGGCGGGGAGAAGAAAAAAAAAATCCCGACTTTCCTCACCGGAGGTTAGAAACCGGTCTTCGTACGCACCGGTGCCAGCTACATCTCGTTTTGGCTCTAGATTCAGTAACTTGCTGTTGCGGTGGACACTTGCCCCGTCTCCCTGTGGATAGTCGTACCGCCTTCCTTAATCGTGTGGCAGGGCGATCGTAAAACGCAGGGTAGCTCTAACACTCGTCCTGTCCTGTTTGGGTCATCGTCTCATCGATCGGCTTGACGTGCACATTCTAGCCATCGCGTGGAGCATCCGAGAAGATGTGTCAACATTGTGTTTAGCGTCTTGGCTCACCTTGACCATATAGGTCCCGGCGGCATCGTTTGCAATGAAGCTGTACGACAAGTGTTTGAAGTCGGATGTAAGGGACACGCGCACACACACACACACACACACACACACACACACACACACACACACAATTCCACAAGCCCCAAGGCATGATGATTAGCGAAGGAATAGATATGGCCACCGGACGGGACATTGGCGATCATCGTTTTGCGCAGTTTGAGGAATTCGGAATATTAAAAGCGGCGGGTGATTTATGTAGATTGCAAACACAAATAGAATGTCGATTCCCGTGGGAGATGGTAGGGATGAGCCGTACAAAGTGCTGTCAGTCGAGAACTCATCATTTATCAAACCTCTGTGCATCATCTGTATTCTTAGATAAGTCCATGAGCTTTGTATAACGTTTACCACCATCACTGAGGAACCCTTAATGTTCTGTGTTAATTGAGAAAACTTCCCTGTTCCAGCAGCAGCTAACTATCAGGTAAATCCAGATTAGATGGTTGAGCTAGGAATTAAGCTGTAAAGATATTAATCAATCCTCGGACTCGAGTTTTTTGAAGGGCTTCCATTAATTTATAAGCTAAAGTAAATAACCTTTTTTGTTGGCGGATTCCCACACACGTACCGCGCGTACGTTTGCAGAGCGATCCTATGCGTAACAAAACCAGTCCAGTTTATCGCGAAAACCCCATCATTAAAGGTGCGTCACACCCGCGAGCATCCCGCGATGAAGACAAAGCTTTGCGCAGAGCAATCGAGACGTTAATCTAATCGGGATCGGGTGTTGTGTGCATGTAGAAATGGCAAACTTATCGAAAAACGATCAGTTCAGAACGGGAACACCTGATCCCGTCAGTGCCGATCGCATGCAGATCTGCTGCAAGTTTACACAACAAAGCACCGCCATACGAAAAGTGGCCAACAACAGAGAGGCTGTGAGAGGGCTCATTTACGATTCAGCGTGAGATCCCTCGAAAGGTTAAAAAACCGGTTGCTTGAGGGCGACACTGTGTTGACCAGAGGGCAATAACAAAAAAAAAGGAAGGAAGACGCACTCTGCTGGCCACTCGGTTGTCTGTCGTCAGGTGGTCAGGTCGCAGAGTGAGAAGATGTTCAAAAACCCCTCAACGAATTTGCCAAATGGTTTGCTCGAACCTCAGGAACTTGAAACAGGTTCTCTGCGATAGTCACCTCAAATAGACGACTCATCTGCTAATTGTTGTTTGCATCCCAAACGCACGCCCAACAGCTTTCCGGTGGCTTTAACAATCAAGTAAAATGCTTTCCGGTGAATTTAATTCCGCATTTTCGTTTCATCGCTCGAGTTGCGAAAAGTCGTGTGTTGCAGATAGCTTCCATCAGGCAAAAGAAAAAAAAAACTCCCAGCACCTCCCAGCTGGAACCATATTTGAGTTTTCTATTTGATGGCACCCTCAGTAAACCGCAACCCGTTTCGCGCCAATAAATGGCGGAACTGTTTCTCCTTTCTCGTTCGGGGGCAGGCAAGCGGGAAAAGGGTAAACTACTGCTACTGACATTGGCCACTGACATCGGAACTGCTCGGGCGGACTTGATCGTTTATCGACAGACAGTCGCGGCTCACGGTACCATAAATCCGTGTCAACCCTGCGCTTCCACTGACCAACGCTGGCTTCCCGAACCAGTGAAAGCTTTTCTTTCGCTCGCGCGTGTTTCGTAATAGCCACAATTTGTACCGAATTCCACCACTGGCGGCGATCGTGGGGGCCGATTTGTATGTTGGAAAACCTTTTTTTTAACCTCAAGTGCTGCCGGTTACTTTCACTGACAACGACGGCGTCGGTTAAAAGAGGGTTCGGCAGACGGTTCCGGGCGGAAGGAAACAACCTTGCCGTTTCCGGACACGAACCGATATGCCAATCGTTGGCTGCGTGCCTTTTTAAGCTCCCCGCTTTATGCTGGATGTGTTTGCTGTGTAATGCATTTCGATTGTAATGCGCTTCGTCGACTTTTGTGCAACCCAACATGCAACCCAATGGCCTATTAACTCGCAGGGGGAGGGGTGGACGAATCGAAAGAAAGCCTCGGTGTGCGTGGAAGGTAGGCTGGATGAAACACCCCGCGTACACTGTGACAAGTGGCCGGTTTGCATTCGATTAGCATACTTCCAGCACATCGCATTGTCACCTTTCTCTTTACCAGGTCACTCTAAACCACCGACGGCGTTAGTAGATCACCGGCGATCGACCCGTTTCGCTAAGGAAGACCTGTAACATTGTCACCATTTTTAAGTGGTACATACTTGATAACCGTCTGCATCGTTGTGCTGGTCATTTGGGTTGGGTGTTGGCGGCGGCGGCTCTGCAGTTACGACACCCGATCTCGGCACGATCTTCACGTGTTCTTGCGTATCACACCTCACGAGTTACACGGCCCGGCCTCACCAAGCGCACCAATATATAGTCGGAAGCGTGGTGTATGGCACCCTGTCCTGATAGCGAGTCACTGCGGGACTATCGGCCAGCCTGTGTGCCCTTCACGCGCTATCACTCCTCGCTAATACCACCCGCTGGTCATCACACGCATTCGGCACACTGCATGGGTCGTCGTCGTGCGGTGCTGAAGATAATTGTCGATGTGTTCGATGGTACTGCTTTATGCTGCAACCACCAGACCACAACCATCCGCGTTTGGAGGTTACCGCGAACGAAAGCTCTCAATGGCAGAAAGCTCCGCACACCGTCGAGTTGGGGTTGCGCGCGGACCGCACTCACGCAATGCTAATGGGCACACCGCACGTTGAAAGAATTTTTATAAAGTCTCACATGCACACACACGCACACCCGAACACTAGCACACGTACGAACGCACAAACACACGCACAACCAGTAGTACACACGGGTGGTGTGTGTCTGTCTGTACCAGCGGAGAGCACGAAAGTACGACCGTTTCGCGAGGTCGCACTGCTACGGAGGAACTGAAACGGTTCGTCTGCCAGTTGCGTGCATTTATAGCATCGGGTGGAGTTCGCGCCACCACCCCCTTGGTGGTGGTCGTCGGTGATGCTTCCCTCTCCCTCCTCTTCCCCCCCTGTATGAGGGGTTGTCGGGAGAACGGTGTTGTTTTGTTTGGGATGGTTTTGCTCTCCGTGGCCGTGAGCCACACCGGGTCGGATTTTCTTCGCGCTCTCTCGCCGGACACTCTCCAGCCACTGAGAATCACTCTCACCTCGTACCAAACATCTTGGACGGTTTCTTGAATGATCAGCCGTGGTACAGCGTTGTTCTGTGTGGGGGGTTGGAGATCAGATCATCAAAGCTCTTTGGAGCGCAAATAAGCGGTTTTGTGGTGTCCTTTTCTTCTGCTGAATATTTGCGTTCCATTTTTTTTTTGATAATTTTTATAGAAAATTCAAAAAATTGTTTTTGACCGTTTTTCTTACAACAATTTTTTTTTCGAACAGGGAATTTCGTGCATTTGCTGCTGGTGTGATCTGGTTCAATCTGGTACCGTGTACCGTATCATCACCAATCCATATGTCTTGCCATCCTGCGCGTTGGCTCTCTGCGTCTTCGATCGGGTCCCAACCGGCTGTGAAACGAGTTTTTTTTTCGCTTATATTCTTGTACCAGTTATTGTTTTTTTGCTTTCTAGCTCATCACCACTCATCTGCATATATTGTTCGATAATTTGTTGTTTCATGATCAGCTGATAATTTCGCTAACGGAATTAAAACGAATCCCCGTTAGCCTTTCCCCCGGCAGTGATTGGCTCGCAAAGGACAGCCGTGTGTGACATTATATTCTGCGGCAGATTGAGTTAGTTCGCGGGATAATTTTCCACCAACCGCTGGTCGATCGGTCGGGCGGTGTGGTTGGTAGCTCCTGGGGTGTAGTGTAATTATCAATGAAATAATTGGTGTACTGCATCGTTCCACTAATAGCTGCGAGTCGAGTCGTCTCGCTGCTAATGAGTAACTGTTGACCTATTCGGGAACTGGAAATGGTTCTACTGAACTTTTGCCGGTGGTAGTACAATTGGTGCCATCGTGTCCACCCGGTGACCGATCAAACACGCCGTGCTGCTGTTAATCAACGAATGGATATGTTACAGAATTTATTACAGCACACGATCTGGTGTAATGTGGAACGAAAAGAATGATGGAATGATAGAAAGGTGACAATCCAACTGCTTCGATATTCAACATGATAATTCACTGTTATACTTTATTTCATTCATGAGGTATATAGGGTATTTACTAAATAATCCTGATGATTTTACGACAATCTTCACGTGAATATATCTAGCCTTATTCGAATGCAAAGTTGTTCTTCTTCTTTTTGGTTTTCTAGGCCTCTCCTCTGAAAATTAATCTGAAATCCTTTTATATTTTCTCCATTAAACGAAACGAAACGAACACTAGCCAAGTATAACTAATTCCGTAGAACAGTAGAGTTTCCACAATATTACTGTATGCAAGTTGGTTGCAAGCTTTGCTACTATCACTGGGCAAAGAACAGATTTCAGTGGATTGATAAGATTTCTCCTTGCTTCAGTGTTTCTTTAAAAACTGTAATAGTTTTACATTAAATCTTTGATTCGATTAAATTGTAGGACTATATTTAAAATGCCTTGCAAATGTTTTGTTTCAATATATAGCTTGTGTTGGGCGTAGTTTTTTATCAATATTATTCATATTTCATGGTCAAATTTATCCATCGATTTATTTCATATTTTGCTACATGCCAATTTTCAAATTTTTTCCAATTTTTAACTTCTCTGCAACGAAATTGCTCATAAATTATTTTTCAACCGTCACTTTCAAATATTGAGCAACTGAGCAATTCGCTCAGCTACAGCACGGCACGTGTACTGTCAAATGTGCATCGTCGTGTGGTGGTGAAGTTTCCACACGCACACTTCATCACAAAGACAGAGTGTGTAGGGCTGTGCCAAAGTGTCGACGATTCGTCATAGCACTTGAAGCATTATTTCCAAGTTCCTCGCGTTTGGTGTGTGCAGAGAAAGGTACAACATCATGCGATGAAGCATAAATCCGTGCTACGCGTTGGGATGCAGGTTTATTAAGTTGGCAAAGCATAAATCGACGGCTAGTATTGTGGGGCGTTAGCGTGTGTGTGTGTGTGTGTGTGTGTTGGTGTGGTGTGGCCGTGTTTTCGTGTTCGTGCGTGAATCCCCGAGGAAAAAATTCCAGTACCCCGAGCGATAAGCACCCGTCGTTTGGTGTGGGACAGTTCTTCTTCCTGCTGCTGTGAATGGTTTTTGTTTCCCTTCCCTTTGCAGCAGAGTTTTAGTGCGGTGCGTGTCCACGGGACTGTGATCTTGCAATTGCCTTAAGCGTGAGATTGTTAAACACAAAAGAGGAAAAGCTTGTGTGCTCTCCGTAGTGCGCGATTGGTGTGAGTGAGTCTATTGTGTTTTTGTGGCGGATACGACTGTCGCCCCGATCGGTGGAACAGGAAGTACATTGCCTTCGTAGGGAACCGACGTCCCTTCCCTGTCGCTTTTCTTCCCATCGCCAGACGCAACGAGCGCCGTACACACGAGCAAGATGATTAAAAACATTTTCGGCAGCAGACGGGCGAAGGATTCCGAGCGGAACAAGATCTCCGAAATCGGTCTCCCGACGAACGTGGTGCACGGGATGCACGTCAGCAAGAACCAGCAAACAGGGCACCTGGAGGGCCTGCCGAAGTCATGGATCCGCATGATGGATGCGTTGATCACGCTCGACGAACAAAGCAAAAATCCGGAGGCGGCCTACCAGGCGGTAAAGTTTTACAGCTACTCGATCAAAAAGAAGGAAGCGACGGAACCGTTCAAGCCGTTCATCACGGAAGATGCGATCCACGAAGAAACGGAATCGATTGACCAGTTTCTCGACCAGAAGACGACGCACAAGAGCGAAGATTCGCTGGCGGGGAGTAACGAGGAAAACGAAAGTGTCCCGCAGCCGCCCCCACCTCCGCTGCCCAAGAAAAGCATGACCCTGCCGCCGAAGCCACAGCTGAAACCAAAGCCCAAGAACTACACCAGCAAGGTGTACAAAGGCATGGACAATCTGCATCTGATCGATGCGGGCAGCAACAGCGAAACGATGATCATTCACAACGTGCCCCATTTCGACACACACCAAAGTTCCTACGCGACCTGCACCAACGTCAACAACAACAACAGCCTCGACCAGGAGCCCGAACCGGCGGACGGCGATTTAATACTGCGACCGAAGGAGAAGCTGGCCCGCCAGCCCAAGAGCGACGAACAGGTGTACTTCGAGCTGAAGAAGATCTGCAACCTGGACGATCCGCTCCAACGGTACGAGAAGACGGTCGAGGTGGGCAAGGGTGCTTCGGGGGTCGTGTTCATTGCCCTCGACCGTAACACGGGTGCCAAGGTGGCCATTAAAACGATCGACATGAAGAACCAATCGTCGAAGGAATCGATCCTGAACGAGATCAACGTGCTGAAGGACTTTAACCACAAGAATCTGGTCAACTTCCTGGAAGCGTACTACCTGGAAGACGTTGACCAGCTGTGGGTAATACTCGAGTACATGGACGGTGGTCCACTGACCGACGTCGTTACCGAAACGGTCATGAAGGATCGACAGATTGCGGCCGTCTGCCGGGAGGTGCTGCTCGCCATCGACTTCCTGCACGCGAAGGGCATCATCCATCGGGACATCAAGTCGGACAACGTGCTGCTCGGTATGGACGGGTCGGTGAAGGTGACCGATTTCGGGTTCTGCGCCAACATCGAGGGCGACGAGAAGCGGCAAACGATGGTCGGCACACCGTACTGGATGGCGCCGGAGGTGGTAACGCGCAAGCAGTACGGCAAGAAGGTGGACATCTGGTCGCTCGGCATCATGGCGATCGAGATGATCGAGGGCCAACCGCCCTACCTGAATCAGGCCCCACTCCGAGCGCTCTACCTGATTGCGGCGAACGGTCGACCGGACATCAAGAGCTGGGACAAGCTGTCGGACAATCTGAAAGACTTCCTGGACCGCTGCCTGCAGGTGGAAGTCGACATGCGTGCGTCGGCCGACGAGCTACTGCGGCATCCGTTCCTGCAGGACTGTATGGAGCTGCGCACGTTGACACCGCTCATAAAGGCCGCCCGAAGACTGCTGAAGCGGGACAACTGAGAGCAGTGGCATGCGTCTGGCAGGTAACAGGGAAAGCGGAACGGAGCGGAACGTGAAACAAGTCAGATTTAGAATCGTTAGTAGGAACATTTTTGCCGTATGTGGCTGTGAGATTAAGTGCCTTTTTACACCGCGTTCCCGCGGGACAGGGGGAACCGACGAATGATGGGAACAACAGCAAGTCAGTAGAGTCAGCGAACGAGGGCACAGTGGTGCAAAATTGGGTTTGATAAAACGAAAAACGAAACCGGTAGAAGGATATAGGATGGGCACGGTGTTTGTGTGCGTGTGTGTGTGTTGCGCCATCGGTGTGACCCGCAGCAAATCACACCCCATAGTCAACGAGCTTAAAGATAAGGAAAAGTAGAGCTTACGTATAGATTCGCTGTGCGAGATCGAAGCGAACATCGATAGCGGCGGCAATGTCAGAAGAGGTGGTTGGTTCGGTACTGTTGCAGCAGCAGCAGCAAATGATAAGGGACTTGTGGCTCCACGTTTGTCCACGCCTGGGCTGTTGTGGCAGCACTTCGATTTGCGTTGGTTCCGAAGTGGAACGGAACAATCAATCATAACGCGTGTGTGACCCTTTTGCCACACGATCTGCGTGTTGCAGTTCCAGGGCACAACATGTAACACAGTATTCTGGCACGCAAAACTAGCTAAAGTTTGCTGGACGGAAAGATGGATTCCCACCATACATTCCTCGTGTTTGTGCGAAGAAAGTTGGTTTCGGTAGTGCAAAAGAAAGGAAACTATGCAAGACTATGCTCTCCGCGCAGATCATTGATCGCACCACTGCCAGTTGATAGTTTTATTAAGAGAAAATGTGTGTGTGTGTGTGTGTTTTTGTAGTGAGCAAAACGAGCAACTTCGCGTCCGGTAATGGACGCGTTTGTGCGCCTGTTTGGAGCTGGTGGTGCTGTGGGCATATATTAAGCGGCGAGCAAGCAGCAAACATTCCATGGCCAAAAAAGCAAAAGCGACGGAAGAAACACACCACCACCGCGATCCGAAAGACGGGGACTCATCTCGAAGAAGCCCAAGAACGATAATAATGTCGCTTGGTGATTAGCCGGAACCATCGTCGCCACGAGGCAAGACAGAATAGAGTAAAGCGCGTCTGCAGCGGCAAATGAGCATCCCTTTCCCGTTCTGCCCACTGCGACTGGCAGTGGATGGATGATGTCGCTAGCGATGTCGTGGCGCGTACTACCCGACGGCCTCGATGATGATGGCGAGACGAAGACGATCTCCGTCCTGTCCCTATGATTTCACTCGACGGTTGAACTCGCGTGAGCCATCGAGGAAAGAAACAAAAAAAAAACCTTCAAGCAGACCCAGAGACCGTCTCATACGCGCCGTCTGTTTGTGGTGCGAGATGGAGTTGGTGGTTGCGCGTATCCATCCATCACTTCTTCCCGCAGAGGAGAATGAGCCCAAGGGAAGAGCCGTGCTGGTGGAACGTGCACAGAAAGTGCATTTGTTCCAGTGCGCTTTTGCACTGCAGAGGAAGTGGGGAGAGAGAGAGACAGTGTGTTTGTGCTCGTCGTCCTCACCATCGTCGGGGTAGTGTGGCTGGAATTATTCTATTAAAATTTACATCTCATTGAAGAAAATCACGTTGGTTGCACGGGGCAGGGGGGTTCATTCGCAGTCCCGGGCATTTCCAGCACTCGCCGGGCGTGTGACGTATCCATGCAATCGCGATCGTCTTGGAGCGGGCGCCCCGGGCGGTGTACGTACGACACTCTTGCCAATTTTCATTAGCACCATGGTGCGAGCTGGTTGGTCTACCAAGCAGCGGCTAAGATTGTTTTTGAATTGAAGGGCGAGATCGCGATGCATACGCACACAAAACAAATATCTAAACCCATCCGCATCCGGACCCGTATGGGCGGCTTAGACGATCCTATCTTGCAGACGAATGGGGCACCATGTCGCCAGCTGGAGGTGAAATTCTTTCAAACGCCAAACAGCACAGTACGACCCCGCCGTCGAACATATGGCACGGCTAGTGTTCCTTCATAATGCTGTACGGTAGACAGGCACGCGTTAAAACGGACGACAAAACAAGGCGAGACATGCAAGAAGGAAAGCTTTTATGTGCGTTTTATGTATGTTATAAAAATAATTTGCCTTCTCCAAATGCAACTTCAATGAAGGGTTCTTCTTCGGGTTGCTCTCACAGCGCAGGAGTAGCGCGGTTCAGTGCCGTCTTCGCTCTACCCATGATCAAATTTGAACCGGTTGGGTTCCGATTTTATCATTCGAAACCTTTCCAAATCCACACACACACGCTTCATAGGTAGAAAGTGAGAGTCTTTTACCTTCGGGCATGGTTATTACCTATGAGTCAGCACCGGTTTTGCGCTCACTCCCAAAATACCTACATTATTCCTCCAACTCGTCTCCACTAAACACACGAATGTTTTATCATACCCCCCCACCACCAGCCAAGCGCCCTCAAAGATGGCGAGAGGACACTAGCTAATGTTACGGTGATGATTCATCCGCGTTGAAAGTCCACCCAATCATTTTGTTGTACAAACCGGGCCTACCGACGTCCGTCTAGCGCCCGGTTTCAAGCAGCAAACGAATTAAATCCATAAGACTATTGTGACACACGGTTGTAACAGGATTGTAGACGAAGATGTTCGCTATGATCGGGATATTTGATCTGGTTTTGCTGGAGGATTGCACGCTCTAAGAGTAAGGCTGTTGAGGTTTTAGATGTTACACAGATATGTAGATATGTGGGGGACTAGAACAAAAAACATTCTTAAAGGTCCGATGAATGGATAACTTCCTTTAGCTTCTACGAGAGCTAAGCAAATCACCTGCCGCGCTCTGACGACACGGCGTAGAACGATTCTCCTGTACACTCGGGCCCAATGTAATTCGTGCCCGGTTGATTATATGGTGCGCTTTGCGAAAACGGTGCTTTAATGTTTCACGCTTCACGGCAACAACGATAATCGGTGTGATGTACCATACTGACACCTCTTCTCGTTACAACGCTCTATACCTCGATGTACGCCTCGATGTCTATCGAAACTGTTACGACAGCTGGTGGCCCTGGCGATCGGGCCGCCACCCGCCAGCGAACGACGCTACCCGGTGTATACGGTAGTAGCGGTAGCGTCTTGATGTGATGAGGTAAATTAAATTGACCTTATGCTGCACACACTGTGCGCGGCGGGCCTCTACTCCCCTCGGGACGTTCGGGAACCCCAAAGTCGTTCAATCACCACCGTTTGTTGTAAGATTGTTCCTAGGGTTGTGGAATGGAAATTGTCCGAGGAAATGACACCGTACGGCAAGGGTAGAATAAATTCAGATTTCCGGCAACTTTGACGAGACAGAGAGAGAGAGAGAGGCTTCGCACCCAAATTCTTGGGCATTTACCGATTCATTCCAACATGTTCTGGAAGTGTCCGACTCCAACCGGAGCTGTGTAGCTAAAAGGCAGGAAGTATCAGGACCATCTTCGTCTATTCGAAGGGAAGCAAAAACAGCTTCGTAATGCCGTTTTTCCGTCGATTTCGTAAACTTGGCTTGGTCCATTTCTCGATTTGCAATGCCATTTATCAGCCGTTATCAGATAACAGGCTGAAGCACCCAACAGCGCAAAGCACCACAAGGTACTACGGTATATTACATATACTGCTCCGTTGCACCACATCCAGCACGGCGGCGGGCACAGGAGTGTGTCTCAGTCTTGTGGCCAGAACCGTAGGTGCTAATAATGAACTCTACCTTCTTCGATGTATGAATGTCACTCGCTGTACTGAGCGCTTCCTGTTTCCTCTTATCAAATTGTGTAACGGACACGAATTCGCACTATAGGAAGTGACCCTGTTGATGGGGCGATTTTTAATCTGGTGCAGTACCGGGTGCATCACACTCCACAAACTCCTCCCCGTTTTACCAAGCCTCCAAGGAGGTCTTTTAGGGTAAGGTACGCACGGGTACAGTGCACCCTCGCCAGTACCTGTCGTGGATTGCCTTGAACAGTGTATTTGGAGGTTATGCGTCGATCGTGCGGAGTGTCCCGATCGTACAGCACACGCCGCGTGTAACCATGAATGAGGAAGCAGAAAACGCCAACATGTTGCATGCATGTTTCGCATAGAAAAACACCCATTCGGGGCGGTTGGGGGCTAGCAGCACACGCTGTCTTCTTCCGCGCCGATTGGCCACAGCTTGCCTTACACGACGTTACGTGCCGCGTTACCACCAGCTGAGATATAGTCGTCGATTTAGTAGTAGTAGAGCGCGTGTTGAGGAGAAGTCGACAAAAAAAAACGATTTGCTCTCGCCACAAAAAGAACGCCCTCTGTATGACCAGCATCATCGAATTATGTTTTGTTTAGTGTAGTAGAAATAGATGCACGAGCACACTATCTTCTGCTACTCCAAGTGGCAAGGTGTAGTGTTTGTAGACGCGCGCATCTGCATCGTCGTCCATGTACAGAAAAACCATCCCAGGCCATATTTAGGTTTCGACGATCAGAATGCCGTCCAGGCCGCGCACACACAAGAAAAATGCGGATTCTACTAAGGTTTTGTATGTCTGTCTAGCGCTATTGTACATATCGAACGGAAAGTATACATTTCCTCTTAAAGTGACAAATGTTCACTAAAGTGTGTGTAGAATGCTGATGTTCCACACGCATGTTAGCCGATGCCAGTAGTGTAAATAGATAGAGAGAGCATTGCAAACAGAGAAGAGCAAAAAAAAAACCACCATCACAATCAATCTACCGATAAGGGATAGGAGGGGGACACTTATGTGGGAGAAAGCTCGCACATTGTATTCGTAACTGTAGAACAATCATTCTGACCATATGCGGTAATTGCTTTTGATTGCTTACGTTCTTCTGTTCTTTTTTTAAATACATAGGCAAGCATGTATTTTTTATGCGTATTACACGAGTAAGAACTATTTGCACTACAAAGGGGGAACGCTTTTCGGATCACCTTTGTACGGCAACACCACCACAAAAACACATTACCACATTGCAATGCATTCGGCGATAGCGAGTTATAAATGTGGCCCGACTGCAGAACCCGGCATTTAGAGTGGGGATAGAGTATTTTGAAGGCGTGAAGCCACACACACGTACATACACAATCTTTTTGAACATTTTTACCACATTCTTACGTAGACGGCTAGGAGTCAGGATATTATATTCGGTATTAGCAATGAGTTTTTTTCTTCTATAAAGTATTTCCATTTTGCTCCAGCGTGGTATCGCACAACCAATTTCATTCAACACTATTATGTTGTAGAACTATTTTTTTATGCAATATTGTTAAAATGTTTTGTGTTTAGGAATATAGTTTGTGATAGGATGTCATAATAATCTGTACTGGTTGAATTACGTTTTTTTTCCTGTCCGAAACCGAGGCCGAAGAAAGTGTGATGTGACAGTATATTCGGTAAGTAGTTGAAGCCTTTCCACATTTTATTTGTTCCGAATTTTACTCGGCTTCGTTTGTATCGCTTGAAGCTATCCATACAACTTTCGATGCAGTTTACAGCCACACATCTTCGCGGTATTTGCCATCTTTCTTTAGCCCACCGACGAATGTTTGCATATCCTCTTCCGCTTCCGATGCCTCCGCAAGCATGTTCACCACCGTGTCCGTTATCTGTGGTAGCAGAACCTTTGAATCTCCACAGACGAAAAACAGAGCGTGAGGGTTACGGATGTTTGCAATGATTTCGGTACGCTTCTCATGCATCTGACTCTGCACATACTTGTGATGCGTGTCAGCATCACGTGAAAACGCTTCATAACAACCGTCCAGCACGCCCGCTTTAAGATACTCCTTGATCTCGTCCCTGCACAGGTAGTTACGCTCACGGTAGCGAAATCCCGCAAACAGTTCGGCACGACCGAGCGTTTCGCCCTTTGCTAACGCAGCGGCACGTTGCTCGAGAAACGAAAGATACGGAGACATCCCTGTACCGGTGCCAACCATTATGATGTTACACTTTAGATCGGTGTCCCTGTACACGAACGAGCTACTTTGGCGGAAGTAAAGGTACACCTTTGCTCCCATTTCCAACCCTCGCAGGTATGTTGTGGTAATGCCCGGATTATTCGCGTCGTGCGAGAAAAGTATCCGTACCGTTGGGCTGTCCGCTTCACGGTATGCATTAGCTATCGAATAGGGACGCGGCATAAGACGCGGCAAGTGTTCTATGAGTATTGCGGCCGTTGGTCGGCAGGATGGAACTAGCTCGAGCAGCGAAATGATGCCCTTTCCGTGCTGCTGGACGAACCTCTCGTAGGCAGCAATTCCTTCTTTTGAGCATAAAATTTCGAGAACGCGTCGCTCGTTCTCGTCGGTGGTGCAGGTTGTTAACGAGCGTATCAAGAGCTTGAATGAAAGAAATTCATATTGTAATCTAACGGTTGAAATAAGTCCTTCCTTCTTTCACTTACCTTCTTTGGAACCGCATGAAGATCCAAACACTCTTTGAACAGTCGTCGGTAGTTTACCACCGAAGGCACAAACAATGGAACTTTTGCTCCCTTTTTTGTTGTATTCGGATCGATTCCAACACTACACACTGCGTCACTGCCGGAATGTAAATCTAGCCGATCTAGAACGTAATTCACGTCGGGCTCCGTGTTGTAGGATAAAATTCCTATCGTGTCTCCGGGCCAATAGCGATGGCCTGGATCATTCAGGTACCGCAACGTAACATCGTGTACAGTTTTTACATCCTCACCCTCAGCAATCGTTGTGAGTCTAGCTACATATGCTTCCAAAACCTTGGTCACAGCAAAGGGTTGAGTTACGGCTGCTTGCAGGTGTGATTCTTGCAGTGGAACATCTTCCTGTGGAACAATAGTTGGTGTAGTTTACGGGATTTTACGGATCAAAACTAGCGCTTCCACTTACTGTCTCGCGTAGGGCAATAAAATTCGAAGGAACAGCTGGCAATGTGAGCTTCTTCCCTTCAAATTCGCGTAAAACTTCCGAAAACATCCCGGTGGACCGACCAGACCAAAACAAACGTAAACACAACAAAAGCACGTTGCACCCGGAGCAGTGCTGCCAGCCAAACTGACATTTTCATGTTTTAAATTTGTGTTCATGTTTGCATGCGTATTGTATGTGGTAGTATTTTATTGATATGACCTCAAATCAGTAGAAAAATAAAAATAAGTATTTAAATTTTATAAAAGTACGTAGAAAATTAAAATCGTACATCTGTTGCTTCAAAAATGCCTGAATGCTGTCAGTTTGCTGTCAGTGTACTTTGACAGTTCTCACTCAATCACTGACAGCCTCTTCACTCGCATGCGGTGCGATGTTGTTGTTCAACAATTCTCCCCAAAGAAGTTAACAAACGTGCTGAGCTATTGAGTTAATCGGTAAAAATAGTGGTATTTGACTTGCTAAAGTTGCACAGTAAATCCTACAAATACCAACAATAAAATGGGACGCTTCGGTCCAACGCATCGTAAAATCCCTGTGCCCAAACGGCACGGTGTTCGTGACCCGCTCAAACGGCTCGCTGAGAAGGAAGCTTCGTAAGTACACGCTCAATGCATTCTTCCATTTCCTACCGAAATAACAGCATACATTCTCTCCAATTACAGCATTAAAGACAAAATCAACAACCCTCCGAAGGAACACGATGTGCAGGAGGTGTCGAACCGGTTCAAGCGCTTTATGGCACTCGCGAACGATGCCAGTCGCACCAGAAGGAAAAAGAAAGAACCGAGGAAAAAATCGTCATTACAGATCGGCAACACGGTGGTTCAGAAACGTCCAAGAGAATCCGAGGAGGCGTTCCTTAGCAGGGTTAGTAACGTGCAGCATGATCGCGAGGTGGAGGCCAGCTTTGGTATGAAGTTCGGGGTGGAGGTGGAACACGATGACCAAACGGGAATAATTCGTGTAGTCAAACGGAAGGGAATCGAAGTCGATGGTATGTTGGAAAAGATTACCGATGAAAAAACCAACGCACGAAAATCGAAGGCTGCCGAAAAGGCTAAAGCTCGCAAAGCAATGATAGCAGAGGAGAAGGCACTCAAAAAGCAGAAAGCGCTAGAATCGCAACGGGAGGAGGAAGACCTATTGCTGCGAGAGTACCAGTACGACCGGGTGCCTTTCGGTGAGGTGGTAAAGGAACCGCCGTCACTCCACACGCTGCCACGCCGTGCCACTAGAGAAGGTGTAGCACGGGTAAGTCCGAGCAGGCAGCAACGCACTACTGTGTGTGATGGAGAACGTTGTTTTAATTGAAAATGTTTCATTATTTTCAGCCTGGTGCAAAAAGTCTTCTGCTCAGCTCGTTGCTGGACCCAAAACAAACGGAGGAAGAGGAGGAACCGCTCCCAAAGAAGTCGTCGAAAAAGGCAAAGGCAAAGGAAACGAAATTAGATCTTAAAGGCAAACGGAAGAACCTACCTGCCGCGACACGAATGAAGATCGAACTTGAACAGCAAAACGTGATCGAAATGTACCGACAGTTGAAGAAGAAAGCAAAGCAATAAATAAATGTTGCGACGGATCCTACCGCTTGGAGCATGATATCAAGGTACGTTACTTCTTTTGCTGTGGTTGAGGGCATTCCGATTGATTCTTCTGATTCTGACAGTAAAAATAACTTAGGCGAACGTCCGAACGTCGTTTATTATGAAGCACTCAGCGGTCGTCAGTTATAAATATGGGCTTCTCCCGACATCATCTCGCGACCCGGCATTTCTATACATGTCACGAGCAAATGTAAATCCTCCAGCTCAATACCGTATCATCGAATAGTACAGATACTTCCCCGACTTCTTATACTCAGCCAGCAGGTCGGCTGCTTCCGATTTGGGCATAGATTTCACCTTGCTCATACACGTCACTATCGTGTCCTGAATGCGGGGCAGCATAGTGCGTCCCTCCCCGCAGAGATACAGCTTGGTAGCGTCATCGAGCAACAGCTCCACAAGCTCCTCCTTCCGATCCTCGATAATGTCCTGCACGTACTTGTACTGACTGTCCTCGTCCCGCGACGAGGCCACGTGCAATCGATCCAACACACCACCTTGCATGAAACCCTTCAGTTCGCTCTCGTAAAGATAGTTTCGTTCCTGGTAGCGGCAACTCGTCAGCAACCAGGCAGATCCCATTTTCATCTTCCGATTCGAGCTCTTCATCTGCTTACGATACTCTAGGAAGCTGATGTACGGCGTCACCCCAGTGCCGGGTCCGATCATGATGATATTACGTTCGAGATCCTCCTCGCGATAGTTGAAGACGGGTTTCAGCTGACGCAGGTATATGTACAGATATTTGTCCCATTTGCTCGGATGCAACAGCTTGCTTTCGAGCATGTGCGTCGTAATGCCAACGTGGCCATCGTTCAGCATAGCAAAGGCGATGCGAATGTGGTTCTCTCGCCCATAGCTCGCTATCGAGTACGGTCTAGCCTGCAGCCGTGGTAAGTGCTCTATCAGCAACGACAACGGTGGTTTACAGGTGGCCACATACTTGAGCACATGCAGGAAGTTCATCTCGTTCTTGAGAATCAACTCATTGTACAGGTTGGAACCTTCCTTTGAGGCCAAAATCTCCAGCAATCGCTTTTCGCACTCATCAGCCGTATAGCCGGCCAGGGCCTGAAGCAACCCTTTCCGCGGTGTAATCCGAATGTCCAAACATTCCGCCAGGAGCCGCCGAGGAGTGACGTACTTTGGCACGTAATGGGGCAGCTCCGGGTTTTTCTTCTTTACCGGTTTTGCCAGCCTCACTTCGTACGTTTGGTCGGCCGACTCGAGCAGATGTAACCGGTCCAGCACATAATCTACCTCGCTGGCCAGATTGTAGGTGAGAATGCCGATTGCATCACCAGGAAAATATTCCTCTTCCATATTCTGCAACGTAGTAAGAAGTTTCGTTAGCGAATAATCGTTGATTGCAAACTAGAGACACATTTACCGGTGGAAGTTTGATTGCGGTCTCGTACACGGTCTTTATATCGTCACCCTCGGCCAAGACACGATAGAGCAGAATGCTGGTTTTGTACACATTGCTCGAACCGAATGGTTGCCGGGTGGTGCTCTGCAAGTGATCCGAAGGCTGAAGGGCAAAAAATGTAAGGAGAACATGATCGATTAACATAATGATGCGCCTCCATTATACATTACTCCTTACCACTTGTCCACTTTCGGAAAGATTCGTCTCGATGAAGGATGCTGGTAGCTTCGTGAGCGTCAGCGGTGTCGCTTTAAACTGCTCCAGAACATTCATTGCTGTTTTGTGGATCCGCGTGCGATGAATGAAATCACGATTGCACTTCTCACCAATAAATCACCAGTATTTTGATGGGGTTATAGGGTTTAGGTTATAGAAACTAAACGATGTTCCGGCAACCGGCATTTATTGCTGGTTGATAGCATAGGTCTAATGGGGTTTGTTTAGGTCGTCCTCACAGCAAAACAGCAACTATTTTAACGCCCTCAGCACCTTTTTTCTGCTTATTTTAGAAGTTTCGGCAGAGTTTTGTTCGTGATTTGCTGCGGACGCGTTGTTTCGGCTGCCTTTGTTGTAAATAAACTCGGGTGAAGGTTGTGTAAACCTTGTCAAGGTTGATATACATTGAAGTGACAGCGCTTGTCGAGGGGTAGGAATGTAGTTGCCAGCTGTTGCGACTTTCGTGATTCAAAAAGTCAGTTAAATTTTGAAATGTGTTTGTTAAGTTTATCATCTGGTTGCTCAACGACCCAAAGGATTCAACAGCTCGCGACTATTCAATAATCAATAGCTACATTACTGAAATTCACATTTTTTACATCAGTTGTAATTAAATTAGAATGCAACGCCAAGGCGGTGAATTCGTTATAGACGCTCAAATTCTTACTATTGGATTATCAACCAATTTATTCCTGTCATAGTAAATAATGTTCAACGCTCAGAAGCTCATAATCATCACAACATGAAGTTACTAGACATTTAATTAAATATGTTTAAAAACATTGCCTTTATCGTCATCGTCATATTAATCATTCAACACGTGTTCCTAGAGTATTCAAATTCAATGGTAGCTCATCACGTAACTTTTCAATTTACAACTATTACTACAACCATCACGCAATTCAAGTCGGATAATTGAATTGTGTTAACAATACTAATGATATCCGAAGCTCATCGCGAACCCTCATAAGGATCCCTCCTGCATATTACGCATAAAAGCTTCCCCCCCAAAAAACAGACGCAAAGATCGCGCGAAATTTATCAAATCAATCAATCGTTGCGATCGATGCTCGTTCCGGTTGATTGGAGCCACCACCGGGAGCCACCGACAGCCGACTGGTAAGCGCCATAGCGGTTAATTTTATACACATTTTTCCTTCCTTTGGGCTGCTATCCACGATCGATGAGCACAACATAACACAGCGAAAACGGTGAAAATGAAATCAATGCCAATTATCTAATTGATCGCCATAGATGGATGGGACGGGATCTTCAGCTGCTCTCCCGTTTCGGATGCAATCAAAAAATTAGCCAACCGCGTACCGGATTGATTTTGATTTATTTTTATGAAAATTCATGTGTCACTTCCCTCTCTCTCTCTCTTTTCGAGGGAGTGGAGGAAATTTTGAACGAGTGCAAATGAAAAATCGAATCAAGATAGTGCAGCTGACCGCGAAGAATGAAGGCCCGGAATGAAAGTAAATCGTAACTTGCATTTATCGATACATAAGGGTTTCGTTCCGTGTTCGAAGCGGTGTTAGCCCCCCCCCCCCCCCCCCTCCCCGGGTTCGTTTGCATCGGCACCAAAAATCGAAGACGCTCGAAACACATCTTCAAGACGTTCGAATTGGGCGGTACTTACGCATAGATGATGTCTACTATCTTGTCGAAGGGCTGACGTAACGGAGGTGTAACCGAGCGGAGAAATGGCCGTCGTCATCGCCCTAACGCTTCATTCCAGCGCCTTCGAAGGGCCACTGGACGCGCTGCAGGTCAAGCGCGAAAAGCTTCAATTTTATACTTCACATTACACAGGGATGCAGCAAAGTGTCGAGGAATGTGGACAATCAAACAGTGGATGGCACGGGATGATTTATCGGCTATCTGGTGATAATATAGATTTCTGGTGGAAGATGACTGTACTATACTGTGTATCGCCAAATGTCCTAAGCTGGTATTACTGATCACTAATATGAGCATCTGTCCTGCAAGCTCACTCAATAAAACCTACTCCAATTGAGGGCTTCTACAAATACCTTACCCCTATCATTTATCTAAATAATTATCCTTCACTGC
This sequence comes from Anopheles stephensi, assembly GCF_013141755.1. NCBI lineage: Eukaryota > Metazoa > Arthropoda > Insecta > Diptera > Culicidae > Anopheles > Anopheles stephensi. The sequence continues at coordinate 76,338,090 of NC_050202.1, read as the reverse complement.
CGCCTCTAAGTACGCGTGAGGTCCATCATTCCAGTGCGAAATAAATTATGCGTGCCCGACGCAATGTTAAGCCGGTGCCGCTTCCCTTGATTGTGCAATCGAAATCATACGTTCCGAGTTCCATCGTCCAGCTGGCCTGGTATGTTATTGTCGAATTCAACAAAACGGAGCATAATGTTGACCACAAAATACCGTCCCCGTCCTCGCCGAAGCAGTAGCGCAATAATTGCAACAAATAATTATTTTACCCGATCCAAAAGCACGCACACCCAACGCGAATCGCCTCTTTTTGGCATAATTGAAACGATCAAAACCGATTTCACGGAACTTGTGCGGAAGAAAAATGGCCTCATTCTTGTTCCATGCGTTCCTTGGTTATTAGCAGACGTGCGAGTGAATGTTTGTTCGGCAGGTAATTTAATTAATTTTATTCTCTTATTCAACCGGACAGCTATGGACATGTAACCGAATCACTTTCGCCTACAGCGCGTAAAGTTAAGCACGTGTGTGCCGATGGGTGGATCATCTCGAAACAGACACGTTTATCTTGCTTGTTTATCTTGCTACACTTTGTGACGAGATTCCGCAAGCAGAGAAACGAAATTGCGAATAAAAAAACTGGGCTGTTCGCGGCCAAAGCGTGAACAAGGTGCTCGCTTTAATGGTGTCGTTTCTTATACGATCATAGCCATGATTAATATACCGGAGTGATTTAGATGCTTGTATGGTAATCGGGATTATCTGAGGACTCAACACGTCACTTCTGCCAAATCTGATGGCCAGTATTTGTTTTATGGGGCACGGAAAGGATAACAGAGACAAGTTCCATCAGCTGTATCTGGCTCTTCAGGCTTCCAATAGCAGGACTCAGTAGCAGGAGAGCAAAAGCGTCTAGTAAGCGTTAGGATCCCTCTGCCAAACGTCGGGTAGACGGTTGAAGATCAGACCCAAAAAATGACTAGCCTCTAAAATCTCAAGCAATAATTTAATGGTTAGATCCTTGAAATGAGATTTTTTCCTTGCATTCCTTGACTCAATAGCTGGAAAGTAGGTCCAGCCTTATGTCTGTGTTGATAGGAATTTAATAGACACAACTATGGTCCTCCTACCATTCAACTCAAGATATAGGACTATCTGATCTTCTGCGTCCTTCTACATAGACCATCGAGAAATACCATCAAGTCCGGATCCCCGTACGCGTGGCTGACTACCAAGCTACGGGTAAAATCAAGTCACAGAAAGCCAGAAAAGGCAGACCGAGACCTTTCAAGGTTGTAGTGGCTCGGAAGAGGAAGAAGACGGCCACGACGTACAACTCATTAACAGCTGCCAAGATCTGGATGTATATTCAGAAGATGTTTCCCCTAGACATCCTCAGGATAGTACTCGATTACACCACTTTTGAAAAGTAAAATTCAACATTATTGGCCATGTGCTTTCGCGTCCAATGAATTAGCTTTAAAGAATTGAGCCAGATCTCGTCGGTTCGATGTCTCAACCGGCAAGCGATCTTTATCATCTATCTTGATGATCTTCTTGAGACCCATTTTGTTCATTATGGAAAGATTTTCGATGATTGTAAGATCGTTGTTCACAGAACTATGCTATTGTGACAGAACTAAACCGTCGTAGGACTCAAATCACCCGGCAAGCTGTCGTAAGAATTGGGTCACCAGCAGAAGTGATTGGCGACTACCTTACCTAATCGAATACATTTTCTACTCCTTCAATTCGATTCGATGGGGTAAGAAGAATGAAAGCCCGTGACAGAATGCGCGCCATAATCCCACCGTCATCGTACGTGATAAGCCCCCGAAGCCACCCGGGGCTGACCAGTAGCGACCATGTCGAAAGCTTCACTTCAGTCCACCAAATCGCCAATCGGGCACGCTTAGGGCACGCCATAATTATACCCAGCTCGTTCGGCCATCATCACAAGCGGGAACCATTTGGGCAAGTGTTACGAAACATTTCTCGCCCATCATGACCATCATTGTCCATAATTCGGCATCATCATTAATCCGGTACTTCCTCGGATGTGCGTTTAGCGCGTATTAATCGTTTTACCAAGTGCTTTTGTGTCCAAATTGTGTGCCGCGTTTGGAGGGGAAAAAAAGGGAAGCTGCTCCTAAAGTCGGTTGCCTTGGTGTGTGGCTCTTTTTTGTGCAACGGATGGCGGAACGAATTTTGGGATGTTGGCAATGAGGAATCAAATGGCCAGCAGTCAATCACCCGGTGTCCGCTATCGGTCGACTGGAAACGCATGCATGTGTAAAGCCCCTGTCGGTGGCTCTCATCGGGACAGAAGGATTTTCCCTTTCAATTTCCATTCGCCCCAGTCAACCCGATGACGCTCACAATGCACCGCGTGCGGAGGATGCGCCATATGCGGATTGCGCAATAGGATAAAAAGACCCTCATGTAACTGGGGTTGATTCATCCCTTTGGCACTGGGGGGTTTTTCATTTGGATTCGTTTTTTTTTCGCACTTCGCGTCTTGTCTCTTGGCAAGCGATAAAGATAAGCGAAGGAAGACACTCTCGCGTCCCGAGTATGATTGAAGAAGATGCCGGAACCGTATTTTTGTTGGCGGTAAGGCATCTTGAGGGCTTAAAGAGGCCCCTTTTTGTAGTGGCAACACAAAATGATAATTTGCAACAGTAAACATAACCAAATGAGCTCCGGCATTGGGTTATAACCGTTTTTTTGCTTTTCTCTTAATTGAGTGAAAGAAAAATTATCTTATCGCGCGGATGCGCAAACCGCATCCAAATGACCGTCCGGAACAATCGAACAACAAACCTCTTCAAACACACACACACACACACACACACATATGAAGATCACGATCAGCTGAAGCACCCGGCACAAACGCGTACTAGCCGCGCGAACTCTCGAAGCAGCAGATAGGGAGCGAGAAGGCAACCCGGTAACAACAAATGCACTGATCGGGGGGGTTGGTGGGAGCAACAACAACAACAACAAAAAACTCACTTCGCGGTTTTATTACGCGCCTTTCTTCGAGTGCCGGTGCGGAAATCGCTTGGGATGGGTGCACTCGGTTAAGGAAGTTCAAATTTTCCACCACCGTTGCTGGCGCGCACCGCACCACTTATCCGGTCAAATTTTTTGAACTGAATCCGCTGCCCCCCAAAAAAAAAATGGCCACTTTTGACACATTCGTTTTCTTTGGTTGGTGCGAAAGTGCGCACCAGTGTTTGAATGTACTTATACGAAGAACACACTCGCGAAGTGGCGAGGATGAGTGTGTGATTACTGTTGGGATGCGTGTGCACTATGGGATTTTCAAGGAAAGATGAGTGGCGGTTTACTACGGGGGAAGAAAATTGTTGAGCCCTTGTTTTTGACTGTATGGTGACTACACGTGATGTTTTAAAATAAATTAAAAAAATCTTTTGGACTTACAGTTTTTACGGATAAAAGAAAGTTTAAATGTTAAATAAATTGACGTGTCTCATTTGTCGAAGAATTGTTTCGAAATAGACGATTTCGCATAAGTCGATAAGAGAGCAGCAACTAACATCTCTTTTCACTAGTTTAATAGTCGTAAATCGTTGGTAAAAGCCCGGAGAAGCTTTTTCAAGCCTTGTATGACATCATATGCCCGGTGAAGCTAAATGGTTGCTTTTCGGGGCAACCTAACCTGGAGCTTGTGAGGGCCATTCGAGTCTCGGAAAGGGAATAATCTTCAAGGATCACGTTATTTAAGTCAATCCAAATCTCTGAGATACACGCTGAAGATATTATTTAGTATCAGTAAAACTAATCTAAGCAAACGCAGGTTCTGAAATGGTTGCGAGTTGTGTAGAATCAAAGTACACAGTGAAAAAAAAAGACTAACAATTTAAGGAAGTCACTTAACTCAATTCGTTGTCAACAGTTTAATTGGAAGATTGTATAAGAAGTGAAGATTTTGTTCCGTCAAAGTGTATTATAACAGGTTTGTGGCAGACTAAAATAGACTGAGATTTGATTCAAATTCGGTTGAGGCTCACATATGTAGTAAAAGCTTGCCACTGCATCGAGCAAGCGGCACAAAACCTCGTAATGGAGATTAACGAGGCGAATACCAACAACAGCAATAGAGATAAATGCATCCAAAGAGCGATCGATCCTCTGAAGCCTTCCAGAACTTCACCACTCTTGGGTCAAAAGTCAGTTCTGACATCAACATAAATGTTCAGATAAACTCAAGGGTGCTAGTGGACCACTACGGCAACTACAGCCTTGGCCGCTCATAACAACAGTCGTGATGGATGAACTGGTTAGGTGGGTTTTTCCTCTAAACCGGTATTAAAATAATTATTTTCTTAAAATAGTAAGTAAGTTAACAAAACGATTATTTATAACTAATCAGTACACACACACACACACATTTTATCCAAACAATCAGCATTACGACCGAATTGCTCCATAGTGCACGGTAGTAGGCAATCGCTTTCGTTTTCGGACCCCAAACAGCACGAACCTTTGTGCCCGACTGAACTGGCCCGTGTCCATCGCCAGCCAGTGAAAGGAACCGAACGAACCGGGGGGGGGGGGGGGGGGGGGTGAAAAACTATCGACCAGACCTACGGTACACTCCCGAGCGCGTGGTGTTGTGTGCCATTTCATTTTCTATCGTTTTTCATCCATTTCGTTTTGTAGTAGTATGCACTGCCGGAACCTTAGTAACCGAGAGAGGTAAGCAAAAAGAGAAAGAGAGAGAGAGAGAACCGTTGTGTGTGTGTAAAGGAGGAAAACGATCGAAGCAACAATCCAGTGAGATGGGAGCCTGAACGGGGTGGTCGCTTACCAGCGATCGGGCGCGCGCGCGCTTGTCGGTGGTTTGGATGCGTTTTTTGTGGTTTGGTGTGGTGCATCTATAAAAATGCGCCTGTTCGAAGTCGGAAGGCAGCATTGGCGATTTGTCGGTACGATTGTTAAGACGGTCCTCGTGTTTTAGTTCGATTGGTGGCTCACACATTTTTTTGGTGAATTTTTCCACTTGTTTTTAAATTTCGTGCAGTGTCACCTCCTTTAAACACCACTTGCGTGTGTGCAGTTTTGTAGCAGTTTTGCGTCAATTATCGTTTGTTGCTTCCATCAAGTGTGCACTTCCGAATTCGATCCAGTTGCGTGTATGCGTGTGCTTTGGTGTGTTTTATCGCCATTCTCTTTGAAAAAATCTAAGCAAGCCGGTTCCTACCACGAAGAAAGCGAGTGATTTAAACGAGCGTTACTGTGTGTGACGGTGTGAATTGAACAGCGTGTAGAGTCTTATTCTTCGAAGCAATTTTTAGTTCTGGTACGTATGCATTAATAGTACACAAATTATATTTTTTTCACGACAAAAAAAATTGTTGACCGTTTTCTGCTTGCTTCAATTACAATATCAAATATTTTAATCCACAATTCCCCTGCTAGCCCATTTGACTAGTAAAGAATTAAATTTGCCATTAGCAGTTGTTACTAGTAAATCATTGTTGGTCTATTTCATCCTTCAAATGCAACCCTAGTAATATGTTTCGACTAGTCCTGTCATCCTGTTTTCTCTTTTGCTCTACTCTGCAAATGCTATATTGTTTGCAATATTTTGTTCTATTTTTTTATATTATTATTAAAATTTCTTAAACGTCGCACTTTTTAGCCATGTTTTTGTGTGATTTTTTAACAGTAAAAAACATGTTGTGATTTCAGAAAAATATTGCATTTAGTTTTTATTTTTTTAAACGATAAAAGGTCCACCATGATTGGTTAGTTTTTTATATAAAATGTACAATTAAACTTAGAAAAACACTACTGAGGAGCACTTTAATATTTTATTTGTATGTATTTGCTTGATCGTTCGAACAAATCTTCTAGTAGATATTATATGTTCAATCATGGTGCATGGATTGCTTCTTAATTTCAATTAAAATCTCATTTCCTCGATACAACAATCGCTCGGAAGCGAATGTCTCGATGTGTGGCCTTCTTGATGGGTCCTCTTCCAAACATGGGATGCGATCAGATTGAGTCTTATGTAACGATTTTTTCTCCCCTAAAAATATAACTCTCTAACGCTCCCGAACTGATCCTCCGCGCCGTGGCACGTGGTGGTCAAACGGTACATGAATCAATCAAAAATCCGCATCCGCCCCGGTCGTTCGGTTAAAGTAACGCTTTTCAACACATTTCATGGCACATCATAAATATACGGTGGGCGCAGCGCAAAATAACACTCGCCGAACCAAGCGTTGGATCGTAAAAATATCACTTTTGGCATAAAAAAAAATTCCAGCGTTGGTCAGCATTTCCGCAACTTTGCTCCTTCGCCTTATGCCAAAATCTTAAAAAAAACACTTGAAGTTTGGGTGGAAAAACGGAACAGGTGAAAGTGCGAAAGTGTTCAATGCTCTTGCTGACACTTGTTGTTCACCGGGGGCCTCGGGACCCACCTCTACCTCTGATGGGCAGTAGTAAAGTAATAATGATGATCCTAAAGTAAAAAAACGGCTCTAAAATCATCCCCTGATTGGGATGAACTTTTGTTGCTAATTTTTGGCGAAATTGCGAAAGAGTTTCAGGAAGGCCATTAGCGAAAAACCTCGAACGGTTTGGTTTTTGTTTTAAGTGGTCGTAACACGTGTCCGGGGACGAGATGACCGTTCGTTTGAAATATAATAATAAACCAGTAAGCTATCCTTTTCTTTGTCTAGTTGTGGTTTAAATCAAGTCTAATGGGTCATTGCTACTTTCTCGTCATATTTGAACCACTTAAAGGAATGAATAAAAAATAATAATAATGAACAAATTGAGACAAACAATGCTTTTATATCGGCTACTCCAATCATTTAATAAAGTGTTTCAAAAGTTACGATTAGCCTCACCCTTTACTTGGCTCCCTGCCTAGAGCTCGGAACACTTTTATCCCATCAATCGATTACTTGACCCCCAATAATACAATTTAAAACAAATCTAAATCATAACACAAACGTGTCATAAGCTCGCAAAACGAAATGAATTAACTCGCGCCCGCTTAGCCAACACCAAACACCCCAAAACAACAACTGTAACAAATAAAATGTCTCGCTCGCCGGTGGTGAATTTTTGTGCACACCTTTCCGTCACTTTCTGATCCAAATCCCACACCTGCCAGCCTCGATTGTGAGCTGTTGGACGTTAGCCGGTGGTGGAACCTTATCCTGTTCCGTGCGCGGACCTACATCTGGCTCGGGGGATGGATTATCGAACAACCCATGCGTTTGCATTCCAAGCGCTTTATAATACGATAGATGTAACACAGCATTTTTCTTTCTTCGTGCCGTTTTATTATTGCATTAAATTATGCAACACAATGGACCGGCTGTTCGGCACAACTTCACAGCAGCAGCAGTTAATTGATTCGATTTCACGGTCCCTCGTCACGATCGATCATCACCTGCGATTATGCGGATGGTTAGGCCGCATGCTGCACAAGCCGCCGACCGAAAAGGTTTATTAGCTTTCAATTTATGTTTCACATCATCCAAACGATCCAACGTGGATAGAGATCATTAAAGGGATGGGTGGTTCATTAGGGATCTTCCATGGGTTCGCTGATGTCGGTCTCTCCTCGGTTAGTTAGCTACTTCCTCTCTATTTGCTTCAGTGTTTGCCCTGTGTAATTGCTTGGGGGGGTTTTTCTGTGTGTGTGTGTGTAGACAAACAGAAATAAATCTTCACACGTGAAAGTGTTAGGACAATAAAAACAAGTGAAGCTGCTTTTGTCTTCAAGCAGGGGTGAAATTCAACTGGAAGTCAGCTTCGAACAGCACTGCTCTGGATGGTGCGCTTGTTGAGCATTACTTTGAATGCTAGAAAGTAACACAAATATTGACGTAAATTGTCGATACCGTCTCCTAATATTGCATTCAAACGCGTCTAAATATAGAGCCAATTTGAATTATGGAATTAAATTTTGAAGCGCTACTTCCGCACGCAATCATTCGTCATGTTTCACCTTCAAAAAAGCGAACAGTAGTTCGATTATGCAACTTTCCGGACATGAACACGCACACACACACAGACGAAAACACACACACACCATTTTTGCCACCTTTCTGCAACCTGGCGTAACTTGTTCCCCGGTTTTGTTGTTCATTTCACTTGCAGCTTCTCCACGGCCGAGCCACGAGATGAAGTCCGTTAATCTCACCCTCACCACTGCCGCCGGATTGGTGCTATGCCTGCTTGCCATCGGTAACAGTCGACTGCTGCGCAACACATTTGCATCCGTGTAGCGTCTCAACTGCGGCTTCCTTTTTTTTCCCCGACCCTTTCCCTACAGACGGTATCGCGGCCCGTTCCGGTGCGGACCGCAAGAAGGACTACGACTACGAGTACGAGACGGGCCTGTCGAGTGGAGGCGGTGGCGGCGGCGGCGGCGGGTACAGCAGTTCCGGCAGCAGCTACACACCCAAATCGGGCTACAGTGCCGGCAGTGGGCTACGCTCGATCGCCCAAGGTTCAGCGGATCAGGCAAATTCGGCCGTCGCGAATCAGCACGCCGCAGCCAAACAGGCTGCGTACGTGGCGCAGAATACGCTCGCCCAGGCAGCCTCGCAGGCGGCGGCCACCGCACAAGCCGCACTCGCCGGCAAGCACGTGCTGCTGCAGGGACTGGAGCAGCAAAGTCTCGAAGCGCACCAAGCGCTCGACGCGGAGATACAGCAGCTGCAGCAAGCGAAACGATCGGCCAAGGCGGCTCAGCACGCAGCCCAACAAGCGCTGAACCACGTGCAGGTGCTTCAGTCCGCACTGAACAATGCGCAGGTGGCGGCTGAACATGCGCAGCAGAGCGCGAGCGAGGCGGCAGCCGAGTTGGCCTCCCAGACGCAGATGGTCGGTACGGCGAAGCAGCGCGTGGAAGCGCTCGAGGAGCAGCTGAACTCGGCCCGGGTGGACTTTGAGGCTACGCAGGAAGCGGCCCACAAGGCAGCGGCCTCGGCCCAGGAAGCGCAGAACAATGCGGCCGAAGCGGCGGCCCATGCTGCGATCCCGCTCGTGCACGTTGCTCAATCGATCTCGGACGGTCATGGGCTCGGCAACAGCCACACGCTGCAGGCGAAGATCGGCAAGGTCGGTGGTGGTGGTGGCAGCAAGCATCAGCAGCAGCAGCAGCACGAATCGTCGGAGGATGAGATTAACAGTGGCGAGATTGAGGTGGCGGCCAACCACAACTACGGTGACTTTAAACCATCCCAGCAGACGTTCAGTTTCGCCGGGTACTAAGCTCTAGACCGACCGACCGTCCGACCGACCACTCGACCACCGCGGCTTGTTCCGCCGTACCGCCCAAGATCTATGTTTTAATAGAGCCACCACATAAACATAAACTCATACTTACAGCCAGACGACGACAACCGAACACAGCTCAATATACAGAAGCGCGGCCCCAAGATCAGTGTCAATGTGCGCCAGAGAGAGCAATCGCGCCGGCCACACTCGCGCTTTGCAGATGAAAGTGAAATCGATCGATCGAAGCGGAACTACACATAGGAGTGGAATTGCGCACCGGCAAATACCGTAATCCCGGAAGGGTTGGTGTTGGTGGCTTTCACGGTCTCCGGCACACACATCTCGCATTGCCAAAAGCCGGTTTTTCCGGCATCGTGATGCTGGGTGGGAGGGGGTGAGTTTTTCCTGCTCCATCGCCTCCATCCGTAGAGCGCTTTGAAGTGTATAGAGCAGTGACCACGAAACCGACGAGCGAAACAAGCCACATACACTGACTAGAAAGAGACAGAGAGAGAGAGAGAGAGAGAGAGAGAGAGAGAGAGAGAGAGAGAGGCGACTGTAATCACACATTTTGTATTTATTTATGTAACTATGTACACCAGGACACACGGGAAGGCCTGCTCTGCTTCTCGTGCGTGATGACGACAGCGAGTTACGACCGCATTAGAATGTAGTTGATATTTGGTTGTGTTTTGTTTTTCTTCTTTGTTTTCCTCCTGTACTACACTACTAATCTGCCCCAGCTGACAACTGTACTGTAGTGCAGTAGTAACTGAGATTATTATTGACGATTGCTGTAATAAAAGTATGAAGGAAGTACCACCTGTAGTATACCTGTGTGTAGACGTTTCTTCACTGATCGATCGTTCATCGATGACATTCCGGCACACAATCTTACCAGCTTCTACGACCGACTTCACTGTTTTCCACTAAACGTATCACTTAATATCACCATTTTGGGATTTTGACAGACAATACGCTGGAACGGCCCGGTGATAGATGCGACAACGGAGCAGGTCTTCATACGGCAGGGCTGGGATTCTAATCCCGTTCGGACCGCTTCCCGCCTAGTGAGGACTGACTATCCAACTAAGTGGTATCACTCAAAAATTGCAGACATTACCTTAAAGGATCGCTAGGTCAAGCAGAGAGAGACCACAACGCTACTAGGATAAATGATGAACGAAATCATGGTTACATCCTAGGCTTCGAGTTTGCGCGTTTAAACGCTAGAGGGCGCTACTTCCACGGGGTCGATACTAGTAACTAAGAATCTTCAAATGTTGGATTAACTCTCAAAAAGTAAAATGAACATCTTTCAAAGTATTCGTTATTATAAAAGAGATTTGTTTTAGTATAAAAAAGCAGATGTTTTGAAGACAAATGCAAACATTTTTGAGAAACGGGCAAATGAATAGATACGGGGCAACGGCCAAAAAAAACCTTAAATCGAAACCAAAGATGTCTGGAAAAACGTTAAAAAAACACAGCAAAATGATCATTTTCGTTTGTTCAAATGATCGGCAGGACCGGGGTTCGGATCCCATCCAGAAGACCGCCTCCCCGTACGTAGGGCTGGCTACTATGCTACGGGTATAATCATGTCACAGAAAGCCGAAAAATGGCGGGTCGACACCTCACGAGGTTGTAGTAGTGCCAAGGAAGAAGAAGAAGAAGCTTATTAAGGGGGGAAAAGAAAGAAGTTCGGACATCATACCTATACAGTAGGTTCGAAAAAAATGTAACACTCCGTACGTTCGATTTTTAATTTTTTCTCAATTTTTATTTTAATTAAAAAAAACTAAGTATATTTATACTTTTATGTATCAATAATAGTAATTACAAATATTTTCTCCGTTTCGTAATATAATTTGTTTTTTTTTTTGTTGTTTGCTTCCTTTTTACCATTTCTCATCTGCTGGCACTTGCGCCCGCATTACTATATGTGTGTGTGTGTGTATGTCTGTGTAGCAGGGTGCCTAATTTTCCCGTCGCCCTCGCACACACCATCGGCCCCCCCGTCTCGCCCATTCCCCACTTTACACCCCCTTATTATTGACGACCACCTCTACATAGTTGCTTGACATTTTTCCTCTCTCTCTCTCTCTTATGACGCTGCTTGTGTTTCTCAGTGTTTGTGTATTTGTTTAAGAGTTTCCACAGAGTTGTGTTCCTTTTCTCCACTCCCCTTCTTTGCTTGCGGAGCGAGTTGAATCAATCATACACGCTCTTTGCAGCTCTTTACAGTTAATTCAAAAGCTTTCCCCTTTGTGTTTTCTACATAGATTAGGCGACAGGCAGGCACAGGACCCACCACAATTCCCGAGGCCGCCCCTCCTGCTCCTCCCCTTTTGCCCCTGCGGTCTGCTCTGCTACAACAGCTACTACCCACCACTACTACTTCTACTATTATGCCTACACCACACCGTCGCTTCTTTTTTCACCTTTTGCGCACCGCGTACACTACTACTACTACTATTATACACATAGAGACTTTGTTTATGGGTGTGTGTAAAAGTATTGTTCAATCCGCATTCGTCCTTGCTTCGTTCATTCGTCCAACCACACACATCACACTCACACACATTCAATCACCACCTTTTCTTGTCCTTCTCGCTGACGTAAAGTAGTGGAGGGGAGGGAGCAGAGCTTGCTTAGTTAATTATCCCTTTCTTGTGTTTGCGCATCACTGTCCCTCCATCTTTTGCTGGAAGGATTTTTTTGTTTTTGTTTTCTGTTGTGTTAGTTCTTCCCACCCCCCCTCCTTTATCCTTTTCGTAAGTTTTTATGTTTAGTTTTTTGTTTGCGCTAATTTTCGCGGATGATGGTGCATTCCACAGCACACCACACCGCCACCGCCTGCTGCCACCAACAAAACAAAGAGAGGATCCTCTCTCTTTTATCCACCTGTTCCAGCAGTGTGTGCGGCTTCTTGTGTTACATTACTCCATTTTGTCCCATCCTTTGTTTTGCTTGCTTTCACTAGAAACAACACGCTACCACGCCTAAGTGTTTTTTTTTGTTGTTTTCCACTAGTGTAGTACACCTTTTACCTATAACTATACACCGTGTCGTTTTGTTTGTTTGTCCTGTTTTGATCTGCTTATAAATATTATCAACGTGTGTATGTGTGTGTGTGTTTGTGTTTGCCACGATTTGCTCGCACTCTCATTCTTGTCGAACCGAAACGGCCTTCCCCCTGGGATTCACAGATTCACATACGCTCCGAATTCGCGACACTGTGTGTGTGTGTGCATGCGTGCGTGTGTACGTGTGTGCATGTTGTTGAATTAAAAAACCACACTTACACACACACACTCCAAAGCCAATCACACCATCAACCTCCTCCTGCGGGCAAGTGATTTAAGTTTAAATATGTGCTACACACACTACTACTGTCCAGCTTCCTTCTCACGCGTTGTTTGCCCCCCCATCATCTTAACTTGCCGCCGGCTCCACAGGCTACGTGCTTTGCTAGGGTGTCATTTTAAATTATTCTCATAACGCGCTACGCTTCACTTTACTAGATTTTTCTTTTTACAGTTTACCGTGACGAGGGCGGTGTTGCTTATGTATTGGCTTGTGTTTAAGCAAGGAAGAGACCAAGAGAAAGCCAGAGGAGAAGGGAGTAATTGTGTCCAATATTCCAAAACTGAATTTGAATTTGACAACAACAACAAAAAATTGTGAGTCTATGAGTGGCCGCACCATTATGTTTGTTTGATAAGCCCTAATTACACCTCCACGACACACACATATCCACACCCTTTAAGAAAAAAAAACTCCTGGTAGTAAAATAGCTAAGTAAAGGTAGTAGCTCTTCTTCCTACTTAAACGCACACACACGCATACACACACACACGCATACACACACATATCCTGTCGCATCACGATGGATGATCCGGCCCTAGATACACGCACGACTCACGCTCACGGTCACCACTGTCCGTGAACGTGAGCACGTTGTTACGCGATCCAGCGGTGTCTTCTTCCTTTTCCTGACCGAAGCAGTCCAACACCATCATCAAACAAATAAACAAAAAACAAGCTACACACAAGTGTGGAGAGATTCTTTTTCGGTGTTTCCAGCTTTCTGCAGCTCCCACCGGACCCGTCCCCAGCGCGCACTGCACACAGAATGCGCAATGCCATGTTCCCGGCCCAGGGCACCCACCACAAGCAACCCGCGGGGGGGAACGGGAGAGGTTTTTTTCTTTTGTAGCAGCACGGGGAATGTGTACTTGGCTGCCGCTGTGTCCTCCTCCCTCTTCTACTTCTTCTGTGCTGTGCCATTCCCTTATATCGGCTGATTTAATAGCTACCATCCATACTACTCTCTCTCTCTCTCTGTCTCTGTCTCTCTCTAATCTAGGTGCATTTCTGTTTTAAACCATACTATGTACATCACACACACGCACACACACACACATTGTCCTTAGTTAAGCATATTTAGCACAATTACTATTAGAGTTACTATACACACACACACACACGGCGGCGTTACTTTTCTTTTCTTTTTGCACGGCTTTTCACCACCGTTTGTTGACCTCCTGCGACTTCATAAAACTGTTTCAACTACACTACTGTAACACATTTCGATTATTCTACTCTATCGGTCGTGTTCATGTTGTCCTTTCCCCCCCTTTTTCCTTTCGTTTGCTGCTGCTTACTAGTTACTATTTACAGACATAGATCCCCGCTTGCTAGATCTACGCTCGAGTCCACAATCGTGTGTGTATGTGTGTGTGTGTGTGCCGGGTGAGTATATTTTCACTACTGTCAGCGCAAAGGTGCACCTTCACCACTTATTAGGTGTGTATGTGTTGGTAATACTTGTACTGCTGCCTCCTATCACTTGCTCTCTCTCTCGCTCTCTTTTAGCTGCACAACACTCACCAAAACCACCACAATCAAAAGCGACTTAAAGCACGATCTCTCTTAGTCAAGCGCGTTATTTGTCCTTTCGCTCTCTCACACACACACACGCACAGGGTCGTTTGCATTCCCTGCCCAAAACAAAAAGAGAGAGATGGTTACCAACACACTTACTCGCTCGCTTGTACGAGTAAGCGCAGGTTGCTTGGGACTAAATAAAATTCCTCTTCCTTTGCGTTCCTTTCTTACACAACTGTAATCTACAACACCTCACCGCACACACACACACACTCTCGACCACACATTCTCTCCTTGCCTACTGTAATCCGGGTGTGACGTCTGATGTGTTTCCTACCAGTTATTAAGCTACCCTCGTCAAATACATCACACTGCTGATCCATTTGCTGGCGATTTTATCATCATAGTCCTGCGCGGTCTCTTGCTGCTGCCGCTGCTTCTTCCTCTTCTTCTTCTTCATTTTGCTAAATATATATTCCTATAAATATATATATAATGTGTGTAACTATAAATAACTGTGTATATATATATTTATATGTACGCGTGTGTGTGTGTTTGCTTCGATATACATGTCGCACCCGTCCCGGTGTAGTATCATTTTCGTATTCTCGCCTCGCCCCGGGGCTAATATCGTGTGGCCGTGGTGCCACCTCAGCAGTACAGATTCCACTACGACGAAGCCGTTATCGGATGCTGGGAGGATGGCTGTGGTGGCGGTGCTGCCGTGGCCACACTAGCAGCTGGGGAGGTAGGAGTGGCCGCTACAGCTGACGGGCTCGTCGGAACGGCGTTACTACTGCTAGTGCTGCTGCTGCTGCTGCTGTTGCTACTGCTGCAATTGCTGCTGCCGCTAGTAGTGCTGTTGGGCGTTCCGTCGGGATTGACCGCAGCTGCCGTTGCTGGTGAGGCAGGCGCATTGCTTACCGCCGAAGCGCCATGTTCCGTCGTAGTGTTGGAGGAGGACGACGAGCTGGTGTCATCGAAGTTCGTCACTGCCGTAGGAGCAACGTTGGAGGAGGATGGTTCCGCGTGCGCAGATCGATCCGCACCACCATCGTTGCTGTTAGTGGTGGTAGCGACTGAGGAAGGTGTGGATGGTGTGGCGAACTCTTCCGCCGTTACCTGACCATTGATCGCTGCTGCTGGCGCTGGTCCGCTGCTGTTCGCGGTGTTTGTCGTCGCACCACTACCACCACTCCCATTCGTTCCAGCGTTCGCAGACGAGCCATCGGTTGTCGTTGTTGGCGTTATACCACCGCTACCGTTCGTAGCCGATATTGCTGCCGTCAACGCGGTTGGCTTTCCCCCGTCAGCAGCACTCGCTTTTGTATCCATCACAGACGAAGAGCTAGCCGGGGAGGAGGAGGAACCGGCGGAGCTTGTCGTCGTGGAGGTTGGTTTGCCTCCCGATTCGATCTCCATCGTCGTGAGTGGGCCGGTCCCCCGCGAGCACTGGTACAGCACGCGCGAGATGATGAGCGCCACCTGCTGATCGAGTATGTGGCTCATGACCAGCCCGAGCAGCCGCTGCTCCTGCTGCATGAACAGCGGCCGATTGTCCGGATGTTTGGCGAGGTGCAGCAACGTACCGGCCGCCCGTCGCAGCATGTCCAGGCTGGTGCCCATCGAGTCGGGATTGTCGCGCAGGAAGTTGATGCCGTGCTGGTTGGCCACCCCGAGTGCGGACTGTTCCGCCTGTTCGATGAACGCGACCAGGTACGACACGCACGGCGATTGCAGCGCAACCGTACGTGCCATCGAGCTGTCGGCGGCGGCCAGATAGTGCAGCAGGTTGACCGAAAACTCCCGCAGCACCTGATCCTCGTTCTTGCACAGGTGGCGCGTCAGCACCGAGCACAGCTTTTCGAGCCGCGAGAACGGCGGTGTCGCTATGACCAGATCCACGTTCGCGTCCGTTACGCACAGCTTGCAGAGTGCCTCGAGCGCCAAACGCTGGGGCGAGAGGGCAGCGTTCGGTCCGAGCGTCGGGAACGGATCCTGCCCGTGCGCCGACGGGCAGACGGCCCAGTGCAGCAGACCGTCCAGTATGGGGCGCGATATCGGCTCATCGAACCGGGACAGGTCGAGCTGGCCGGAGATGTTGGCCGTTGCCACCAGCATATTTTCGCGAATCTGCACCAAAAAGTCCCACCACCATTCGTGCTCGCCCTGCAAGCTGCTGCACGAGTCGGAAAAGTCCGCATCTTCCTCGCGGTCGTAGTTGCGCGTCTTTTTCGTGCGCAGCGGATGCTCGTGGTTCAGCAGCAGCAGCTTGCCGAGGATCGCCAGGAAGCGGGACGATTTCGAGAACTCGGTCTCGTTGTTCGGCAGGAAGGTGAGATTGCGCAGGATGTTCGAGATGGCGACACAGCGCCGGGCCAGCGCGTCCTGGCCCTCCGTCACCAGGTACAGGCTCGCTTCGTCGCGCGTGTAGCACTCGTCCTCGTAGTCGCTCATGCGCCGTCGCTTTAGCACTCGGGCCGGATCACGAACTGTTTGCGCGATATCGAATGCGGCCGGTCGGCCAACCGCTACCGTCGTCTCCGCGTCGTCCGCTTCCGATTCGTCAACGTCCATCCGCTCGTCGGCCGGATTGGACGATGGCCGTTCCTCCGTGGGCGATCGCTGCTGCGGCGAGTCATCCGCCGTTACGTTACGCTTCTGCTCACGACCGCCAGCAGCTGTTGGTTCGCTCGTTTCGCTGTTCTCCTTATCACTTTCCGCGTTATGTCCCGGGGTGGCTGCCTGTGGCCCATTCGGAAGGCTCGACGTTTTCTCCAGCTCCATGTCGATCTCCCGGCAGTCCGCATCCATCGGTGTCGGAGTGGTACGCTTGGCCGCGTGCTTGCTCTCGACCGGCTCCGAGTCCTTCTCCTCCGCCGCCGTCTGCTTCTCCTTCTTCACTATACAGTTCTTCACCACCTTGTCCGCTCCACCGCCACCACTTTCCGACCGTTCCTTCGCTTCCTCCTCCTCACCACTCTCGCCATTCATCAGCCGGGCGATGTGATGGTCTTTCCGCGTGCGCAACGTCGGTGGCGTGGCCGTTGCGGATGGGTCCTCTTTCCTTCGCTTCGGTGGCGAGAGCAGCTCCTCCTCCTCCTCCTCCTCCCGCTCCTCTTCCACATCCATCTCCGTCGTGCTAGCGTCGGACGTATTTTTCAACGCCGGTGTCGTGGTTTTCTCCGTCGCCGGTGCTTCGTCCTGCACCGCTGCCCCCAGCTCTTTCTGCTGATCGTTTTTGCTTGTACACTTTGCACTGTTGTTGTTGTTACCGACATTGCCGATGTAGCAGTTGTTGTTGTTGTTGTTGTTGTTGGCTGATATCCGCTTGCCATTCCGGGTGGTGCCGTGCGCCTTGATGGACTCCGCATACTTGGCGCTCGTTTTAATGTACTTCGCAAATGGAATGTTGACAAACTCGGCCCGGAACGTGTCCATGATGTAGTCGTGCGGGTCCGGATCGGTGTGGCCGGCCGTCCACGGATCGCCACCGACCTCGGTGTCGCGCTGATACTGATAATCGGACGCCCGGTCCCAATCGCGCCGATGGTCCAGCACGAACACATCGTCCTCCGCGGGATGTATCTTGACCGGGCGACCCTTCCGCGACGTCAGCGTGTAGTTCGCCGTCGACGTCAGTATTAGCGTGCGTTCGTCCGGGTTCGGTGGGTTCTTAACCGCACCCAGATCCAGCTCGAGCAGCTCGTTTAAATCACATAGTTTCGCGTTGCGCCTCGCATAGCACTGCGTGGTTCCTCTTCGTCTGTCTATCGTCGAACTCTTGACGGACGCTCCTCCTCCTTTGGTACCGCCGCCGATCTCCTGCACGCCGCCTCCATTGTGCTGCAGTAAACTCGCTTCCGGAAGGCCATTCTCTAGCTTCTCCTGCTTGATCATGGTGGTGGTGGACATCGTCGTCGTCGTCGTCGTCGTCGTTGCCGTCACTATGGGCGTCGACGCTGGTTCCAGCTTTATCGTCGTTTCGGTCGTCACCACCGAAGCAGTCACCGTGTTGATTACGGAGGAAGGTTGAGGATGCCCTTTACGACCCTCCTGCTCCTTCTCTGCTGACTCCTCCTCATCGTCGATGTCACGCATTCTGTCCAACAGCGCCGCGCGCTCGGTTCCTTCCACGCTGAAGCGGTTCGTTGTGCCCTCCTTTTTGCAGCTCTCGAACATGTCGCATAAACTCTTCTGGAAGTGATCGAGCAGCAGGTTGAGCAGGCCGGGCATGTGGGCTAGCCCGAAGTACGCGACGGAGGAGTCGTCGAAGAGCAGGATGTTCAGCACATCCAACGCCCAGGTGCTTTCGACGAGCAAACCGGACCGTAGCGCCATAAATATCCGCCATGCATCGGTCTGCCCGATGTCTAGCTTAGTGATGCGCTTCCTTCGGTAGAGCACGGGCGTGGTCGCCTCAACGCTATCCGACGGAAAGACAATGTCTCGCTTTTGCTGTACACCGCCGCTTCCGGCCGGTTGGAAATTGGGCCCGGCTGGCTGTACCTGGCCCGTGCCTTGCGCAGGTGGCTGTGCTTTAACCGCTGGGGATGCCGCGCTCGGTACTGGCGGTACACCCGGTACTGCACTGCTGGCATTACCAGCCACGGAAGGCACGCCGCCACTGCCCGGTACTACGACGCCTCCGGGCGAGGGTACGACGGGCGGAACGCCACCGGAAACGGGAACGACCGGTCCGGATGAAGCAGTTGCACCCGGCGGTCCACCCACCGCTCCCGGCGCTTGCGGCGGTGTGCTAATGCTGGCTGGTGGCATTCCAGGCATGGAACCGGGTGGTGTCGGAACACCGGGACCGGCACCCGTCATCGGAGGATACGGTTTGCCGGTGCGTAACGGTGGTCGCAGCGGAGAGTTCTGTGACGTTGGTGGCATCTGATTCCAGGGTTGCTGTTGGCCCTGTGGAAAGAGAAGGAGCTGATGATGTTGCGGATTCCAGATTCCAGACGGCCGAGCAATACTGACCTGCTGGTGCGTTGGGTAAGGTGGTTGTTGCTGATTGGGCGGGTAGCGATTAACGTCCGCCGCCGCTCCCCACTGACCCGGAGCACCCGGTGGACCTCCGGGAGGACCACCGGCACCGGGCGGACCCGGCGGACCGCTCGGCCTGGGACCGTTGTGTGCCCACTGCTGCTGAGGACTCTGGGGAGGATACTGACCACGGTACTGGCCACCAGGACCTGCCTGCCATCCACCTGCTGTAAATGAAAAGCAACAAGAAACCCCTTAAACGTTCAACCCCTATTCGCCGGAGAAAGGAGCTTAAGTGGTGTACGCGATACTTACGGTACATCTGAGGCCGCTGCTGGTATGGAGGATAGGGCTGTTGGCTCTTTTCGAAATCCGGATGACGGCGCGGCTGGTTGGGCTGTGGATAGGGAAGAGCCTTGAAACAAACATTGACGCGATAAATACCGGAGCAAAACACAAAAAAAGGAAGAAACAAGAGCAAGCCAGCAAACGATAAGCTGCCTTCAGCATTTCCGCTATAACTACCTGTTCCTGCTGCTGTCGGTAGTAGTCGGCTGCAGACTGAGGCACGCCCGGTTGCCCGACCGGTGCCGGATAGCCGCCGCCGGGCGTACCGGGCTGTCCTTGCGCGCCAGGTTGCTGCTGTGGCGGAGGCGCTTGCTGCGGTTGCTGCTGCTGCTGCTGCTGCTGTGATGGTGGACCACCCGGCGGTACCTGTCCCTGGGCAGCACCACCCGCCGGAATTGGTGGCGTACCGGCTGGCGGCACTCCTGGCGCGGTACTGACAACGGGCTGCTGTTGCGGCGGATATGGTCGTTGCTGGGGTGGCGGAGGGTACGGTGAGCTGCCGTACCCGCGGTATGGGTCGGCTGCCGAAGGAGGAACGGGTACTTGACCGGCCGCCGACGATGGTGGTGTGCCTCTGTAGAGAGATCTGTCATTAGGTTAAACGTATTGATCTTTACTCGTTTGTTTCTGGTTAAGCATTTTGCACGACAAAAGTACACAACACGGACACACTCAGTGACCACACGGTAGATAGGGAGCACCGCCACACCTACTACACTACGACGACGGTCACAATTTATACACAAAGCGTAAAAAAAGTGTTTCCAATGTTCCTTACCCTTCTCCAGCTTCCGGCGGTGCGTACGGCGGATAGAGCGGTCGATTCGTTGGCGGATACTGGCCTTGCTGACCGGGCGGTGGTGCATATTGTCCAGGCGGTGTGCCGGCCGACGGGCCGTACTGTTCCGGCGCGCCATACTGCCCATAACCGCCCGGCTGTCCTTGATACGGTGCGCCTGTACAAAGAATGGCAGAACCAGCAGTTAGTAACGATGCCTTGGAAAGACAGTATCTTCCGTTTTCAAGGAGGTGCGGTGGACGGGGGGGGGGGGGGGGGGGGTGCGTTAGCAGGTAATTGTTTTTGTACAAAGACTTTGCTGTTAGTAACTTTTGAGCTGGACAAACATATCAAAAACAAACAAATGGTGTGTGAAGGGAGAAAATGGAGTTGGGTATTAGCCGGGGAAATGGATGGATGGTTGGGGGGGGGGGGACCAGATGGTGGTGCCATTACCTTGGGGACGTGAAACCGGTGGATAGGGAGCGCCCTGCTGATACGGGGGACGCTGTGGACCCACGGGATCATCAAAGGGATTGCTCACGCTAATATTATCGCCAGAGGCAGGCGGTGCAGAACCTACACGATGTTAGAAAGATGATAAACGGAGAGAGAGAGAGAGTGTGTGTGTGTGTGAGACAGAGAATGCGACAATGGAAGGGGAAACATGAATCACATCTACAACTAAAACACGGACAACACAAACCGGGAGTACCTCAAAGTACCCTTGAAAAACCCACATTAGGACATACATAACAAGAGGACAACTACCGCATATCTAGAACGAGGACTCTCAAATCGATTCATTTGAATAGTGCTTCTTAAAATGTTCACCCCAGCATTTGGCAAGGGATAGTGGAAAACGTCAACGTGTTTTAACGACAATTGATCAGAGACATCATTAGAATGTGTACACACATAAGCCTTCACCAGGATGAATTCCTTCTTACATCCACAAACAAACACACAGGTGGACGGGTTAATGTTGAGAGGCATTGCTCTTAAAGGACGGAGAAAACGGTTAGGTAAACGCTCCTACCTGGATGAGGAGACTGAGTGCCACCTTGCTGCGAAGGTGGCCTTTGCTGGGGCTGTGGTGTCTGCTGCTGGCCCGGGCCCGGCTGTGCACCGGGCAGCGTAGCAGCGCCTGGTGGTCCACCGGCCGTGCCCTGCTGCTGTTGCTGCTGCTGCTGCACATAGTCTGGCGTGGAGCCGGGCGGATAACCACTGCCCGGGTACGGCCCGTAACCATCCATCGAGGCACTGCTGCTGCCAGGCGCGGGAAATGAATCTTGCGAGTTGGATGATCCTGTAACGAAGCGATCAGTTGTTGGGTGAGGAGCTCGATTCAGCAAATCGGAGTCAAAGTGTGTTGCAAATTTTTACCTGGCGAAGGAACGGACGTAGTTTTGGCGGACTTTTTCTTCGAACCGGCTTCCACCTGCGCAATGATCGGACCGGGATCGATACCGCCCCGATCGAACTTACACTCGAACGGGAGCAGATTCTTCGTGTAGTGTTTCCGCAGCGTGTACGCCGCACTGCTGCTCGCCCCAATGCCCAGCATGCCGGCGATGTCCTTCCACGTTTTGCTCTTGGTAACCTTCAGTGATTTGGGTGGCGATAGTAGGAAGGAAGGAAGGGAGAAAGAAAAAGAAAAGGCACGCAGACACCCGCGTTGTACGCTTAACCATTCTCGAATAAGCTTCAGCTGCCTCAACGGTTAGAGTGGGAGGGTTGGGTTACGTTTTGGGGATATGGACAGGTCAGGACAGCTTAGCAACTCACCTTACACACCTCAACAAACCCGCCACGCTCCTGCACGTACACGTACAGCTTGTACAGATCCAGCGGTGTCTTCGAGATCGTCGGACAGGCCGTGATCGGCGATCGGCGCTCGTCCATGTACGCCAGCAGCTTGTCCAGAAACACGCGCCGGTCCGGCTTATCGTCCATCTCGTACAGCTTGTTCAGGCTGTCCGATTTCTGCTGGAGTTGGAGCAGCGTACGTAAGAAAAGGGGAACACATTAGTCAATTGAGGTTTTTCGTTAGCAAGAGGAATACGTGCTTTTTTTTTAGTAAAATGAATAGAAAATGAAGGTAAATTAACAAAAAAAAAAAGAAATTCAGCAAAAAACCACCTGTGTTATGGAAAGATTTCAAAAAGAAGGCCAATCTCACACCAAACCAGGAAAAATGTCGTGCGGAAAATGGTGGGAAAATAAGGTTAAATGAACAACAGTTTTTTGTGGGGGGGGTTATAAGTAAACGGTAGAAAATAGATAACAAAACCAAACCCTGCTTAAAGCTAAATAAAAATTGCGTACGATGAAAGAACTTCTCACATCCAATAATGACACCTATCGCGAAGCCAGTCGATAAAAATAAACCACCGGTTTGGTTATATCGACCGATAAATGTATCTACTCGAATTGGCATCGCGAACGCCTACCGCTGATGAGTTGATAAAAAGATAACGATCGATGCAAACACTGATCGAGTAGTTACGCTATCTGTCAACGTTGGCTGTCAAATCTCTGGTTTGTTTACAAATAGCAGCTAGTGGGAAAAGTTTGTTTGAAAATGTTGAATGCACTATTTTTCACGGATGATGATCACACAAATCATGCAGCATACCGAATGGGCATTTGTTACCAGGCATTTTGAATTACCGGATAAAGCGTAAGTGAAAACATGTGCGGTGGAAGTGACCATCGATTGCATTGATACGAGGAAAGGATGCACATTACATTATGGCTAGTCAGGCTAGTTGCTGGCTCTAGATCCCGGAGAAGCGCACACTGAACTTTGGGTTCGCGCGTGGCCCGTTACTAGGAGATTGAGTGTTCCGTTGGTCATTACGGTACCGGTAGCTTGCCAGCAACTTAAATTATGCGTGTTGTGTACTAACCACTTGTTGGATCAACGGCCGTTGCCTATTTTTATAGGTTTTCATGATTTTCAGTTGGATCAATAGTATTACATTACATGTTGATTGTTTAGATTTATTCAAAATTTGAAATTCATTGAAATTCTCGGCAAAATCATGATAAGTATTATTTTCAGCCAATTTTTTTTTCTTTTACGGCCTAATAAAATCGTTAGATTTACTTGAAATGGTTTGACTTTTTTTTTTGTTGAAATATATGTAAAACAAGTTAGGGAAAATAAGTTTATATTTTGACGTAGCACATAAATAGTACATCATTTTTTCCCTAAATCCAACGTAAGCTCTCAAATCCGACTCCGTACCGTTTATCAACTGGTTCGGGGCCGTTAGATAAATTTTATCGATCGGTATAGCCAAACTGTGTCGTTCGCGATGCAAATTAACGACATTTTTAACCACTGCTCGACTTTTTTCTCACAATTAGTATGACGGGCATGATCGATCGATCGATCGATATATTTATCTCGTCTGATGGTTACTTTGGTTCGCGATAGGTGTCAATGTTTCACAACAGATCGATTCATAGAAAGATTAGTTTTTTTTACCGGGGAAAACTTATCTCATCGCCATCTCATGCATATTCACAATCAAACCAAAACTAGTTATTTTTGCTTGGAAAAATAAAGAAAAACAAAACTTCACTCAAAGAGCTCTGTGCAAATATTAAAAATGTAGTATGATTTTTTAACTGGTTATTAAAAGAAACGCTATCACCGTGCGAAATCAGTTCCCAAACCAAAACGTAATATTAAAATAATGCAATCAAAACATCATATTGACCGAGGTACCGAAGAGCACACACGCAACAAATATTCAATTTCAACCACCCATGCATTGAAGAAAGCAAGAAAGAAAAAAACAAACACTCAATTCGGCAATTCGGTTGCACAAAACAGGGAAAGAAACGATATTAACCTTAGTTGATCTAAAAGGTGTCTCCGGTGTGGGAGGAACGTGACTGTTAAATACCTGCGAATTAGAAAGTACAAGAGAAAAAAAAAACAATCGAACGGGTTCAGTAAAGGCGTCCACAGTGCGAACAGTTAGGTAGGTGGCGGAAAAGTGGGTATCCGTTTTGTAATCTTTACAACTGATACACATCAAACTGGTGGAGAGTCCAATTGCATACGGCATGGTGTGTGGTTGGCGGGACAAAAGGATAATGAGCGTTTCTGATACGACTAAGGGGGTGCCACAGCTACAGCTACAGCTTTCGTCCATCCATCGAGAATGTTGGTATGTTTGTTGGTGTACAATGTATTCGTTTTGCGAACTAAAAACAGGACAAACTAGATACTAAACTCATATGCGGTCGCGAGTGAGGAACAACAGACAAACAAACCAGCGCAGGCCAACAAAACCCAGGATTAAAAGCGACAACGAAACACGCAAACGCAGCAACCGAAAGTAAACGCAAGCAAATCACGCACACGCTGAAACTCAAGAAAGCAACCTTAAAACACTTCTCTGGGTACAAAACAATAGGACACAAGAGCGAAACGAAGGTAAGGACAAATAAGGAAACAGTAAGGAAAGAGTGATTCGTGTAAACTGTGTGTTACATATGTATGCGTGTGTGTGAGGGTTAGATGGTTGGATGTACACGCTCTAACAGACGTTCCTTGTTGCGAACACAAATTCGAATTTAGCATCTTCTCAATCAAACCAGCTTCAATTCCAAAGTGACCAATCCAGAACGCCTGTGCACTGTGTTTGCACCGTGTCATACTGCTGCAGTGGAGTTTGGGAAACTGTCTTAGCTGGGGTGGGGGGGGGGGTGGGGGAATGGACAATTTTGTTCCGGACACTCCGGAGGGGAAAAGGTGGGGTGGGTGGAACAGAGTTGTTGTGTAGTTAAAAAGGCGCAAAAAGAAAACCGATTGTACATCTACGTTTCTACTACGACTGGCTACGTTCGACGGACGACGAGTCGGCGTCGCCGGCGTGCTCGGCACAAGGACGTGTGAACGCGACGGCGACGCGTAGGAGGAGTAGGAGTACCAGTACGCAACGAGTGCCGCCGCGGCTGCCGCCGTAGCGGCCGCTGCCGACGACGATGAGCTCGACGCAGATGCAGCACAAGCCGATGGCGACGACGGTGACAAATCTTCTCGCCGGGGCAACGAGCCTGCCGACGAAGTGGCAGCAGCACCAGCACCAGCAACGTCACCACCGTAAACAGCAGCTCTCGAGCCAGACGCAATGTGCGATTGGGAGCAAAAGGCAGGATCCGAAAAGGAGGAACGATTCGATCGTTGTTGCTGCTGTTGGGCGGTGTAAGCGTTCGGTCGATAGAACAACCGATGGTAAGGGTACGGGACGAGCGGATGGTTCGGGTCGGACGGTGGAAATGGCACGTTGTAAATGGGAGGAAAGTTGCGGCGAACAGCCATTGCTGCGCCTCTACCATGCCCGGGACGCTGCTGTATAAAGGCAACGCCACAGCGCCCATCAAAAGCATCCATCGATTGTTGTTCCTGCTGCTGGTGGTGGTGGTGTTGCTGAGGTTGCTGCTGCTGCTGCTGCTGCTGCTGTTGCTCATTCCGAGACCGTAGCGAAGGGAGAAGAAGTGTCTCGGTGCTGAAAGCGTTCAGGCAACCGTCGACCATATCATTGCTGTCGCGCTTGTTGCTGGGTGGTTGCTGCTGAAGCTGCGGTTGTTGCTGTTGGTTAGTGTTGCTGCGGTTGCTTTCGTTGCTGCTGTTGCTGCTGCTGGTGCTGCTGCTGACGTTGCTGCCACCACCGGCGACAGCAGCAGTAGTGGTGACGGTGGTGATGGTGGTTTCGCCTTGCGTTACTATACTCACTGGACTAGCTGGCGTCCGGGGCCAGGACGTCGGGGACGAGTTGAGCTCGAAGTCTTCGTGTGCGTTGTGCGGCCCGGGCGACGCATTCGACGACGACGGTGTGTTGGTGCCCGTCAAATGGCTTTGGTTGTAGTGATCGTTTTTCCGCGATTTCGGCGTCGAGCACGTAGGATCTTCTCCGGAAGCTGTAAAGATGGCGCAACGAGCAGCAACAGATTAGACGGGTGTTAGGGGGACACACACACACACACGCGATGGTGTAAATACTTGCCTACTGAGGTATTGGATAAGGTACTCTGCTGACTGGCTTCGTCGAGTGGAGCGCCATCAGGTCCCGTCGTAACGAGTGAGGTAACTGGGTGATGATGATGGGGATGATGGTGATGATGTGGACCTCCACCCGCTCCTCCTCCTCCTCCTCCTCCTCCTCCCCCTGGCCCGCCGGTTGCATTTACGATGCCATTGTCCTGGCCCGCACCCGCCAACAGCCCGTGATGTGGTTGCGGTGGCACATCGGCACCGGGGTGGTGTCCCGGCTGATGCTGCGCATGGGGCGGTGGCCCGTGCGGATGGTGATGGGGCGAGTGGGGAGGTGGTTGCTGCTGCGGCTGTTGCGACTGCCCACCCGGATGCTGCGGTTGTTGCGATGGAGGCTGCTGCTGATGTGGCGAAGGCGGATGTCCGCTGTCTTGCTGCGACGGATGCTGCTGGTGCCCTACCGCACCGGCACCACCGGCCCCGGAAGGTGACTGGCTCGGTGGCGTACCGGCCGGCGGCGGTGGTCCCATGCTGCTTGCGTTCGGCGGTGGCGGCAGCCCCATCGGTGGGCCCATGTGGTGTGGTGGACCCATCGGTGGATGCATGCCGGGACCGTTCCCGTAGCCTTGGCCGGGCGGTGGCGTTGGGCTGGGTGCGCCACTGTACGCGCCCTTATGCTGCAGGTGCTGCTTTAGGTAGTTGAGCGGTTGCGGTGAACCGCTCTGGGGCGGAGGTTGCTGGGACTGGGCCTGGCCCGGATGGTGCTGCGGCGGCTGATGATGCCCTTGATGGTGCGGTTGATGATGGGGTGGTGGCTGGTGGTGTTGAGAATGTTGCTGCTGCTGCTGCTGCTGGGGCGACTGCGGATGTACGCCGCCCGCTCCCGGCGGTCCTCCTGGCGGCATTCCCTTGCCCTGCCGGGGACCACCGCCGGGCGTCGGTGGACCGCTCTGTCCCTGCTGCGATTGCTGTACATGATTATTTACATGGCCGCCACCGGCACCAACCGGCCCGGCCTGCGTGTGCGGTGGTCCCCACGGACTTGGTGGCTGATGTGGATACTGGTGCGGAGGGTACTGGGAGTGCGGTGGCGGCGGCCCACCCGCACCCACATGATTAGGCATACGGTGTTGCCCCGGATAGCCACCGGGCGGCGGGTGTGGTGGCGGTGGCCCACCGCTCCCCGGCGGACCCTGCGGCGACTGTGTGCCGGGTGGTGGCGGTGGTCCCGGCACGGGTGGCGACGGCCCGTACGCCCCCGGGTACTGCGGACGCGGCGAGTAACTCGCGGGCGAGTGTGGTGAATACTGCTGCGACTGCGGAGGTGGCTGTTGGTGTGGGGGCGGTGGTGGATACGGGGACATCTGCTGTCCGGGTCCTCCCGGCGGCATTCCTCCAGGGCCACCGGGACCCATCTTGTAGGGACCGTGCATGTGTGGCGGATGTGGCGCTTGCGCCTGATATCCTTGGGCGGCCATACCTGCCGCCGCTGCACCGGCCGATCCTCCACCGCCTGCCTGAGACGAGGGTGGTAACGAGGAGCTGCCGGACGGGGCAGTCGACACTGGCGGCAGTTGCTGCGCGGAGGCCGACGGCGGACGATTCGGTGAGGCTACACGGGCGTGGTGATCCGTCGGTCCCGGCGGTCCCTGTGTCTGATTGCCGTGCACGAGATTGCTGTTGCTGTTGCCGTGCTGATGGTTCGGGCCCTGCTGTTGATTAGGAGCTTGCGAGTGACTGCTGGATGGACGAGGAGGCATCGAAACACTTTGCTGGCCTGGATATGGGAGATAAAAGAAAAAAACGCGTTAGAACAGGGAACATAACACTGCACTGCACAAGGGGAAAGCTGCAATAATAGTAACGCTTCCTTGTTTACTCTTTTCTTCTGCGTATCACTAAATCGCCCATCAACAGATACGATGGATCTTCAAATGATTCCTCCAACTAATTAAACACTCATTCTGTTTTTTATAATTTAACAAAAAATCAAAACACAAACACAGACACCTGCAAATACCGTCGGTCTACAAGAGACGCACGAACAGCAACAAGTGTGTTAAGAAAATGGCCGCAAACACTCCTCTGCTTACCTACTGCCGGCGACATAGAACGCGATCCGCTACCGGAACCAGTTGGCGACGGTGTTGGCCTCATGCCCTGAGACGACGACGAAGAGGAGGAGTTTGGTGTGCCGGGTGCACCGCCGTGGACACCAGACGGCCCTGTGGAGTTGCCAGGCCCACCGCTACCTCCTGTCGAACTGTCATTACTATTCTGACCCGTGGAATCCTGAGGATAAAAAGAGAGATGAAACATGGAAATAGTTAGTGGTCATGTGTAGCAAAAGCGTTGTTCTTTGATCTATCACGTTAGCTATGTTAGTATTCACGTACGAATGAACCACCAAAGAACCAGCACGAGCTAGCCGACCCGGTATTACTGTAACGCCGAGATTGCCAACGTCGCGTGCTAGAAGTCGGTGGTGACGGTAATAGCGCCGGTGTCCGAGGGAACCCGGACATTGTCAGCCCGGTATAGGGAGCGGACGAGGACGAAACCATCATCGCTAATCGCCACCAATCATCGTACGCAGCTGACGACGAAGGTAAAGACGGTGAAGAGGACGCTGATGAGGATGACGGCGCCGAGGAAGATGATGAACAGGAGGGGGGCCTGTAGTTCATAGTTTCAGATGGAAAACAACCGGAAGTACGTAGGAAAACTCCGGTAACACACTAGCACACAGTAAGAACACCAACACTAAAGACTTTCCTCCTCTGAATGTTGTTCCTGACACAAAGGAACGCTATCTATTTACTGTCACCCTTCACACCACATAAGCGCCGCACACAAGGGATGAAAGTTTCCGTTTTTGCTTTTCTTCCTTTGCTCCCCTCTCTCTCTCTCACACACACTCACAAAAGAACGAGGTCGTTTTTGGGCTATTCAAATGTGGTTGTCCTTGAGCATTCCTTTTTTTTTGCGCTATATTTTGTAGGTGGCCTTCTTCCTTCTCGGACGAATTTATTTGCTCCCTCTTTAGCGTGCAAAAAAAAAAAGCCAGTGCATATGATCAACTTTTTCGCACAAATTCCACCCTCCCCATTTAATCGCCCAAATGTGACTGATTTAATAGCCTTCCGGTGTTCAGGCAGTAGCCCCAGTCACAAAATTGGGCCCTGCTGGAGCGTTATGCTCCTGCTGCAGCAGACTCCTACACTGTACTACTACTACTATTGCTGCTGTTCCTGCTGCTGCTACTACTACTACCACTACTGTAACAGAGCAGGTGAGCGGTACACATCTCAGGACCTACTGGGCCCCTCCGGGATACATTATCCCTACAGAGAACAGCACGCGCGCGTCATACGCACAACTCGGCGGACGGTGGTGCTGCTGCTGTACGTAAGTAAGGACAGGTAATAGGACAGGACACACGCACACACACACCTATAACTCAATGTACGACGCATACGAATGCAAAAATGCAATCGGACGGGGGGGTTGAGTTGGGGGAGTTTTGTTTTGGAGATGAGCCTGAACTGAAAAAAGAGGAAATTAATGCCACAGCAGGAGGGGTAGAGCTGGCAGGAGTAGATGAAACAGATACAAATGATAACTCACCCCCAGTACACGCCCCCCCCCCCCCCCATCCTTTCCCACTTAAACAAACGCACATGTGTATGTATACTAGGGAGGACGAGGGCAAAGCCAAACAGCGGATGACCACAGCACCAATGTAGAAGGATATACATACCCTCCACCGCTACTCACAAACCAGCGAGATGAGGCGCGGCAGGCAAATGCAACAACCATTTTGAAATGTGCCTTTAGTTCGTTGATGGTGGGGGAATATTTAAGGCCCTGCAACAACAACAACAACATCAACAGCGCGCGATAATTTTTGTAGGACGAGCTTGACCACTCGCAAAAAAATAAACTCCCAAACCGCCAAGGTAGAGAGCGAGGCAGCAGCAGCAGTAGAGTAGGAGGATATGCACCCCTCCCGCAACAACAAAAATTGCAAACATTCGGTAGTCGCTGCATTCGGTGCCTACTTTTTTCTATCCATTTTCATTGTATTCTTCCTATTTATGCTTTATGTTTTCCATTTTACACAGGACCACACACAGGGGTCAGTGCAAATACACATACAATCAACAGAATCTGCTTCTGCTAGGCGCGGGGGGAGGGGGTTGGTGAGTTCCCTCAACCGGACGACAACAACCACATCACATCAAATTTCCATGACACACAACCATCCCCCACCCCCCTTCCCCCCCCCCCCCCCTCTACTACTCATATTTGTACGCTCTTCACCTAGTTCCTTGCATCGTTCGCTCTCTTTTTATTTTAATGCATTTTCTCCCCATCCCCCAATATGTCCAATAATCGTTTACGCTGGGGAAAGCCTAGCCCGGCGCCGTGTGTGTGTGTGTCGCGCTCTCTGTTTTCGCTCTTTCGCACACGTGTGGTATTTTTTACCCTTTTTTTCTGCGGGGGGAGGAACATCAAATTGCACGTGCGCGAATAGTTGCCGAAAAGAGATAGGGGATGAGAAACAAAAATGCAAAACCCCAACCACCACCCACCCACAACACACACACACACGCACACAGAATTGGGAAGGATAAAAATGCATACAGCGAATTGAAAAAAAAAAACGAGTGCATTTTACAAATATGCATTTGCACACGAAAGAGAAGACCATAAATGACCACACCGCGCGCAATCGCCCGAGTGTTTGTGTTTCCCGGGCAGTGTGCGTGCGTCTGTGTGCAGGGTAAAGGAAAGCACGAAAAATAAATAAATGAATAAATGCAGCAATTCAGAAAACCCTACCCAAAAACCACCCTACAGAAGGCTGGCGCGCAACCTCCCAACCAACAGGGAACGACGGAGAAGAGAGCGTACACCACTGGGCAGGGGATTGCATCCCATTCAATTAGCAAAGGGGACACAGAGAGAGAGCGAGAGAGAGATGGAGGGTGAGGAAACCCCCCCGGGGTGTGGAGGTGCAATTGTGGAAATGAAATTAGAGTGATGCAGCAGTGGCTTTTGGCCACACACAATCGAGTTTAATATGTGTGTGTCCCTGCCGAAACCTCCTATTCCACACCAAACGCTCGGCGGACTCGGACTATACAAAATATCAGATGAAAAGCTTCCTTTTTGTTTTGTGATTTTAATATCCACCCCCTCGGTCTAACCACCCCCATCCACAGGCTATTTTTCGTTAGATCCAGAGCCACATACATCATTTATTTGTATTTTTCAAGTAACCCCGGGAAATCATACACTTTCCAAGGGAGTGTGAGCCACTGAGCAATGAAATAAAAACTAACATGGAAGGTGGCGCTGGGACACTTACCAGACTGGTGTCTATTGCAAGGGAAGTGTGATTATGAAAAGCTCTGAAACCGTATTATCCATTATTAGATCCAACGTACGAAAACTAATTCCATACATGCATCTAGAGGACTTCTGTCCGAAAAGCGCACCAATACATTTTATTAACAATTTAGGCATAAACTCGAATAATATGTTCTTCATTTAGTTAAGCAAAAAAGGAGTACTTTCCTAACGATTCCTTTACTATAAGCGAAAAGCACAACCCCTTCTCTATCGCGATAAACGTCAAAATGGGCGGGGGAGTTGGGATGGGGGGCGACGGTTTTCACTCTTCACCCACTGCCACAAATTCGATTTTGTGGTTGTAATTAAAATGAAAGTAAAAAAGCTGCAATTGCATTGCACACATTCTTCATTTAGCCTTGCTCCTCGCCGCTACTGGTCGCTTTTAAGCATAATGGGTTCGAGGGAAAAATCAGACACACATACATTTTCGCGTCCATTTATGCTCACATCCTTTATTAAATTCCTAAAAATGGTGTGCCTTTTGTGAACTTGTGTAATGAAATTTCGAAGCCGAAATGCGTCACAAAAGGTGAGGAGAATAAAGCATACAAACCAACGACAACAAAAATCCATATCAAAATCGGTATGATGGTAGCGCACATCCATGCCAAAGGGAGCAAAAACAAAAAATGGAGTATAAAATGCATATTATGTCGTATCGGAAATGTCCTGTTCGATGCACGAAACAGCATCAGCATAGAGCTAGATGGAGAGTGTCTCTATGTACACACGCAGCAGGCCGCCCGGGAACAACGATTGATGATCCCCGTCGTGTGTGGACGGCGACAAACGGGACCCCCAAACGAACGAAGGTGATGGAAACGTGGGCATGTATTTTATGTTTTTAATTTTATCAATTTCCAACGCATTCAATATAATTATGCTTGCATTCGCAAATATGTACGCATTCACGCTGTGGACGGGGATAGGGACTTTCCCTCGCTATGGGGGATGATGCAAATGTGGTGCTCATCAAAAGGATCAAACAGGGGAGGGGGAAAGCTGGTTTAACTCCTGTGTTGGAGATTCTCATTTACACCTTAATGTATTGGAAAATATATTTTTATCTTGTGTTCTTTACAATTTTCTACGATAAAATATTTGGACAAAATCAGTGAGCGTAAATGTGCGCGCTTCTATTTATTTTGATATTCGAAATCATCACCGGATATTAAATTAAACTCAAAGTCAGACCGAACACATCATTGATATCCCGCCAGTCGAAGGATAATATTTAATCAGGATCTGCTACTCCGAGAACTGCATGCTGCTGGCTGTTGCGGATGCCCAACTCAAGCCAACACATATAACACATTCAGGCATATTGCAGCATTTGAGCTGTGTAAGATCGATATGGTGTGGGGATCGCCCCTGCTGAACGCGTGCAATGACAATCGGGGGAAGGATGTCGGCTTTTAGGTCATCCGGTACACCCGCTCAGTCTCGGCTTCGCTCGCTGGCACGGGCAGGAACACAAATATGTCGCAAGAAAACAACAAAAAACCCAAATGTTTTCGCGGTTTCGCCCTAGATTATTGATTGGTTCTCGTGGTTCGGTTTGGTGGTCTGCATATAATGTCGGTGTGTGGATTGTGGGGGGAGACAAATGCGGGTTTTTATCCGCCATTAAGAGGATCAAATTCGGGGCGGCCAGGTGGCCGAGGCGACAGGGGCGCGCGTCTTCACACGGGGCAGGGTCGTTCAAATCCAGAGACTGCCTCCCCGTACGTTTGACTACTCTACTACGGGTAAAATTAAGTTACAGAAAGCCCGAAATGGCAGGCCGAGACCTCTCGAGGTTGTAGTGCCAAGGAAGAAGAAGAAAGATCAAATATAATATGTTCATCATGGTGACAAACAATCCAGAGGTCATGTCAGACTAAGCCACTTTAAAAGCACGTTAAAATGAGCTCTTAATTGAATACTTTCCAGCATTACAATTTCAAAATTAGGAGAAGGTACCCTCAGTACGCCCAACGTCTGAGGATTCGTGTACTTGTACCTCGTTCTATTCTCAAATAGGTTCGCTCGTAAAACACTCTCCTGGAACAATGATCAATTTTCAGCTGTACAATAATTCGAAATAGCTCTCGAGGGCATTTTTCTCCTTCGAGGGAAAGTTTTCTCCCTTAGTACCCACCAGCAACAAATGGCTTGGATAGATCGTGTAACGATCGGAAATCGGAAGCGTTGTGTAATCGAATTCCACACACACAGCTACAACTCATGCTCTCCTATCAATTGGAAAACAAAACGTTACCTTAACACATCTTGCAAGTGCAGCAATATGAAGAAACAGTACTCGAGGAAAAGCAGCTATCCACACCACCCCTATTTCCCCATCCCTGATACACAAACCTCGTGCAGGATTTCTGATCGACATTTTTCATTTTTAATTTCATATAAATCCTTCCCAATGATAGTGACGGCCAAACACGGACCGGAACAAAAACTTCCAACCGTAAGCAACTCCCCTACACACCTCAGAAACAGGGGAATGAATCGAGCGATTCTCGAGCGTCAATTTATTTACCCTCGGTTTCTCCTCTGCCGGGAGGGGGAGAAGAGCCAAAGGAAGGAACCGGTGTGTTGTGCCACAGGACTTTTCTTTAGCTCGAGTTTCACATTTTGCTCCGTGAGGATATGCAGGCAAGGAGGCGCTTCTCGTTCCGTTCTCGGCGCTACTCCACCGCAAACCAGTCCTCGTCCTAGGTCGTCTTTTCTTCGGTTCGGTCATCATCCTTAATTACACCGGCATACCGGGAGAACAGTGAGAGCAGCGTAGGGGCGTCGACAGGGGAGGACAGCAAGCAGGCGAAGTAGTCTTTCTTGGAACTGGTCTCCGCCGGCCGACGGAAAATCGACAAGACGGAAAGGATCTTTGTGCGAAATATCGATCAGAGTTTGCCGGGGGAGGGGTTCATGTCGTCCCTCTGTTTCCGAGGCACGTCCCAGAGAGCTCTCATCCTACAACCGCCGTTCACTGATTGGAGTATATTGAAAGACCGGGCAAACTGTGCTTGTGCTGTACAAGTATAAGGAATCTTGTATATTGGGACTGAAGACTTTCTCAAAGAATTGTTTAAAATTCAACCGCAAATTCAAGTACAAGAACGAAGGATTGGATTTCCATTCCGAATATCTAATGATAGACAGATTTGATCACCTCTTACTAGTCAACACATTTGAACGTAATTCACCAAACGTTACAGCAAAAACAGAATCAATCTTAATGTAACAAAACCAGCATTCCCACCACTGCACCGTCCTTGAGATTAGGAGACCCAGAGAGACAGACGCTAGTGAATGATAAAGTTCATTGATACGTTTTCATAACATTCCTTGCCCCAGTCATCGACCTCCAACCCACACACACACACAAAAAAACCTCGAAATAAAATACTCCACTTCGGATGCATTCAGTGCACCGAATCCGTACGCGCACCATGCACAAATGCATATCGCCCCCAAAGTGTGTCATATGGAGGAACAACTCCTCCTGCATCTCAGCGTGCAACCAGCCCATGTGGTGCTGCACATCACACACACACACGGACAAGAATCCCTTTAGCCCCGATGATGATGCACGTTGCGCTTTCAAGGTCACCGGCAAGCACAGGCAAAGCATACGCGTTTCCTTCAGTGGGTCGCCGATGAACCGAGCCACCACTTGACGTTGAAGGTTGGAGGGTTTTGTTATTCGTTGTTTTCGTTTTCGCTTCCTCCCCATCTCTCTCGGTCGGTCGTGCGCGATGCTTGCTGCTCAGTCTTTTACCGATTCCGCCGGAATTCCGTTATCGGACGCGTGTGCGCATACACACAGTCTGCATATACATACGAAGGCACAGGCGGCGCGGTCCAAACACACGGCGGCAAATGTGATATTGCGGTCCGTTGTGTGCACATCTCGTCGTCGGAAGTTGCATCTCACTCTCTCACAACCACACCGCACGATGATTAAGGTCATCGTTCGCTCGTATGCTGCTGCTGGTGTATGTAGAGCAGCGAACCTTTCGGGCACAGAAGGCAGAAGCACCGGCGTAAAGAAAAGTTTACAATAATTGCATAATAGAGGGAGCGCGCGCGTTGGTGGCGGCGACGACGTTACTAAGAGTTCGGTCGTGTGCAATCGGTTCCACAGATGATTGCGATTGGACCAGAAGAGGTGAACATAATTTACAACCTAAATGATCAATCCATTTGTTTGCTTCCGATTTTTTTTTTCCTAAGCTCGGTGTAACTTATGCTGCCAGGAATGTTATGTCCTTTCCGGTGCCGGCAATAAAGCCATGGGGGTTTGATGCATTTCTTCCTCGGTTCAGCGGACCAGTCCACCGCACGACCAGACCAAAGCAAACGGCACGATAATTGAAGTGACGTCAATTAATGTCACAAACGCTGCCGTCTGAAGGGAACTGTGCTCATTCGCTTATCATAGCACCACCGCTTGGTGCCATCATTGGGACGTTAGGGAAGCGCGACGGTTGTATCCAATAAAATTCGCAAACGCCACATAAACACACGCGCCTCACTCGAACCCTCGCCAGTAAGGGGTGCGAGAGTCTCCAATAGCAGTCAAAGTGAGTCTGGCGCTCCGCTTCCTTCCAAATCAACCTCATCATCATCGCCCGCGAGTCCCGTGTCGAAACGTACAATGCAGCAACATTGTGCGGTTATGGTCAAACATAAACCCCGCAACCCGTGTCTCACTCCATCTCCTCCCAATGCGTTCCCGGTCGTCTAACTTACCACAACCCTTCGTAACGTGCTGAATGGAAAAAGAAGGAACATTAGTTGCAAAAGCGGTCCACTGGTCAGGGGAAAACACAACACCGGCTCCACGGCTCGTTCTTGTCATAAACGCATTAAATTGCAACGAAGTCATCGTCGTCATCACCGGCCGGGCATCAACAACTGTGTAGTGCAGGCCAAAAGAAACCGGCGCCCATATTAACCTTGGCACGGCCGGTCGTACGCTGGGGTCTACCACCGCCCATCCGTCCCCGAACGTTAAACTAACGAACGAGTTGAGTCAACGGTGCGCCGAGAACCGACAGTAAACTTTGTATGTTTATTTCCCTCTGTTCCGGACGAGGGTTTCGTGTCCGTCGTAGCGCACACAATGCTGCAATCTTACTCATTTCGGGACACACAAATACAGACTCAGTCTTCGCGTGTTCTAGCCTGTGCAAATTTTGGCGAGCAAAAGTTGTACTGCTTTTTATTTGCTCCGAGCATCGTTCGAGGATCCCGCACTCAGCTCGTTCGGCGATTGGGGTTTTAAGCGCTCGTCAATCATTAATTGTTTTCAAGACTTTAATAGGACGCAACTTGGTGGGCTGCGCCGGCGGATCTTCAAAAGCGACGGGCGACGAACTACGAAAACTTCCATAAAAACCAGTAGCAAAACACCAATCGTATTTTTTTATCGTCTCCACTCGTTAAACGGATCCCTCGCTACTTGGGGAGGCGCGCCCACGTTGATCGTGCGTAAGACGCTTTCCCGTGCGTGTTTCCCAATTATATTCGTTGAGTTCCCGACAGAAATATCAATAGCTGGGGAATCCTGATAAGTGTTGCACTATTTTAATGCTATCAAACAACTTGTATTATAGGAGATCAAGTCTTGAACTTCAATCTCAAGTCTAATTTCAAAATACTCTTGTAACAGTGTACTTCTTCTTCCTTGGCACTACAAGCTCGAGAGATCTCGGCCGGCCATTTTTTGGCTTTCTGTGACTTGATTATACCCGTAGCAAAGTAGTCAGCCCTGCGTACGACGGGTAGGCGGTCTGGATGGGATTTGAACCCCGGTCCTGCCGGTGAAACAGTGTACACACCGGATGCTTGAGTAAAAATAAATTATACTACTAACCCGCTTCCGTCACTTCCTGTCTCGGACAGTTTCTACTTTCCAAGTGAGTAGTACGAGATGTATGTAGATGTTGCTAGCAAAAGGCTCAGAGACCCTGCTACAAAACTGCATTAAGCCGAGGCTTCCGTTCCTGATGAGGCTCAGCAACAAACCGACGTCCGTAAATGCATCAACTTCAAAATTTCCGCCCACACACACACACACACACCCGTGTCGACGCCAAACCCAAGAAAAGAAGAGCCAGCGCTGACTAAAGCGCGCCAAACCCTCGGTTTAGCTGTGTGTGTCCCTCCCGTAAACACCGGGATCTACTCCGGAATGGATGGAAGACAACAGATACAACAGAGGAAAAAGGGCTTCCTTTGAGGGCGCTCCTACCTTTTTCTTTTTGTTGTTGTTGTATGCTACTCCTCCCCACTTTTCCCCTAGCACGCTCTAGCACCGTCTGTAAATATGAACGAGCTATAAATGAGATTGCCAGGTTGCGCGCCTCCCTGGTGTGCTGCCGTGGGTCTCTAATCTAATGGAGAAGAGGACACACCAAAACCCGGCATTGGAAATTATTCCAGTGACTCATTCCTCTTCCGTCGTAGGGGATCATCTGCTCTCGCATGTACGGGCAAGGGGCAGAGAGGTTACCCATCCCATCACCAGAGCAAGCACTCTGCAGCAGCACCGCATTTGGAGTTCCGGACGTAGACGAGGACGTCAGGGAACAACGACGGAACGTTCGCTCTATTCCAAATTGCCATCAAACACAATCCGGCGGCTGGCTCGAGCAGCAACGTCGCCGACCCGAGAGGTCTTGGTCCGTTGCCATCCAGATAGAATCTGGGAAAGCTATGCCGCTAAGAGAATAAATAATAGCTCCGAAGCAAGCGAGGGTGCGCTCTGCGGTGGTGGTGTACTCTTGCTGCTGCTGCCATCCGTTTTGCAGAGCTCAGGCTTCGTTTGGCTTTTCCCAAAGGACCGGGGCGAGCTGCAAGAGCAAAACCAAGCAAAACCCAATCCGTCCCCGTCCGGTGGAGTGCGCGCGCTCCGTAATCTAGTGTGTGTGTGTCTCCCGCTAAATTGCCAGCATTCGCCTTCTCGCTCAGTCACGCACGCAAAAGCAATTCCTGCGATTATATTCCTTTCTCGAATGGCAAAATCGCTCATACCTCTGCCTCACAAGAAACGAAAATCCCGCAACCGGAGCGTGGATAAGGAGGACTGGCGGACTTGAACTCCACACCACGGACCAGCGTCGGAACCAGAGAAAAAGGGCCAGAGACGACGACGATGAAGCCGGCGCACAAAAACGGCAAAAAAATGCTCACATAACCATCTTATCCGCCCGGTGCTCCGGCCTTCTTTGCTGACTGCTTCTCACCCATCCACGGATCCATACATCATCATTCCAAAGAAACACACGATTGAGTGAGTTCAGGTCTCTTGCGGTGAATGTCGTCGTCGTCGTCGTCGTCGTTGTCGACGTAGAGCTCTCTTCCCAGCGCCACACAAAACAGGATGACAAACATGCAGAGCAGACAAAAGGGGAGGGAGAGGTGAGGTGAGGGGATGCCGGGTGCTTGTTGTTGGCCTAACGACGTGCACGTCCCACTCTTCCCCACAGCCCCAATTATACTTTGCTGCCTCTCATGGCCAACAGCGCGCGCGCCTGGTTTGAAGCTCGGTCGGTCGTCGTCAGTATCAGCACTCTACAGCACCACACAGCGCAACACACCGACCCGACAGCATCGAAAATCCATCCTCACGGCAACGAGCAGCGAACCAAGGCACCGCCGCCGCACCACATCGAAATAAAGCGTGTCTAGTGAGTTGGTGCTGCTGCTGCTGCTGCTGTTGCTGTTGCTGCTGCTGCGGTGGTAGCACAGCACAGTCGCCAGAGCCGTGCGCCATGCCATATCAGCGTAGCCAAAGCCGGGACACACAGAGCACATCGAGAGTAAAGTGTGTTTTCGACCCGGACCCGACCGACCGAAGCGAGCGCGCGATACGCCTCTGTGCTGTGCGCTTTTGGTGCGGCTTTGGACCGGCAGCGACACACCGAGCGCACCGGCACACTGGGCGTTGGGTGTATTTCTTAG
This sequence comes from Anopheles stephensi, assembly GCF_013141755.1. Lineage (NCBI taxonomy): Eukaryota > Metazoa > Arthropoda > Insecta > Diptera > Culicidae > Anopheles > Anopheles stephensi. The sequence goes on along the minus strand of NC_050202.1, from coordinate 76,298,416 downwards.
GTGGTCAAAACTGTACTACAAACGATAGGTGAATACAGACCAATAACCCAAGTGGAATCGTGTCTGACGACATGACGAAATGTAAGAATATTTCTTTGGTTAAAAATTGAGGTTTAAATGAAGTGTTATCCTCAATCATCGATCGATCATAAGTGCGTAAATGCGAAATTAAGCTCAACGACTCTTAAGCCGCAGTCTTGTAGAGACTATTTGATTATAATTACACTTTCCAGCAGTCCAACTGCGATATTCAAGTTACAACGCGTTTGCAACCAATCGGCAAATGACAGGAAAATAAAGTTTTCTGTTATCGTTAATAATGTAAACAGATTGTCATGTACTTAAAAAAAAGCATAGTAATTATACGATTTCTACTTTCAAAACCCGCTTTCTCGAGTCTATGTCGCATCGGAAATTTTGACCAAGCGGAACATAGCGCCAACAACCACCGTGCCTCGACGGTCGGTGTTGTGTACCCCCAATGTCGACGCTTTCGGTGCTCTTGCGATGTGCTGTGTGTGCGGTGTGCTGTCATGCCAGCGCGTCCATTCGTCCGTCCGGGTGTCGATGTTCGTTCTCGATGTGTTTTTCCCCCTTGATATTCTGGGGTACACACAGCCCGAGTCGAGTTAGTCAAGTCAAAAGACACACATATATACAAGGGGGCCGCCGCGCGCAGGCTGAGTGCGAGTGGCGGCGAGTTGTGTGGCCCGCCCGGAGCTGCTGCTGCTGCGCTGTTGCTGCTCTGCTGACGCTGTATTGTGCTGTTATAGCAGCAGCAAACACACACACACACACACGCCGGAGCACTAAAACGCGCTCTTTCTGCCTCTGCCTGGCCTGCCGACGTGGTGTCCACATCACGTCTTTGCTGCGGTGGTTCATTCGAGCAGAGCCGAGCTCCATACAACCAGCAATAACATACAGAGGAGAAGCAGCAGCAGCAGCAACACAAAAGCATTAACTCTGAAGAAGAATCTCCTCTTTCTACCCTTTCGATCTCTCTCTCTCTGCGTCATGCACACATTCCACAAACATAAAGAGGAGGGCATTTGCGCCATATAATTCCCTCCAATACACTCTGCTGCTCCACTCGACCACGCTCGCACATGCTACGGCTGACGTTGTTTTGTGCTGATGTCGCATCGCAACTGACAGCCGAGAACTGACACAAAAATTTAAACCCCCACCCACACACACACACAAATACTCCTTCTCCTCTCACGTTACATCCCCTACGCGCATCGCACTGTCGATCGATCAGCGATCGCTACTGGGGATGTGTTGGAGTTGAGAGTTAGTGGAAGTAAAGAAACCACGAGCTCATGAAATAAAAATAAAGAGGAGAGCCGGCAACCAGCAGCAGCTTTATTTTCATTTGGCCCTGCCCGTTTGTTCGCTCGTCGACCACGGGGAGAGTGAAGCCACCAGGCACCGTAATTCGTAAAGAATAGCTGACCATACACACAGGCACACACACAAGCATAGAGGATTGGGGAGAGCCAACAAAACGGCACACACAATAAATATCTCGTGCGATATCGCGGCATACAGAGCAGCAGCAAGAAACCTGTGCACACGCGTCGAAACGAATCGAAAGCTTTAGTTTATCTCGGAACGATTGAAATCACACACAAAAATGTATAAAATGTATGTGCCAACTCCTCACCGTTTGTTACCGATGAGAGATGATGCCCTTTGCGAACAACGCGTCCTCTGTACGAGAGGCCGACAGACACCGGCTGAGTGTTGTTAAAATAAAACTCACCATGGTCTCACCTGTCGCCGCGCGCTATGTAGTATGCGGAACGGACAAAAACACGCAAAGCAATTAACGCACACAGAGAGGACTGACTACGCAACTATGCACCCGGGCGGGTGGAAATTTATTGCGCCTTTGTGTCAGAGGGGTTGATTGTGAGAAAAGTTCGATCAAAAACGATAACAAAGTTGATCGCATGGTCGTATGGTGCGGTGGCCGATAAGGACGCATCAGGTAGAAGCAGAAAACGCTCATTGAAATTCATTCAGTAACGCAGAATACATTCGACCAAAACAAAGCCCTAATGAAAAGAGCTGAGATGTGGTAGTGTATCTATGTCTCTTGATTGATTGGAAGTTTCGGTAGGTGCATTTCTGCACCCCCTTGAACAACAACAACTGACAGGTGAGTGAGAAGCAAGCACCACGATGAGAATGATCTCGTGACTTTACTGGGCAATAGTGAGATGTAGTATATCCCCGTCGCTCACGTTGTTATCTTCCACGAATCCCGTGTCGCGTGAGGTTCACACAACTCAAGCTCGGTAACGGATAAATGTTCCCGCCAAAATACTTATCTACCACGTGGCGAGATTTAAAAAAAAACACTCACACTCACAGAGGAAGCGATGAAGAATCGAAAGCGTCCTCTTGGCGCCCCCCCTTCTTCCAACTGAGAATTGAGGAGAAGGAAGCAAAAAAAGAGTGAAGGTACACACTCTTGGCAGAGCATAACATAAACATCCCCGCATAACAGCAAGTATAGCCCGCTGTGTGTCCACACCACACCTACTTTGCATCCTTTTTTCATTCGAAACTTCGGATAGAGTTTCAAGAGTATCGAGAGGAGAAAGGGTGAGCTTTAGGTGCGACGTGAAAAGAAGGCAACTGTTTAAAAGCTGTTGAAAAAAAAAAAGGTAAAACACGACCTTCGCCTTCAACCACACTCGCTCGGCGGCCCATCAAACCCAAGCGGAAAAATGCGGAAGGAAGTTTTTCAAGGACTTCTTGTTTTCCCGGCTGATTCTGCAGTTCGGCGGCATACTTAACCATCACTGCCAGAGGAGACTGCCATACAAAACCGGTACACATTTCACTAACAAAAACACACCCACCAACCACAACCCAGCCGGTAATATATGCACACTCACATACACAGTGTGTGTGTGTGTCAGTTTGATTGAAAAATACACTCCATTTCGGTTAGTCTTTGCTTTGCCAAAAAGACGGCTGAGACAACACACGGTCAGGCAAACAAACGCCGCTGGGTGGTTTGGTGGGTGGATGGTATTGGTCTCTGACATGTTATGCTATGAGCCGGCATTATTATGACTCTACTTACAAAACCACACACACACACACACAGAACCTACGCCGCCGGTCATATCACGTGCTTCCAGTCATCCATAGTTCCCCACCCAGACCAGAGCGCGTATCATTCATATCACTAGAGAGCGTGTCGTGACTTAGGGGGAAGATCGTGACCAACGTCAATTGCTAGAAAAAACATTCCACGCTATAACCTCCCTCCATCGTTCGTAGACGAAAGGAAAATTTACGTTACCGGTTAAAACGAATTCCTCTCGATCGCCGCTTCGTTTTCTTCATGGTGCCGGTTAACTCTGGGAAATCATCCCCCTGACAAGAAGCTTGGCTGGTTTGGTGGCGTAGCCACGTGGAGTAGTGATGTTTTGTTTGCAGGAAGAAAGATCGAAAATGAAAGTGAAACTCTTCGGAAATGACGCTAGACCCCGCATCTTGGAAGCCACGTGGTGGAGTTCCCATTTCCCCAGACCGGAACATTGACCGGCACACGCTGTTGTGTTTCGATCACAAAACTACTCTGCCTTCACACCTTCAGTGAGCCGAGGATGAGATGAGATCGGTATCACCCACAGCCAATCATAATGGTGGGGGGGGGGGGAAAGGCACAATCATCATACATCTCGTTTAATCAACGAACCCCTTTGTTGGCTTCTCCCCGTCGCCATGGCAATCGAGCGCACTCGCGTGTTGCATTAAGTTGCGATAAAAAATAACCCACTAACGGCGCGCGACGAGACACACAGACACACCTCAACAAAGGCCGACGACCACCACCGTTCCACCGTAATCAAGTTGGGAAAGGTTAAGAGCAGAGCCAGACGAATAAAAACAAACCCCAAAAAGAGACCACCACCACCACCACCAATCCTGCAACTGCCCCGGGGGCGCACATACTATACACACACCGCACCCAACGGCCGAGGGCAGCGTGCAGTGGAGAACACGTGGAAAACGGGATCAGCGGAATAGAGGGAGGACATCGCACGCGGGTTGAAATGGGGCCCAAACGTTTGAACACACCAGAGAAGAGCCGGCATTTAACGCTGCCGTGTCGTCACTTGTCTCGGTTTGTGTGTCTGTGTGCATCACATGGGTGTATATCCGTCCGCGTGTATGCTCACGAGATGGTGGGGTCGGTCTTCAATAATAACAAGCAATAGCAATATCAGCCAATCACACGCCACAGAGCACTGCATCGTCGTCACGGAGGAAATATAAACAAATACTTTAAATACACACACACATACAAACAACCCAGAACTCTGGTCGCTTATGCCGGTGCCGATTGTCTACAGCGTGTGCTGTTTTTTTCTTCTTCTCTTTGGCTGCTTACGGCCACGTGTGCAATATCTTGCGATGTAATCTGTGTAATTGAGCTGCGAAACCTGGATATGGGGTTGGGCGGCTGCGGCTCTCACAATGTGATTCTAATCAACAAAACCACACCCACGACGTGGGAAAATTCCGTGGGAAAAATTCTCCTACATTACAATGACATCTTCACCTCATTTCACAGGACTACTCATCATTAATCTGCCCAAAGAGCTTCAAGTTAACGTGCGAGAAATAACGTTTACTGTATGGATGATTTGAATCATTCAACAGGAGGCAAAACGTCGCATAAATTTGACTTCGGGATACCGGGGTACGAAAAGACATAAAAACCAATTAAACCCATCAGAGAGGAAGCCTATTATACCACCGACACACACACACACACATTCCTCCGTGTCAGGTCAGCAGAGCACCTCACACACACACGTAGCGCAAATTTATGCTTCTTCGAGAGCCCATTTGGCCCATTTAGAAATTTCTTGCACGGAAGGATGATCCACCTTTGCTTGCCAAACAGACCTGGGAAAACGAACACCAGAAGGAAATAAACGTCCAGAGGCTGGTAAAAAGAAAAATTATACCCACCCGCGGTAGGCGACTTTTCTTCACCACACACAGCACGATAAAAGACGCTGGAGTTGGATGAGCTTTTCCGTGTGGTGGTGGTGGAAGGAAAGCAGGAAAAGGCCACACCGGGCTGGAACGTTTCGTCGTACTCCTCCTTCGCTGACTGTTGTTTTCCCAACTTGACAGCAAGCAAAAACTGGTACGGTCGGGTAGCTTCGTCTTCGTCGGAAAATGCCAACCACAAAACCCAGACGACGCTCTGTGTGTGTGTGTGTGTGCACTGTGGCGCAATAAAACGGAAACCCCCGGAATGAAAGAACCCGTTTCCTGTGTAGGCCCTGGCAGGCTGGCTGCATAAATACGGTGGCGCAAATAGTACGTGAACGGAAAACGGACTCGTCCTTTTGCTCCTTCGGGAAAGAAGCCACCACAGTCAGAGCAGAGTCGAGACCGTATCTCGGCGGCTAAGGCAGGCTGTAGCCTGGTCTGCCCTGGCAAGGGACGAACTCCGTACGGATAGAACGATGTTGGGCTTCAGCGTCCGGAAAAAGCAGCCGTGGCATTGTTGGGAAAAGATTGCTATTCGTTGGGACATATGAACAATATTGGTCCCAAAAAATATTAAATTGATATTTTAATTGTACCTTCAAGCCATAAGTTTTCTATAAAATTGCGGTAAAATAAATAAATTTCCCAAAACAGTATTTAAATGAAAATCTCTTCACCATACGGAGTGATAGCAAACAGGCCCACTGTGCCGGAGCCATCGGACACACATGACCCCCAAGAGCACACATCCACTATACGCCCGAGAAGAAGTAGCAGAATCAGCTGAATCAACCATTTGCTGAACAGATTCGTCGTCCTGGCAAGCGTCCTGGCGTGTGGCGGGCCAAAGGAAAATGCAAAGAAGTTGATGATCCACCAACGCTTCTTAAGGCAGTAGGGAGGGTTGAGACATGCGAGGCCGCACCCTCAAACAAGTCTACGCCTCACATGGCACACCCTCGTCGTCACCTTCGGAATCGGAAGCACTCTACCAATCTAAACTCACACAGTCACTAGTGCTCAAAGGTGGCACATCCTTCTTTCTTGGGTGGATATATAGCTTCTTTCTACCATGAAATACAAGTACACCGAGGCAAGTATCCGAGCCATCCTTGCAGAGCGGCAGTAATAATAGTGCAACAAAAAGACACACATTCTTTGGACGGCTTTGGGGGCAATACCGGCATGGAATACGTGAGTGATGTGGAGATTGGAATATCGCTTCTTCATCGAGTAACTCAATGAAAGGTAAAAGACAAACAAAAACAATTGTCATTTCATTTTCAAGAAGAAAAGATCTACCAACGGAACACTACAAAATTCGGAGTGTGAGGGCCAAGGCATCAAGTCGAAGAACTGACATGGATGAATTAAAATATGCTACATATTTTCAATCCATACAGGCTGCTGGCTGGAAGATGGGAAGTTGTTGAGAATAAAGGAATGTTTGCATTGCGATATATTTATCTTCTAAGTTGGCTTTGTTTGACTGGGATATCTTGCCAGCAGCAATTCTATCCTGCTTCACACATCTCAGAATCAGATGTATCGCAGGCAATGCGGTTTCTCAGGCAGCTTAGGAAAATGGAAAAGCAACCATATCTCCAAGCCATGTTGATATCACCGATGCTCTAAATTAATTCAAATCGCAATCAATTTAAAAGACTTGACACCGACATAAGAAAAGAATGGCAACATTTACATCACCGCATAGCAATCGAAACAGCTGCTTCGGAGTGGAGAGCAACAAAAAGAAGAAGTCGACAGACAGCAGACGCTGATCCGAAGGCATAGTTATTTTCCCACAACAACGGAGAAATATAAAGCAATGCACACATAAAATATCCCCGACCTACGTCAACCTTTACCAAATGTACGCACGGAAGGGTGGGGGGGGGGGGTCGATTGCAGGGTAGGAGCCGATGAGTAGAGAATTCAGGGCAAGAGGCTACCCAGCGAACAGATGGCACTAGCGTATGAACGCGGCCGGCATTGGGTGGCGTTGTGGGGCATGGTGTCTGTGCGTATGTATACGCGGGAAACCCCAAACAAACCACCCACCACCACCAAACCACCCCACCCTCCGATCTCTTGCGCCGTTGTTGGGCGGGAGGAGTTGGGGATCTATCGTCGTTATCGGTCTCTTCTCTCGTGTTCTACGCAATTCCTCTTCAAACTGGACGAGAACGGATGAATTCAACACACACACACGCATACACCGCTCTTTGAAACCTTTTGAACGTGTATTCCCCTTCCCCTGCTCTTAACGCCATCGTCTGCTCCTTACCCAACCTGAACAGACGATGAATGTTTTACGTGAAGTGAATGAAAAGTTTGCAACGGATGATGAGAGATGGTTGGTTTGCAAATGTTGTGCACATTTCTGAAGCGTACCACCTTACTGGCTGTTGTAGGCTGTGCTGCTTTATAAAATCAGCCACATGACAAATCACGGATTGATCGACCTCTTCTGCCGCGATGTGATGGAACTTCGTGCAATCCTTACGGAGGTCCGGAGGTTTATGAAGGATTTTCAGTAGAACAGTTAACGAATGAAGGATTTTCAGTCGACTTGTTCGACATCACGTCGCGGTTACTAAGGAGGATTATAGGCTCCCTAAGAAACGAGGCGTATAAATTGTAAGACTAACTGACAATTCAAATTCATATCACTGGTTACTGAGAGCGGTACATTATCCACGCGATGGGTGTAATTGAATCAATGATGACTCGATTGCTGCAAACAGTTCGCCGCCTTACACTTAGTTTATGATTTGGGGTTAGAGTGTAACACTTACTGATATCTTCTTAAGCTTATCCAATATATTTGACGTGCTGTTACAATGATTCCCGGAACGTACCTGTAACGAAAAAAAGACGGCAAATGTTTAGAAATAGTTCGTGAAAAATCCATTAGCTAAGCTGAAACATTCCCCATGCTATAAAATCAATAATCGGCGTGACATATCGTTACCCGCTACTCAGTAAAAGGGGTGGTGACGACCCAACAGCTGAACGAAACAGCTGTGTATCATTCAGTTTTACGATTTTCATTCACAATTCATTCAGCAACATACAAAAAACACCCGTACACACTACACACAGCTTAGACGACCTTGCTAAAACTTCCCAAAAACCCCCGCCGTTAGTGAACACCGGTCAGAACAACCGGGCAGACCTCGACCGACGAGAGTCCCGAGTAGAAACGATGAGATGATGTGCGTATGCATTAAGTTACGCGTAATTCTTCCTACGAACCGGCACATACGCACACACCGGCCATTCGAGCATCCGGCTGGAGAGAAGCTAACGTTGCTTTCGTGATGTAGAATCCGCCGGACACACACACACACCGGAAGGATGAAACTTTTCGAAATGGGTGAAGTGAACACAAGGCTCGTCGTCCGCCACTACGTTCTCGTTTTGCGGAGGTGGTTGCACTTACCACACCACGTGCAGCATCATATCACGCGGACGTTGTTACTGACGGAACTTGGTGCAACGTGGTGCATACGCATCGTTGCAATGGCATCAGCAGGACGACCACACGACGCATGTCGTTAGCTGTTTATTTTCGTTTGAATCTCGAATCGCAGTGAACCTCAGTTAAATTTCCAGCAATTCATGTCCTCCTGAAGCGTACCTACGCCACGTGGCTGACAGAGGAAAGCGTACAGCAGGTAAACACATCGGGAAGGAATTCAACGAACATTATGTGGACAGGAATACTACAGCTACAATCTGCACTATGGTGGTGTGTTCGGAGAAATGGCAATATTGCAATCAAATTTGTCGCACGCTGGAGTTGAAGTTTCGCAAAGCACGCTGACGCCGCCTATCAAGTTGCCTGAAACCGGCAGAGATATCTCTTGGTGGTTAACATTTCCTTTGCTAAACATACGTACGACGGCGTAAACCACGTGGACCATCATTTGGACCAGTAGTACACCCGATGCGTGGACATTGGCAGCAAGTGAGCAAGTGAGTGCACACGACCAAACCGTGCCAGAGTGTACACACAATAATAAACCGCATCTGCTGCTATATCTGCCTCCACTTTCCAACGGCAACAAGCCCACACCCCCAGCCCCCGTCGATTATCAAAATTGGGCAAAAGGCCGGCTGGGGAATCGTTTGTAGTCCCACCATCCTCCACTCACTTGAAATGCGAATGGAACCCGCCGGGAAGCCAACCAACCGTTCCCACACATATGTGTGTGTGTGTGTGTGTGTTTCTTTGTGTATTTTCACCGTGCCGACGACGACGACGACGACGGCTTTTATCGTCATGATTCGTACGGAGGCAGTCGGAACCGAAGGAAAGGGTGCACGCACGGGTGCGACCTTGGGAATATACACACACAGTGGTCGTGGTCATCGACCTAAATTCGAAACGAGCAATAGCTAACCCGTGCCCGATGGTACGGAGGAAGCTGTGAGTCATCGGAGGGGACCTTGCTTTTTGGATTATGCAGACATGTGGATCTCTCGCGTGAGACCCTTTTTCCGGACGGTTACGAAAGATGCAAAGATCAGCTGATTAGGGTGCTGGTACGAGCTTCGATATAGTGGTGGGAACTTTGAGCTGGAGGTGGAATGATTCATCTTAATCGCAAGGAAATAGGGAAATGAGGATGAAGTTTACTGATCAAACAAGTACAGGGATAACTCTAACGGACAGAATAAATCAAGTCCGCTCAGTATTCAGCTACAACAATCAATTAGCACTGAAGTTCCGTTGTATCAATGAATAATTCCTTCGATTGCCAAGAATGTGTTTCATTCAACTAGCATCTCCCACCAATAATCAGATGCAAATCCAAGAAACGTAGTACCATCACCATCCCGGTTCACGGATGCATGACACAGGGCGGCGAATCGCGCGAGCACGTGCTGCTGCTGCTGGCGGCCATGCCGGGTCGGTCACGAGCAAAGAGATAGGTCGAGTTTAATGAATGAATCAACGTTACCGGTGTGCTGAACTGTGACGTCTCGTATACCGTGTTTTCGTTTACGGTCCCCCTCCGCACTCCCTCTCACTCACTGTCTGCCCAACTGGTTGTGTTGTTATTATTTTACGCCGGGCATCAATCCTCCACGCACCCTTGCCTGGCACAAAACCAGATACCATCCCCATCCATTGCTTACCTTCACTTTTTTTACCACCATTCAACCATCGCCGGACCCGGCGGCTGATCGGAGGCATCGTAAAGGAACAGGGATAAAAGAAGAACAACAAAACACAACTCCCAACAACGGATCGAAATGGGGAAAGAAGAAACAAACGGACCACCGTAGAGGAGGGAAAAAAGTAACGAACAAAAAAAACACCCCCCCGTCTTCTGTTCCCTTCTCCACTCCGTCATCCCCCCACAGCCATGACCGATTACATCACCGAGCAGAGCAACGACGACGACGAAAGGCGCAAATCTTGCGAGGAGTTTCCCCCCCATGCGAGCATCAGCTGATCATCTACTAACGATCTTCGGGCACAACGCGGTCTTCCGCATTGCGAAGGTCGCCGTCGTATGCGAAAGGTCGTCCGACAGCTAGCTATACCGACCACGAACCGTACACTTGCACCCTGCGACCGAGGAAAGCTCGTAAAAAAGCGGTTGTCCCGTGAGAACACCTGTTTCTTATCATATGTTTTATCTTATCACAAGTGTATCGAAACCTGCTGATGTGTGTGCCCTTTTTCTGAGTTGTAATTTTTTCATGGCCAAATTCTACATAATAATGCAACCAAATGTTTTGGTCAGAGGTTTCCCCCCGAGATGAGTCAGAGAGATGAGATGGTCCAGCGCGCAAAAGAGGTTTCCGAAACGGTGAAAATGTGGAATGTCACCAAGTCTCGCTTGTCTGTATGCGCGATTGAACGAACGGCTCCATCATGTGCCTCCGTAACTCGTAACGGCCTAGGCTTGTCCCGAGAGGGTGCGGACGATGACACATCAAAGTTGCTTGGGAGAGTAGGCGAAGGAATGTCCCCTGGCTAACGACTCACTACCGGTAATCAGATGTAAACAAACGCAGTTCTCGTTGAGGGCATGAACTTCAAGAACCGAGAGTAGGGGGGTGCTCGAATAATACAAGCTAATTGCATGAGGAAATGTTCGGTAACACAAAGTTACTCAAAAAAAAGGACGACTGTTGTCGTTGTCTAGACCAGTTCCGCCGTTTCTTTTTTGTGGATCAGTAATCTACCGCGTGTACTATGATGCTCCCGAATTCCAAACTGGGACAACGAGAGCGATTTCCCTGAAATGTGCACAAACGTGTGTGTGTGTGTGTGTATACGATAGTATGAAACATAAACATGCTTTCCAACATCACCAACACACTGCCGAAAGGAAAGGATATATGCGTGGCAGTATCGTGGAGCGAGGACTTTACGCCGAAAAGGACCTAAAAAATCTTCCCATCGGAAACGAGTTTCTGTGGCGAGTTTTCCAAGCACAACAGCTTTCCCCACACTGTGTGAGTGAGCTTCGGTGGAGCACTTTTTTGCAAACTGGAACAGACAAAAAAAATACAACCCTCCAAAAAGACTCCAAAAAAAGAGTCCTTTCACTTTCGCTATGTTGTTTTCCCCGGCTTTTGATTACTTGGCGTTGAAGTTGAAGAGAGGTGGACCTAACGCGCGTGTTTTTCACGAACTTTTCTCCCTGGCATCCGTTTTTGGTTTCCTTTGCTTTGGCGAAAAATTGTTTTTCTCACCTATTTCCACACCTTTCAGTAGAATTGCGTAGGATGTTGAGTGAGAATTGAGGAAGTATTATAGAAAAAAAAAGGGAAGTAGAGGTGCCGCAAGCAAGCAAATTCATCTGAACGAGTAGGACGCACTTGACGGACTTCGAACCATAAAGCTCTTATCACACTTGCGCTCTTGACCCGGAGAAATGTACAGGAAGTATGTTGGAGATCTCTAAAGATCTTGGTTTGCCAACTGTGGTTACCTTGGCTTGAGTGTATCTTTAGCTCCATAATCACTACTGAGTTCGGAGTCCTGGCGGGGTCACGACTGTTTCGGCCACCAGTCAGAACACCCCCAGTTTCCATTCAACTATCAATTATCAGTGACTCATTCAATCTTTAAAACCACCAAAAACGTTGAATCAAACGTTTGCGCTTAAGATTATTCATTCAAAATTAGTCCAACCTTTTTAAAAAAAAAAACCCCACACACAAACAAAGGACATTCAATCTGGCTTCACCAACCAAAACCATGACCTAACAAGAGCGCTGTCTCTGTGCAGGAGAGTTACGCGCGTTACGGACGTGATATCGCTGCTTCACAACCGACCATATGCGACCTTCTCCACCCTCCTCCACGTTTTTTTCTTTTCCTAGAGACTCGCTGCTGCTGCCTGACGCATTTCAATTTCATCGAAAAATCATGAATGAAATCTTTGTTTACATTTTTTTTCTGTGCTTCTCCTTTTGCGGTACAGTACATACATATTCTTCACTTCTCTCGCTCTGTGCTTTTCTGGGCACGAAGAACCGCTGCTATCACACCACCGGCTATAGTGAGCCGCGTGTTGTATCTGACTGGCATTTTGGTTCTTCCTTCTCGAGGAGGGAAAAGGGAGCTCTATTATTATATTGCACGTTAGTTTTTTTTGCGCTGATATTACCGCGAAACGGAAGTGTGTGTGTGTGTTTGTGGATGAAAAATCGTTGATCCTTTGGAGATTTTGGTGTTTTGGGCTGTACTACATAGGATCCTATATACTGGCGAAGTTTGAATCTCCACATCCAGGACCCAGGGTATTGTTGTATGTGATAGCCCATTAGTGATAGGGGTTTGTTGGGTAGCTTATAGATACTTTGAGCCATTAGACTTCATTCATTCATATCTGAAGGCGTTCCGATGGTATGTGTGTTTAGTCGAGATGAGATCGCTTGAAGTTTATGAAAATGCCAAACAACCCTGTTCGTTTTCCTGGACCAGGAGTCCAGTCCAGGCAATAGGTCTAATTCTGGCAAACCTTAACCTTAACAGGCGGATTTATAACTTACTTTTGCTATATTCTCGAGGACGTTATTCTTCCCTTTTTCCAGTTGTCTTAAGGAAGCAGCAAGCAATTCACAATCAATTTGGCATGCAATTTGTGACAGGTTCCACAGTATCTCGGCGAGCAATAACTTTAAGGTTTGAACGTTTTTGCACGCAGCAGAAATATAGGTGTTTTTAGTCGAACAAACTATCCACTTCTTTCACTGCACCTAAGTGATCATTTAGGAAACGATTCTGACCACCATTACATTTGGTAGAACATCACTATTTTATGCTCTGGCGAAGCTTTACACAAAATTCACACGTCTCACAATGAAATTCTTTCTTTTACGAGCCATTTCCGATCTCGAATAATCAAACTCAACTTGTGTGCCTAGTGAGTAAGCCTAAGAAGAAGCTAAGTTTAAGAAGAATTCAAATGAGTAAATTAGATACAAAAAAATTCTATTCTATTCTCCGTGTGTTTTAGCAAAACTGAAAAATCGTTGAGGAAAAGATACAGACAACAAGCTATTCTTTTGATTTTTCCTCTACTTTTTAACAAAATTAAGTTCGATGGGTAAGAAAAACCACACCCCCTGAACGCCACAATGTATGTGGAAAAACATTAGTGCGAATGAACACACTTTTTGACATTTATCGTCAACGTGCAGCTAATGATAATGGAAGATAGGAGGTAAACGGTCAAGCGACTGATCATCAGCATCCACGTTTACGTCCGTTGTGACAATTTCACGTGGCAGCTAAGACTCCGACCACCACCGGATCGAGTAGTAGCTCATATCGTCGTGAGTCAAAATGCGGTCCACACCATGCAACACCAACAAAAATACACTTTGTATCTTTTTTGGAGGGGGTACAATTATCTCACACCTGAACACAATAACACTACTAGCAGGAAGGGACATCAAATTTATTTATCATTAACCATACGTAGAAAAAGCGAAACTCTACTATTTTGTGACAACTTGCTGTCAAAACTCCACCTCTCTCTCTATCCCTCCTCTATTTGCACAGCGACACAAATGCACAACCTCGATCGCTCCCTCTGAACGATCGTCAAAGCCCCACATTCACACAGGATGCTGAACACGGTGAGAGATGAGATGAGATGAGTAGGCTCTGGGTTGGTTGGTTGTGTTGTTTTTCGTAAACCGTTCTCACCCATCACCTCACCATCATCACCATCAGCAGCAGCACCACCACCACCACACTACTACACACGCACTGCGGCTGAGGGGTTTCCACTTCACATAGTGAGCGGCTGTGCTGCTTCAGGGGCGCTTACGCGCTGTTCACCGAGTAGGAAACGCGCCTATTTTTTACTTGATAACGATTTCGATTAAATCGTTTGATTTTTATGCTTGTTTTACTAAACACTCGCAAACACGATTTATACCTTTTTTCACACTTTGTTACACTGTTTCTTTTCACACACACACGATCGTTGAGAACACCTTTTCTAGTGGGGTTTTATTTTCGCCTCTTCCACACAACATACGCGCGCGTAAAGTAGAGCACCAACTGCTGGCATCGGCGCGATTCCAATTTCGGTTACAGTTTTTCCTTTTGCTTCACACACTGTCTATAAAGCTGGGCTTTTGTGTGCCCCAGCGATGAATGCAAGAGCGACCCTTTCGCCGTTTAATAAAACGGAATATTATGCGAACGACGGCCAGCTCGAAACGCGAACCACACCGTACGGAAAAACGGCACCCGACTGTTCGCTGCTTCGACGGCGGCAACTTGGCCAAGCGGCAGCAGCAGCAGCAGCGCCATCCAACAACCACACACGCCGTAAGCACACGCGAAACAGAGACGATCGGAGCGCGGTGTACGAGTGCGAGCGAGACAGCGCGATCCTTAAGCTCCTATACACTGGCAAGCGCGAGGCTACACAACACACCATCTCACGACGTAACCCTCCGGTCGTACACGCGCGTACTTCTTGGCTGATGTGTATAGTGTGGTAGTGGTGGTGGTGTATGTGTACGATTCTACCTAGCTGTGTGCGTGCGTGTGTATGTTGGAAAATCATATTGATAGCGCGCGCATCACTGAAGAAGGGGGCATGAGAAAAAGAAATGAGAACACAAACACACGAAGAACAACGGCGAAACACACAATGCCAAAAGGCGGCAGCAGACACTTTTGCAAGAAAAGGGCCCTAGCATACAATGTTGTGGCAGATAGCTTCACCAAACACACACACGCGCAGAAAGTCGTACTTCTTGTGCTAGTTTACTGTATTAACTCACACACACACACGCGCGTGCATAGTCAACCCTTGGTGTGCTTCTTGTGCGACGCTGCCTCTGACAAACGCAACCGGCCCCACATATCTCGCACCGAACACGAACGCAGGGAGAAAGCGATCGAAGAACACATAACCTAAAAATGTTTTGCCAACTGCTTGCCGTCTTTTCCTATCGCGCACCACCAGCACTACTACATCTACTGCTGTCGATGCGCTCTGGTGTGTTGGTAAGGCGATGCGAGCGTGAGATAAGCGTGTGAGAAGGTGTTGGTGGTGTGAGTGTAATTTCGTTCCCATTTCGAAGGCGCAGCCATAGCTCACTATGGTGAGAATGAAGCGAATAGGCTTTTGCTTACTCACTTCCATGTCAGCGTAGTTTCATGTCTCAAACGAGCTTGCTTTTCCCAACTGGATATTTCACCCCCAGGTCATACAAAGTGGTACAAATAGAGATCCGCTTCCATAGTTACGTGCGAATTTTAATATGCACGGATCCGCACGACTACATCTGTTTTCCATATTATAATCGCCTTATAAGGTGTGAAATACATCGACATCCAGCTAGGTCTAGCTTTTGCAGAACAATATTTGCAGGTCCCGGTGGTCCCAACAATCATCCGGCAAGCAATAGAATATCCCACCATCATGTCTCACGACGATTCACAGCGCACCTCATCTCATCATCGATGGGCATTTCTCATCCACAATTTAATACCGGCTCTTAAAATGTTGTTTTAGTCATTCCTCGCAAACGCCCTCTCACAACCACCAACCACGCAACGTACCGCGGCGGCAGAACAAACAACTAATAAATAAACCCCCTTTAGACCCGGGACCACCACCCTCCCCCAATTACCAACAAAGGCTTGCACACCTATTTTTTCTTTTCTTGCCTCATTCCTTATTCCATCTTGTCGCTATTATCGCAAGAAGAGACAAGCCGGCAAACGAGATGGTTCCTCAACACAACTCGCGTAGGGTGGTGGTGTGGGGTCGGCGCGCACGGAAGAAAGATAAACAAGTAAACGTGCGCGCACCCATACACATACGCACATCGCAAATCGATCGTTGCGGGCCCGCGGACCATCGTCGCCCACTACGATTGCTGCTGCTGCTTAATTTGGCCCCTCTGCGTGAGACGACCGCTATGGAGACACGCACCCTTTTTTGAGCCTGCTAGAAAGTGAACCGACGACGAGATGCGGTGAGAAGGATTTGTGTCTCATAAACACACACACACAGATAGCCGACGACATAGAAAGGACATCAAATGTCATTTGAAATTTTGGGTAAAAGTTTGACGGTACCGGTTGTGCGTCCTCCTTTTTGGCGTTGTGCCACAAGCTACGGCATCACTCACTGTCAAAACCGGGTGTCTGTTTGCAGTCGCAGGGACGGACACGGAATATGAAACCATATCCGGGCCACTGGAGAGACACCAAACCAGATGAGGGATTGAAAGAGCCTGGCGACCTCTGGCTGATTGTTGCAGCAAGCATATAAAGGGAAAGGGTGACCCCGATTCCTCGATGTTTGTCATTTCCAAAGAGGATGCCCTCCCTTAAGGACCATTTCGAAATAAATCATCGGATCGAATTGTAACAGGTCTAGGCAGCATCGATAGATCGGCTCTTCTTTTTGATCTTTGTCCTTCGGATCGTTTCCTCAGCCTCCTTCAATTATTCCACAATATGCTAAATTACATCACGGCATAGGGACCTAGGCATCCCAGACCATTTGTTTTAAAAATATGCCCATAGTGTAACACTTCTAATTCAAACAATGCGAAGAAGTATACCAACAAAAGTTGCAATTATGCTTCAGTCAGTCAAAGGTTAGTTGATAAGTCCGACTGATACAATTATTGGCTAATTGTAAAATCTAATTTGTGAAATGTCCCAGGCCCAACTTCCCACCTTCCCTACCGATCGACCGCCTATCCAGTTACTGCTAAATTTATTCAAGAAATGGTAAGACAAGGACTCTCGAAAATTTTCGATCATAACTTATTGTTTAGAGATTGTTGGAAGAACTTCTTGGACAAACGTAGCTTCTCAGGCCATAAAACAACTGTCTCCATGTTTGAAACTATGTTCGCGATTCGTCGCCTAACAACATTAAAACGTCGTAGCCTGCTTAGACGGTTATGTTGTAAAGCCAAAATTGCTTATTGTTTTAAACATGTAGACACTCGTTATATGCACTGGAAAAAGAAACCTCAGTAATAGCATCATCCCCGATCAACGGACTCAACACAGTAAACCGTTGCTTGTGGTGCTCAACGCAAAACATACACATGAAAAACAAGTGAAATGGAAAGGATGGAAGTGCAATAAAAAAACAACAACAACAACACAGCCGTACTACACACCGAGAGTTGCATCACAAAAGCTTCGGCTTCCGGATGGGGTCGCCGGGTGGGTGAGACCTAACTCACTTTCATTCATAAAAAAAACGAAACAAACAAAACAACCATCATCTCCATCACCCTCTACCCATCCGCACACACACACACACACCTTTCTTCCTCAGGCAGCTAGCTAGCACGGCAGGGTATTGCCAGAAGCAGATGGGAAAGAATGTGACCTTCTCGGGGCGGAATTGTGGGGTAGCGGTGGGTGGTAGGAAGGTAGGCGGTGTGTAGTAAAGAGAGTAGCAACACGAACAGAACAGTTTCTTGAGTATCGCAGCAACCCGACATCATCATCTCCATAGCACCCACCCGCCCCACCGTCACCACACACCCTCGCCACATATCCTATTATCTCATCAATTTGGTTCGGCGAGCAGCAGCAGCACGCGAAACCCCAACAGCAGCAGCAATGCCGGTAAAATAAGCATAACAAGTGTGGACAACGCGAGATTGGTGGTGTGTGTGTTTGTGTGACGTTCGAAAGGAGATCACTTTTGCCGATAGTAAACAAAAGCAGATTACGCCCTAATAAGAATGGACAGAAAACGGTAAACATTTAACAACAACAAAATGTAAAGAATGAGCTACGACATAAAAACAAAAATGCCGGCTTTGCACAATACCGGGGGCCACAAGCCTCAGCACACAAACACAAGCGTGCGGTCGGTGGTGAATAACAGAAACAAAAAAATGTTGAACAAGAAGCGAGAAGCACAAGAAGCAAACCAATTGGGCAAAACATATAAAATAACACTAGCAAACACAACACAGCAGCATAGCAATTCATGATGAATCACCCCGTCGATGAAGGATGGATGAGCAAAGGAAATCGGATCAGTTTGAGGGGGCGCTCGAAAGGTTGGGACATATACCTCGGTAGACAAAGTTTTGGGTTTAGGGAAGCCGAGCAAACACGGGGCGCATGAGGAACGAGGTCTGGCACGCGCGCGTAATAAAAATTGGCCAAACTCGAGAGTTTCCAACAAGTGGATTTCTCCGAACACCCAAACTCCCAAGGACCCGCCGCCGTCGCGCAAAACAGTTCCTGCACCGTCCTACCGAGGCTTTTCGGCTTCAACGCGATCCAAAAGCCGGCACACGACACGTTTTTCTCGCATAACTACATACATACCACCCACTCTTGTGTAGCCGCCCGACCGCAGTGTTATCGAATCCCGGGGCCGCCGGTAGACGATGATGATGATGATGATTGGTGTGAGGTAAAACCCTCTTCTCATCCGACCAGGCCCAGACACCTTCCTTTTTTTTTTGGGGGGGACGATGGGAAGCTTTATTTTGTGCTTTCTGTGGTGCCCGCTGTCTTCCTGACATACATACGGAAAAACACACACACATACACCGTAGTCCAACGTGGTGTTTTGGTCTACGTCGCAACGCACAAAACGCACATCGTCGCGCGGAAGGTGAATGAGCCTTTATATGCAAGCAGTGACCGATCGACCGACTCTGGACGGTTGTTGTTTGCTCTATGCAGTTCAGTCTGCCGGTTTCTTCACTCTACAGTCAGGTGGCGCGTTGTGTGCTTGTTTTTTGCCGGATTTAACTGTCTCGAAGCCAGCGGGGTTGTTATGCAATGTGAATGCCAAGCGCCCTTACTTCTTCTTTTCCGTCACAGAACTTTTTTTTTAATATAATCGAAATATAATATATTTTAATAATCGACGAAGACATCTTGCATAATTTCTTCTATTCAAATAGTTCTCGTTTAGGTGATGGACGCAACCATAAGCATACGCGCTACGGGATGACAAACGAACAGCTGACCCAGGATCGATACATACTTCCGGCGTTAAATGCAAGTCAAAAGGGAGGATTGGATATAAAACGCAACCAAGCTGAAGAGATAAGCGAAAGTATCCGAAGATGTGGGTTTGTGTAGTATGAAAACACACACACACACACATGTACCTACGAAAGCGCAAAACGGAGGAAGGAAAAGGCAGAACAGCTGACATTATTGCAATTCCCTTTAAAAAAAAAACAAGGGAATCTCCCACGTGGCAGATTCCCACAAAAACTAAGTGCCATATGAAGGCAGCCACACAAACAGGACTTTTGCACGAATTTTTGAGCAACCACGGGAATACACGTGTCGGTTGGCTCTTTTTTTTCTGAATCGGTTTCCCGGATGGTAACAGTGATGAAAAATGAAGACAGACGAAACATGCACAAGAATCACTTTCATTTTCATAGTAGGAGTTGGGGTTGGCTTTCTCTTTACGACTAACCAAGAATGTATGTAGCTTACAAAATTCGTTATTTCTTAAAATTAAAATCGCCATGCTTAAATCTACGTCCGTCTTATTGTTGTTGTATCTCGACCCGAGAAACACTGCAAGTGAGGGAATCATCTTACGCCTCGCAGATATGCAATCCGCATTACAAGATGAAGCAAATGGTATGCAATCCCACTGCAATATCACCTCATTAACAACAATCAGTGAGTTTGTTCATCAACCAAGGTTTTCTAATCCCGTTTCTTTCTACTTTCAGTTTCGGGATGTGCCCAAAGACAGTGAGGAAGCAACAGAAGCCACACTCCTGTTCCACATTTTGATCGGCGCATTCACTTCATTAACCAGCCCACGATTATCTCGCCCATAATGCAGCCCAATTAATTACGTAATGCTTCCCTCGTCCAACAGCAGACAGAACACACTTCACCCGGATCAATCATTTTGTATCCTACCACCATCTGTTAGGGCCTTCTTCTTTGTGGCCTTCCCATCCTCATACTCAAACGCGAAGAACCGGACTGTACGTTTGAAACGAACGATGTGTTTAGGGACCTGCGACGACGATGATGATGAGGATGGTGCATCCCAAGGTTCTGCGAAAATCAGCTGATAGGAAGGAAACAAACCATGGGCGGTAAACACATAAGATAACCCGGGGTGGTACAGGGCATGAACGAGTGTGAGGGGGATGTTTTTCCATACTCAGCCTTGTGGCGCATACAACGGGCCTCGGAGTCGGCAATAAAAGCGAGTTGCGATCCATTTTTAATTTACTTCTCTCTTACAACCCATTCCATCCATCAGAGCGCGCGCTTGTTGTTGCAGGGTTTTATGGTTCGTTTCTTTTTTTTTCTTAATTTTATTACAACTATATTCCTGGAAAGTATGTTCTCGGCTTGTGGATGGGCGCAGAACCAGTGCCGGTGGACAGCATAAACCGACCGAGACCGAGAAAGAAAGGTAATTCCAAAGTGGAAAAGGGAGTAAAGGCCAATTCTCACTCACACAGTCGTACCGCACTTGGTTGCACAAACAGACGCTCTCTCTCTGTTTCTTTGCTGTGTGCGGGGTTCGTTTCATCGATAAAAGGGTTTTATACAACCCTTAATCAATCCTGCCCGCTTTTCCTCTTCACGGCAAACGGGAAAGAATACAATTTTCATAAACACGCAAGAGGGAGCACGCATACACACAACCGAAAATGCTATTTCCTGAGTAAGCGCGTTTGGGTTGGGCACGGCAGGTAAAGGGTAAAGGGGCAGAGAGTAGCAGTCAGTGTGTCTCAAAGGGCGATTGATTGTAAAATCGAATGGCCTGCAAGCCAGGATAAAACAAGCGCTTGTAAAGGGAAAAAACACATTACATCCTGTTCTTTGGCTGCTTCAATGAGTGAAAGAGACTTCGCTTGCACGTATCGTGCTCGCTTCTTCTCACACACGTTCTAGCATCACGAAGGCTCATCGATCGGTGTGAGGTTTTATTTATCTTTTGCCACACAACGCACCAAACCCTGCGTTCGCTCGCGGGATGGTGTGAGAGTTTGTGTGTATATAGAGCGGCGTGAGTACGATGAAATAGCAGATGTGTGCGTGTGTATTGGCGCATAAATATTTCACTTCACCTCGTTCGCTCTCTGCGTGCGCACTACCGGCAGTGTGAGTGTGTATGGTGTGTAAAGGAAAGAGAGGAAACATTGTTCAACGCTAGAAACACGGCCATTTGCTTCCACGGGTGCAATGGATGGATTCATTTTTCTTTTCTTACTTACCACCGTGGTGTAAACCGAAACCCCGAACCGGAATCGAAATCCGGTTGTCACGAGCGGGGTACATTTTTATTCGAGCAGTACAGTTGTGCTTATAATTCGAGCAGTGTGCGAGCGAGAGCGACGCCGATGGTCGCTATATAAAATGCTCCATCGTTAGAGTGTGTGCACAGAGGGAAAATTAATGCTCGGTTGATTGTGTTTTGTACGAAAGAGAGTGAAATAGCAGAACGCAATTGGCAAGAGCGAGATAGCGAGAGAGAGAGAGAGAGAGAGAGAGAGAGAGAGAGCAAACTTGTGTACTTCTTAGGGACCTGCAGGCTGACGAGCGAGAAGAGCACTCTACCGGCACACATCGACGACAGTCCCGGCCAGCACAATACATAGGGGGATAGAGCGAATGCGTGTGGTGGCGGCGCGTTTACATACACCGCAGCGCCGATATTCTCGTGGCCCTTTTCATTCTCACCACACTCCGAAGCTGCCCGGTGCTGAATATGGCGAGTTGATGTTAAAATTATACCCACCACCGAGAACCGAGCACACCAAACCCAAGAAGAAACCACATCGCAGCAGGCGCGCATTTCGGTGTGCTCGATGTGGTAGAAAAGAGAAGGAAGACCGTTCCAACGTTCGCAGCGAGAAACTCGCTGGGCATTAAAAACGATGTCAGCCAGGTTGGGGTGCTCTCGTGGGGGAAAAATCGGGATGGTGGCGTGTGGTGCAGGAGAGGTTGGCAAAACAGTAAATCCATTTCGAAAATTTAACATTCCACCAACGCGCTTCTCTCCTTTACGCGATAGAACACAATCTTCCCAGCGAAGGATTGTGCGGTGGCGCAGGCAGCAGAGCAAGAACGGGCGCGAGCGAGACAGATAGTACGTGCAAAAAATGAATCGAACACCCTCCCAAAGGCGGCCAAGGGAACGGCGAGAGAGAAAGAGAGAGAGAGAGCAAGTTGCTAGGTGGGCACCCTTCTTATACACTAATCGCAAGATGAACAAAAGCCTGTCATGCACCCTCTTCTGTACACACAAGGGGGTTGGATGCTCCGTGTGTTGAAGCGACGTGTTTTTTTACTTAGCTATCCCGGTGAATATTGTTCCTTCGTTCCTTGTGAGGTGTACTACACACTAGCATCGGATCGGTAAAAAGGGGATTGGAATTCTTTTTCCATCCTTTTTCTTTCTGTTCTATCAGTTTTTCTATAATTCAATCGTGATGCTGCCAGCAGGAACGACCGACCGGAACACGATTCCGTCGAATGGGAATGAAATTAGATTGCACCGACGGTAAAACAGGAACCTGACGATCAGACCAGTCGTCGGCAATGCTCAAATGGAGCTCCTTTTTCCCTCCCCCCGTGTTGTGAACTTATTGGACTTGGAAAGCGGGTTAATATTTAAGACTGTACGAGAGATGCATCGCCGCAATGAAGAATTGTTCCCCCAGGAGATGATAGGCAGGGGCAATGACAGGAAAACAGGGAAGATATCGATGAAGGTGTCACCCACTCTCCATGGACTTAGATTTATGGTGTTTTCCTTCAACTGCAACTGCTATTTAATGAAATGTCATTGAAGAGAAAAGTTGCCACTGAACAATGTGTTATAAACTAGGTGAGCATACTGGAAAACCGCGATTTGATAGACATAGGATTTACTCTTTATTGTAGAGTATATGAAACACATTTGATAGCTTAGACTCTGTGTTAAATCAAAATTGTCTTTAACATAGATGTACTTTTTCTATGGACTGAGAGATACTGTAAAAGCAGGGATTCTTCAGATAATGTTCATAGATGAATATTATATGAAGCTTTAGTTCATATCACAAGTGTAAAAGTGGATAATTGAATTACTTGTGAAAGGATGTTCACTGTAGGACCATTTAACATTACTGATCACAAAAACTGTTACAGATTGATCACATGCAAACAGAGTCGTTTCAAGAATCAACGTTGTACATATCAAATCTCCTAAAGGTTGGGAGATTAATTCAAACTCCTTTTTTTGCAGCCATCAGCAAAAACAGGATTATCATATGTACAAGCTGAGCAACAAAAAACACCCTGGGTACGACCTACTTTCAATTTCCAACCCCGTACGTAATCCTTTGGCTGTTCATTAGCCGTGCACCGCACAGCAGAGAAGCAAGTTTGGGTCGTACAGAAGGACACACGAAATCTCCGCATGCGTGTCGGTACAAAAACAAAAGGATAGCGCATCAGCCAAATAATAACAATAATAAAGGAAAAACCACTCGAAAGACCCGACCCCCGAGCCACAAACAAGCGCACGCAAACAGAAACACGTGCAGTCCAGTCGCGCTGAGACTGCCATGGACGACCTTGAGGCGGCACATAATGCATTATTCTAAAACCGAAAGTGCGTACGGTAAATCCCGGGGAGACATGAGACACGGGATGAGGAGTGTGTGTGTGTGAGAAGGGACACACACACACACACACACTAACCGAGAGCACCAAAACACAGCTGTTGAACACAGTGCTGCGCGCCCGTCGTCGTCATCGCCATGAATTCCCGCCAATGAAAAATGTAGGTCTTCCTCTTTCACTGCAAGCCTGGAAATGATGGGATTGGCAAGTGTATTAGACGGGGTGCGGGAGCCGGCCGAGTAGACAACCCGCAGACGGCGAGATAGCCGGGGCAACGTAGAACCCGGGGAGGGGGTTGGAGGATTTGGATGGCGAGCAGGAGATAAAGGCCTCTGTACCCGTTTCTCTTTCTCGGCTCCGCGCGGTCGCCCATCGACGACGAGCAGCACATCCTCCGATTGCTCCTTCCCTAATCCAACACACGACGACCCCCCGTCTCAGTGTTCTATTTCGTCGATGGCTAAACAAAACAGTCCCCCGACGATAACGAGACAACCGACGAGATCTAACGCGGAGAAGGCGGCCGTGACGATGATGGAAGCGAGATTGAGCGGGGGAGGTAGGTTTTGTTTGCCACCGCCCGACCCGTTACTTCCCACAGTCTTTCTCCGGCTGGGATGACATCAAGCCCCCCTCGTACGTAGAGTGAGCATTGGCTGATGATGTTGAGGATGCATGGATCTGCAATTCGTACCCCGTACACACCACCACCGAACGACGACCATTCAAAGCATTGACCGGGGCGAAGAAGCTGCAGCTAACTAAACTCTCGCTCACGCCACTCTTTCAACCGAAAAACACAGACCACAATTGGCGAAAGTTCATTTTGATACGCGTCGTTTTTATAGGTCTTTTCGGTGGCTGGTAGAGTGGCGTTAAGTTACTGGAAGCGTTCAAACATCGAAACTAGAAACCTTGCTCGTTATAAAGCAATGTTGGTAGGAGAAGCACGACCGATGCGGCCATGATTGATACCTAGAAATCGTTCATAGCGGTGGGGCGATTTAACCAACTCTGGTTGATGAACTTGATTATATTCTAAATTCTAACTGGTGAGCATCTGTACAGTTGCTGCGTTAAGAAGTCACAGGGGGCCTATAAGACTTGGACTCTGTCCAGAGTTTAGGATGCCTTTTAACAGCCAATGGAAGAGACCCTTAAATGTCCTTTGCACTGTGAAATGGTCTCAACTTTGTCCTCAAGGTACAACATGACTCAAGAATAGAAGCTCCTGAAACAATGTTTCCTTAATGATTGCCGTATTGATTTCAAAGATGGTACTCACACGTGTATCTAACCCCAAAACTTCCCAAAAGAACATCGGCCCTGATAGTGATTCAACTTCAGACGAGACTTACCTAAAGCGAGAAATAGAAAGAGAAGAACAAAAAAACGGATTAGCATTATAGGGTCAATATTCTTGACTGCAACATATGATTATTATGAGTGGTTCGGAGCTATCCTAGAAATGGGCCTAATATAGTTGCTTCACGCTTTGTCCATTGACGTGTCACCGTGCCTATTTCGTGTACAGTGTACAAAAGACTACGCGCGCACATCTCCTCGAACGACGTACATAAAACAGGCAGCACACACCATGAATGGACCCCCCCGAGCAAGGCAAAAGGCGCACATGAATGAATGAATGAATGAGAATGCATCCGGAAACGGCCAAGTGCGATTCGATGAGACGAAACGACGCAGGGAGGGGGCTTGAGCGGTTTGTTTTGTATCGGCGTACACAACGGGAACACGCAGCTTCAGTTCGCGTGGCCGTCGTCGTCGTCACCGTCACCCCATACCCTTGCTTCGCTGCTGCTCAAAAGTGCTCTCGTTTTTCTTCTCCTCCATCGTCTGGCACTGGTCTTCTGTGCATACACACACACAGCATAGAAGGGGGGAGGGAGGGTTGTTGATGCCGCCTCGTCGTACGCCCAAATGTGGTGCACAATCTGCGTTACGAGCGTACGATACAGCACGGCGCTCTGTGTACACCGGGCACACCGACCGGCATTCGTGTATAGGATCACACATCGAACCCTTCGAACCCAAAAGCCACACCATTCGAAGAAGAAGGCAAGCTGCCGGTAGAAATGCATTTGCCAGCTATACCTGGCTGGTGCATCCGTTAATGCACCCTAACTGCAACCTGCTGCCTGGTGCAGAGAGCAATTCCAGGAATTGCTACACACAAACATAGGGAACCCAATGGGAAATGGGTACACAGCCGTTCGTTCGTTCATCGTACAACTGAGAACCGGGACTATTTGAAGTGCGAGGGACATTTTGGGCTACGTACGTACGAGCGGTGTGCCGTCTACCGATCAGCTGACCAGCGTTATCACAACGAGAGTAGGTAATGCTTTGGCTCACCAGTAATTCTGTTTCCATACATGATCCCAACAAACCCGTGACATGGGTTGTAGCATGCGTTTTCTTCCGCTGAATGTTCGGCTAAAC
Source organism: Anopheles stephensi (assembly GCF_013141755.1). Classification (NCBI taxonomy): domain Eukaryota; kingdom Metazoa; phylum Arthropoda; class Insecta; order Diptera; family Culicidae; genus Anopheles; species Anopheles stephensi. The sequence continues at coordinate 76,271,805 of NC_050202.1, read as the reverse complement.
ATACTATTCCGAAACTTCCAGGTATAGTTTAGTTAGTATACTTAGGTGTTTTATAGTTTCCTTATACAAGAATAGCTCTCATGCGACAAACGAAGAATTCACAAATTCTGTCTCATCTCAGCTAGCTTGCAAAACAACCGATTCCTAAAACACCGGGCACCCGGAGGAGCAGTAATGGGCAACCGATCCTCATCTGACACCTGTCAACCTCAACAACGTGACATGTTGCATGAGCATTATTTACGTTTGTGTTGCTTTTTTTTCTCTCTCTCTCTCTCTTGTACGCCGCCGAATAACCCACATCCGTCACCTGCCTGCCTGCGCGCGTAAACAGAGACGATGTTTTTGCACATTTAAATACATTTGCGGTAAAGGCAAACACACAGACGACGAAGGAGAGAACCACATGCTGACCGGCATTCTTTGGGCTTGCGGGTTACGTACGTATCAGTGTCGGTCGGAAAGAAGTACCATCATCATCGCGCCCTACAAACATCTGATGGTTTAAATAAACGGTTCCGAACGAGAACAGAGCAAAACAAAAACTATTCTGTGAAGGGAGAAGACTCGGACGGTGAGTTCTGTCATTGCGATGTCGGATTTTCCCGCGCTAAGACCTGATCATCTTCTTGATGTGCTTAATGCGTCTTCTTCTGTTATCGTTATTTGGCAATTAATTGGTTTTCATTTTCAATTTGTTGAAATTTCATGTTGGATAATCATGTCCACGGAACAAAGATCTCCGTACCTCCGGTAAGGTCTCCAAGATAAACTTCTTCAAAAGAAACCTGCCAACGTTCAGAGGTGCAAAAAAGGATAAATAAGATGACCTCCAGGATTTTACAGCGAGCAGTGAAATACCAACTTGGAAGAATTGACGTGCGGCGAGTATAACAAGTGGGGGACTACACGAAACGGAGTAAGATTAATGCGAGTTCTCGCCCGGCAGCCTGCTGCTGCTTTGCCTCTGCGTGCATGCAATTGATATTTGTTTAATCGGCCCTAAAGTGCACAGACACATTCGAACGACGACGCCAACTTTTCCGCGGCCTTTACGGGTGGTTGTTGAAGCGAAACAGCAACAATGTGACAGTTGCTTCAAACGCAACACACGAGTCATACAAAATTGCAAACACTCTCGTACAGCCCTAGCGGGGCTGACGCGCGGCGATGGCGGCCGCGACCAGCGAGATGGAAACGTTCCTCGATTTCCTCGAACCGCAACCCCAAGACTCTCCAGCGAGCTTGGAACAGATATGATGATGATAAAAAAGCCACTGCACCTTCCCTTACCCCAAAAGGGGTACAACACCGCAGAAAACGATGACTGATGAGGCCGCCCCGGGTTGGTTGGTCGGGCCCGACCGATGACGATGATGATTGGATGAGTCAAATATAAAATCTAACCGATTGCCGGCGCGCAAAAATGACTCCCCTCTTTTTTACCGCGAGGGGGGGCGCAAGTGTTGGAGAGAGTGAGAGAGTGGGCAGAGGAAGGTTTGGTGGAAATGGGGGATTGAAAAATTAAAGACAGATCGACCACGTGTGTCTGTGTGGCGGTGGGGTGAGAGTCTGACGCGTACGGGCACAGGGTGAGGTTGGAAAGTTCGTTAGTGCGAATGACGACGAACGAACGAAGCGAAAATAATAAAAAAAGAACGGCGCAACCGTAGCACAAATCATTCCCACCCATACCACCCATACCAACAACCCCCACCGGGGATAAGGGAGTGAACCGTGCATCGAGAGCAGATGGGTGGGTGGGAGGAGAAGGGCGGCGACGGAGTGCGAGATAATGAAACCGGGGAACTTTGACAGACAAGCGCGGCACCATTGACGTTGCGTCCGTGTATCCGTCCGTTCAATTTGAGCCCCATGCGAAACAGCATGCACCACAGAGCTCACGCTATAAAATTAAGGCACCACATACACACACACACACACTCACCCTCCGGACGGACGGTAAGGGATGGATGGTTGATGAGATGGGCTCTTTGGCTTTTAGCTCAATCGAAAACAACGCACGCGGGACCGTGCGAGAGAAAGAGCCGGGGCGTTTTAAAGCAGAAGCTAGAAGAGGAGAACAACATGGCCGATTGCCTGCTCCCGGTCTCACTTTAGCGCACATCGCACAGGCTGATGATTTCATCTTAACATATTGCTTTCTCTGTTTCGCTCTCTCTCTCTCGCTCTGTTCGACGCTCCTCGACCCAAACGTGATCCTTTTTTCCAATATGATGAAAAACGCGCACCCCCTGAGATCCCGTCGGCAATTTGGTGAAGCGATGGTTGGTAATGGCAACACGGCGAAGGGGTGCGCGCCAAAGGCAGACGGAGGGAAGGAAGCATTGGTATGGCATGCTGCTGCTGCTGCTGCTACTGCAGCAGGCGGGCCAAAGTATGTTTGTGCTTCGTTTCGTTTAAGCTGAAGAATTGAACCATCACCCTCCATATGCATGCACGCGGGACCTGGGAGGATACCGATGGGTTTTGCTCTTCTACGCTGCGGCGCTGTTGTTGCTGTTGATGATGATGATGATGAGAGCACACAACGCCGCAGAAGAGCTCACGTCATAGCAGCAGCAGCAGCAGGCATGGCTAAATCGACCAACGTCGGTTGTGCACAACACGGCACCGAGCGCACCGAGAGAGCACACCGATGGCAAGAGACAGTGGGTGCGAAGCGAGCTTCCAAGTGGTCATAAAATGATAGTTAGGGTTTCTTTTACAACTGGTGCTTGGAAGACGGTATACAAAACCATTTGTTATATTGCTCATAATTTGCCGTGTGTAGGTTGAGCACGAACCTAGCAAGTTCTACTACTGATTGAATCGCGAATCTTTCAGTGTAATTTTTATAGTAACAAGATATACAGGTTCTTTTAACCAATTTTAGACGTAAAGAATTCTTGACTTACAAACTTTATCGAAATGGAATTTTCATTCATGGAAGAACAGTAAATATACAATACTGTGTAAAGGGAAACTTCAAAATGGCCAGCAAATTCATCATAAAGTGAAGCCAATTTTTGTCCACCAAACGCACAAGTCCCGTATCCCAGTGTGCCGTTGCCCAGTGCCAGTGTGCTGCTCCGGTGTGCCGGGTTGTTGTTGGTGCGCTAGAGCTCTGGCAGCTACACTGCTGTGTTGTGCTCCGTGGGCCCCTTTTTGTTGTTGATTCCGAGTGTGTCCCGTGTGCGTTAGTTGGTTGGCTTTCGCATCTCGCTTTGCTTCATTTCTTCCACAGGCAGCAACACACAGACCGGGTTTTTGGTCGGACCGGACCGGGTCTCAGGGTCCGTGACCATCTCATATCATCTCATCAGCTATAGCAGCAGCGCGCAACACAGCAGAGAGGTTTTAGGTGTTCCACCGGCCCGATCCGTTCGTCCATTCGTTTCATTCGTTAAAGCGCTCGTTCATTTCGAGCGCGTTTTTGCTGCAGCGCCACACAACACCCTCTGTCCTCTGGCTTCTCGCCCATCTTCAAACATCTCCCCCCCTGGTGCTCAGTCAGGGGCTGCTACCCCTCGTCTCTTACCAGGCCGTAGTAGCGCGTTGGTGCCTGCTTCGTTCGCCAGAGCGCCGCACGAAACAGTGTGAATGAGCACGAATGTCCGCTAGAACGGGACGGAGCGGCAAAACGACGTGGAATGTGCTGACTGCGTTCGCTTCTTTTAATATTCTCTCCCTCGCGCTGTCGCTTTTTCTGACGATACCACGCGGATCCGCTCAAATTCGACCGCGTGTGTCCTGACCCTTAAAAAAAGAAGCCCACGGAACCGGGTGGAATAAAAACACCATATCCAACAACCCCAGCGGAAAACAGAACGGTTATCGGCCGGGGGCGAGCGAGCGATCGAGGGTTTTATTCTTCGCCCGGGTCCAACCCGGTACAAAAACCCGACACTCTCTAATCCCCTTTTTACCATTTATATGGCTCGAGAAGAAGGCAAAAACGCTATATGTGAGATGATGACGACGGTGGAAGGAATCCTTGCTTCGTTTCCCTCTTGGGCCAAGAACCGCTCGGAATATGTTTGCTTCCGTCCGCCCACCGCAGAATCTCATCAGAGAACCCCTTTTTACCTTCGCAGACACACACACACACACATTCTGGCGATATCTTTCACTCCAGATGAACACAGAAAAGCGGGAAATTTGCTTGGTTCGCCGGAAAAACGACGTTACCACGAGAGCTAGCGGGAAAGTTGGAAGAATCCAGCAGAGCCCAACCAACCGACGACCATCATTTGTCGTTCGTAGTGTCATTTTTCTTTGCCAAGTTTGAATTTGGGAGGCGAGTTTGAAGGTTGTTTTTGTATTCGACATCCGTTGAGCGTAAAACTGTCAGAACATTACTTCCATTTGCTGCTGCAAGTTGGTCGAAATTTGTATATTTATATATTTTAAATTGCTATTTTGCTTATAATTTCTTGGTTTGAATCGTTGGATGAAAAACATCCACCAAGGGGGACGTTGTTTTGAACGGATGAACTTACAAAAATAGAAAAGAGAGCACCCGCACACCCGGGGCAACCGTAAATCCGGGACCAGAATGTACACAAACACGAGCCGTTCCCAACGAACTACAGCCTCCGCTTTCAACAGAAGCTTCAAATTCTCACAAACATATTATTTGAAAAATTTTGTCCACCAAATTTTGCCATCGATCCGTATGTGTGACGACGGTGAAACAGAAAGGCAGAGAGTGAAAGATAAATCGAAGCAAAAAAAAATGAATGAATGATAGCGCTACTACCACGTGCGGCGTTGCGTTTGCTGCAGCAATGGGAGAAAAATTAATCACCGCACCAAAAGAAAAACGGTTCTTTTGGCAAAAAGATAAGTGAAAATGGCTAAAAGGGAAACAAAAGGAAACAACAGACCGAGCGCAGAAAGACAAGAAGCAATTAGTTTCGTGTACGCTCCTTTCGCTGTTTCTTACGCGAGGAGAGCTTTTAATGCTTGTGGGGTTGGTTGGTTTGGCTGATGAAAACAGTAAAAGCGAACGTAAAAAGTTTAATAAAAATGTTATGTTTTGTAAGTATACATAACGACTCGACCGATTAAAAACGGATGCCGGGTATAATATTTCATTTCCAAAACGTGATTAGTTAGAGAGCAAACAGATAAGAATATTGCTCAAAAAGGACATTTAAAAGATGCATTAATTGTACCCCAGGTACGAAATTTCTGCACTCTTTTTTCATAGACGTTCACATGTGCTTTTCCTCGAAACTGAATAAGAATCGAAAGCGATATTGTTTTACGGAAACGGTAAAGACAAGAAACAACTACTGGTGCTCCCAAACCTGAACCATAAAATCGAAAACCGAAACGGAGGAAGTAGAACCAATTAACTTTCCCGCCGGAATTACGTCAAAGACCCACCACACGGCCAACCGCACACGATAGTGAGTAACGTTGGCCAGTGTAAGGATAAAAGAGTGCACAAAAAAGAGGAAAATGCAACAACCGGAAGCAAGTCGGCGGGGCGAACGGACGGAAAAAGAAAAGAAAGCAAAACAGAAACAAACCCACATATACATTAGCGTGGAAAATGGAAAAGGTTTGTTGCGTCGTTTTGATTTTCTTTAATTTTGATTACTCATTTAAAAAAAAACTATTTTTTCATATGATATAGAAACCTTTTAAATAATTTAAAATGTTAAATATAAATAGATTTATATTTTATAATAACAGCAAAAAGAAACCAAAACAAAGGTAACGAGAAATAGCTTCAAAACAGTAATAAATGTTTTACTAATAAATAAATGTAAAATAGTAAAACGATTGTTTAAAACATATAAAAACAAACCAGAACAAAATGGGACTAATGTAATAAATTGGCTAAAATCAAGAAAGACAAAGAACACTTATATATCGTATCGTTTTTAATGGCTTTCCATTACTGTTTCCTCTATCGTCCCGGTCGGTAAGTAATAAACTGACAAACCTTATAGTTTCTGTTTTGCATTTCGTTTTTATCTGGTTTTTCAAGGCATTTCTGCTTTTAAAGTCCCAAACGGAAGAGCGTACGATCAGGAATCCGATAAAGGTGCAATCAAACCCAAATGCATCAAGTCGGTTTCGAAGTGCAACGCAAACTTTCCTTTACACACCCCTTTTCCGTTTCCTTTATACGTTTGCGTGAGCATTTTGCTTTGAAAGTAATGGTTTTGCTTCTGTTTCTTTTTTCGATTGTTTGTACCATCACAATCGGTTTTGTTATTTAATTTTTAAGTTAAAAAGGTTTGGTTTAATTACAGGGTTTTTCAGTTGATAAGGCAATAGCTTCCACTTTTATGGCAGGCTTCTTAGATGAAATGGCAAACAAAGCTAATTGATATGGAAACGGCTTCGTACGACAGGGAAATCATATACCTTTTATTGTGATATCCTCAGATGATATAGTCATAGTAGCCGTTGATATTGAAAACGTCCTTTCAGAGCTCGGGTAAGAGCGTGGAAATATTGCCTTATCAACTAAAAAACCCTGTAAATTAATTATTAATTTTTTTTCATTTTTACTATCCCATTTTAAGCAGCTTTTCTCAGTTCGACTCGAAAGCTAATACTCTTTTCTGCTCAGTTTTCAGTTTCACAACATAACGCAACACCAAACGAAAAAAGCCCGCGCACTGGGCGTCAGCTTTACCGTTTGTGAGTTGAGTTGGGTCCGTGTGTTTCTTTCTGCCATTCTCGCTTATCTCAGGGAGGGATGGAGGAATTTTAGAATGGAAAGGAAACCATCCTTTCCAACGTTTTCGAGCGTAACAAAACAAAAAAAGCATTTCGATATAAAGGGGCCCGGCATGTGAAGTGTCCATCGTTTCACAACAAGTGAACCAGGCACGTGGTATTGGGGTTTTGGAATGTGCGAATGTGTTTTGCACGTTCCGACTGCAGCATACAAACGGGAGAATGGAGCATGTTTTCGTGAACAGCAAGTGCAACAATAATTGCGGGCAGCTGCTGCAAAAGGAAAGTTTATTCGAAATTTGAGTCCAGTTTCGCTTATTTACGTTAGCTTCCTACCAAAATTCACTCGACCATCGTGACACGTGGTGTGAAGAAAAGATGAATCGGTGAGCCTGTTTGGTTGATTGATGAGCGCGAATAAATAAATAATTTCAGAAAACCCCCTCCCAATGCCATCTTGATAAGTGGGGACACGTGTGCAGTTAATGTGTATCCGGTGGAACAGAGGCACGTAAAGAGTAAAAGGAAGTTTTGCAATACTGCAACTAAATTTACGAAATTTCATATTAACCCTCCCGAGTCACTTCAACGGAGCGTGTTAAAACTAACATCAAAAATATTTTAAATATTGCGCGTATCTGGTTAATTAGAGATTCAAAGCAAAACAATAAAAAATGGTTTAAAATGCTTGCATGCTTGGGCGATCAACTTAGTTTGGTATGAATACTCGCCGCAACGAAAAGGCGCGAATGTAGACAATGAAGATCCTCTGCATATAAACTACGAAGCGCCGAACTGCTGCCTGTTTAGCAGTGGATTGTGTGCCCTCTCTGCGTAGAGTGACACCGAGGGATTATATGAACATTTAATTTAGTTCCGTATTAAATGCTCACAATTAGCTTATACATTACCGGACCACCCCCCCTAACACTGCCTCATTATGCTTCATTTGCCGAAGCCCGTTTGTTTTTTATAAAAAATATCAATCAAAAATCAATCATTCATTCGTTTTGCAGTAAGAATCGACTGCAGAGCATACCCATGATTCGCAATCGAAATTGGACGAAATTAAATCTCATTCAGCTGGCAAATCCACCACCCCCCTCCTCTCCGTCTCTCCCGATGGACGATCCATCCGTTGGCTATATGACATGCATACTATCCGCGTAACTTGTGCCCGGCGTATAATCGATCGCTAGCCAAAGTTGTTGCTTTATTATAGCTGGATATCGCCACCATCGTATTAATAATTAGCACAGCATAATCAAATACACAGAGGGAGAGAGAGAGAGAGAGGTTTGGGAACACTCGACCAGTTGACAGAGGAGTTTTTAATATAAATTATTATTCAAAACTTAAAATGTGTATTTTACAACAAATGTCCTCATATGAGTTCTTTGGGGTGAAAAATTTTGGGAGAGGGAGTTAGTAATGGAAATTTAAAAATACCTCTTTTTTACACGGGCAACCAGTGCCACAATGATAGATGGAAATTTGTTTTCGTTAACGCCTTTTAAACTCAAAACCAGACGGATAAGCAATTTTTAAATATTGTAAGCCAATTATGCGAACGATTTTCCGAACTTTTTTTTTCAACTTTGCTTTCGTTTTGATCGCACGTAAAACCGCCCAGCACCACTAAAGCCAAAGGCTTATTACAAACACACATATTTCATAATTTTCAATAAGAGTAATTAATTAACGTGCCTGCCTGCCGATATGTGTAGCCTGTAGCCTGCCTGGCTGCTTCCATCATTATGTATCTCGCCCGCTGTATTGATTCGATTGGGCTCGGTTCGGGGCTGGTCGTGCAAAAATTGCATTTATATTAATGTTGCATCCCGCCTGTCCCTGTGCGTGGGGGTTTTGGTGTTGATGGAGCGCGAAAGGATGCGTGTACACAGCAACTGTGGCTGAATATAATTATTTTTCATAATTAAAATGAAGCTCAACGCCACCAGGACGGCGGCGGCAATCCTCCTGCCTGTGTCATAATATTCCACAAACAATTTTTTTTCCGCCCGCTTTATTATTGTTTCAACGGAAATTTTGCGCATTGGATGCTATTAGAGGATGCATTGTGAAGGAGGTTTTTTTTTAAATATTCATCGCGAACGATTACGCATCACATAAAAAGGATTTTCGCTAACAAATTGAAAAAAGGTAAAGTGATGCCTTTTGTTATTGGCACGGAAGTGCAATTTGATGCATTACAGGGTTTCGAGGCATGTAATGTAATTTTAGTATCATTTAGGGGAATATTGAAAGGGGTTCTTTCCGTGGATCTTTTCAATCAGCTGATGATTTTTAGTCGAATGTAGCCTCGGATTTGTAGAAGGATTTAGTCGATCAATGTAGTCTCTCATTATCCCATCATCCAATTGAAACTTTCCTCCCCTAAGAGATTCTCTTATTTTCTTAGAACGGAGCATGAAAAATACTGTACACTGCTTTAGCGGGCACAAGCAGCTGTACCTTATTTGTGTGCAACTTTAACGCCAACTGCAAGCCAAGTCTCGAAAGGGCGCAAAAATATGGAGCACACGCTTCCGAACCAGAGGAACAACCGCAAGGCAGAAGCGCAACACAGTGCCGCGTCATAAGAAAAGACCGAGCAAAAGAATAAAAAAATGTACAGAAAAAAAAATGAGACCAACCTCTGCTGCTGCTCGAAACCAAATCAAAACAAACCCCTCACTTCCCACCCCCTTCCCAAACTGCTTCCACTCAACCCAACCCAAAACTCTCCCCCCCCCCGAAAACATTTCAAACCCAACACATCCCCCCCCGAACGGGTGTGTGCGCGCGCGAGGTCGTTTGATGTTTCTTGTTCGTTTTACTTTTCTTTTCCTTTTTTCCGTTGTTGTTGGTGGTACTGCTTTGCTTCGTTTCGCTTTCCTCACAATCCGTCCCCGGTTTCCTGTTCTCTGTGCCCACCACCACATCTTGCTCCACATTGAACGGTATCGTGCATAAGTTACGGTGGCGGAAAACAGGAAGGCCACCGTCTAGCGCAGAACGACCTTGAGAGGGGAAGGGTGCCGGTTATACAGACGTCCCACCAACAAACCCTCCACCGATGGATGGCCCTACAAACACACCACCACCACCAGAACCTGATTCACTTCCTCCTCGGGCGTACCTCGATAGCGCACCACCCACTTTCTCGCCCGCGGACCGTTGACCGTCTCGATAGTTAACAACCGCTTCCTTTGCCTTGGCCTTCTCATCATCCTTCATAGCGTGTTGCATCCCGTTCTTGCCTGCGCGCTGGGGTTTTGCAACCGTCGTGCAGCCCTTTCTCTAGCCCGTAAATTTTTATAGACCATCGTGGGGAGGCGAGTTCTCCGCCGCCACCGCTGTGTTGACGCGAACAGAGTACACGCCGCTTACGGCGAGCACGGCGAATACACTTGCCCGCGCAGTCCCATCAACCACCAACGTGCTCGCGCCATTGCACCAACGACAAGGGCCAAGGACGCGAAATGATGTGACATAATCGGGTTGGATGGAGCAGACGGCATTTGAGGGGGAGGGGTTCGAGTGAGGAACAGAAAGACTCACTGTTGAAGTATCGCACTTGTTGCAGTGCGGGTTTTCCGTTTTTTTTCTTTTTTCAAACGAAACATTCGTCTTCCCGCGCGCTGTCGACACACATTCAGCAGGTAAATGTGTATCCGTGCTTCATTCACAATATCAGCTGTTTGGTTTAAAAAAATAGGTCAACGCATATCTTATAGGCAGTAGAGAAGCTTCACAATCAGATTAGCGTAGACATAATCTTGCAAAGCAAATAAAGGAGCAGATAGATATGGAAACGCCTATTGGCCAGCAAAGATCCCGGACATTCTCGCGTACACATCAACGCCATCAATCTATATCAGTGCGCTCAAACTACTCGCTACTACTACCAACCAACACTAATCGGCCTAAAAAGTCGCTAAAGGGTGGGTCGCGCACCGGAGCCTGGCGAGTCTAATTCGCCTAATAATGGTGAGATCACCCTTCCGCACCCTTCCGTAGAGTTCATCATAATAACAGTTCATCTGTTACACATATTGGGCCAACAATTCAACATCATCCTCTTGAATCCTGATAAGAAGGTTTCATCAGTTTTGGACAGAGTCCATCTCTCATAGCGGCAAGCCCTCACGCACTTCAAAAAGTTTTATACAGTCACTGACCATCGTCGTGTCAGGTGTTTTAAGTTCAGAAATTCCCCAAATATTTCCTTGATTAAATATTGTGTTAGAACTCAAGTGTTGTTTTCCGTGTTCAGTGTTCAAAAGATCATAGACTCTAAAATAATCTTGTTCATTAATAAGACCAACACACGCCCAACAATTCCACAATCCCACAACACAATGGGCACAAGAGGTCATTGGCCGCCAAAAATTCACACCTCTTCTTTGGTGGTCACCGTTTGAGCCTCCTATTCAGGAGAGGTGCGAATTCACGCACAAATAAAAGAAGAATGGAAAAAGCATGAATAACACACACACACCAGTTCCAAATGAACGCGTAGAGCGTACAATGAATAGGCATCATATTTCATTCACGAACCGCTGACACATTTCTTTTGCGAATTTTGTTATCAATTTGGAGCCGTAGATAAACCTTTTTCGCTTCTGTGCGCTGTGGAGTGTTCGTGTACTGCTTCAAATGATTGATCGTTAAAAAAAGGAGTCAATCAGTTCATTTTTGTGTGCGTTTTCAGGCAGCACGAGGACCTTGGTATATCATGAAGGGTTTATACTCAAAACTGTCCACATGAAATTAACTAATTGCGCTCTTTTATGTCGCAAAGTACATTTCATCTTTTGGCAAAGAACTTCCACCCAAACCTCAACCAAACACGCCATTAGAGCGCGGCGAGATGAGATGAAAGTGAGAACGTGAGCTGTGAGCCCCACACGCAAGTGATTAATAACGAATGATGGTGTTTTTTTTTGCTCATTCACATCACATACCTTAGCGGTTTAGAAAACTAGTCGAATCACTCAAATCGGCTAGAAAGTGGAACAACAATCTCGTCCCGCCTGCACGGGTGTGTGTGTGTGGTTTTATTACGTGGCTGGGGTAGAAAGAGTGAAAAGGAACGCAAGACTCTGTGGCCACCGCGTGAACGCGATTTGACGCATTATGGGGGGGGGGGACCCATTGGTGGTGTGTTGTCTTTAGCAAAAGCAATCTAATTTATGATCCACACATTATGCACACATACACAGCGCGTCCCGAGGTGTGTCGGGACGCGGCGGCGAGAGTCACTCGTGCTTTGCACTTCGTCGCTATCCTGGTCGCTCCACACAGCCCTGAGCGGACCTCCTCTTATGCTGAAATCCCTTCACACATACACCTTTTTCTTGCCGCCGCCATAAGCCGGCCGGCATTTGTTGGAGCGCGATTTGTTTTATAATAGCCTTCACCGCCAGCGACCAACGCCCCTCTGCTAACCTGTAGAGCAGCAGCTCTAATTCACCCTCAGTGCCCGAAACAAAACAGCACAGAAAAAAAACGAAGAATGCGGAAAGGGGGTGGTGGGTGGTACCGTTTTGTTGATTGTTTGTTTGTTTTGAACAGCTGAGTCTCGAGAGCTGTCTGTCGATGAAGGTCAATGTACTGGCGTGTGAGTCCCGGCGAGGCAGGAGGCGAGAGGGCGGAGGTGTGTTAAGACTAGGAGTATACGAAGGGGGAGCAGCTAAATGGCTGTCGTTGACCGTGTCTGTCCCACCACTCCATCACACCCAACGCACACACAAACACAGCTACAGGTCGTTTTAACTAGCCTGCATCGATGACGCTGCTAAAATCGAACCCGCCGCAACCTAGACGACGACACACATACGTCATCTTCGGGGAATGTTGCGGCCTCTATCCCTACACAACAACAACAAAAAAGCGGGGGGTTTGGATTCGGTTCTTTTTTTGTTGCGTATTTGTATCAAGCTCAAGCTTGCCTTCTAAAGGATGTAAGGGAGGTGTGTCTAGACTGGGTCGTAGCAGCAGCATCATCATCACCATCATCACCCATGTACCGAGGCTGAACAATCGTGTGTGCACAACACGGCGGCTTCGGTATATTCACTGGGCCATTCACGGAATGAGAAATTGAGATGCCTATGCCCGCTACACACACACACACACACACACTCAGCCAGCGCCCCTTACATTCATCATACCACCCCTGGCGCGCTCTACAACCAACCATATGAATGAATTAAGCCGACGAACGGTAGACCCCGGCGCATGGTGCCTCTTGGAATCACCACCATTTTAAACGTCCTTGACATTCAATCAGTCAATCGTGAAGCCATGAACCTGGCCACCCATACTCTCCGTCGGACGGTGAAAGCAACCGGCGTAGTTTTCGCTTTTAGGGCCCTTACGAGATGGAATCTACGTCTGTGGTGCACAGCGGACGTAGTACAAGCGCGATCGTCGGGATAAATTTAAATCAGCCTTCATCCCTCTCCCCTGGTTTTTGGAACGCACTCTCGCTACGCAAACAAATCACTTCCGAAAAGTCCGAAAAGTTGATCCCCGTCTCAGTCGGTGAGAGCTCTCGCCATGGACATTGGACGGAGCAACCATCTCCCATCTCCGTTCGTTGTTGTGCTAGCGATAGCCCCGGAACCTATCCACAACATAAAACCCCAGTAGTGTCCGCAGCCCCCCCCCCCATGTGTGTTGTTGGGTGGAAAATGTGCCTGCCGTTTGCGTACTTCGTCTCGTTCGTCCAGCTAAATATGGTGTAGGTGGGCATCGCCTTCATTCGCCAACCGGCAAGCCTATCGGAAATGGCACACGACACAGCGATGCCCGTCATCTGTATATAGCACACGCACCACTACACTACACAACGTCGTCGTCGTCGTCTGATGGTTCTACAACGAAACTGGAACTTTCCCGGTAGCCAGCCATGTGCTGAACAACACGAATTGTACGTGTTCGATCAGCTGATTCGACTGAGAAGCCTTTTGAGTTGCAAAGGTTTCATTTGAACCGACTCACGGCCGTCAAAGAACAGTGAAACGTTAGCTCGAACGCAAAGTTGAACGATTAATCTTAATGTAGCCAGATTGATTGTACAGAATCGATTATTGAGGTAAAACAATCGCTCTTCATCCACACTACTGGTTAGCAATAAGCTAGCGCTTAGGCTCAAACAAAGTCCTCAGTGAATTTTCTGATACTTCTCAAGTACAGTTCTTCTTAGCCTCTACAACCTCGTCAGATTTTGGCCTGCCAGTAATGGCTTCAGTTTCAAACGGGATTCGATATCTGGTCGCTTAATAGAATTCGTTTATTGCTCGAATGGTTCACAGACACTGGTTAAAAATACCAGTTTTCTAATGAGCGTCATCATAGACCTCCCTCAGCCCCAATAATTACAAGGCAGCCATAAGACATATTATTTGATCGCTTACCACGTATCTTGTTCTTGTTACTAAATTTTTTAGCTCATCCTCCTGCTCCACGAGTTCAGTTTTACATACCTAGAAAGATAGAAAGGAGTTCATTAGTAATTATGTATTTAATCGTCTTAGTTATGTGTAGGAATATAAGAAGCTTATACTAGTAGGATGCTTTACAGTAGGTTTCCAATATGGCCCTTCTTTCTTCGAGATGTATATCCTTGACACAAAACCAAAAGTACCAAAAATATATTCCCTTTTTAGGGACAAATTCTCCAACCGTCCAAACTCCTCTAGAAGAGCTTATCATGATTCTAATCTAATGTAACTTTATGGTTACATTAGCAAACTGATCATAAAGAGTAACGAACTCTGCATCAAACCAACTTCCAATCCAGCGAGCGCTGACGAAGCTGACAAAATACACCGAAGAAGCCCTACTGCCAACCATTAGCTTTCCCACCAACCATAAGAGAGCGAGCGAGAGCTTTTCCTTCACTTTCGATTTCTTCACCACGAACACGTTCGGAGCAACAGCGGACACGAGCGGTGAATTTGAAATTTTTGGAACAATATAAAATGTCCTTCCATCCACACAGCCACCGTAAATCCACACAGCGGGAAAGCTCCACAAACGCCCCATCGAATGTTGGGGCGAAGAATTCTCAACGGATTTCGTTTGGTCGTTCCTTATGTTTATTTAACTGTTACGATCGCTTACGCAGACACCAGGGCGAAGAGAAGAATTCGGGGTACGGGGGCGATAAAAATCAAAAGCTATTCTGCTGTTAACTTTTGAACGGTTAATGGGAGCAGAAACAGGGCAGAACACCGAATGTAAGCCATCGTAATTTCACCTACATGCTTCGCTGTTGTCCCTTACGATGTGTTCCGGCGGGAAAGGATATTAAAGCCCGAACAGGCGCTAAGCGAGGCGAGCGAGGGAAAAGCGTACAGGTGGTAAAGGGTTTTATGGCGAAATGAATGGATTAAGCGGATAAAGGAGACCGACGCGGGGAGGAGTGTTTGAGTTCTCCCTTGAGCAAACCCGTACCCATTCAGTCCGATCCAGTGCATCAGGTGTGCGCGATTGTGTGAGGCACCATGTTAAAAAATGGACATTGGTTTGCTTTACGTTTCCTTTTTATTGAGCAAGTGCGTCGGGGTGTTCTGGTTAGCCGTCGGGGAGAGTTTTTTTCCCCTTACATAAATCTATACGATTATGAAAGGACAACTTTTACGTACGTCATTCGATCGAATCGGTGTCGGTGTGTGTTATTTTTCATTACCTCCTTACGCAAGCCAGGAGACGAAATATATCGATTTTCATGACCATTCTCCTTCCCGTACATCCGTTTTATGGGGTTTTTCGTGAAAGGGAGATGTGCGAAAGTTGGTTCACCAGCGACTTGTTTCTTTTTTAAGCTCGACGTCGAAGGGACGCGTGTTTCCGGTCCAAAGTTTCACTTTCAACGCGCTCCGGAATATAACGTGTGTCTCAGGCGAAACACAAAGAAAAGCAAGAAAACACCACGTGCGCGCTTGGTGTCACGGTGAATAAAAAAAAAACGGAAACCGTTGCGTCTCACAATACCTCCAGTACGAGTAGAAGAAAAAAGCAGCGCCGAGCAAGAGAAGGACGAATGAAAACGTCAAACGAACCGAAATGGAGACGCCCGGTGGCTGACGACCGGAATGAGCGCGAACAGCACGAGGATATCTGCCGTCCCGTTTTTGTGAGTTTGCCCGTGCCGTGGGATGGAAATGATAGAAAACATTGTTTGCCAGACCGAAGAACCGAAGGAGAATATCCATATCTAGCAAGGAAATGAACTGCTGAACCAAGATTACGTTATGGGTGGGTGTACGACGAGGACCATTTCCCTTGATAGCGAGACAATTCCACGTAATATCAATCACTCTACGGGGTTTTCCGTACACCCTACTCCTTCGGCCCTCCACAGTCCCTCCCCACCAATCTGAAAATCGATCGGTTTTGCTCGCATGGAGCTACTAGATCGAAAGAAATTAAGAAACGATTTCGTTCGTACGAGCAGTGAGCAAGAACGCTCTTCTATAAGCCAGCCAGCAACCGTCGTCGTCGTTGTCTTATCGTATCGATTTTCTTTCGCAACACAACTTTATTCCATTCCACACACCAGCACAACAGTGGGCTACCCGTGCTTGCGTGTGTAAAAGGGAAGAAAACACTTTTCTTTTGTGTACTTTGTTGAGAAAAGCTACCTTCGGAGAGCGAGAAAGAGACAGTTACAAGAAGTTACGTTATACCATACAGTTACTCTGTGTTGCGAGAAAGAGAGAAGAGAGACAGACGAGAAGAGTGAAAGGGAATGGAACAATTTTATGTAAAGATTTTGTACCGTATGTACCTCCTTCATCGGGTTGCCTCCTCCCCAGAGAAAGTTCCACCATTATGTAGAAGCACTTTTTCAAGCGACGAGCAGAATAGCTTTCCACAGGCGCAACGTTTATAGCATGCCCAAGCAGCGTCTTCTACTGCTGGGTCGATAAAAGGACTTTGCTGCTTTTGCCATTTACGCCACCAGTGGAAAAGGGCGGCGTTAGGTGATAGTAAAAGCGTTCGGATGGAGGCAAACATTCAACCCGGCACAACTAAATTGGATGGTGTACTGTGGAATATTTGTGTTATTGTCTGACTTCGGGCTCTTTTTTCATGTTCTTTGTGATTTTAACTGACGAAATATTTCCACTGTGATTTGTCTCAGTATGTCGTTGCGTAATATTCTTTGGTTGGGGGAAAAATCTCTTTTTTATTGCTAATAACATTAAGGGAACAACAAACTATACTTTTAGGGATATGTTTTGTGGAAACTTGCAATGTGTTTCCAATGAAAAATACATTCACAATTTTTCCGGAAAAATAAAATTGCGAAGAAAACTTGCATAGCTATAAGCTATATACTATCAATCTGATATCTCGATAGGTATGAACCTGCCAAAACAATCTCTTCTTCAACAGGTTGTAATGAAAAAAATCAACCCAAAGAGACACACGACCACAAGGAAATGAGAACGGTGTTTTTTATACACTCGCTCCCCCCCTTACAACTCGCGTACAACCACGTGCAAAAGGCTTTTCAAATGCAATAGATTCTACCAACGATGCAAGAGGGAATGAAATTTGTTTCATTCGGCCTTTGCCCTCCACCAACCCCGACGACCTTAGCAGACCGCTAAAGCGTCCTAGAATTTTACGGTGAATTCCGTAAAAAAGGGGTGAGACGCACTTAGGCGTGATGAAGGAACGCAGGAACGGAAGCGAATGGATTTTCGAACAACACAGACAAGCTCTAGACGGTTGGACATCACCCCCCAAAAAAAGGTCTAACAAGCCGCGGAATAACACACCACATAGAGGTGAGTGGAATGAATGCAGGCAACTGGGGAGGCAGTATTTTGGAAGTGCGAATTCTACCCGACATTGAGAACAACTCGGGAATTGGGTGACGAACGAAACGATGGCAGCTTTTGGAAGATGTTACCGTTTTGCACTTGGTTCTAGGCGAGTTTAGAGTTAGTGTGCGAAACAGTTAATGAATCAGATAAACCTTTAAAACGACTAGTACAGGATGGCATGTAATGAACGTTAGGAATCTTGTTGTTTGAGCGATTGATCAACATATAAGGAGGTTCACTTCTATCCATTTTCGTTTTCTTTAAATTTGAAAAGGATTGTATCATAAAGGGAATGAAATATAATTTGAGAAACGCCTTAACACGTTTTTCAAATTTTGAAAGCTGGAGCATACAATATGAGCTAAAATTATCTCTTCTGCTGAGTCCTTCGTCTGTTGAAAAGACCGTACGCGGGCTCATGAACCTTCACGAAGTTAATTTTAGCGACGGATCATCCTACTATACTGCTCGTGTAGTGGTGACTGGCAGTGGCAGTCTTTCACGCTACAAAGCTGGTATTGAATCCCTTTTTGGACAACGATTTTCCATTGAAAACATATCTGCCTCTGAGACATAGACTCTATCTTAAACTACCGAAAACCTTTCAGCTGCATTCTAGTGGTAGCTGGTTGAAGCGAATTTGTGACCATCTCGTAAGAATGGACCATGGAGGCTCTACGCTGAACAAGGACAATTACTGTGAGCTAAACAATGAACTTACTATTGTGCTGCGAATTAGACCTGCCAGACTTTGGAGGGCTGGACTTGTCAAAAGAATGGTACCGGTTGGCAACCCCCCGGAAAGTCGATGTTTAAGACCATCCGGGAATTAGTGTGGTCGGTCGAAATTGAGATTGACTAATGGCTAGGATGCTTACACCAAGAAGCTTAGCAGCTTTAAGTACTGTTTGAAGCATTTCTAGAAAAAAGTCTTTCTTCTCTATCACTGCTGCAACAGTATGCAAAACTTTATATTTTCTTCCTTATTGCTATCTGAGACAGCATAGGTTTCAGAGTACGTGGAGACTCCTTTTTCAAAGAACGAGAAATGTTATAGGTTTTGAATCCCAGTAGAACCAACCAATCCAGGAAAATATTGAAATTGTACTGCAAGTTCAGATTCACTCCAAGTATTGGGGACTTTATCTACCGAGTCCATCGAGCTACTCTTGCAATAAACCAGGCTGCCGATTTTTGGAACAAAATTCCAAACTGACCATCAGGTTCAGAGCATCGAAATCATACGCAACGTATCAACATGCAAACTGAGAAAGCTTTTGCATCACAAGCCCCAATACGCTCCCATAGATTTTGGGGCACTGCGGTAGGCTTTCCCAGCAGGAAATAAACCAACGGGAAGTAAACATGGCACACGGAGCACGGTGGACAAAGATAAAGCATCAAAAAAGGGCCGTCGGTTACGTGATACGCGTTGACGAGAGCCCGGCACTACACTCGACGTTCCCCCTCCCCGATGAGATGGGGTGTGAGAGAGTGTATGGAAACGCACGAGTTCACACGATAAAACACACTGCACAGCAGCAGCGAAAGGAAAAGCAGCCGCCGGACGGGGCAAGCAAGGGAATGTAGAGCGCCGAGCGGCAAGGTCGAATGGACTTGTTGCCCGTCGAGTCGTCGTCATTGCCGTCGTCGTCGTCGTCGAGAGAAAGACCGCGTCAGTAGGTCGCGAGGCACAGTGCGGTGATGTGTCGGCGGAACTAGGCGCGTGAGGGTGGATGGGTCGGTCACAGAGCGGGAAACAAATACACACACCCCGTAGACCGAGCGGCGGCGAAACGCGAAACACGGGAGGATGGATACGGTTTTGTTGGATGGATGCGGATGGAGGTGAATGAACGACCGAACGACCGACAGATGAACGAACACCCCCGCGAATCCCACACCACCACCCCACACAAACCGTACCCTTTTTCAATCCCGTCTACCCGGGGCATAATGTGAGGTAGCCGCGCAGTGGAGAGAATGGTGAATCACCATCTTCTTCCGCCCCTATCTTGCCCCTATCATCCCTTCCCTCCCGTCGATCCCATCACCAGCCCTCACTCCCCCCCCCCGAAACACACAATCCCATCTGTTGCTTCGTTATAAAAGAAGAAGGCAACAACCAACAACCAAAAAACACAACGCAAACACACAGGAAAGAAGAAAAAACACACACACAGGCACACACAAACGGGAAAGAAAACGCAGCGGCAAAAGTGGCATTCGAATTCCGTCCGTTCGTCCTCTGTCCTGCCATTTTCTTGCTCTTTTTTTTTCCTTTCCCACCGACCCTTTCACAGCCGATCAGACCTGGCGCTGCACAGGTTGTGAGCTAGAGGAACGCGGCAGGGCAATGCGTCCTTCTTCGCGCTTGTTGCCGGTACCGGTTCGGTTCGGTTTTGTGCTTGCGCTTCTCACCTCCCATCCTAAACACTCCCTCCTCCACTGCTGGTCTGGTCCCTCGTACTCATTTGCTGGTCCAATACTACATACCAACTTGACGACACATTCATCGCGTTTGATGGAATGGCAGCTAACAGCAGCAGCAGCAGCAACAACAACACTCCACGCTGCCACGTCTATCATCAACCTTACCGCCTATCATCGCTGTTCCACCGCCATCGTCGCGTCACTACTCCCCACCTCCTCGACGGGAGTACGATGTGTCTCAACCAAAACAAACCTTGCCCGGGTGTGGAAGGAAGCAAATTTGCCTGTTTTATCTGGCGTTCTTAGCGCGCTGGGTATGTGTGTGTATGTGTGCCTGTGTTTGGTTTTATTTTAGTGCCTTTTTTTCATTCACTCCCTGCCCGGTACTGATCCCCCGCCGCTGTGGACGGAGTGCATGGCAATCGACGCGAAATCTGGGCCACTGTCAAGGTCGTCTCTCGTCTGAACGATAGGATAAGTTGTGGCGAGTGTTCGGGAAAAAGGTTGCGCGGGTATCAACACCCGATGTGAATGGGTAGGAGCGGCACAAGAGGCGTACAAGCTATCAGTATGGATTTGATGCTATTCCCGGAGACTTGACTGTGCATTACCCGCCGCTCTAGCGGTACCACACCTATCTGGTCGTGGGATTCCCTGAAACCCAACCCCCTCTAACCTTGCAAGAGCAGTTCTTGCACCGTTTCAATCCAGACTAATCCTTATTCGCCTAGTGTACCCAAAGTGTGCCTAAAGGCTAGGAATTATCTTAGCGCTTACTAACCTGATGCGGTGATGGTGCTGGTTGTGGTGGCTGCGGCGATGGACTGGGACCACTGTGTTGCTGCTGTTGCTGCTGTCCAGGACTTTGCGGTGGACCGTGTGGTGAGGGAGGCATATGTCCCGGGCCCGGTCCTGGACTAGCGGCTGGCGATGGCCACGACCTGACCGGTTCGTACTGTGGAAAGAACAGAGGGACACAGAATTGTATGAAAAAATCGCAGATATACATAATAAAGGTTGAAGCTGTTGAATAGCTGGGATTTGTGTTATTCACGAACTACCTCTGCCATATTAGCATAAAAGGCTGTGCAGCAATTTACAAATTGACGATTCAAACATTTTCATCAAACCAGTATTCGATTCAATGGAGCAGAATTGAAGTACGGGGACGATCTAACTGAGCTGACCTTTAATACCTCTATTAGCAAAAAATTTAGCAGAAAAAGAGACATTTGAAGGAACACTGCTCAAATAGGATGAAATTTATGTCAACCAAGTAACGAGAGAGCGGTAGAGCACTATTATTCCTACGATCCTAACATTTCATTTGCAGCATTTTCGCTGGACCAAAATTTGTATTCACTGATTGCACTCAAAAATAAATCATGGACATTGATGACTGACCTTTTATAACTAACATGGCTTGAAACCAAACGAAGTTTACTAAGTTATTTGTACAGCACAAGTAAATGAATCGAATATCGGTACAGAAAATCACCGATTTTATTTAAAAGCCTTTGGTCAATTAGTACTTTAAAAGCGAGGCAGATTATTCGAAGCTAAATGCTCGTTAGCGTATATTTTAGTAGTTCGTAAGTGGTGTTATGTTTGAAACAAATATTTCGATCGTTTCGTCTACTTTCCGTTCTGAAAGCAAGCCCAGATTTACTACTCGTGCCTTACACACACAGTAAAACATCTGAACCCGGAAAACAGCGGGAATTATACCCCGAGCGCTATTTTCCTCTGACCAACTTTGGTTACGAAACATCAGCTGATGGCAAAAGGATGCATAAGAGCGTCCGAGAAAAGGACTTCACGGTTGTAGCGTAAACGGCACTGATAAACAGCTGCTTTACGGTTTGCAGTATGCGAGGACAGTGCGAAATGTGTGCGACAACTCGGTCCTTTTTGCCCCTTTCAGGTCTATCATAATTGAATCGTAAAGTAAATCTAGGGCAGGTCTTCAATAAATTACGCGGAGACGGGTGTTAAGAGCGCCGCTGAGTAACGGTGATTTATGTTTCGAAGGGAAACTAGTCTCTATCGACTGGAACGAGCGCTCTTACCTGATGCGGAGGATACGGCGTACGATGGTTCGGTGCGTTGGGGCCACCGGGCGTTGGATAGCGCTGGGGCTGGTAAGGAGTATACTGAGTATTGGCGGGCGGACCCTGCGATGTGGGTGGATGGTGCTGGGGTGACTGGCCGGGCGCTCCGCCAGCGGGCCCACCAGGTGCACCCGCCGGCGGCGGTCCCTGCCCAGGTGGGCCACCTGCTGCCGCGCCCGGTTGACTACCGGCCGACTGCGGTGGACCGGGTGGCTGTTGCTGCTGCGAACCCTGGCCCGGAGGTTGCGGCGGTGGATAGCTGCCGGGCGCTTGACCCGGTGGGCCCGGCGGATATGGTGACTGTCCTCGTCCGGTATTACCCTGTAGGCGGAGCGAAAAAAAAGGCATAGAGAAAAAAGATATTAAAACCATTTCGAAACATGATTTCTGTATGCTGCAAATTTAAGTTAAAGTTTGTGTTATTCTACAATGTACTGAGTGTCTTCACAATAGCTCCAAGCTCATTTGACAAAGCATTTACAATGTAATAACAAACGTCAGTCTCAAAACATCTTCCACAAGTGTCCCCCATCGTTAGCCAATCCGGTCTTCACTTTGCCGTCAAACAAACACCAACAGGACCGAACGTCCAATCAATACATTACGGCAACAAATTCGGTGAACAGCCGTAAGTCCCATTGCTTATCATCATGATGATGAGTCGGATTTAGTCGTGTGCCATAACGGTGCACAATACACCAAAGTAAAAAGCCACTGGTGTATCCTTGGGAAAGATGCATCCTCCCTCGAGCCGTTTGTAGCGCCGAAACGATGACTACTAACAACATTAAACAACCGTCAGCCTGCACCGGATCCGGTGGTACGTGTGCTAGGGATAGTGCCATAATCGTCATCATCACCCATTGCAACACGATAGAGGACCAATGCCTGTTTTGCTGGATAGTCGTTCATGCAGCTCTACTCGGCCGTGTGTGCTGCGTGTTATTAGTTCTTTGACGTGCATGCAGGCAACGCACGCACCACGCATGCAGTGAATGTGTGTTTACAATTTATCGCTTCTTCCGCGTGTTACTGCTGAGCGGATATCGATACAGTTTTCAAAAACGTTTAACAGCACACCCGTCCGTTTGTTGGACAGTATTAATATCACACGGTGTCAGGATTTCATTGTAACAAATCGAATAAATACACCGACGTTCGCCAAACTGTTTCCCATCCTTATAGTATGTTCCTATTGGAATACCCAAGTTACAAAAGTGTTTGGCTACTATTTCATATTAAATCCGATAGCGGAAATAATTCAAAACATAGCTTACATTTTTCTCTGCTAAACCCAGTCACGTTACAAGTCTCCTCTACATGCATGAAAGACTCCACAAAAGGAATGCAAATTTCCACAACGAGATTGCATGATTTCACTATCTATTTGAAGCATTTCCCTAAGTGATTAAACAATTCCATTCAGTGGATCAAAATCCCAACATCGTTCAGTAGAGGCCTTCAATTGAAAATTTTGTGTAAAATATTTCATTTCATTACTAATAGAAATTTGTTACAACCACAGTTTACAAGGATTATTCCATTACTGAAAAACGTATAAAAAAATTAACACATAACATTTACAAACAATCAGGGGGTTATAACGTTTACTACAATAATTTGGAACGAAAAGATGAAAATCCTACAATCTCTCACACTGAATGTGTATGAACTAGTACTACTGAATGCGTTAAGCGAAACTTTATCCGTTAGACTGTTCGGCTTCTGTAACTATAATTATTCCTGTTACTGTGCGCTTTCTAACAACGGCTGGTGCGTGTTTACCGTGTGCCGTGTTGTTAGATAAATGCTACATAATTTCTACCAGCTTCCGAACGCTCATCAGGACGAGTTTTTGCTGAATAATCAGTGGCAGTTGTTTCAAATTCCACCAAAAACCAGACACAGCAAATGGGTGCCCAGCATTCCAGGTACGATGAGTTTCTTCCCGAGAAACTAACACTCGATGGTCGAGGAAGGAAAACCGGAGGAGACGAAAAAAAAGTCGGATTTACAACTACACAAAACTGCACACCATCCAGCGGCAGCAGTGGCAGCAGCGTAAGGTCTCTCTCTAGTGGAAAAATAGTACGTAAAATTCCACCTTCACACATTACTACACAGTCAAGCCATTGTTTCCATCAGTAAGTGGCAAGCAATTGCAAAATTGTGTTCCATCCTTCCACACGCTGGTGGCGCGACACCGGCTTGCGTCAGGTGTACAACAGCAGCAGCGAGCACCCCACCATATCCATTTTCCGGCTTTTCAGTCGCTGCATCATCAACGCGCGCGATGGTGAAGAATCCACGTAAACGCCCCTGTTGCCAATCACGCCCATTCTCCTGCCCGTCCTTTTTACTCATTTCCCCGCCGCTTCAGTTCGTGCGCCCGCCATGCTAGCGCTAACATTAATCCCAAACAGGACGAATTCGCTGGTACAAACCCGTACCACGTGAAGGCATTTGTCTCTTGGTGCTCTGGTAGCCAAAAAAAAAAAAGGCAGCAAAAACATTTCCCTTCTGCAGAATCGAAATGGAGGCGCCTGGTACGTAGCCGACACACGATGGTAACATTTTGTGTCGTGCAAGCTCCGCCCATCAGCCATCAGCAAACGGCAGCAATGGCACAAAATGGCTGACCAGCTAAAAGCCCCCGACCGGTGCCTGGTGTGCTGCTGATGTTGCTGCCTGAATGCGACGACGCTCCACTGGAAAAAGCTGTATTAACACACACACACACAGGGGGCGGCGAATACAGGACGAAGTGGCGAGACGAGTGGAGGGTTGAATCCTCCAACACCATCACCACACTCTGCAGCAGTATTCGAAGCTTCGCAGTGCGATGCTATTGGACGATCCCTACCAGGCAACACAAGGGTGGCAAATATCGATTTTCCTTTCGAGTTGCCGTGGTGTAGCAGCAGCAGCATACTCTCTCAGGCATAGCAATCGGGTTTCTAACTGGTTTGTGTGTGTGTGTGCGAAAGAGAGTAGGGCATGTATAATGCTGAAGCAAATGGTCGTGTAGTGGTGAGAGCGCTTTTATTGTAAGCCTGAGTTAGCTATTGACGTGGCAACTGTCATTTCCAGTGCTGCTAGAAAGGGATACAATTAATGAGGGACCGACGCTTGGCAGCAAAGTTATGGGATTAAAAAAAAAGTAAGCTGACTGGATAAAGTATGCTAGATACATAAATAAGTTAAATATGTCGAAAACACTATTGCGCTAAGATAACTCTATTTCGAGTACCCGATTCGGTGCACCGTAAACCCGAAACCCGCATTGTCAGAGAGACTGCACTTTCTGTCAAAATTCCGCCCGTTATTATGTCTCTCGCTCTAGAACCATGCCAGGCGAAATACATTATGCACGAGGAGGTGAACGAGCACACCAGAAGCGGAAACACTTTCCAATACATATTGCACCCATATTGAAGTTGACAGCGCTGGGCGCTTTGGAGCACATGGGAAACACAAAAGGGGACGAATAAAAGACAGATTGAAATGAAGACACGCAAGGTGTTTTTGATGCTGTGCAAATTTTGGAGTGAGAGGAAAAACAAAACGGTAATAGATTGTAATTTTATGGAATTGTGCAATTGTTCCTCCCATGAAATGCAAGGAGCAGAAACGATCTGGAGCTGTTCGATGTTCTGGATATAATGGAACATAAATATATTTCCCGCACACCGTTGTAGAACCCTTCAATGATTTAATCATAACAATCAACAAGCCAAACCAACGAGGGCAATTCGATTTCAGTGGAAAGCGAAAGAAACAAATAACACAACCGGGCAATTGCATAGTGCATTGTTTCTCCTGTCTCCTTCGCAATTGTGCAATTCTATGTTTCCGTTAAACGGATCATTTACTGACCGGAATTCCGCCAACCTTCCCAACTAGCTTCCCTCCTCTAACAAAAAAAAAAAACAAATTGGCCGGTTAACCGACGCGAACTTACGTTCAGAAAGAGAAACGGGCGCGATTATACATCGAACCCCGATGGAGGCGCCTGGTAGTTAATGGCGAAAACAAGATACAGCAGTAAAAATTTGGAAAATACATAAAAACACAACAACAAAAACTCGACAAGCACTGCCACGTGAAGTGATCAGCATCCTTTTGCTTGCTGTTTTCAATTTTTTCCCACCCTCCGATTTCTGCTAAACTCCAGCTAGAGAAAACTCATTCATTGCCCGTTACACGATTCCTCCTTTCCAATGTGTCTTTCAATCCCCGTGGAGAAAGCCGGGAAAGCCGAAATGTGATGGGGTGGCAAAAGGATGGCAGCACAAAATCGTTCGCAAGCACAACTTCACAAAAACCGAAGGGACATCACTCACGCTGCCTGCGTTTCTGCTACATTTCGCTCTCTGTCTCTCTCTTGCGCTCCCTCCCCCGCTTGTGTTCGCCAATGCCGGGAAAAACAGGGGGTTAGAAAACAGACGCACACCACCCGCACACAAATACAGAAATCCTCCCACTCGAAAAAAGGGGGAGGGTTGCGTTGGTGGTTATATCTCGGCTACGGGCACGGAGCTGAAGCGTGCACAACAACAAAAAGCGCTCTCTCCTCGGTCGCTTCGCCGCGGTTCACTTCCTTTGGCACGAAAAAAAAGGGAGTCACATGCGAAAGGATGCGCGCAGGCGGGCGCGGGACAGACAGGGACAATGTTGGCGTGTGTCCCACGTGCCGGAATCGTTATCCGTTTTATTCCAATGTGCCTCTCGGTCGGGCAATCCTTGTGTTTCCAAGTGTCCGGGCACGGTGGGATTGAAGCGTGCGTTTGGAAAGGATTTTCCCCGTTGGTCAAAATTATTGTGTACCGGAGCGATTTTATGACAAGTATAGCAGCTATTTGCAAATACAAATAAAATAAACTTCGAACATCAGTAAAATAAATAATCCCAATAAAAATAACTGTTAATTGAATTTTTAACACTATAAAATGGCTATAAGGATTTTCTATAATTTTGACCTTTGACATCCACAAAATGGCACCCAGTGTTCCGGGACGGTTTTGTCATCGCTACCGAGCACACCAGAAAAGCCAGCGCCACACACTAGCCAGCCATAAACGAATGAATGCCAGCAGCCAGCAGCTAGCTAGCATCGGGCACCGACCAGGCCAGCAAAACACCGAACACATTTTCCCGGTGCCATTGGGCTCCAGCACTGGCAGCAAAAGAGTCGGGACAATCGAATCACACACACACACATAGTCCACCAGGCACTACACCGAAGGCAAAACACATTTTTGTGCACACCCACCGCACCCCTACCCCTGCGCCACGGACCCGCGCTGACAGTGGTTTTGTGCCATGGATTTTACTTCTACCCGGTCGCCGTAGTCGTGTGGCAGTTGCTTGCCAGTTTTCCTAGTGCCACAACTTTGCGCTGATGGTAGTATTTTATGCTCGGTTCGCAATCAACCACCCCCAGGCCGGCGGCGACTACACCCCCACGGGCTCAGCGCATTCGTGTTCGGCTATCTGAAGAGAACCGGAGGAGCTTGATGTTGTTCAGTAACGAAAATCCAAGCTACTTACTGTAGTAGTAAAGGCGAAGCGAAGATAGAAGTCTTTGCCTGCTCTAAACTAAAACCACGAGGCCGATGAACAGCTCTAGCTGTGGTACCTTCGCAGTTGGGAAGGCTCCTGTGCAGCAAGGAGGAGCGTGTGGAGCAAGCGTGCAGCAATTTCAGACTCACACACTCATACGTATTTGTGGCAGTTTGTCAGAAGTCCCGGTACCGGCTTTCCATCCAACTGTCCTGTTGGCAACGATGACAACGTTTGCTTCGAGAGATCCTTGGGAAGGATAAAAACCCAGACCTCGCCGGGCGGCAGCTTTTTACGCTTCCACCAGCAATGGGTGCGACTATTCGGCAAGCAAACGCTACTCGGTATATCCTGTGACAGAGAGCCTTAGCATACCCCGGTGAGGCCAGTTTGTGGATAACATTCGCTTCCAGTTTGTTTCAATTCCATTGGAGCGACGTACAAACTGTCGTCGTACTTGAGAAAGTTTCTTCCACCTTTCCGGTTGTGGAAGAAAACTATGGCTCTTCCGGGTGGAACGATACCCCAAAATCTAACCGTCGTCAGCTCTAACTCAAGCAGGACGCTGAACGAATAAATGAGGACGCAAGGACTCTATGGGCTCGAGAGGACCAGCGTACAAAACAACACCCAGGACGCACATGATAGTATAGGGAGGACTTTATGTCGGAGAAGAGTTGATGGTTTATGGAGGATACATCTGATCTTCGATCGATTAGAGTGAAAGCGTCGAACAGGTCTAGTCCTTTTTGTAGCAATGCCAACCGAAAGGACATAACGCAAGACATTACAGTTGACAGTTGGCTAAGGTAAAGGAGGTATATTGTGGTAAGTATCAACGAGATTCGGACCGAAGTTTACCATTTCAAGTACTGTTTATGTCCTCTAGCTGGAATGAATTCTTGTGAAGATTTTCTTAGCTTGCAGAGTAGAACAAGCTCAGACTATTCTACACGAAAAATTTAATTTATTTGAGGACTTTTAGTAAAAACATTGGTTCAAATTTATTAAATTTGAGTAAATTTTTTTATAGATATATTACAAAAACTCTATTACAAAAATCACTAATATATTTAATGTCCTTAGTATTTGTCAACAAAGTTCTTCTTTTTCGGCATTAAAAAGTCGACAGGGTGTCAGCCTACCATTTCTGCCATTCTTCACTAGTCAGGACAAATTTTAGGCAGTAAAATACACAGTAGACATTCCGCATGGCTCAGAAAGACACCAACTCCCAGAATATCTAACCAAAACAGGGTGCTTTTGAACGAGCTCAAAAACTAAAGAAACTCCATTTATCAGTTAGTTTTACTGGACGAATTTCCACGTGCTCTCACACCCTGGAAGTTTTTTGGATGGCTGGCTCCAAATTTTAATTGACGCGATCGTGAATACCTAGGTACAAATTAAGTGACAAAAGTCACGCCCCAGACCGTCGTAAACGAGCGAAATCTGCACCACACCAAAGCCATCCTCTACTGCGGCCGGTTCCATTCACCTGGTTTGTGCCATAAATGTTGGTAACGATGACACGTTCGAGGCTAAACGATAAGCAGAACGAAAAAAAAAACACACACAGAAACAGTCTAGCTAACGGATGTATTCGTTTACGCTTGCCCGGAAGTAATGAGTTTCCGACACCGGCGCAACAGAAAAAAAGGATACAAAATCGTGATGGATGTACGAACGGCTGCGTAGGGCACGGCCGGGCTCTACACTGTAGTGTGCATGACCTATGGGAAGAACTCAATTTCCAAACCGTTGCGAAGGGTGTGTGTGTGCGGTCGGTTGGTCGGTGAAATCGAGTGCATCATAAAAATCGTTGCATCCGACCACCATTCCAAGCGAAACTTTTGCTGAAATGAAGCAGTACGCACGGGATGATTGCTTTCCCGTGCGGAGGAAAACAAAAAACAAAAGGAAGAGACTGGGGAAAACTATTCAACTAAAACGAGCGTTTTCCGGTACGAGCAAATGGGACAAATGGCGAAGAGAGAAGAGTTCGACGTGCGGCGAGAGTATAATGTAACGGGAACGGTACGCTTTTTTCCGGGCGCCGTGGGTGTGAAAAGGTAGCGGACGGCACGAGTTCAAATTGAGGATCTGAAATACAAAGTTTACGACGATTGCATCAATCACGGCAATTTGGGTGAGAAAAGAGATAAAAACAAGTGAAACAACAATGGCCCCGATCGATGATTGTTTTATCCTGGGCTGAGGTATTAATTTATCGTCCAATTATGTTGGCGAATCGGTTTTCCTGCTCGCAGCAGCATGATCAACGTATTGCCGGTTTGCAATGGGAAGGACTCTTGATTAATTTAAAGTGCATCCAAACGTGATAACTATTATGGCACAAAAAACCAATATTTATGTTATTGGTTTGAATGACAAAGAAAAGTATGATTTTATTAAATGCCATTAAAAGCGAAGATTGACCCAAAACAAAGTACAATCAATCAATCACCATCCAACCCAACTCAAATTGATATGAAGCAGTTTTGTGGAAATTAATCTGGAATTATTATGGGGAAACCGCTGTTAAAAGCTTCAGATTTTTGACATACTTTGAGAATGAAACTATAATAAAAAACATACATACAACATAACAACTTGAGGACAAATAGTTGTAGTTGTCATTAACTTCAACGACGACCTCCAGACTGACTAAAATGAAGTATTCTTCAGTCGTTGTCAAAATCATGCAATAATCATTAATCACCAGAAAAGCTAGCTTGAGATGCAGGTGTCCTGATGTTGATCCAGACAGCCAGTCATGGTTTTGGATTAGAACAGAGACTTGACACAGGTGAAATGTACTAAATTTCACACATCAAATGACCGATGCAGGACTGTTGTCACCGTCTATAACCTTCAGGTCGGACAGATTCCTTCCTACCAATCCGGCTTAATTGATTGCCGAGGTTAAGAACATAGTCACCGCTACTGGTAAAGAACGGGAATCTTCGAATTGCTAGATTTATAGGTCCATGTTCAATGTCCAATTCTGTCTACTGAATCAAAAACTTTCGAAAAATTTTGACTGTTACAAAACAAAGAGTATTTACTATTTTTTAGTGTTCCGATGACTTCCCAACATCAGTTACCAATTTCTAAAACAGTGTAACGCCAGTTGTGCCGTTTCCTAAAATTTTACGTGAAGCCCTTTTCGTAGAAGGTTACCTTAGCTTCTCAAGAAAGCACATTGACCTCTCATTCGCTTATTCCGTAGGTTTGTTTGATCCTCTCACTCTCTCTCTCTCTCTCTCTCTCTCTCTCTCTCTCACGCACACTCGCCGTGTTTGTGCATTGTCTTCGGTGTCATTCAATTAATTTCGCTAATTAACTTTTGATTGATACTCTCTCCTGTTCACCGACCGTGCAAAGGACATGGATTGATGGTGTTCGTTTAGCCGAGCAGCAAGGAAATTCAAATCTCTTCAAGGATAAATGGAGAGCCGAGTGCGTATATAGCAGCTAAGCACACGCACGCACACACACCAAGGAATGAAATGTGACGGTGTATTTGTGCTTCTCTATGTACGATGAGCGTCCATCAACGCACATACTTGCATCAAGCATAATTAGAAAACGCATCCGATACAACCCAAGCGCGCACACACCGAGTGCATCCCGTGATTTATAAACAATTGGTAATAGTGCAGTGCTACACAAATACACGCACAAAGCCGAAATGCGATAGCAACGATCGATTATTTAAGAGCCTTTGGAGAACCTGAAGACTGTACCATATATCTGTGCATATGCTTTGCGCATGTATTTTCGCTTGCAACCGAAAACGGCGACATCTTCGCACCCATGTTCTAAGATGGCTGACGGTGTTCTCGGATTCAAAGAATAACACCAAAATGCAGATTTGAAATTTGTTTAAAATTCATTAATCTTTGAAATATCGGAAAACTGTTTAAAAAGTCTAACAAACGCTTACCTGTACAGTTGGAAGAAGCAAGCGGCGTGAGCAAACGGGAGAGAAGGAAAAGAGAGTATTAGTTTAATTACGGCCGCTTTACAGGCAACCAAACCCTTAACACGCTTAAAATTATTTACGATGGATGAAACAACAAGAGGGCGCTTAGCTTCGATTCTAGCCAATACATCACCAGCTCGACGATTAAATGGGCAGTTCTAGTAAAAGAAAGGATGGTTCCCCCAACTGCGGTGAAGGGATGGCAAGAGTTTCCTCTTCTCTTCTTTCTTCTTTCTTCCAACCAATAAAGTAAAGATTAGTTTGAAAAATGCGGCAAAGCAGAAAACGACCTGATAGACGACTTTAGCAAACAGATTCAGATCACTTGTTCCACCCACTGAAGTAAGGGGGGCAGCGGTGCTCGGCCTTTGGAACTTTGCACCAACACGAAAGGATATCAGAAGTGTGGAAAAACGGAAAATTCAAAAATGCCAAGAGAGCGGCAGGTTCTGCGCGCCGATCGGCTGCACTTTATCGGCACTACGTAGTGTGTTTCTTTGCGTGTGTATGTGTGTACGAAAAGCACTTGCAAATGTGGGCCACAACACTAAATACACCTCTTGTAGGCTTCACTGTCGGCGAAAAACTGAACGTTCGCCGAAAGTCTCCAGCTTCCGACCCTGGTGGCTTGCTGCTGCGAATCGGGAGCGGCGACGACGACGACGGATGGGTGACGACGAACACCCCCCCCCCCCCCCTTTCCAATTGCTCCACTAGAATTTCACCAAGCGAAAGGATGAAAATAGTGGGGAGGGAAAAGACGCAAGAAAAGCGCGACGGTAAAGCCGAAATGGACAACAATATTGTTCGGCAGCGGCAGGCGTGTGTGCACTTTCCGTGTCCGTTTTCGCCCGAGGAGATGATGACGGCGAAAGTAGCAAAGGATCTTCCCACACCCACTGCTTGCAGCCGGCTGCGCTTGGCTTCGCATTTCGATAGCGCATCGGTCATCATTATTGCCGTTTGTATGGTTGGTGTGCAGTTCCAGAATGATGCAGAGGCATGGCGCGCCAATGTGTTTAACTGAAACGCAACATCACGCATAAATGCAGCTCGGCCCCACCATCCCCAAAAACGTCGACCACACAATACCGCTCTAACCCTTGGCACACACACACATACAAACAAACCGGCAGTTCCGGGAAATTGTACAAGAGAGCAAGTGTGCGTTCCCGATGTACACCGTTCTCGAGCCTTACAAGGACACACGTGTGTGTAGAAAACCTCAACCGAGCCTCCGCACACATTAACTTGAACCGAGCAGCAAGGTAAATGGTAGGCTGAAGCTTCACCATGGAAATTTCCAACCTCTCCGAGTCATGCTCTCCTTATCTGACCGGTGTGGGGTGCGATTGGATTGGATTTAGACTAGTTTGCAATGTTTTTACTGATTTACCTTTTTTTTGGTAATCGAATATCCTTTTGCTCGTACGTGGTTTAATGGCTTGGATTAAACAAGCTGATAACAATCTATTCAAGTTAGGAGTCGCGAAAGCCCAGTTCGTTAGTGAATGGAGACGCCTGGTGGTTGGTTCAGTTTTTGGTTCAAAATATCCATTTACCAATCCAAATGAGGGAAAAACACGATTTGTTGTGACGAATAGGCTGCGTAAGTGAGTTTACTCAGAATTTGTAAGACGAGTGAGAATTTAAAACGACCCTTCACTGATTGCTTTACGGTGTCATCATAGCTGTTTCGCGCCATTTTTGTTAGCCATTTGGACTGAGAGATACTCGACCGAACACAAAAAGAAATGCTAAAACGCCGTCCTTTTTCAAGCCATGACCTGTACCAACACAACCTTTCAACAGCCCGAAAAGACGGGCACAAAACTCGGTAAGAATAACGAGAGACTTGGAAGCATCAACCCCATTTCAAGAACAGTCCTTCCTTTAAGTCTCGTCTCGTGTTCGTCTACCATTATTTTACGACGGAAATGGGGCGGCATGTTTGTAGAAGTGTGCTCTCGGTGTTCCCACCTTTTGATGTACTCTTTATATTATGCATCCATCGTACTTTCAGTGAATGATTTCCATCAGTTTTGAAGGATTTTCAAATTTCTCTCGTTCGCTTTTCCGAATGAAGACATTTTAAATGTGCTGACGAGTAACGAGTGTTCTATCCCCTATATAGAGCTTTGAGAGAGACGTTTCTCGACTGCTTTTAAACAATAAAATTCGAAAATCTGTTACTAACTAGTGGTCGACATTTTATTTAATAAGCCAGGCTAAAGACGTACGCATTGCTTAGTAACAAGAACACAGCAGCAAACGAACTTCAAGATACTAATGAACCTACCCTGAATCACATTCTGCATTAGACTCTCATGTGCAATTGCACCGGACAGTAACCGAGTTACGTGTAACGCACTCATCATTGACGACCACCACTTGAGAATCTGTCATTACCATGATTGTACCAGAGCGTGGAGATACAAAAAAAAAACAAACAAGATGACGTCATTGACGAGGCCAAGCCAATTATCAAACACACACATTCACTATTCAAAGCGTGAAAAAATATTCAAAAGTCAACCATCCGGCCAGAGCGCGCGGCCGTCTATAGTTACCGGCGTGTTTTTCTACTCGCACACACCATACCACAACACAACCGGCATATTTGTTGTGCGTCATCGACAGCTTTGCATTAAGAGCATGACGACCACGCGGTTATGTGTGTCGTCGGCCGGGTTGGCCACCCACCACTCTGCTCCGGCCGGCAGGCAACGGTTGCATGCAGTTATTTATAAACCCCATTTGCACGAAACCGTGGCGCGCCGATGGACGAGCGCTCAGGACTTTTATCTCTCTGTTGGCGCGCTGATGATGCCTGATGACGGTGATGACGGTTCGCCTTAGTGTCACAGAACGATCGTTCGGGTTGATGCGAACCGACGACAAGCGAGTCCCACTCCCCCGGTTCATCATCATCTCATGGGTGGCGGACTATTTTTGGCGATTATTTCAAAAAGACAGCATAACACCAAAGTTAATACTTTCAACTTTCTAACGAAGAATGTAAGGATTATAGGTTTCATAGAAGCATTGCAGTAAGAAAAGGATAATCGGTGAAGGTAAAGTGATCTCCAAAATAGCATTGATGTACGACAATCCAGCTCAGTTCATAGCTCGGATAACTCTGTCGAATTGTTGGCCAGGTTTGCCTTTATATCAATCCGTCCGTAGTTATACCACGAATTATTGTCCCTTTGCCCCATTTGAGATAATAACTTCAAAAGTTAGAAATCAGGGCGCTTAGGAAAATGCAAGAACAACTACTTACCGGTGGTGGTGGTCGATACGGTTGCGAGTGTGGACTGTAGGGTCGGGGCGGAGGTGCCCAACCCTGCTGCTGATGTCCACCGTGGTACGGATGCATACCGGGCTGCCCTTGGCCAGGTGGTGGGCCACCACCTGGACCCGGCGGCTGACCGGGCCCGGGCGGCTGCTGCTGTCCCTGCGGTGCCGATGGGTCGTAACTGGCCGGCGGATAGCGATGGTGTGGCGCACCCGGATGAGGTGGCGGCGGTGGATGCGATTGTAGCAGCGAGTTAAGCGTCGGCGTAGGACCGCCGGCGGCTGGTCCACTGGGCGGGGGTGCATTAGCACCTCCGCCAGGCGGTGGCTGACCGGCAGCACCGGCACCGCCCGCACCAGCGGCCGTCGGCTGCTGAGACATGTAGCGACTGTGCCGCCCATGCATCGGACTGCCGGTGGCTGCTGCTGCCGCTGCGGCGGCGGCTGCTGTTGCAGCGGCGGCCGCGGCAGCCGGCTTACCGCCGGTGTGCTGCGGAGGCGGTGTACCCGCGCCTCCCGCACCGCTTCCACCACCGGCACCACCACCGGTCGAGGCGGCAGCCGCTGCGGCAGCTGCTGCGGCGGCCGCTGCCGCGCCCATCCGATGCGCGTGATAGTGTGCGTAAGGATCGGGCGCACCGCCTGCCCCGGGCGGCTGCACGTTCGGATCGTGCGGATGATGCGGATGGTGATGGTGGTAGCGGGGCGCATACTGCTGCTGGTGCTGCATGCCCGGCGGTGGCGGTGGCGGCTGACCGTACACCTGCCCGTGATGCTGCTGCATCTGATGATGCCCGTGGTGACCCATTGGAGGTGGCGGTGGACCACCGGCACCACCGTGCGGTGGTGGTGGTGGAGGCCCATGGCCGTGGTGTGGAGGTGGCAGCGATTCATCCTTTCCGCTGCCGCCCGTCCCCGTACCACCTCCGCCGCCGCCTCCACCATTCGTGGCGTCACCCGGACCGGATACCGGCACGGGATGGTGATGGTCGTAGGGCGATGCGTGGTGTGGCGGTGGCCCATGACCCGGCGGCGGCGGTGGCTGATGGTCACCACCCGCACTCGGCGGTCCCGGAGGATGGTGGTGCGGGTGATGGTGCTGATGCGGATGCGGCGGCATATGCAGCGGATGGGGGGCATGTGAATGATGGGGCGGTGGTGGTGGAGGCGGCTGCTGATGGTGATGTGGATGCTGCTGCGCATGCGGATGATGCGAAGGCGGCTGATGATGTTGTTGCTGCTGCTGTTGCGGCGTCGTGACTGGTGTGGCCGCCGCTGACGTTGTCGTCGTGGTCGTGGCAGAGGCGGCTGCCGTCGAGGAGGCTCCACCAGTGCCACCGGCCGCTCCACTGGCTGCTCCAGCCCCACCACCCGACTTTTGACTCTTCTGATCGCCCATTGTGCCGTTGGCGACGACTGCCGCTCGAATTGCTGGCGGCAGATGGCGGCTGCTAGCGGCTGTCGACGGTTGCGTTGACGTGTTGCTTTTCCCGTGACAACACCACTTAACTGCTGCTGTGGTACGGTGCTTTTTCGGCCGCTACTGTTCTACTCGAACGGCGCTTGTTCGATGCCAACATTGCTGTTGGGTAAGATGTTGAAGGCTTTCCTTCCGGTACTGACGATGCTGGACACACAAACGCGCGCGCGCTTTTTCCTGCTGTTGACGCTACTTCACAAGAACGGTTCTTTCACTTCACAACTCGACTACACGCGACACAATATTCATTACAAACGTACACGTACACGACGGTTGCACATACACACACACACTTACGCATAAAAGCATACATACGCTCACGCACACACTCACGCAGGCTAACACACGGGTGTGCGGCGGGTAAGCACGTCGGGAAGAGCGTTGGTTGAACAAAATCTGAACCGATGTTGTTGATAATTTCTCCAGTAATACTTAACCTTCACTTTTCAGCTTCTTCCTCTTCCTCTTCCTTCTCTTCTTCTTCCTCTTCCTCTTACTTCTCTTCTTCTTCTTCTTCTATCCCCCCTCACTTTCTCTCATGC
Source organism: Anopheles stephensi (assembly GCF_013141755.1). Taxonomy (NCBI): domain Eukaryota; kingdom Metazoa; phylum Arthropoda; class Insecta; order Diptera; family Culicidae; genus Anopheles; species Anopheles stephensi. The sequence continues at coordinate 76,234,834 of NC_050202.1, read as the reverse complement.
TCCACACCCCACTTTCTCGCACGCCTCTTCTAAACTCGGCTTTATTTTTTTCTTTCACTTGGCTTAAGCTGCTTCACGGAGCAGTGCACACATACCAAACACACGAGCGAGTGGGCGGCACAGATACACACACATTTTTTTCATACGACCACAACACGATACACAACATTACACATTAATTTCAATCACACTTTTCGTCGCACAAATCGCCCGGACGCATTTTCCTCCTGCAACAACAACAACAACACAACAAGCTTAGATAATATGCACCCACACACACACACTCTCACACGCACAAGCTTTTCAGCAAACACGCGTCATGAGCTAAACGAAAAGTCAACTCACACACACACACTGGTTGACTTTTCTATCGGCTCGCGCGTTCCATACTGAACAGCACCCAACAAATAAAAATAAATAAATAATGCGAACCAAACACACTACAACACAACCGCTTTTCGCGGGCGAAATTTCCACTATCTCTCTCTCGGTCGGTCGGCGGTGTCAAACAGGTGGTCGCCAAACAGGCCCTAAAACATCTCCCTAGTGGATGAAAATGGGGAGGGCATGTAAAATCACTTCTTTTTTCTTCTATTGCTTTAGCTCGGTGAATAAAACTACCATAAATCATGCATCACACGTTCGGCTGGACGGAGTAAAATGCACGGACGGTAAAAATAAAAAATAAAAAATACACAGAACCCACAGCATACACTTTCGCATCCTACTCCAAAATCTACAATTAGCACGACTTATTGGTCCAAATTTGTGAATAGTAATAGAGGCCTGAGCTTGATCATAGGACATATGGCCTTCAGTGTGTTTGCCAGTCCGAATATTACTAAGACGATCGTGAGTCGCAATCGCCGGACTAGTATTGGAGAGTCCTGGAAGCCGGACAGACGAACAGTGATCTATCGTCACAAAAGAGATGAAGATTTTTATCACAACTGACACACATGTCCTGATGTCCTGAAGCGATCGTGAAGGGTAATCTAGCAACGAATTCTGAAAATAGAGAAAAAAGAGGAAAATAAGTTAGACTGATAACTGAAACACGTGTAACTAGAGCAAAAGGCAGAATGGTTGAGGGAAAATTGTGTAGATTGGAAGTCGAGCTTGAAAAAAATAGTAAAAATGTGACTAATACAATTATTGCCACGTGCAGCTGAGAGGTTAATCTACCGTTGACTCTAGCGCATAAATCGGTCTACATCTTGTGGATGGCTCGACCAAACATCAGTAGTTGTCGGCTTATTGGCATGAACCTGGAGTTAGACATTAGTCTATAAGAAACAGTCTAGTAGATCTTAACCAAAAAATGTTGGTGGGAGAAAAGTTGTCATCGCTTTCGAGCAATCATCGTCAGTTAACATGGAGATGATGAAATGATCAGCCAGAAGAGCCATCACTTTTTGGTGGTTAAATCCCAAAAAAGTGACTTTCTTGAGATGCCTAGCGACTTAAAGGATGGTTATAAAAGGGAAGTTTTAATATTCGTGTCATCTCCTACGATAGGGCAACTTTGCACGTTTCCCTTTCGCAAAAGCACAACTGTGTCTCACGTCTTCAACTGTCAACTTCATGAAAATTCACCTCCGAGCATGAAAATCGGAATGCTACGGTTGTACAAAAAGTTAGCCTGAGTGTAACACCACAGCAGCAACGGCACCGCGAGGGGAAAAACAAAACGCGAGAAAGCGCATCGAGTGAGGAAGCAAAACAAAAAAAAGATTTTAAAATCGGACGTGGCCAAAGTGGAGAACCGGCGATTTTGAAAGCAAAGAGAAACCGGCAAAACGGAGCATATAAATTGAAACGCGCTTTCGAAAGCACAAACCACGCGGTGGCGATAGTTTTCTTCGCCCTCTCTCTCTCTCTCGCTCTAAGTCCCACTCTTAATTCCACCGGATTCCGAGTGTCAAAAAAAAATCCCCCCGAGTGTTCGAAACAACGTTTTGAAGATGCGGGAAACGCGAAAGCAACAAACCAACAACACACCTCCGACCGCCGAGAGCTTGGAAATGGTTTGAGTTACCGGACCCCGGATGGATAGCAGCGCACGCACTCGCTTCAAAAAAGATACAAAAGCCGGATAAGCGAACAGCGCGTTCATGGGAACAGTCAGAAGAACTCATCATCATCTTGCCCTGTGCCCGTGCTTGCTCTGGTTGGCGTCTTCAAAAATGTGTAGCCCTCCCCAAAAAATGCACATGCACAAAGTTGGTGCTCTTCTCGGTCGTCGTGTACCAGGCAAACAACATTATTTTTTGGGAGAAATAATAATAAAAAATAAATAAATACACTAACACAATCGCCTCCCTAACGGCAGGCAACCTTCCCTCTTCGGGCCTGTCATCATCTCATTTGCTTTGCTTCACGTTTCAATAATTTTGCGCAGCAGCAGCTGTGCGAGCCACCTAACACGCCGGAATGGAATGATTTTCATATTTTGTTCAATTTTGGCCTCTCAAAAGTTAACTTTGTTCGTTGCCTTTTCGGGGCTCTCTAGCATCATCACCACCGCCATCATCAGCGCACGGCTACGTTCTCAGGCCTACCACCATGACACACTACTTATGATGGTCAGCTTCTTCAAAAAAGGTTTAGCTGCTTTACAAGCGTTTCCATTTTTTTTTTTTTTGCTCTGCCGGATAAGCTCTTACGGAGCCAACTGTGAAATGCGAAACGAACCTCATCTTGGGGAATATGAAACGGCAGCTCGCAAGCAAAGAACACTTAACCGTCGGTGTGTGTATGTCTCGTAAGATAAACGAGCGATTGCGCTGATGTTGGACAGAATGAACCACAGCACGCTCGAAACAACAATCAGCCAAACAACCTCTCCGCAACAGCAGCAGCACTACCTTCGAGCGGGAAAAGAAACGATGCCAATGGTTGCTCCGCTGGCAAAAGAATGGCTGCTGGAACCACATCCTGGCAATCGTCGCACCGGCCGCTCTTGGCTGCGAACGATGGGCGCGACCGATAGCGGCAGTCGGACAAAATTTAAGTAATTCGCTTTAATAGACTCGTGGATATGCTCCATATACTGCCATAACTAAAAAGTAGGAAAATAAATCAAAAGAGATGTTTGTAAACGTTTTTGAAGCCCTAACTTTAAGTGTTGCCTACATTGGTTTTCTTAAAATTGATCTTATTGAATATTATTGGGTTGTAAGTCCATCTTAAGGTAATATATTAACTAAAAACAACACATCTTCTATCTCTTCTTCTTTAACACTACAACTTTGAGAATATTTTGCTTCTAATTTCTGATTTCATTAGCTCGATCATGTCATAGCTAGATAGTCTGTCCCGTGCACTAGGAAACGGTCTGAATGTTTATAATCCGAATTTTAAAACTTCTTAGTAATCGCCCAGACCTACTACAAGACTATGTCACACAAGTATTTCAATTTCTTATAAAGTCTATAAAAAGTTACCACACACATCAAAAGCATCAGTCTGATTATTTTAATACCAGGAACGTCATGAGATGTTTCAATTCTTCATTTTAGGTCTGGAAATTGTCCCCAACGGATACAGATCGCCAGTACCTCTGCTATAAGCACGATAAAGTAGTTATTGACCAGAATACGAAAATCAAATTTAGTTTAGAAATACAATAGATGGTTAACTTTTGATTAAGATTTACATTTATAGCTAAAATTGTCCGACTACCTCTACCGAACCAACCCACGGTGATGCCTGCTGTTAACCTTGCTTGTGGTATTTATTTTCTTGTCTCGTTTGGCGTTCTGTCAAGCGCGAGAAGCTAAGAAAAATATGCCCCAAACCCGAGGAGCTGGGACAAACCAGCAAGAGAAATAACAAGAGAGAAGGAACGGGATTTCCGTTTCTTGTGGTTCCTCCACCACCATGGCATGCAACGGTGTGCGACCGGAGGGCCCGAAGAAAAAACTGACCACAAAGAAACAGAAACATAATGCATATAAAAAAGACCGAGCATGCAGTGTAAAACCGACGCAACACGGAGCGCGAGCGAAGTGGGCAAAAAAGAACGAACAAACGCCACTCAACACAACATCGATGTGCTTTCGAACCGAAACACAACACCGGGAGACTCGCCGGGTAACAACTCGCACAACTTAATGTAGCTTCGCCTCTCGGCAAAACGGAGAGCTTGGGTTGGCCTTTTGCTTGGTAAGAAACAAGCACCAACATCAGCAGCAGCAGAACCAATCTCAAGCTATATTTTTCAGCCCGTTCTGCGGCCAACGGGGGTATAGAAGATTGTTGTTTGTGAGCCTCCTTGCGCTCTTCATCAAGCGCTGCTGCCCACAGTATTTTTTTTTGTTTGGTACGGGTGGCCACAAAGTACGGGAGACGTGGATGAGAAGAAACAAAAAAATGCCCCACGAAGAATCTCATCTTTGACCGTATCCAAAAGGGAAGCGCTTACCCCAACCCCTTACCACCATCATCGCCATCATATTATTGTAAGGGGTGGAATAATGAAGATGAAGAGAGAGAATGGGAGACAGCCCAAACCAAAAGTGGAACCCCGAGTACGCCGCAGCTCCGGAACAACCGGGGCCAAACGAAAGAGGCGCGCGCGAAAACCCGGGTCAAAAGGAAGAAATAAATAAATGGGGAAAAAAGTACTCATACACAAAGCGGCCATCCGGGACCCGACAACCAGAAGAGACAACACACACACACATAAGGCTGCGTCATTCTCTTGCCTCGGAAGATCCAGTGTCTTGTCCGCTTCAAAAACCGCGAACCATTCTACGGACGATCTTCAGGCGGCCCCTGTGGGACGAACGGATGGAACACGAGCGAATAAAAGTGTGTGTAGCCCAAAACCTTAAATGAAACCACCATCTCCTCAACAAGCGCTAGTCATTCTGAGCGGGGAAGGGGAAGCCCAAGAGAACTTGTGCTTGTACCACATTCGCAGCGCAAAACGATGGTGTAGAAGTTCGCATCGATCGCAACAACGAAAAAAGAGCAAAACAGAGTACGCACAACCCCCCTCTGGCAACCTAATCTGCGCTTGCCTTTCAACCTGAGAAGACTTCCCGCCCCGAGTACGATCATCATCTATTCGCGATATTTAACGCTGTTCTTACTCGCTGAAGTTCCAGGCGAGGAAGAACAACGCAGCAACCGGCATAAACAGCGAACGCATTTCAATTTTTTACCAAAGCAACGAGGATCACTTGATCAGCACCAATTGAGTGAGGAAAACAAATATTAATCCTGTTCGCTGTCTCTCTCTGTCTCTCGTTTTCGCCCACATTCATCCTGTGTTGCCTCCTCCTGCTTATTGCCTTTAAAATGTACTTCCTCGATGGACGATAAGTTAAAAACTTGACATTTTACGACACATGATACCGACGACCTTATGCTTCAGGTACGCCCTGCTTCTGCCGTCCGCTTGCTCGAGAGAAGTCAAAGGAGTGCGGAGATTAAAAGTTTGATCGTCTAGTGAGATATGTTGATGAGAAACACACAGCTTTACCATGATCAGCAGAAAACTCTTGGGGGTTGATTTTTAGAGGAAAAAGAAATTGCTGCCTGAAGTTCGAGCTGAGAAAGAATTGCTCGTTTTGTTCTGCGCCTTGATTGATTTTTATACCAAACCCAGTATTCTGGAACAGTAGTTATGCAGATGCCGGCCATTCTGTCGGACGTATCAACTCCATAACTCCATCTACCAAGTCTCCTCTGTCCATGTAGACTATGGTTCGCTGTACTTTGGTGAGATCTTCGTACAGCTCCTAGGGCTCGTCAACATAGGATAGCTTCAAACCAATGATGTTTACGCCATCAGCGCTTCGGAGTAGGAAGTCAATTGCTGGCTGTAAGTTAACAAACTAAAAATTATTCAAAGCAAGTATTTCAGCAAAGTTATCGTTAATGACACCCGTAAGCCCTCTGTCACCGGATCCGCCAGGACACGATTGCAATTAACCCGTGTGATAAGTTCCCAGGCAAGCTGCTTAATTTTTGCGAAGAAACGCACAGCTTACATCACGTAAAGCACTTTACGGCAAGCAATAAAAAGCCTTTAACGGTCCCTTTCGGCAGCGAAACCGAAGGCGCACCAAACTTCAAAATAACCGGAAAGGCTAAGAATTCAAGAGAGCACGACCTGCCGAATGCTTGGCAGCGAACTGAATGGAAGCATACCAAACATCACCAAAAAAAAGGGGAAACAACCACGAAAGACAAACCGGACACCTTTTTATGACGGCGATGACGGATGACAGAGAACGAAAAACCGGCATCCAATCTCCGTGGAACGCCAAAGTGCAGCATCGGGGAGGCCGGGTGGCTTTTGCATGGGAGAAACAATTTGCAAAATCATAAATCAGGAGTGCCCACAACGAGCGGCTGGCTTGGGAAAGGTGCGAAATTCAGTCCCTGCTTTGCATTTTCAACCTCGTTTCGGTTTTATCTTCCTTCGTTTATTAATTTTCGATAATTTACCACCACCGCTTAGCCTGCGGGATGGATTTTTAATTTTACTTTCCGTCCTAAGGGATGAGCGGCACAGAAGAGCAACAATATTGCTACTGGGTGTGTAGTTAACATTTTACTGTGTGAAAAGCAGTTGCCTACTCCGGTGTGCAATAAAAACAGTTCAACGTTAGCACGTCCAAGTAAGGATTCTCTGTGCTTCCGCGGGTGGATAGCAGGAAGAAGATACACATTAAATCAGCTACCGGCGTTCCGTTACCCGGTAAAGAGCATTTGATTTATGGAACTGGCAACGCTCGCCTTAACGTCTTCTACCCCCCCACGGTAGAAGTGATCTTGGAAATGTATCAATTAGAGAAGCTGCTGTACAGAATGGAACAGAGCACGGGCAAACAGAAACATACCGATCAGCTGATTTTTGTTTCGCTTTAAACGTAGGCATTAAGACATTAAGCCATGATGAGGCAACCGGCACCGGGAAGTGTATCACGAGCATGGCAACGCTTGTCAATACCGGGGTGCCGACAGCGAATCGAAAACATAAGCCATCGAATTCAGAATGTTACCATAAAGGTGCTTTCTTTTCTATGATATTTGTGACTATTCTAGTCTGAGTCTAAGGTCTCGTCACTTTGATCAACATAAAATTCAAATTCTGAGAGATATTAACAAAAAAAAAGCTGACCTATCTTTGTTCAGTTTGGATACGTTATTAAAACGATCATCTTCAAGAGCGCTAAATCGAGAACCAGGTTTAGTCCAGGACTCAAAGAAAACTAATTCGACAAACTCCTCAGTACCTCAACCGGCTCAACGCACAATGGATGTTTAATGAGTCAATCAACAATTTCTCTTCCTTTTACATGTTTCTCTATTCCGTTCTAATCATCAGCTTAACTGTTTGCGCTTGATAGAATAGCGAAAAGCATATATTAATTTGACATTTCTAGCTTCTCGTCTCACCTTTTTTTTCCTGACGACGAGAAAATAGCCGAGCTTGTCTACGAATTTAAAAATTATCCATGGAAAATGGCTAATTACTAGTTACGTCGAATGTTTCTCTATCCCGTACGCCGGACGAAGCTCTTCTACCATCGGCCTCCCCTTGGCCACCCGTTTTTTTTTTTTAATTTAAACCCAACCATCACAGAAAAGAATGGCCCCACACAAATGTCAGACGAGCCTCGCCAATTCCTCGCGAGAGAATCCCGGGCACCGGAGATAGCAAAGAAGTACGGTGGTTTGCAGAAGAATAATACATTGGACCACGTTTATCCAATCTCGCTTTGCTATGGCTCTTCTCCCGACACACACACACACACCAAACGGCACAACTTTGCGTTCCGTGCCATCGTCGTGAAAGGTAACCTGGGTGGTGGTTGCGGGAATAGGAATCGGCAGAGCCCACGTCCATTTAATCAAGGTGCAGCCAGCACAGCAGCACAATTTGAAATATTGCCACCGCAGCACGGAACGGTTGGATTTATCTTTTTTTTTTTTTTACCTTCCTTCGCCCATGGCCCCTTGGTTTCGTGGTGAGGAACGCAGGCAGATCCAGCGCTTTCTCGGTTGTGGTGATGCTCGACGCTGCTCTGCTGAGCTGGCGTCGTCGTCGTCGTTTTGACCTTCTGTTCCAGCAATGGGGACCAGCATTCAAGATGAAATCATGCCTCCGTTTTGCCACGATGATGTGAAACACACTGGCACGGCTGATCGAGGCTGACTTGAGCGAGTTCGCGCTTGCATCCACAGAAAGCGAGAAACTCCACCGTCGTCGAGAGATCTCCGGGACGGGACGGGCCAAAAGATCGCAATCGTTCACCAGCCCTCCCCATGCCAGCAGCTTGGGGTCTCGTCCATTCCGAGGATTTGTTGTTTTTTTTTTCTTTGCTTCTCCATTTTCCGTTTGGAACCAACATTCGCGGCAGTGCAGATTGCTCTCGTGAATTCAAGCGGAGACCAAACGATCAGCTAAATTGACTCTTTGCCCGTGTGTCCCGTGCCACATACACGCGGGAGCTTGTGTATCCTTGTATCCTTGTGGATGCATATTTAGTTACCAGTCTCACCCTCCTCTTGTCAGTCCTTCCAAAGGGATCAGAGGCTACAGGGAGCGAGGGTGTGTGTGTGGCGCGAGGCGAACGCGCGTTACATTCCTTAATCACGGCACCATACAAGGCGCTGCTCGCGTAAATCGACCGCCACAGAGCGAAGCGAATGGAGCGCAACAGTGGAGCCTTTATAGTTCGATTCTTCGGGCGCAATTCCACCCGATTCCGATTCCCGCGAGGGTGCCTAAAAGGGTAACCATGTGCAAGATTGATTATCGATCGTAAAGCAACGCGGCAACTCTTGGCGGATAGAAATCGGTGTGGTGAAGTTGGTGGAGGATGGTGTGCCTACCGTGTCTGTCTGCTCTGTCTGTTATGCATAGGCCACAATATGATCCCTTATTACTCGTCTACTGCACTCACTCCCCACCGACGAGTCAATGATGGTCTGGCCCACATAAAGGACGCACAGAACAGAGAAACTCCCGAGCGTATTGTATGCGTTGAAATTGATTTTTAAATACACCCGGCATTGTGCGAAAAGAAGCATATAGACAGATGGAGTCGCCGGATAAGAAATCTTGTATCCAAGAAAAAAAAGTTGGAGTTTCTTCAATCCATTCAAATAAATTTGAAGGACTCTTGCTTGAGTAAGAACAATTTAAATAATTATCTTAATATCTGTATACACACAGCATCACGTCGCTCACTCTTAACCTTCAAAATATGATGCCAAATGCTGGCTGCTGCTGCTGCTGCTGCCGAATGAAGAAGAAATTGATAATGTTGCATCCATCCAAGACTCTTCTCTACAACCGGACCTACCTCACTGTTTGGGAAAAGGTTGGTCCTTTTTCGCAAATCAACCAACCCCCACCCCGATGGGATAATATGGAACAACACAGCAGCCTGGGAGAACGAAAGCGGATCTCGCCCTGCGAAAAGGGGCCACGTGCAAATGGTGGCGTGAGGGGAAAAAACAGCAAACCACCCCCCCCCCCCCCCCCGCAAAAATCCTTCACTCGCATCACAATCAGGTCTCGCCTCGCCGCTATTCATTCCCGTAAAGCATTGTATTGTACTCGTGTATTTTTTTTTTATCTTAGTCCGTTTACGTTGTCCTTCTTTTGTGTTTTGCATTCGCGCCAATTAAAAGCCTCAAGAATGCGCGTACTTTTTCATATCGGTTTTGTTGTTTGGCTTGATTCAAGTTCGGGGTTTAAAGAGATTTTTCTTACATAACCTTACCAAAACATAGGACTTGAAGCCTTTACTAACTCAGTATTTAGCAGCAAAACAAGTCTTGAAATTGAGATTGAGGCAAGCTCAGAAATTTCTACTCCAATCCAACACTCTCGCCACATTCTATACCATGACTACCATGTGACTTTTCCAGTCCAACCACACGCGCGCTCGATAAAATAATGAACTTCCGGGATTTAGTATACGCTGGCCCCCAAAACCCGTGAAGCCAAACCAACCGACTCACGGAGATATATGGTGTGTGTGTTTGACGTTTTGCCGGTTGCTTGATTGTGGTTTGCAGGCTGATAATAAAGGACCCGGCGAAAAGGAAGCACACACCAACAGTTACGCCAATGGCAAACTTCCCACCGGTGTCCTCCCCGATGTCTGTAAACATCAAAGCCAGAGGGGCAGAGGCATGGCAGTAGGAAAAAAGGGCATGGTTGCCACACAACAGGAAAAGAAGGACCAGCAAAAAAAAGTCGAGACATTTCCCTTTCGTTTCGTAGCGCACCGGCATCGTGTTGAAGGTTTTCGCCTTTGGTGGCACTTTTTGCTGGCGAAGGGACACAACATAGCAGCAGCAGCAGCACCAGTTCGTAGTGTGAGGTTTCGGAACTCCACACAATGTGCCGCGTGTGGTGGTGGCTCACAGCGCAACCGAATGGTTCGTCGGTGTTTTTTTTTTTTGCTTGCTTGCTTGCTTCCTTAATCTTTAGCCGCCACCCAGCCCTCTAGCGAAGGGTGGACAACCAGCCAGGGAAAAACAACAGCAACAAAAAAAAACACTCTTTTGAGAGAAGACGCTTTTCACTTTCTTTTACCCTGACTGACTGACTGTACAATGTATTCGGTGGTGTGCAATCGCGAAACCACTTGCCGCCACCCATCCTTGCAACACCGGCCGAGCCCAAGTGGACATCTTTTTTTAAGGGCTTTGGGAAAGGATGACACACATATTCTGAGGGCACAGCGTCACACACACACAACAGGCCGACACCGTTCAGACGATGGGACGATATGGCGGGAATAAATAATCGACCCTAACCATATCAAAGCCTCTTTATCGATGACAACATCAACAACAGTTGGTGTGTGTGTGTGTGTGTGTGAGTGTGTTTCAAATGTTGTCACAGCGTTTCGTACAACGAAAGCAGCATTCCGCTTATAAACAATCGCGCGCGCGTCCCACTGACATCAAGCGAAAGCATGACAGACGTCCACCAAACGGCCAACCAATAAACCGGAGCTCTTAGCCGCGCGTCTGGGTGGGTGGGCTTGTGATTGGGTGTTTGTGGAGGAGTACGAAACGAGCTTCGTTAGTTTTGTTCTGCTACCGGTACGCGCAAGGCAGCGAGATTGTAGCCCGCGTACGTGAAACTAGAAGCGTGTTGATAAGGTGTGTACCACCGGTGACGAGTGTCATATGTCAATTTGCTGTTATTTATTGGGCTTTGCACATGCATGCAGCTAAAAACCCGCACACATACACACATGGGAGCATCGCCGGTTATCTCGATACAACATCATGCTAAAGGAAATCAAACCGCCGCGTATGGACGCACTTCCCTCACACATTCATCATCAAACACGAACGCACGTTTTTATCGGACGGTTATTCTCGGGCTTCCAAAATGAGCGGAAACGAGTTGCACTTTTACCAAACAAAGTGCATTTGTGCAGAAAGGGGTGATGTGTCTTTGACCGTAAACATGCCTTTTCAAAGAATTGAGTGCGCTTCTTGGCTGAATGTGTCACACCTGCCGTACCGCACCGACTTGCAACAATTGTGGATTGAGGATTTTGATGCTAAAAGAGACAAAGAAAATTATTTTTTAATTACTCAAACTCTTAATTTAAAGCTGGGAAGCTTTGGCCGAGTACAAACAAGTTATACTCTACATAGGTAAAGAGACGAAAGAATACCTTAGTGGTGGAAAGTCTTTGTAATCCATTAAAAAAAAAAAACATTTATCCAGTCGTTCTCAAACTTTCCGTGCTTTTGTGCTATCACTTACGAGAAATTATTATAATAAATATTGTCTTCTTCATGCCAAAAAACACTTCTCAAGCGCTCTGGCATGCTGATCAAATGATCAGCATTAAATAGATCATTTTTTGTCATTTTTCCAAAACTTTACTTAGTTTTCTTGTACTAAGTAGATGTGTAAAAGCAAATAATGCCAAACGAAATTATTTTTTACGATTGCAGTTGCATAATTCCTTGGCAAAGCAATGCTTTTAGCAATTCCTTGCTGATTTACAAGGAATATTTCCGTAATGTACACAATCGATAATGATGTTAGTGCTGTGAAACATGTAAACTAGCACGTGGTAAATCGTTAAACTTTGTATACATTTAAAAATTACAACAATACATTCAATGTAATATCATAATCTTGAATTATACAAAAAGACATCTCAGCCGCAAAATGTAAAAAAATTAACCTTTTTTTTATAAAAGTTACATTGCGTTTTTTGAACGTAAAAATATCGGATTTTGTTAACAAAACATAATAAAAATCATTCCACAAATTTGTTGTTGCTCTCTCGCACAACGTCACGTATGAGACTCTCTCTCTCTCTGTTTCACTTCTCACGACATGAGGAAACGTTTCTCATCCATGTTTCACAGGTGAGAAGGTTACGGGTTCCTATATCCACCATCCCAAACAAGCAAAGGTCAAGACCCGCAGTCGTAGATCCCGGTGGTCCTTTATATCCTTATTTCCCCATGATTACGTTTTCTTTTTACCGGATACCGAAACCATCCCAAACACACGATCGTAGTCACGAATTTCGCAAACAGTGACAATACGTTTTCATCTTTCGCTTGCTCACTTCTCATCTCACGTCGCCTTTTTTCCCAACTCACTCATTCACTATCTAAGTATGCTGTGCAGCCACACAACACATCACACCACAGCAAACAAACAAAAAAAAACGGCCAACATAAAACAGAACCATTGCACCTTGAAGAAAAGCAATTGGTGCACACAGGTTGCTTAGACGCGTTCCGGAATAACGTTTGTCTGATGATGGTTCATTGACAGATGGAACAAAACGGCCGAAACTATCGTCCCCTCACTCTTGGCGTTCTCATTTTCTGCAGTGCCAACCGAACGGACCACACTACGAAGTTTTCGGGAACAAAGAACGACGCCGTTCGAGTTCTCGATCGAAGAAATTTTCACACCCGCACACCGTGGGCCACGAACGGTAAAGAGGCCAACCGACACGCACCACGGGCCTAAAATGTTTAATCTAAGACACGGACTTTAGGGAAATAAAATTTGTACCACAAACCTGTAAGAACACGACAGCAATAGCGAGCGCTTTTTGGCCAGTGTTGTTGGTGAGATTGAAACGCATTCACAACTGGTCACTACAACTGGCTGGACAATGGTGCTGGATGCTGTGCGACTCGTCACAGCAGAGCGTCGTTGCGTCCGACTGGAATGCCGAATCCGATTCATTCGGTTGTTCGGGGTTCTAGCACAGCACGGCACATTTGATGCAGTGGCCAGATAAGATCACACACATGTCCGGCTTTAGCGGATGTTGGAAATGGGACCGTGTGGTGTCGCGCATTTCCCACGACGAAGACGGCGACGATGAAACGGTGCAGTAAGCCGGTTAGTTGCGCTTTTCCTCCGGTGTACCTCGCAAAGCCACCATCATCCAGCCGTCATTAGCAGCTTCCTGTCTTGATTATTCTTGATTGCTCCGTCTCTTTCGCGCTCGATTCATTTCGTTGTTGTTGAAAACACACAAATTCTCATTGCCGTTACCACTGTCGGAGATCGAATCAATATCGGGGACCAATGTTTTCAAATGACCAAACACTCTTACACCACTTAACTACATAATATAAAAACCGTCACTTTTGCCCGACACTCACGGGCACACAAAACACTGTCCGGACACATTATCCAAAACTAAGGCAGTCACTTAGGGGAACGAAACAAACCCGTGTACCGGGTGCCGAGGAACACTAGAAAATGTCGCAGCCTTCTTCGGTGATCTCGGTAACGGCGGAAACACATCTCTAGAGCGCGCGTGCCCCAATACGAAGTAGGCAGTGCTTTACACACACACAACGGGCAGCAGAAGAAGGAATGCAGAGTGTCTCTAATATTTGGCTGGTGTGGTACACACCGATCAAAACGGCCACTTTTCCAACGGAGCATCAATTTTAAACGGTGCGATTCCGGTCTGTTCCGGGAAAGCAGGTGTCCGCCCTGCCTTTCGATCCGAAAGTAGCGTCTATTATCTGTACAAATACTTCACGGCATTACTACAATCACGTACACTGCAAAGAGAGAGAGAGAGAGAGAATGAGAAAAAAAAGGTTACGAAATGATTAAAGGTTTTGTTCATTACGCTGTTAATGCATGGCTGTGTTTTTCGGAAGGAACGGCAAACACGGCTATGGCTGACGCACTTTCACGATGCAGAGGCTCCACGGTGTACTTCTTCATCGTCGTCGTCGTCGTTGATTTGACTACATACACACCATCATCACACATCTCTCCATATTGTCTTATGAACGAGCCGGGGCCGCACTTCAGCACAATCTACCCCAAAAGCTACAATGCGTCGGTCACCGCTGACACGTTTAAGCCGATTTTTGCAGAATTTCCGTACATTCATTCCTCGAAATTGGGAAGCATTTTTGCTGAAGCACAACGCCGCCATCGACGGACACAGCGAGCGCACACACACACACACACACTCACACGTATACAGCCATCCCGAGGTAAAAGGTGTCTCTACTCGGTTGCCCTCACGGAGCAGCTTAGGAGCGGATAATCGATCCAAGCCGACGAAGCAGCGAATTGGTTTGCTTTTTTATTTAACTTACATTCCGTATTCCGGGCGACGACGATGACCGGCGTATCGATGGGTCGATGAGAAAGCCGATTTCGAACTACTTTTACATGGGTTTTTACTGAAAACGAACGGAAACGGTCCAAAATGCCCTGCGACCGAAGGGAAATCTCCGCGTTCGCGTTTTTCGCTTGGTCTGCGCTTCTGGCTGCTTGCTTGGTTGCTTCACTTCGAACAATTTTCGGAATTTACACACGCACACACACTCGCACGACTCGTACAGGGGTGCCTTTCACGCACACACCCTTGCTTGTAGCGTGTTGTCTCGGTTACACTTTTAGCGGTGTGCTATACATCGGGTTCGGTCACGCGCTTTCCTGCACACACACTGTTGCGCGCCGACACTTCGGACACGCTACTGCTCGATCGGTGTTCGAAGATGAATGCTCGAATATTTCGAAGCGTTACAGTAATTCGAGCAGCTGTACCGTTTTCGACACAATTTTGACATCGGAAGCGTTTCGGAGAAAAAAAAAACGGTTGCAAATTTGAAATCCGTTTTGTTTTAATTAATTTTACAATAAAATAACATTAAGCCCATGAAGCTTATGAGCAAGTTATCTAATGCATTGTGTGCCAATATTTAAATATTCCGTTAACACGAAAAAACCAGTAAAAGAAATGAAATACGAATTTGGTGATTTTATTTTGTCACTTTTTTATAAAATGTTATTCAAGTGTTTTTCTTTTATTACATCTTATCTTCCTTACACGCTAGTATTATCATTGTATTATCATCATTATCGTAGTGTTTAAAATTTAAAAGAAGAAAAACAAAAAAAGAAACCTTTAATGATTTACAAGCTACACAGCAGTTCTTGCCCTTCCGCGAAGGGCTTCTAGTAGTAGTAGTAGTAGTAGTTTCAATGATTTTGTTTCGTTTCGTTTCATTCGCTCGGTCCCTTCCGGTACTGTGACGCTCCTTTGAAGCATTAAATGATGTAGAAAGGATGTTCCTATGGGCATGCAGCAAAGGCACAGCAATCAAGGCGATGGATCACATTATCAATCAGAGCAGGACAAAAAACAAACCAATGGCCACTCAATTACTGTCACCATCTGTACACAGGACTATCTCGTTAACTGACTGATATGAGGTGTGTTGTGGACCAAAAGTTGGAAGGAACTATTAAGATGCTCGCGAGAGTATGACCATGCGCTGGGAGGCTTTTATCCAACAGCAAGCAAAACGGTAACGGAATGCTTTTGATTCCATTCCGAGATGTGGGAGCCGGCTAAATTACTCTGCAAGCGCAGTGCATTTCGAGTGTGCATTAAAAGTTTGCTAATTTATGTTGCTCCCAAGACTTTTCCTTGTTCCATTCGCGATCAGTTTCACTCTCGCGCTCTTCTTCTCCTCTATACAATGATCACAATCTCACACCGAACTGTTCCGGGCACGGCCACAGAGCTCAATCTCACCCACCCATCGGCTCCGTCATCGACGATCGCATTAACCACGGGTGGGTCGTCGCAGTCTTGCTCTTCCTCGTGCGGTACACACGCTCCATCACGACGAACCGAACTCCTTCATCCACTGCTGATACTTTGCTAGATCGTCTTTGGATACGCTCTTGTTGCACTTGGCGATGGCCTCTTTGAAGTCCTGCTTCGATACCGGCAGATCGAGCTCCTCCTTGGCCAGCTGCCGTATCTGCTCGGGCCGCAAGCCCGCGATCTTGCGCCGCATCGACATCATCGACGCATCCCGGCAGACGTTCGTAATGTCCGCACCGGAGTACCCATCCAGCCGGTCCGCAATGTCGCGCATGTCCACCGACTCGTCCACCTTCACCTCGCGCAGATTAATCTTGAGCAGCGCCTCGCGGCCCTCGCTGTTCGGGAGCGGGATGTAGATTCGTTTCTCGAGCCGCCGCCGTAACGCCTCGTCAATGTCCCACGGGAAGTTGGTCGCCGCCAGTACCATCACGATCTTGGTCGCCTCATCATTGCTAACGCCGTCCATCTGCACCAGCAGCTCCGACTTTACGCGCCGCGATGCCTCATGCTCGGACTCGGAACCGCGCCGCGAACAGAGCGAATCGATTTCGTCGATAAAGATCGTGCTGGGCGCGTAGAAGCGGGCCATCTCGAACAGCAATCGCACCAGCTTCTCGGACTCGCCCCGATACTTGGAGGTGAGCGTGGACGAGGACACGTTGAAGAACGTTGTGCCACATTCGGTTGCGACGGCTTTCGCGAGCATCGTTTTGCCGGTACCGGGTGGACCGACCATCAGCACCCCCTTCCACGGTCTCCGGATGCCCTTGAAGTAGTCCGGCATCCACATCGGCAGGACGACCGCTTCCTCCAGCAAACGTTTCGCTTCGTGCAGATCCGCTATGTCGTCCCAGTGGATGTTCGGATTCTTCTGCAGTATGTCGCGCTCGAGCATGTCCACCAGATCGACATCGGCGTGGCTGGCCGGTTCGAACTTGCGCTCCACCTCCTCCGGCGTATCGCCGCCGCCGTTGCCTTCGTCGTCGTCCAGCTTTTCCTTGTCGCTCTTCTCCCCATTGCCGTTGGTTGCTTCGCCCGACGCAGTTACGGTCGAGCTTCGTTGCCCTGCTCCGCCCTTCGTTCTTGTCAGCGTTCCGGTGCGTGACGCACCGTTCATTCCCGAGGTTCCACCACCGGCCGCTGCACGGGCCGTTTGGCTGATTGTCTTGCGCCCTCCGACCGTCGATGTGGATGCTGATTTGGTGGCCGCATTTCGCCGGTTCACCTCCGACTTGCGGTTCAGTGCGGTGCTGGAGCGAGATTGATTACGCGGGGCTACGGCACGGCGATGATCCGGCGGCGGCATATCGGGCGGTGGTGCCCACACGTCCGGATCGATACCGCCGCGACCGGAAGCGGGCGGCATCCAGATGTCGGGATCGGCCCGGAACCATGCCGCCGGATCTTTGCTGGCCGTTTCGTGCAGGGGTGTGCGGATGCGGGCTTGCAGCGGTGCATTCTGGAGATCCATCGTAATCTCCGTAAGTGTCTTTTGAATTAGCTTCATTTGATTGTACTCTTTGTTGATTTCTTGCTGAATCTAGAACGAAGGAAATGGGAAACGCGAGAAGTTTTATTACGGGTGGCCAGATAACATTGAAAAGTCGCGGCACCGACTTACCATTAACCATTTGCCTTTCTGCAGTGGCTCGCTGAGACCGACCAGCAGCTTGCGCAGCATTTGCAGCACACCCTCGTAGTAGATGCCGGCCGAATCGTAGTTCCCCATCACGGCCATTTCGCGGGCCAGTTTCGTGTTTTCGCATATTTCCGATGTCGATAGACCGGCCATAACGATGGTCATTCCTCCTGCCGTGCGGCGTGACGGCGCGTCCGTAGCGACGACACGAGGGACAAATGCTCTATGTTGGGGTTTGTTCTCCTCGTTTTAAACTGCTTCGCCTCACAGCCGAAAAAGAAAGCTTGAACGGGAACCGGCTTCTATTCGCTGGATCACCGCGACGATCCTGAAGGCCTCATTGAATAACCAAATTACGTGGTAAAGATGGATCTAAAAAGAAATAGGAGGAAAAAACAGTAGTAATTTAATATCTAATACTAGCATAATGTGTTCAAGTCTTTCTTGCACTCCATCTTCTTTTCTTGCCTCATTTCTTGGTGGAGCCCTCCCAACTGCAATCAAGAACAGTGAGAAGCAACACAACCAACAACAACCAAAAAAACCAGAGCTCATTAAAAAGTTCTCACATTTCATTCACCTAAACAGTGACCCTGATACACCCGTGGCCCGACAGGTCTTTTGTGGCCTCGTTTAAACCTTCTCCCATACCGGCGTGGCTGGTCGGCGGTGCTTGTAATTTATCGTCGAAACACTCACACACACGCACAGAAAGAAAGGGAAGAAATGGAAGTTCATCCATTTACAACCTGAACGGTCAGTGCAGGACCTGGAACCTGTCTGCGCGGGTTCCTGTTCCCCTGCTAGCAGTTGCTTGTTGTGACACAATCGTCAATTATAAGCTAATTAGCGCAACGCATACACCTTTTTCTGCTAGACGACGGGATTCTTTCTTTGCTGGGTGGGCCCTTCATCGTCACAAAATCACCACCAGAGGTTGGTTAGAAGTGTTGTCTCGGCGACGTATATGAGGGCTGAATTTGTAATCAGAATTCGTCCGGGCTAAGAAAGTGCGACGAAGGGAGTCGTAATTGGCAAACCAGACAGAACCAAACGATACTGCACACTGGGCAATCGGTCCGGAATTGCATTTACATGTTAATCGGTTAAGTGAAAGGGAAGTTGCGTGTGCTGGGGAACCAATGCATCTTACCTTCCTCCACAAAACCATCAATACTTTTTTCCCTTCGCAAAACTTTCTTTCTTCACTTAATGGATTGTTCAGTGTAGCTCTTGTACTTGTGTAGTGCCATGGGAACAAAGGGGTTTGCGGGAAGTGCGTAAATTAATTAAGCGCAAATAAATGCGACTCGGTAAAGGTGGTGCGCAAAAGCATTATCTTACTGACCTACAAAAGCCTCCCGTGGCAACGTTGGAAACGTGAAGCAGTTGACTGGCGTTAGCAATCATTCCAGAGCGTGCGCAAGTAATACATACAATGTGTAGGATTGCAGGAACTTTACCCTCAAAAACAAAAAAGACTTATAGTTGGAGCAGCCAGAGTACCCCTGCTGGGGGATAGTTCTACTCTTAGATTGCTTAGTCATTCTGTAGCGCACGGCAAGTCCGACAAGAGTTCTTGGGGACAGATAATTGGACAGATCACCCAAACATTTGATGCCAATTCTGTCTGGGCCTAAACGATCAGTTGCTCCTCAGTGTTCGATAAGGTCCTCCGTTATATGCTTTCCCAGAAAATATTTAGAGTGATACAGCCGGAGCTGGGCATACTAGAAGGTGAGATCTTCAATTGAAGTTCTTCGATTATTTTGGCCATAGTTGCTCCAATTGTTTGGACTATTTTGTTTAAGTTTGGATTAAAAAGATCTCTCTGAATTTTAATTTGCCATACCTGACACGACTAAAGCTGATTGCTTCTTCTTCATTGGCACTTCAACCTCGAAAGATCTCTGCCGGCGATTTCTGGCATTCTGTGACTTTATATTAGCCGTAGAAAGGTAGTCGGCCCTTCCGGCGGTCTCTGCTGTGTGAAGACAGGCACCGCTGTCGCCATAGCCACCGCACCGCCGACTTACTCTAACAATCCATTCAAATAATCCTCTTCTTAGCTTTGGATTACCCCACACCACAGTGGTGAAACTGGCCCTAGGCGCTCTCCCTTACTAACACGACCGCCTTTGATTGTCCTGCCATGCATAAGAAAGACACAAACAAAATGGATAAAAATCAAACATAGAAAGCGCAACCGGTGGTGGTGGTGGTGGTGGTCCTGCAGAAAACCCAACAACAATAGACAAATAAAATATGAAACATAATTAGTCTGTCTTTCACCTTTTCCGCTCCCGTTCGCCAATGGCGAAATGATGGTGTCCGCCATTCCGCACAAAGTTCTATTTTGAATCGGACAAAATCGGCAAAGGGTTTCGTTGGTTGTTTTGCTAGCCCACCCCCCCGAACGTACAATGCAATTCCGTTTGCCATTTATCTGCCGTGATCTTCTAGCCTAGTGTATTTAGCTAGCAGGTCAGCCAGAAAACAAGCCACCACCATTCGTGTACTTGCCGCCAGTCAAGTCAAGAAGTTTTCGGGGCAGGTCTATCAATCTCTTTATTCATCGCTAGATCTACACCGTTTAACGCCGCGCGGGTTTTGCCATCCATCACGCCACCACCACCACCACGACCGCCGCCGGCAACGCAAACCGATTTCGTCCTCTTGGCGCGAATGCATACGAAAATAAAACGTGCAATGTAACTGCATGCGGCACAATCCTACCAGGCGACGGAAAAGAATGCATCCTTGGCGGTGGTGTACGTGGTGTACGGAGAGACGTCCGTGGCTTGCACGATGTCTTTTGGCTGCACCGCCACCGATTTAGAGCAGTTTTTGTCCATAATACGCCGGGCAACGGCGATACGATACGTGTCGCTGCGTCATCGGTTTTATATAGCGGGGATTTCGGTGTGAGTCATACACGCCGGAATGCCATCTTGGTGGTCCCTTGGCGTGTGTTTGGCGCGGACACGCACATCGGCGTGTACCGACTTTGGAAGGCACCAGTATATTGATCCAACAACATTCTGGTAAACATAGGCACAGAGTAGGATGTAATAATCAGAGCATTATCAACAAGATCACCAATTTAATTGGCTAATGTCCTTCACTGATTTCTGATATCTCTCGTCAAGTAAGAGTTCTAAACCCAACCTATAACTATTCACACCTTGTCCAACTCACAAAGAGACTCACCAAACACTACTGCAACAAGCGCAATAGCATTTAAATTTAAAATTGCACTGAAAATCACCTCAGACCTCCTCTGTGCTAGAAAAGACGGAACAACAATATGAAGGGGGAGCTGGCATTATAGCGGACCCAGTCAAAAGGTAGCGCAATCAAACAGTTGGGAAAGACTCGGCTGCTAGTCATCGATCGCGACACATCGAAAAGGGTTTGCAGCTCAGTATATTGCCGGGTCTAACCGAAAAGAACCAAAGTTGCGAAGAAGACAGCCGACATTTGCATCAGGTTGCCGTAGAAAGTTCACCCAAGTCGATCGGAGGAGGTGATCGAAAGATTTAACCCTCATCCGGCAGCAGCACCAACAGCAGTAATGGGCTTGGTACCACCGCCGACCCTACAACACCCAGTTATTGTCCTACTGTCCGGCTGCAAGACGAAAACAATGGCTAAAACCTACCGCCCTCCATCCAGCGCAAACGAGGGACAGCAACGGAGAGCTCATTTCGAAATGAATGTGTTTTAAGCGATGGAAGTTCGTCTATCCCGTGGCATCCTCCTACTGAGGGGAGGGCGATCATTGGTGATGGATAGAGTTTCGCCTGCGGGCTTTGGGGGCCGTTGGACGAAGCGCGAAACGTGCACTGCAGTTTAGTAACAATAGACACGTGAAGAGAAAATGGGAGTCCGATGTAGGGCAATTGATCTCCGCGAGATATCTCTGTTGGAAGGGTGGCGCATTAAGACCTTGTTTGAAGCAGCTGTCTCTGTACTTCAACATTACACATGTATAATACAATTTAAATCGTTCAAAAACATTTTCTTACGCAGCTCTTTACACACTCGGAAGTAACAACAACTCGTACGATTAATACAGTCTTGACCTTCTCACTGCGGTTGCGGCAACTGCGTATATCAACCTCATCCGGGCTCAACTTTCTCAGGAACAACCACACTACACTACAGCTCAAGTGCAAACAACAGAGTCCACAGAGTTCATAAATCAAAAGCACGAGAGGAGGGTGGGTAAACGCAACGAATCAGCTGTCCTGAAACCACTGGCGATTTGTCTCGATCCGTTCCGGCGGACCACCAGACAACATGTGGGGAGGCGGGGGTCAGAGACATTTGCTACGATCGTCAGAGCTTCTGACAGGGAGGAAGCAACTGAGACACTGGGTAGGGTGAGCAGTGAACTACCACCGTGCAGCATCGAGCGCCGTTGAAGAGTGTATTGATGCTTTTGCCCTGAACTTGACCGATCCAACAACCAAGAAACAACAAACATGAGGATTGCGAAAACCAAGAAAAAGCTTCGCGTAGTGTCCACTTCATGAAGGCTAACCCTTGGAGGTGCATTTAATCCATTCGATTATCTCCCTATTCGAAGGCTCACAAGGACTTGCGCCCTTGTGACTTGAGAGCTTGACAACTTCACAGTGATCCGTATGCTATCCATAGTATAAAGATGCGAAAACTCCTCCAAACTTAATAAACTCTACCTAACATTTTCCATTAAAAGATCCTAATGTTTTGCACAACTTCTTTCGAACGTTTGTTTGAACATTGAAGGTTTCTGTGGCGGCACAGGCACCGCCAACCGACTCCGCCAATAAACATTGGTCGGTGGTTGAAATAGCAAAAAACACTTCCATCACAGGAAAGGACCGAGAAGGCCACAACTGTACGCAATTTGTACTATGCAAATAACGTGCTACATCCACAATTCAACCACCACCACCACCATATGAGGGCGTACGGCGTACCGGGAACCTTGAGGATTGTGGCCACAACTGTCGATGATCTCGGAAGTTCACTGACAAAGTTCGCAGTTCGCTTTCCAACCATCCAACCCCGGTTACAGTGCATTGTACGTGGTTGATTCAAGAATTTGCTACAAAAATATGTCACATGCATCGACCGAGAGTATCATCCGCGCGAAAACACCTCAGGTCAAACATCTTTAGCTGCAGGCTTTCTAGACGAAGAATCCCGTTTCATCTTCTGTCTGATTTTCCACTACAAAGCTCAAAAGACAGTACCCTAACACCTCACGGAAGCGACGCACAGCACAGAGAGGGTGATGAAGATGGCTAATGGACGGCTGAACCATCCGTCAGCCCCAAGCACGCTCAGGTCTCGACAGTGAAAGATTGTGTCCAAACCGGGTGTGTGCGAAGAAGAGGTGTGTGCTGTTTACGGTTAATTTCTCGCAAATACTCGTCATTCAATTTAAGCGACCGTAATTACACTCACCGAAGAAGACTGGACGGGAGTCCAGAAGATTGTGCCCCGGCTTCTCCAACTCTGCTAGCTCCGAAGCGGGAAGCAGTTGGGGAAAAGTAAAGAAAACCTCTTTAATTTACACAATAAGTTTGTTCTTCTCCGTGGAGCAGCTTTCTTGGCGAATGGTAGCGCGAAGGAAAAGCCCGAACAGAACGAGAAGTGGTCCAAAACGAGAGCATTCCGGGGAACGAAGAAAGAAGCTAAACTATTCGAGTGTATCCAGTCTCGCGAGCTAACGGAGTTTCTTCGACGAATGGACGTGGTGGACGATAGTTAACCTCCGGGTGGTGCCCGCGGGAGTGGCATTTTTATTCTAGCTTTTATAGTATTTTAAATCAAATTATACTTCAGATTAAGGATCACATAGCATACTAAAACTTCTTAGAAGAATGTGTGAAAAAATGACGTCTTCTTGAAAGTAAACGGTCCGTCGATCTCATCACGACTCGCAAACCGACTTGATATGGGACGGGTTTTGGAGGGAAAGCAAACATCAACTGTTGATCTTCCAACAAAGGACAAACAAATGAAGCACCTAGCGAGGTGGCAAATAACACTTGGGAGTTACCCTGAAAATATGATATTTGGATGTGAAGTTCCAATTGGAAATGGCAGAAGAAATTATTTATCTGACGCCCGAACAAACATCAACTTCAAGGAGAGTTTGCCTGTTGGTTTCTGTTGAGTGACTACATGTTTTCCTCTCATTCGGAGTGACAACTTGGTTGGACACTGGATTAGAAGATCTTTGAAGATCACCTCAGATATAACTTAAAACAATGATCTATGCAGTTTAATTTGAATGTATAACTCAACTTGGAATATCTGAGAATCTGTTTTGGGAGATGTTTAACTTTATACATTCAGCTACCAGACTTTTGTCACCTGCTTCTTAAACACATTTACTACATTACTGAGCACGTGCCGACAATGATCCTTATTAAAGACATCAACTTCACATAATCATGTGGTTAATCCATTAACAAAAAGTTCTATGAAATTCTTCCAGCAGCGTTTAAAGAGTAAGGCGCGTCTTCAACACAGCGATCGTTTTCTTTGGAAATTTGCATCGAGTCGTTAATTTCTAGCACCTCAACCAACCGATCGACCCTGAACCAACCGACCGACCGATCGCGTCCGAAATTACAAGACTGGCCGAGCCCGCGAAGCCCAATTATAGCTATGCTTCAAACACGTGAAGGTCGTCCGCGAATTTGCGTACCGGGTAAAGACGAATCACATAACCAACAAAAAAAAACTCCCCCCCCCCCCCCCGAACCTCCATTCCATTTAAAAGGTTCCGTTCCGTAAGTAAAAACAGAAAATGTGCGTTCCCCACCTTCCGGATAGTTTCGGAACAAAATGTTGCCTCTTTTTTTTGCTTCATTTGATTTGTGGGCTTGTTGGCTAGGCAGGTGCCAGTAATGCTTGGCTGCGGTGTTTCTCTCCGATTGTTACACATTCCCACATTCGCACAGGTCGCCGCGGCTAAAATGCGTTAGGCATGTGGCCAAAAAATGTTCCGGAACCGTTTCCGGCCTGTTGCTTCTTAGGCGGGGATAGGAAAAACCTAACAAAAAAAACTGAACTGAACTGAACGAACGATCGATTAGTCATTTAAGGTGGAGAAGAGCACAAAAAAAGGGAAAATAAGTTGTACTCTGCTTTGCTTTTTTGTATCCCAAAAATAGTACAGAAATCCGTCAGGAAGAAAGTACCATTCCGCATTGCCACACAAGTAGTAGTGATCGCATTTCGGAGGTGGATTTTTTGCTGCGGCCGCTGCTGCTGCTGCTGCTAGTTTCAATGTTTGAAAAGTCGTCTACAGGAGTGCAAACTGTTGCCTTACCTATGGTAGCGTCTGTATGGGGTTTTTCGGGCCAGAGGAGTGGTGGCTTGTGAGTGTACACAGTCACTTGTCTACGAACCGGCAGCGCTACCGGATCTTTTACTTAGTTTCGGTGCTTAGCTGAGCAATGCAGCGGAGCTTTCCAACGACGCGACGATGCGATCTTTAGGTGAAATTGAAACAATTGTGCACCACTAGCGCACTGTACGGAAATAGCGTTAGCGTAGAGCGGTGAGTGGGGTTTGCACATTTGAATGTACGTGAAAACCCCTTTTTAAATTTAAATCATTCGTCCCCAAAACCCCAACTAGAGTAACACACCAGCCAGCCAGTGGTGGTTTGTGTGCGATACAGAAAACAATCGTTCGGGACTTATATTTATCTGTGGCACTATCCGGGACAGCGCATTCACGGGACAGGAGAAAAGGGTGAAAAGAAACGGTCCCGGAAGAGGGGGGGGACCTGCTGTTAGGATTAGTTTAGAAGCGGAAGTGAAAAGTTCCGACAACTGCATAACGACCTTCGCGCGGGTGCGGGTAGGTCACCGCGATGTGGTGGTTGATGGGAGCTTTTGGCACAGATTAAACCGATCATGCCGGGCCTGCTCTGCTGCTGCTGCGCGTACCATGGATGGGTTACAACGAGAGATGGACGGGTCTGTGACACACATTTGATTTTCGCTTTACATTGTTTCTGCGTAGCGTTGGGTTGCGAATCATTTAACCGAGATTCATATCTGCTGAAGTAATTAATTAGCAAGTCTTGTATTATTATTAGCAGGGTTTTGAAGGTGGCAAGTATATTGTAGCTATTTAATGAATAAAGGAGAAATTTGTATAATAATTCAATAAAAATTCAATTTTTAAAGGCTATTATTACTGTTAATTAAAATGTTTACAATTTTTAGTTATTTACATAGTTTCGATCAATGTAACTGTATTTTTGAACGTGTTAGGGAAATGCTTCAAAATCGATAGTGGACTAATGCAAGATCATTGTGGAACATTGCAATCGTATAATGGAATGTTGCATACAGTAAGAAGAATTTTGCTACCAGGTATAGATTAAGGGCGTATTGATTAAATTAAATTTTCCAGCATATTATTGAGTATGGCCGTTTTCAACTAATTCTCCTACTTCTTCTTTCTTGGCACTACAACCTCGAGAGGTCTCAGCCTGAAATTCTGGCTTTCTGTGACTAGGATTTCACCCCTAGCAAAATAGTCAAGCCCTGCGCACGGGGGGAGGCGGTCTGGATGGGATTTGAACCCCGGTCTTGCAGTGAGAAGACCGGCGCCGTTATCGCCTCGGCCACCGGACCGCCCCAAAGAATTCCTAAGATATTCAAAAGTTCCATCATGAGGATTTATAAAAAATCAAGATTTAGAACCTGACACCTTTCAAGTAAGAGGGCAATAAACTATCCACTTTATTACAACCCCAATCGCGCTAAATAGTCATCAAAGCAGCAAAAAACATGAAACATTCATCCACTTCCCGCGAAAACAATCAATAAAGCTAGCGAATCAAATCGAATGCAGGACAGCACATTAAGAACGTAACACCGCGAGCCGTTTTCGATCTCTAATCAAATCAGACCAAACTGTCGCAACCCACGGCCGGTACGTGCTGAATGACACTTGGGGGGTTTGGAATGTACGAGACCGGCGAAAGAGGAGTCTTCACCGCGCCACACTGACGTCACCGAATGGAAGCGCGGATCCATTCAAAAATCACAACCAACACGCCCAACGCCAA
Source organism: Anopheles stephensi (assembly GCF_013141755.1). Classification (NCBI taxonomy): domain Eukaryota; kingdom Metazoa; phylum Arthropoda; class Insecta; order Diptera; family Culicidae; genus Anopheles; species Anopheles stephensi. The sequence goes on along the minus strand of NC_050202.1, from coordinate 76,207,962 downwards.
CGCTAGATCTCCATCGATCGAAGAGTATTTAGAGTTGCTAACAGCAGCAAGCGAATGAATGGCGTGATATGAAGTTGCCGATCGACGGCCACTTCCATCCGGAGGGGACCTTGTATCCGGATGGTCGTTTTTTATTCGGTGTGTGTGTGCTGTGTTGTGTTTGTCTGCCTGCTGTAAAACGCACAATCGTCTAGCGTAGGATGACGATCATGACGGCGATGTCGCACAGCGACGGTTAGGTGCGGTCGCTTATTGGAGGCCCAGCCGAAGAACGATTACCGATCCTCCTCCGCGATCGTTCACACAGTTTCGCACGTTTCCAGCGTGGAAGCTGTCGGTCGTGCGTGATTTGGTTGGCCTCAAGCGCCTTGGTTCTTGGTGATGGATTATAATGTTTTACAAAGGATTTCAAACTGTTCGACATATCTTGGAGGATGTTGTAGTTGTAAAATTTAATTAAAAGAGAGTACGTTGTACAACAGCAGGGAAGCGAATCTATTACTCATCTCACCGATAGCTAAACTCTCGAGACTTAAACTCCCTTAGCTCGAGCACGTGAAAACGATAGAGCGCTGCCGATTGTAAAGGTCACACAGCGTCGAATGCAATATGCATATTGATGGGCTGGGGCTCTGCTCGTTGCATGGTACGGTGCAATTTACCATCCCTTACCCTCCCTTTATGTGTCTCACCAGTTCTCTCACTCTTGTCTTCCACCAACGCCCTCATACAAGCGCAGTGTGTCAGTCTCATGGCACGATTGTTTGGAAGCGTGCGCAACTTAAAAAAAAAAGAAGTTAGATTTCACACAGAAACTGATCACATGCATCAGTAGTCGCAGCAGAGGAAAATAGCGAAGAAAATGCATCGCTTGACAAGCTGTGCTTTGCTTCGGTACAGAGATTCGTTACGAGCGCCACATGATAAATGATCGCGCACGGGATGATCGAGTGGAACGTGATCCATAATTCTCGATTTTTGCTTTACAACCTTCATCGGTTGGATTGCATTTATTATAAAGTTTTGCAACTCTCTTCGTGACCGTTGTTGACTTCGATGCGGTCGTTTGTTGAATGTTTAGTGTTTCGCCAAACGATGTAAATGACACACTCCTGCTGGCTTAAGATCAACTTTTCAATCATCAGCTCGCTTTTGACCACCTTAAAAGAAAAGAGATTGCTAGTGGTTTCGTTTCCGTATCTTGCCGAGTGCCGTAGAAGCGTAGGAAGCCGGAAATTAACACCTTGAGACGCGTTGGATCCTTTCCTTCCCCACCCCTTTTTTTACATTTGGTCGTCAACTACACCGGGTTTTCTTCGATCCGAAGTTGGTCGGGATGCTCCACAAAAGTCTGACGCGCCGATTGGAAATGGAAAGTGATCTGCTCTTCCGGAGTTGGCACAGGGCGAAAGGTTAGTCGCTCGATCGTCGGTGATCGAGATCGGATCATATTATGCTCCATTTTCGGTGGATCTTGTTTCCATTTCTACGCACGGCGTTACCGGGCGCGTAATCAGGGGTTCGATATTCGCCGCGCCGATTCGTCTTTTTGCGAAAGTTAATCGCTACCGGGCAAATTAAAAGCGAATTATATTAAGCTTGAGCGTAGCTCGATACGCAAATTGGCCGGTGGTGAAAGCATTAGATGAATAAGGGGTTCAAGTTACAAACAAGCGGGGATCGCTTCAACTTAACCGAGGCAAAAGAAAGGCAAGCCTTCCGCATCCTGGTCCACTAAACCACCTGAACTAACACCCCTTCCAGGTGAACCCTTTCCAGGCAGACTATAGTCATTTAATAAAACCGACAAAGAACTAATTATACTCCGCAAAACCATCAACACCTTAAGTATTGCTGAATGGAAAGGAAATGGTGCACACCACGTGTTTGACGTGTCTTATCAGAAGGAAGGGTTGCCAGGAATGCCCTGAGTGGCTGCTGATGAGTTGCGACACAAGCAAATAGACTGTCTACCGGCGCCAAGTGGATGACTAATCGTACAATCGCACTTACGGTGTGTGAGCGTTCTCTAACACAAAACCCTGAACAAAAACGCAGTTTGTCTTAGGATTAGGATTTACACAAAATGTTTAGCTTGCTAAATTTTTTTGATTGATCTGCAAGACACTTATCGTCTTCCTATCGGAGCCGTCGTCTTAAGTCCATTTTTACCTCGAATAATTTAGTCTCCATAATCCTTCTAAGAACTACATTTCCTTCGCCGAAGGGTTCATAGCTTACGAACGCTAGGTTTTACGCTCTAAGACGTCACAATTCTTCGTAAATCGATGAAATACGACATAATGAATCAGTTTTTTCATTTGACGCAATAAACAGTGCTCACGCACCCCGCAAAACGACCGAGTCATTCTAAGCTACCTAATGGAACTAGATTACCTTGCTATCAAGAAAGGTAGCAATTTCGATAATATTCCTTTTCCAACTATATCCGTCACACCCGAAAACCCTCGGTTGTTTCTTACGGGCATTAAAAGGCAAAATAACTACAACATTACTCTCGGGAAGAACTGGAGCAAGCTTGATCGATACTCGCGAGTCACGCAGCGGTGTCTTTGCGTTAGACAATTCAGACCCGAAAGAAAAACATGAAACGAAAAAAAAAGTTGTTCAATGTTTAAGGGCATCCTAGGGTAAATTCGGTCGGTAAGTTTTTGGAGTAAGAAAGACGGCCACAGATCTCCAATGCAAAAGGGCAATGAGTTTTTTTTTTTGAGCTACCGTGCTTAATGATGATGCTTTTAGAGTGCAATTGGGCGAAGAAAGTGCCAACCGGAAGATGTGCATCTGGAGCACGCTTTTTTCAGTTTCGCACGCATTTTCTACTGCTTAAGCCCTCCCGGCAGCGAAACCCTTTGTGCCGTCAGCAAAGCACCGTACGATCGACCTCTTTCACACCGGAACTAACCTTCCCTTGATGAATGCACCTTTGCCATTAGGAAGGTGTTTCAATGGGCGCGGGTTCTCATCGCTCACCGCCAGTACAAAAATCGTCCCCCAAAAAAAGCATCTTGTAACAACCTTAAAGGGTGATGAGGTGGCCTTGGGAAAATGACCCAACAATTGGAGCTGCTACGGTGGGAATTTTCGGCGCAAATTAAAATCCACGCTTCTAATCTTGGATGGATCTTGGCAATTTTAACCACCCCTACCGTCTCTTCTGCTAATGCACTGAGGGAGGTTTGGCTATCGGGCTGATGACGCTGCTACAGGTGACAACTGGTTTGATGGCCTTTCTTGGGTACGACGACTACGAGCTGTACGAACGCTGACGTCGAACCGGTTGACCTCGAGCAGCAGTCGGTCGTTCGGGCGGTTTGTGGAACAGAACGTGTCGGCCCCGAGAGTGCTTGCGTTGGGCAAACAAACTTAGAGCGCGGTTCTCTGCGGCGTCCAGTGACAGTATCTGCGGACAGGTGAATGAAATCTGTCTCCGAACAATGACGGACGGATGGTGGGTTCCTCTTTTCACCGATTAAACCGTAGATGCAAATGAATCTTACGATGTGTGACCACATGTCGCAACTACGGTTGGAGATTGTGGTTATTGTATCAAGCTGTTCCGGAGGATGGAGGCACAACCATCTACATGCCGATCGAAGTAGCCGCCTCCTATTTGACAGATTCACCTCTCTGTTTTGGTTTCGCTTTCTACCGCACCGTGAGCAATACGTAATTCCCGCCGATTGGAAGCCAAGGGACGCTACGGCAAGCTAGCGTTTGTGCAACGGCAGTAGTACGGGAGGGAACAAACAAGCAAACTGATAAAGGCACGACGACGTGTGTTTCGGTTCTGATGCAGGAAAGGAGAGAGAGAAGCAGGAGCAGGAGGTTGGAGAGGAGGATGCCAGCTGATAAAGGAAACTCGTTATGCCACTTCACCTACCGGTTACTGCTGGGATCGACCGCTCTGCCCTATCCACCCACCCAGCGACAAGCTTTCTGGGCGTCTTTTGATGGTCGTTTTCGTTGGCGAGAGGAGAAGCTTTTCCAGCTGACAGCGAGGGGCCAGCTTCATTTTCCGTGCTGCTCAGCCACTAGCAAGCCATCGTCTTTTGCTCCACAGCCTACTGGCGCTTCATAAAACCGCAATCGAAGGGAAAAAAAACACACTCATAAACACACAAGCCCACACACACATACACACGAGCACATTCACGCATACAACTTATGGTGGAGGAATATTCTTTCGCACACGCTACTTTACTCGGGTTTTTCTTTGCACCACGGCCGTTCTCCGCAAACGACGGGTTTTTCGTAAAGGTGAATAACACACAACCGTTGCGTTGGTCGATTTCTTTCTCCTTTCCGGTGTCAGATGGCAGCTTGCACCGCGAACGCACGGCTAGTTCTGAACCGAACGCACATTCAGCCAGAAACAACACACAGGTAACTGTGACACGGTGCGGCGCGTGGATTTTACGTGTGTTTTTCTTTTTCGTTATACAGTCACACAAATGTTTGAGACACACAATTCACACAACACAAACACACCACGGGACTTGCTTCCGGGGACAAATGCTGCCGACTGGCTTAGAACGATGGGCAGGCCGTGTTTCGCAAGTACACCGAAAACGATGCACTTCACTTCCAAGCCGTTGGAAGCTGCGTTGATCAACTCCGCGATGCTGTCCGGCACACAACAGCTTCGATCACCTCCGATCGTCGTATACGCAGTGAACGTCTTCTCACGTACTCTCTTTTCTCATCGCGCGACCGATTCAATACACCAACACACGGACGGTGGAGCGATGAGCCATCAGCTTGCATGTGGACCGGGTACGGGTGGAGCAAATTGTCACGACATTTGTGGCACACAATTGGTTCATCCGACAGAAGGTGTTTTTTGAGCTTACATGCAAAAATAATGTTAAACGTAAAGAAAATTTCACTGTCGGCCATCACGCACTCTGTTTTTTTAGTGAAAAATCAATTACGCGCTTGGAAGAATACAGAGCAAAAATAACAATGCTAAGCAAATGTCAAATTGCGTTACAAGATGGCTGCCGAAGGAGGAATGCGCGAGGATTCTTATTTATGTTCGTCTGTTGCAACGGCAAACGTCAAATCAACGAACGTTGAGTTTAAATTATTTAAAAATAAAAGTAAACTAGACAAAATTTAACTGAAGTTGGGTGTGTAAAATGAAAGCAACACTTGAAGAACTTATTTCTTGAAGAGAAACCTTTAAATCATGGCATGGTTACAAATAATTTCATGATTTTATTCTCATGTCAGTGTTGGCGGCTACAATGCCGTGTGGCGGCTAACATTTTCACGGGCGGGTGAATGTTTCATCTGAGCGAAAATAATAAGAGCTTTTTATGAAAAAACCGGTTACGTTTATTCAAGGAAATTGTGGGATAACATATCTTATTTTATTGTGTAAAAATGGATTGCAAACTGTGAATAAAAGCAAAGAATTACGTTCGAAACAAACAGTTTAAGGGTTTCTTCGCGTACGATGGTACAAAACAAACATAAATCACATTTCAACATACAACCATCAAACAAACAAAAGCGCTTTTGGCTAAGTTATTCAAATGGAGCAAATAAAATGTGTTGTAAATTACAACATAAACAAAACCGTTTCAACCGGTTCCGTTTGACAGTTACGTCAACTGGTCGCGCAAGTGTGCACGCACACACATTGAGAAATGCTGTGTGTAAAAAGCAGGAGCTGAAGAAAAACCATTCGTTGGTTCGGAAAAACACTGTGCGAAACCGTGCTTGTGCTCGTGGGTCTAACGTTTGTGCCAGTTTTCAGTGTAATTTCTTCAAGTATGTTTTCTGAAACGGTGTAGAAACGGTTACTAACAAATCGTAATATATTGTGGAAGCAAATTAAGCTGTATTGAGTTGTGTTTTGTTATGGCAAATGGTTAAAAATCGTTTTTTTTTTCTTAAGGACGGAATATAAACATGTGGTGTGACTCCTATTCTGAATACTGGTCCCATAATTACCTCAAACACACACTTAGGAAACACGTTTTCCACAAGTCCTTACGGTGGGGGGAAAAGAAAAGAATAGAAGGTCATACTGGAACCGTGAAAAAACGGATACTCGTGGTGTGTATGGGTGTGTTGGTGAGAAGTCCTTTATCCTGTCTACCAAGAACACAGCCTACCTAGGTGTATTTTGAGTTTTGAAGTGTTGATTCAATCCGATTACCGAACTGTGTGGTGCGTTTTGAAGATCCCAGCGAAACGCGTATTCAAGGCGAATCGCACTGCTTCGATCGGATACATTTCGAATGCGAACAAAGCAGCTCTCAGTTTCAGTTTACCCATATGCAAAGCAACCCAATGCACGCTAGCAGACGAAGAGTGCGTGCGTGCGGTGGTGAAGCGAGAGGAGTGATCTAATAGAGTGAGAGAGAGAGAGCAAAGCAAGAGAAATCCATAGTAAACTGGTTAGATTTTCAGAGCACATAGTTGGTGATATTCGGTGTGTTATCGTATGGCGAATAATTAACGGCGACAATTAATGGATGGAGTGAGTCGACAAGTGTTTTGTTGGTGGTTTTAAGAGAGTCGTCTCCTGCTGGTGCCTTCCGTTTTCTTTTTCTTAAAGTGCTTTTCTATCTCGAGCCCCCTCCCGCTATGCATTTGGTTGTCTAACGAGCACGTTACGCGGAACCGCGCTGCAGAAAACGCGCACCGCATTGCGTGACATTACAACGTACACACACAAGCGTACGTACGGTGAAGGGAGAGCTGCTAGAGCGTGCATGTGTGTGCCGGTTGCTAAGCTAAAGCAGACGATTACAACTTTTTACACGGCAGAGGTCAGGGATGCTCAGCAGTTTCTATGGCCATGCGTGTGTTTGTGTGTTGGAGCATACTTTGAAGCCTAAACATGTTTTGAGGTTTGAAGAATTGAAGTTGAAGTTTCCGAATGTAACACATTACAACAACAGTTGACGGTGTATGGTTGGAATCGACTTTGCAAGTCGATCAGCTTCGTTCAGCACTTTTAGTGGTTTCCATGTTTAACTTAGCATATTTTATGGACACATTTTACATACTGCATATTTAAGAACCCCTGGCTGTCAAACGCCAAACCTTGCACAGCTGATGGTCACTGGAAGAGTTTGCGTACGACCAACCGGATAGGGAGAATGTAGGGAGTTGAAGAGAACTTAGAGGCAGCTGTTTACTTGACAACGTACAACTGTTGGGGAAGTCCAAGGGAGGAGGTCCCTGAGTTGCGTATTTCGGGGTGGAATCGGCACTTGCGATGTTTCTCTCCCAATTTTGGTTCGCTCTCTTTCGACGGTCATATCTCGAGGCCAGGCTCTCGCGAGCATAGGAGGCATCGGTTTTTTCGTTACAGCGCGCACTGATGAAATAAAATTCTATTTAAAATATGCTTGACCAACTTGGATTGGAATGCTTTGGTTAACGCAAAACGGGGATTACCATAGCCACTATACATCACGCGATGCCAACGAGTTTTCTAAACAGCATATGCTCACCAATTCAACGCAAACTGCCAAGAGTTTTCGCATGCTCTCCGGAGCAAAAGCTCGCCAAACACCCATCCAAACCACCCACCCGAGTGGGGTGCGTCGTCGTCCACGGTAACCAAAGTAGCTGAAGAAGATTCTCCTTTGCCTGTTTATTCACAGTTCTCGCGCTCACCTGCCGGATGGTAGGTCACAGCAACAACTTCAGAAGCCGCCGTCACTATTGCCTTGCATTGGCTCGAGTAGAAAGTGTTCCGAACAGTGTTCACAGTGCTTCAAAGTGAGTGAAGAGTAGTAGTTATCCAGTGGTGTAAAATACACCTGCAACAAAGTTTCATCCTTGGGAAGGAAATTCGTGGACGAAAGGTTCAAAGGTGTAGACCATCCTACACTAGAGCGGTTGGTTTTTTTTTCGTCTGATCGGTTCCGTCTGCAGGAGCCAACGAACTCATAGCTTCGATCCAATTCTCCTCGACCCTCGACCGTGTGTTCGGGAAGGGGTTGCGAGCCAATTCTCGTCCCGTCGGTTAATCTACGCCCCCAACTTACCCCAACCCGGAGTCCGGACGGTTCTGCTTCACCCAATTCAAACACCAGCTAAGGATGTGCCAGTTCAGAGTTTTCTAGCATCGTTCTACAGCGAAAGGAAAGTTTGTGTAAGTATTACAAATATTAATCGGGTGTTGTATTTTATGTTATAGCTAGTTCTTGTGAGTCGGTGCTTCTCAGGTCCTAAGACAACTGTCTCGTTTTTTGTTTTTAATCCAAGTAAGCTACTTGAACGTCACTTTATTTCAAGCACGAAGACAATTGTTTAATGGCCTGAGGTACACTCTAATTTCAGCTGAAGTCAAACTCTAGAGACTGTCGTAATTCCCTTTTGTATTTCTTAAGCCTACAATGGAAATCATTTCCAATTCCAATGAGCATGTACATACCACTGCTTCACCGCGATATCCACATTTGCGTTGGGCCTTAGTACGCCTTTCTATCTTCTAATGCTGTGTACTGCCGTCGTGTGCTTTTGAATACAAGCATCATATGTGGGGTACATATACTTCTGGTGAACAAGATAAGAGAATAACTGGTTCCCGTGGTTCTCTACCCCTCTACACCAAGTGGGGGCAACTTGCATAATTCGTCTCCTCCTGGTCCGTCTCGACCGGTTCATTTTATAGTGCAATCAAGTGTGCTAGCACACTCGTGTGCAACGAGTTCTAAACCCGCTCCAGTGCAGTAACAACGCCGTCAACAAAAACTAGTGCTACAAGATACACCCGGGGTGCACGACCTTGCCGACGTTGGCTGTTTGGTCTAGCAAATGTGAACGCGCGAATCGATTGCGCATGGATGGATGGTTTTGCGGATCGTGACGTTCTGCAAACGCTTCTTCACTGTCTGCCCCGAGGGTAAGAAGATACCGTAAGACATGGCCGTTCGGAGGCCATTCAAAGCGCGGAATTGGACGACGAACTTGACGAACTTCCTTATCGTCCGGAGCGGAGAGTCCAACCGTCTTGTTGGTGGGGATACGACGCGTCCGACACAACAGTGCCCGAATTCGATGCTCACATATGTGTGAAGTGGTGGTGCATACGTACCGCTTTGTTTTTGATGCGGAACAGAGCTTGCCGAGCTGGTTTTGAGTGCAGTTTTGTTGGCTTTGTTTTGAACCTTTGCCTTCTGCGTGCTCTGGTGGTCTAGCGTGAGTCATTATTGTATCTGCGCCTTGCAACAAGTACACTGAAGTGGTCGATTGTACAGTTTGAAAGGGAGCTGAAGTTGCTATAAATGGTAATGCTATGCTAAAACTGGCGTAAAGTTTTAGCAATAAAAGAACGGAAGCAATGCTCAACCGGCACAATTTTGAATACAGACAGAAAATGACAGATTTTTTTCTTTATTTCTGCAACTACTCGTTGTTTTACAAATCTTTACAGTTTTTGGCCGTTTCTGAGCCTAGAAAATAAGCTGCTGTCTTAGTTCCAGAGCGATTGGAAAAGGCTATACAATTCTGCTCTCTAAATCCTTTTTAGAAGTCCAGTTTCCACCAACTGCGTTAGCCGATCTTTTTGAGTGACAGCTATAAAGCCATCAGGCGATTTCTGTTGCATTTCAAATAGCTACAGCTCTGTCAGGAGGCTAAAATTTGTCCCAAAAAATCGTGCCTCACTATTTCTTGCTTCGCTCAGAGACAAAGCCAGTAAGTGATATGAACAAACTTTCAATTGCAGTTCCTCAACTTTTTTTGTCCTTAGTTGTTCAACTGATAACGTTGTAATTACTTTGTCTGTAGATAAAAATTGCATGATAAAAAATCGAAGAACTCCTGGGTAAATTGTTAGGATACATGGATAATTCATTATTGGACATCATATCGCGACGTATGCTGTAAAAACAACGTTACTGTTACTTTCGTTTTTGTTGAGTCTGCGCTTTTTTTCCTGTGAATTTGTCCTAAGAAAACTCTTTAAATTTCACCATCTTCATCCATATTGAATGTCAACTTGAGAGTCTAAAGTTCATTCCGAACCTTATTCCGAGTATCTTACAAGTCTCCACAGAGATTGATTTTCAAAGCATCAATCGATATTATACAGTTGTGTTAAGGTAGGTTCAGTGGTGGATAGCCTGCAGCAGGAAACAAAAAACCACCTACAACAAATAATCGAACGACTGCTGTTGGATCCTCTTCTTTCCACATCGTTTGGCCACAGAACCACATCGTTTGGCCCCAACATTGGCAAACGTGTTGATGTTTTAGATGGCCAACTCAGTTCGTCCAATCTATCGCTGGATCGTAAAACGAAAAAAAAAACGCTCAAAAAGACAAACACACAGCTGCACGTAGAGTATGACGCTAGCACAACGGACGCTGTACGGTGAATCCTCCTCTCGAAAAAGCACGTACAATCTGCAGTGCCGAGCAACATCCGCAGACACAACCGAGCTGCGCTGAATTCCACTTTATCTACTCTAGACTCAGGCTCATGGGCTCGTCCATTGTAACAAGTGTACAGACAAAAAAAAAAAAAAAGAAATCTTACTACGACAACACAGCCTAAAACAAGCAATTTTTTGTGGTTTCGAGCTACGACACAATGTTTAACATGGCCCCACGCCGAAACGATGCAGTTCGCAACATGTTGTCCCGCTGGTCGACCGTACAGCGGGTTTGTTGGCATAGGTCCAAAACTGGAACTGCTTGCCATTTCGAACCGACCGTCGAAAGGACATTCCATTCGGCTGATGCATTCTGGTCCCATGCTCACCATCCCGTTGACCTAGCGTTAAAATAACGGAACAACGTCCTTTGCCGCCGGCTTTTGCATATGACCTTGAGTGGTCGGTTGATTTATCTTGTGGCTTGTTTTCCTTCCAAACGCTGCGTAACAACGGTGTGCTGTTTGCATTTCCTTCTATATTCATGAGATTTATGAGGTTTGTGGTGTAACTTTTTTTTGCAGTTTTTGCTTAAAAATTGTTCTTGTTTTTACTTTGAGAGTAAATTTATGTACTGGTGCGTTACACTTGTGTGACTACAAATGGTTGATAAAAAAGTTTGCTTTTGTTTCCACTAAAATTTGCTCGAATACTTGACGCATTATAATAAGCGAGTAAACATACAATAAACACCACTGGATCACACGTGCCGGAGTGTGAAAAACGAACCGCATCGTACCATTAACGATAAATGTATCCTTTAGTGAGCGTTTATATTCGACTCGCTCGTTACGCTTTTCCGCGTGTAACGGTGGGATTTATCTCGTGGTTGCTGGCGAAGGTTGAATTTCAATGTTTTCAGTGGCCCGTAATGAACGATAAGCGGTTTTTAACGAAGATAAACGGATTAATTTAAGAGCAAATAAAAATACACACCTGACCACGACTGCGAGACAAATCACGGATATATGCATTGGCCACGTGACTGAGTCTAAACGAAGCTGCCAAATGAAGGCTCGGTGATTTATAAGTTAAGCATGAAATATGAGAGCTTTTTTCCCTTTTTTGTTCATTTTTTCATCAAAAGCTCTCGTTTCGTATGTAAAATTTGTTATTCAATTTACTTTTTCCGCTGTTATCAAGGGTTTCGAAATAATTCCCTACCTTGTGGTTCTTTATCTCTGTTTATTATCCTGAGAAAAACTACACATTCCAGGCACATTGTTGTTCATTTCGTGTCCGTGAAGAACGTAAATGAAATAGAGCAATCAGCATGGAAATCGGCGTGCACCAGAATACTGTGCCGCAAGCGGTTATCACATGAAATCTCGGTTGTTCCCTTTGTTTCCCATGTGTCGTGCACTCAAGCAGGTGTAAATAACATCACCCACCGCTACTGTTCATCCAACCATCCGCTTCCGAATGCGGAAAAAGCGGCGGATGCTGTTCCAAAGCGCCTGTCATCTCGACCGAAGCGAAAGCTATCTCGCTGGATAATTGTGTACCAGATAATGGTACAAACGCGGATGGGGTTTTCCCTGATCGTTTGACACACCACACGTAACACCGATGGTGGAAAACTGTTTCCGTCGAAAGGCGCGTAGTCTGCGGGCATAATAACATTCCACTGTACCGAATTGTGCAGAGCATTGTTGATGTCAATGGCACGCGCCAACTCGAACGATGATCGTTATATGGGTGTGCTAGGAGGGATGGGGATTGGTAAACATAAACGACTGTATCGTTGGGTTTTATTTCCAATTTTACGCTTTCATTCCATAAGTTAACATCAACAAGTCCCTAAGTATTCTGCTTGCTTTTATAAGACTGGTTTCGTGAGCAAACTTCAATCGATCGAAGTATTGCATTAGTAATCGTTTGTCACTGGGAAACTTTTAAAATATTTCCATGATGTATTCTGTTCTTAAACTTTTGTAAAAGTGTTTGAAAAGAACTATAAAACTAATTTAAATAATGAGAACAGAGCAACAAACATAAGCGAACTATGCAAATAGCGATTCGGAACGCTTGTCCACCCGGCTGGTCATCATTGTTACGCATGACGGTTTACGCGCTGTGCTACCATCTGCTGTTTGTGTCATCGTAACACTCAGCAAATAATGGACCCGACCGTTGAGTTTTTGGATAATGAAACCACAAAAAATAAACACAACGAACACTCCACACCTAACGACGCTTCTGCTGGAGCAGCGTATTGATTTTTATTTATTTTACTATTTTTACCAGTTCGTTGAAACTAACGCGATAACGGCAATGGCGCACGCTTTGCCCCATCATGCACTACCGTGGACTTTCCTTCCTTCCTTTCCCAGGGCGATGCACTATTTATGTGCTGTGGTCAGGTTAATTTATTATGCTCATGGCACCAAGTCCATTGCAATGCATTGTCGAACCGGACAGAACATAAATTTCGGATCATTCTGCGCGAGTCTATAAACGGTTTGCGGTTTAAGCTTTTGCCAGCTCGAGTGGTGTAATAATGTATTCGAATAGATACATATTATGATTTTGAATTAGCTGAGGCATGAAACCTATCATTATTGTAGTTGTAGAAGTCAATCTTTTTTTCCTATTCCCCTCAAACGTTATGTTGAACACATGATTCCTTCAGTATATTTCTTTTTGTCACGATCCTTCCATTAATCGCCATCGTTCATCAAACGCGAGGTGGCTTTTTTGTGTTCCTTTTCGAAAATAGCGAATTGATTTTCCCAACAGTCGAACAGTAGTGCGGTGGCGTTCATACCACAGCCGCCTATTAGTTTCGATCGCTTTCACTTCGGAAAAGCCGTCGAACAAAAGCCATTTTCGCGGACCATCAATCTTTCTTTCCCCTGGAATCGTTCGCCAAGGATCGCTCTATGCTCGTGTGTGATAGAGCGTTCCTTTCCTGTTTTCCTCTCATTGCTGTATCTATTAAAACCGCTCCTTTCGTCGGCAACATTTCAACTTGGACTGGCTGGCGTCACCTTTACTGTGGAAGGAAGGCACGTGCTGCGCCACGTTTGGCGCCAGCAATGAATGTGTTTATCGATGTCGCCGTCGTCTTTGATGCTGTCGTCGTCGCCGCCACCGTACTGGTGTCGATACGGCTAGAAGCTTGCTGTGGCAAACGTTGTGTTTGTGCGTTTTTTTAAGGATTAGTCATTACATCCTTTCGTTTTATGTTCTGTCTGATCATGTTTAAAAGGATCAAAAGCATGAAAATCATGTCTGATTGTCCTTCTGAATTGCAATGATTTAATATTGTCCTATTTTATCTTCGTTATAAGTATACTAATATGCTTTATATCTATGTTTCAATTTTCGAATCAAACTCAAGATGGCTTGAGCGCCTTTGAATATCGGTTAGCTACTGTTATCGATTTTGCAAGACGATAATCGATAGAGATGGCTTAATATCATTTTATTTTAAAGTTTAAACTATTTCAATACTTTTTTTATTGATTAGGGACGGCTTGGCCGTATTGCTAAACTATTTCAATATTTATTCTTTAAAATTTCCTTTCAAATTATAATTTTTGTTTGAATTAGAAAATTATTATTTCGTAACAATTTTTTTCCATATAATTCAGTTACCCAGCAACTTTTACGAAAGTATTCAAAAGCAAACGGTTAAAATAGGTTATGCATTTCTTCCTGCTCAGATGAAAATTCCTTCCCGGGCAAAACCGGCAAATCTTTAATAAAGGCTGCTATTTTTATGAAGCCCACCAGGCGGCTCCATTGATTTAGTCGATGGTTGACGGTTGGTGTCCTTAGCCGAGCGAGCCCGTAGCCCAGCGCTAAAAGGCACGTGCCTCTAGGTTAAGGGTAAGGATATTTCGTACCACCCGTCAAACGATCATTTGTCTCTGCCTCAACTATCCACACACACACACACACCCTTGTTGCAACCCCACCGATGGTGCGATGGAGGCGCATGATGGGTTTCACCGAACGTTCGTCGCCCGAGACAATACGAGAGGTTCAAGGTTTTTGTGAGGTAGTTTTGATTTTCTTTTTTTCCCTCTAACTATGCTTCCTCATTTCTTGAACACCTTCGACGTTCCGCTGCTCGCTCGCTTTCCCATACCGGCATAATGGAACACGTGTATGGTCGAGAACATAGGCTTTCTCCTGGTGTGTAGTATGCTCCTCACCCCGACAAGCCATTCCCTTTTAGCGGTAGAAGCCATGTCATGGGGCAGTTGGACTGGGCTGTGAACATCCGTGGCATGCTCGGTATGCATGTTTACGGGTATTATAAATACATTAAGCACTATCCCGGAGTAATTTATTGGACGGTGCCGGGGGTCGTCTAGAATTCTTCGGCCCTGCACGTGTATCAATCGATGCTAGTGAGAAAGCAAAACGGGTTGCGTTTTCTTTTTTGTTTTTTTTGTCGCTCGTTTTCGAGCGCTGTTATGCAATAAATTGGATAAATCTATAAATCGTATACATAAGTAAGCCGTATCATAAATAATATGTGGAAGAAAAATGATTTAATGATTGTACATTTGTAACTAGTTTTCTAATAATTGCTGTTGTTTTTTTTTCTACGTAAGAATATTTTATGACTCAAGCTACAAAGCTCTAAATGCTTTAAAATGCAAATCAAGCTAGCGAAAAATGGAAGAGAAGATGACAGCCGTAGAAATTCCTCTTAATTGATTCATTCGTTCACGCCGATCATACGCTGCACTCGAACGTGAATTCATTCGGCGATCACACACCAACCCCGGCCTGTCACTCGGAATGATCATCGTGTTCATGCATTAGGTTGAGCGAACGGCCACCCCGGTTCAGCTGATGAGCGGTCGGTATGGATCGGTTCCGTTCCGAGCCGTTGAAGCAGTTCAGCTTCCGGCTTCGAAGCTGCCACATCCCAAGCAAGTTCTCGGTCCGGCTCGGGAAGCAGCAGCAGCAGAAAAACCTTTGTCCGGCACAATGACTCGTTAGTGCAAATAGTGCAGTTCGCGTGCGGGCAAACAGACATCGTTAAATCCCCCCGGTGGTTGTTTAGGGTGTTTGTGGTACGATTGCGGACACAAGATGTATCCGTCCGGTGCTCTTTGTTGCTGGTAGCACTTTTCTCTCTTCCTTGTTCCGCTCGATTTCTTCCGAGCGGTTTGACGGGGGAGCGCAGACGGGTTGGAGTGCCGTAGCAGCAGGTGGAGTGCAGGTGGCCCCGGCTATAACATTTCGGGAGGGGTTTTGTTGTTGTTTATAATTACCCAATCGATTGCCGTGGAACCATGTCAGGTTGTGTGCCTGCCAGCAACGGGTTGGCCTCACACAAACCAAACCAGTCGCTCAACAGTGTGCTTGCTGTGGGGAGGTGTTTGGCCTTTGCGGTGTTGCCGTTTTTGCTTTATTTGTGGCAAAAGGAGTGCGAAAAAAAAAGAGACACGGTACGATATTTTTAAAGAACCAAAACAAACCACCGTGGGCCACGCACGCGCGTCACACGGCACGGTTTTTGGGTGGTGTGTACGGGCTTAGTCCGCGCTTTCGTTCGTGACCTTTGCAGAAGACGCTGCAGCGCCCTATACGCGTCCGATAGTCCGTGCAACCGGTGGATGTGATTTCGTCGGTTTGTTTTGTTGAATAGTGATGCATTCCGTCCAAGAAGTGAGTTAAAGTGTGCGTACGTCGGTGCATCCCTACCACTAGTGCATGTGGAGCAGAATAGTTGTCGCCGAGTCGGCTGTTTGCACTCTTCCTTTCTAGCCACGACTTTCACCCATGCCGGCGTGGAAAGAAAACGAAAAGATAAGAGCTAGATGATAACACGAACGTGTAAGAGGCTGCCACATTCGCAAGGTTGCTGGTTAAAGGAAGTAGAGCTCTCTACGTCCATTCGAACGCGTAATCGGCAAGAGGTTAACTGTCA
The DNA here is from genome assembly GCF_013141755.1 of Anopheles stephensi. Taxonomy (NCBI): domain Eukaryota; kingdom Metazoa; phylum Arthropoda; class Insecta; order Diptera; family Culicidae; genus Anopheles; species Anopheles stephensi. Next base: position 76,191,636 of record NC_050202.1, on the reverse strand, counting down.
TCACCGCCGTTCAAGCGTCATTCAAAGCCGGCTTCTGGAAGTGTCCGACCGGTGGCATCATTATCAGTGTAGGATGATCTAAATACGGCAGAGCAAACCAATCGTTCCGGTTCGGCAATCGGTGTGTAATGCTCCCGGTAGAGCGTCACCGGACCCACATCGAAGGGCTGCGGGTGAATTAGTTGTACGAGCGGGAGAAAAAGAGCATTCGCTCACTGCGTGGTGATTGGTTTGGCGTGTGTTTTTGCAGTGATACGGTGCTTTTCGTGGAACCAACTGATGGTGGTGATGGTTTTTCCAGTGTCACAAAATATTTAGCAATAGGTGGTGTTTTTGTGAAGGACTGTTTTGCTGTCGGTGATACTACGACGGCGGTTTTTTCTGTGATCTTTAGCGGCTAGCAGCGATGGTGCAGCGTATCATGGTAATAAACACAAAATAATTGAGCTTCAAACTTGATTGATTTCCGTTAATTAACGACCAAAGTTCAAAGCGAATAAACATTTTGCAATTGTTCAATGGGAGTTATTGGTAGTTACTTTGTTCACATAAAATATTGACTTGAGTGTACTTTTAAAAAGGTGGCATTAAATGGCTAATGAAGCATTAAGTTATCTCAGAACTGATCGTTAAAGGAACTATCAAGCATCGTTATTCACTGTTCCTCCGATGCTTTCGTGTAAACAAAACGTGCAAATCAAGTTGACCGTTTGATCCATACTGACCGACCACTGTTTGCTTTACAATTTATCGTAATAAAGACGATTTCTCAGTGAATTATACTGCCCTTGTGAGCATTTCTTACGCTAGGCTAATTGTTGAGCAAATATAATTTAATATACACATTCTACTGACGCTGCTTTGTGAGTGTGTTTAATGTGAACACCACTACAAATGGAGTTGAAAATTGGAAGAATAATATTTTTCTCCTATTAACTTCCTAAAAAAACATTCATCACTACCTCCAAAGTTATCAATAAAAGTCTCGAAATATTCTTATTCTTAGAATGGAAGCAAAGTAGACCAACAAAAACAGGTCGCCGAAAGGATATTGTTACCACACGGGCAAAAGGAACGTTTATTATACATTCCTCATACCTATGCTGCTTTGCCCTGTTTTGGTGCCATTGTTACACAATTATAACGCCAATCAGCTCGGACGTAATGAAACATGAGCCACATGGGCCACGGCTAGACGACGGCCCAGAAAGAATAACTCGTTGCGTTGCTGTGCTGTGGCGAAGTAATGGAATTCTGCCGAAAGCAACTTGATATGCTGTCTGCTGTTAATATCGAAAAGATTCATATTTTTTTACCGCACACAAACCGCAACGGTTGAATGTTTCATGTTTCATGTTTGTTTTTTTGTTGCTGGTTGCGCTCATGAAAGCGAAAAGTGTATCACAAAGCAAAGGAAACCTACAACTAATGGGACATTATCTAGATGATAATGGCAAGAACCTTCGATCGTTGATTAATGGATCGGACTACACCCCGAAAGGGAGAGTTCTTCTTTTCATCCCCGGCAAAAGACACTGTTTTAATTTGTCACCGAGGGAACGATTTTTCCACCTAATTACACTTCAATTCTGTGTCGCCGGGCAGAAAGGCAATCTCGAGGATGAAACATTGCTATCAGCGTGTTACGCTACCGACCACACATTTTGCTAGTCAGCTGACCTACATTTTCTTCGTTCTTGTGTGATGCGTTTGTGAAGCGTCCAGAAGTAAATCTGTGTCACAGAGACCGGTTAGGGATGCTCGTACGGAATCAATGTTACGCAGTGGACGGTGGAAGGTTTTAGGATTAATTTATCATCCTGCAAAGAAATGCAGTTGCAATGGGAAGTATGCGGAAGGATAAATACTTTGACTTGTGGAATCGTAAAAATTGTTGGCGATTTATGTCACCGCAACGAATTTCTATATCAACAAAAAATCTTTTGATCACATTTTTTGCCCTCTCATCTTATATGCAAAGCCATTTTATGCTTCACATGCTTCACGGTTTATTTACTCAAATCCATCCCGAACGCATACGCAATGTTATTGTTTGGTTTGGAGCTGTGTGTGTTTCCGGTTGACCGAAGCTTGGTTGGTGGCATATTTTGTTTATAGCACAAGTAAAGAATGCTGCTCAACGGTGGATCAAGATCTCCCCAACAATGTTCATTCAGCCCAATGCATCGCGTCGCTTGAATGCATCATGTGTTTACATCAAGCATATTTTCAAGTGTGCGCATTATGGTGTGGAAGTGAAATGAAGTAGAAACATTTTAAATCAAACGACCGGAAATGGATGTACGATTGGAAGCACTTTCTTCTCCGAGATGAAGACGTATAAAAGTAAAATAAGTACAAAGTAGCACCGTGATGGATGGATGCTCGGTTTCTTTGGCCTGGCTACGTACCACCTAACTTATAATGGATCAAACAATAATAACTAAGCTTGTTTCCTCTAAGTTGAGATTCTTCCTCTCTGTGAAATATGGCCCGAAGGGTGGTTGGTTGAGATGCTATAGTTGAGGAATTCTTTACTAGCTCGGCCATAAAGCAGTGTGCATATTGGTGGATGCAACCCAGCAAACCCCAGGTGAATGTCAGTAAACTTCTCGGCAGCACTCCGGCAAGAACGTTCTGTGTAGTTTTAAAAGAAGCCCCAAACACCGAGGAGCAACATATAATGTTACTGAGGAATGCCAGCAATTTCGATAGTGCACAGCCATTTCGCCGGCCGGGTCGAAGGTTGTGTTAATAATTTATTATGGCTATCCTGCTGTAAAGCTATCTTTCGCACCGTTCGGTAAGGCTAAACATACGGTCCATAGTGTGAAGGGATATGCACGTGCCCGTCGTGGCAAAGTTTGTGAATTCTTCTACAGGGTAGCGCTTCTTGGTGCGATGCAACCTGTGCAGCAAACTGTAAGCTGCTCATTTTGCATAATTTAAATTTAAGAACATTTTCCGAAGCTACCGACTGAAGCCGGATGAAGATGAAGAACTCCGCTCGCAGCCATTCCTTCGGGAGACGGAAACTGGTACCGCGAGCTCGTTCGCTCGCTATGAAAGATGCAACCGGAAGCAACTTTCCGTCCCGTTGCGATCTAGGTCAATGGGCTTATCCATCCGCTGCTTACTCTATTTGGCTAGTGACATTAGCCGATGCATTGTAGGCAGGTGCAAATCGGGACTCTGTGGAAGGTAGTTCCAGGGTGTTTTTTTTCTCTACTGACACACACAAACACACACCAGGAAGGCATTGTAGTAAAATTAGAATTTCCAGAGAATATCCACAATGGGGTGCACCGGGTCGTTCTCGGTGTGGGCTGATAAATGAGCAACCGGGCGAATAGATGAGCGTGTATGTGTTCCATGTGTCCTTGCAGGACTTTCGGGACAGTACGGAACGTATTCTCGCCAGATTGGAGAAGTACAGGGGGGGGCTATGGTGCTATTTTTAGTCGGCAAGCCTTTCACTTCGCCCGTTTCCAAAGTTCGCCATTAGCTCGGTGTCATGCCCGGTTCCGGTCGTGTGTGGCCTCCGGATCAGTCTGAGCAAGGAGACCCACTTCTAGTAATCAAAAGGAAAACTTTCCGCAAATCCATTCCCATCCATCCCATCGTGTTCGTGGCTGCCAATGCAAAGGAAATGTCTGCTTAATGATGTTTGATCGTTATGTGTACTGAACCACAGGCATAGAATCAATAGCAAACGCCTTAAGGGCGAGAGTTCGAGAGATGCCGGACGGTTCAATTTTATCAATAAATTCTATCGTTTTTCATTGTTTTCTACTCTTCCTTCTTTGCTGAACATACCGAACAAATACTGTACGCCCCAAAACACAAAACGAGGACCTACCGTAGGGGCTTCACTTTTTGGGATGTTTGCCAACCTGGCACCACTATTTATACGCCACTAAGGTATTGTGTGATAGCGAACCTGAAGGGAAAATTCTCGAACAGCAGTAAACACGCTTTGCTCGTTTTCTATGCAATTAGGTTTGATTAATTGGTGCAAAATTTTGGCTGGAACACCAGCGCACCGGCTTATCGTAGCACGCGATGCGAATTGATGATTGAATACAATATCTATCTGGCACTATCATGTAAGGAAGGATTTTACCAGGCTTACAGCTATGATCGATTACCGTTTGGAAGGATGCAATTATCTTATCTTGACGGTGGTATTGATGTGATTTGCAGAATGTCCTATTTTTTTTTTGACTGGATTGGACCAGTTTTGAATTTTATCTCACAACCAACAAAGTCTCCAGCGCTTGGTTACTGCTAAATTAAGATGATTCGAATGGAAACTACGAGAACACTATTTTATTGCTCACCAGGTTAGCCAAGGGTGGGTGCCTCAGTTAACGAATTAGTGGAAATGTTTTCCCCAAAAATCAGTACGATGTCCTCGATTCTTGTAGGCGCCAAAGAGCCTGAAGACTGTGGCTGGAAAATAAGTTTGTGATATTTTGGGACGTTTGACCTTTGATTTTCTTCTTCTTCTCGTTGGCTTAACGACCTTCCTGCAGGGTCATGCCGACCAATGATATAATTTCTTAGCTGCTCCTTAGTCCGGACCATCTCATAGTTAGGATATATTCGGAGCAAATTTCAACCTATTCTTTTAGCTTTTTTATCGATAATATTTCTTGTTAAAATGGTGCTTATAAGTATGAGCGTTTTAAAATAAAAGGATTGTATTTGAACAACGATTCAAAAAACTAAAATCATTCATTCCACTAAAGCAAAACATTCACCACAATCAGCGCCAACGCCATCCGAGCAACTGATCAGCTGATCGTAGTGCGCCTCAATATTCCTTGGCCGACTGGCGATCGGACGTTTGACAAACAGATGACATTATCATTTTTCTGTCACGTTGCATCACTTGCCTCTCGCCGTACATGTGCATTGTAAGGTTAAATACACAAACAACAAGCCTTGTGGAGGAACACCGAAGCAGGCAAGTGGACTTGTGGAGAGATTGGGTCTCACGGAGTCTCGGAGGCTTTCTTCAAACAGTCTTCAACGTCAAAGAATTAATGTTAACCATTTTAGACGTTTAAAACCTTCACCAGTGCTTAGTGAAATACGTTAACAAGCTGAAGAAATTTTCATTCCATTCAGTTCACCACGGTGGACCGCGCTTGTTCATCAGCACGCCAATCCGTTTGTTGTTGATGCACCATTGCGTCAGATGAATTATGCACCGTGTTTGTCGCTTGTTTACCGCCGTTGATGGTGGTGAAATTTTCCGACCAAAAATCATACGATAATGCAGCCGGCAGTCTGTCTGCGTGTTTGTCCGAAGGTTTTGTGCTATTTACCGTTGATGATCTGCGGTGTATCAAAGCGAAAATGAGGTGGGGGAGAGTTCCAACACAACCGAACCCAAGCCGCTATGGCGAGCGTTCTAAAGAAGCGTGCAGGCAGGGCCCGCCACCGTACGTGTAATAATGTGCACGTTTTTTTGGGGTTGGTTGTATTTTTAAAATTTATTATTTGCCGGTTCATGCAAAGGATGCTCACGTTTGCCGAAGATTTGTGTGTGTTGTTTTGTTGTTATCCACACAGCTTCGTTTTTATTTTGTTACTGCTAAGGTGAACACAATTATGGGGACGAACGGGCTGAGATTGGATTGCATTTGGTATGATTGTTATTTTTACCCTGGCCCCATCCCATTTCGGTGCTGCCAACGCGTCATCCGTTGGAAAACATTTTATGTCTTCGCACAATCAACAAAAATCTGGCGGTGCACTACTAGGGGCTGAAAATAAGCACGCTGGCCAAGTTCAAGGGCGATTCGGTTTGGTTTGCAGTAGCGGCAGGTGACGGGAACTATTCGCGTGCACACAACTTTGTAGCGAATTATGCATGGGTGTAGATCCAAACGGGTTTTACGAGCTCATTTCGAAAAGGCGCGAACTATTACTAATGCAGTGCTCAGTATCTTCACACGAGCGACATGAGTAGATTGAAGCACACCGAACCAACAAATCAATGCCGGAAGATTGGACTCAATCTCGCTCTATCGCTCAGGACCAATTCCATCAGCTGGCCTATTCCACGATGTAGTCTCGCTTATCTCCACCATACGACCAGCACCAACTTCTTATAGCTTCTTCTTCCAACTGTGCAGTCAAGTTTTTGGAAGCGTTGGTAGTTCTCTCTGCCCATAGGAGCACAACATGATGACATGCGTTCGTCGTCTAAACGCACATGTGTTGATTATGAGAGAGCCCTATCAGCAACCACCGTAGACTACACACAATGTCGAGGGACGGCTTGCGACAGCAACTAGCCGCCATTGGCCCTCGTCGCCACATGCCACAGGAGGTGTGTTTGAAATGAAAAATGGCCAGCAAGCGCAAAAGTCGTCTGCCGTCCATGACCCGTAACGTAAACCGCACGATTAGGTAACACAATCGTGACGTTTTGCGGGACCTCCCATGCCAAAGAAGTTCGTGACACGTGAATCGATTCAAAATCGGGCGCGAAACAAAAAAAAAAACGAGAGCGAAAAGGTCATCGACCCCAAGTCAAGGCGAACGTGGTGCGCGAAATTTGCGTCACAATTAACGCATCGGAGCATCAAGGTCACCCGGAAAGGGTCTCGAACAACGTGCTTCGAAGGGTAGCTTAGTGTTCCAGCTTTTGTGGGTCACTTTTGATGTTCGCTCACTAACTTTAATAATAGTGTACATTTCACCATCAAACCGATAAAATTTCTGATAGTAATCCGACCGTTAAGGGTAGATGATAATACGGCTAATACTGACCTCAACTACTTCAGCCCGGCTTCACTTCCAGAATCCGGTACTCTGCGTATGCTTGATAGCGTTGGACCGGCTTTGTTACTAGGGGGACTTGGCTTCCCTGTAGATAAGAAGCACGCCGATTGGGGTTAGAGTTGTAGTAAGGTTTGATTTGGTCCAGGAAAAAAGAAAAGGTTACTCTTTCAACCTTAGTACTAGTTTTGTGCGAACGTGTCACTGATTTGCTTTGAAGGAGTGTCGTAGGTTGTTGCGGGAAGGGGTTGGGAGAAAAAGTCTATTATTGTGTCTTATCTTTAGGACCCCAATAATTTGACGTGCTCAAAATCAATCAATTTACCGTGGCTACGAGCCAGTGATTTGAAGATTCGGAAAGTATTAGGAGATGATAAGAGCAGCGATATGTAGTGAGAGAGGCCTGATGTTGGACAGGCTTTGCCTGACTCTTATCGCTAGCGCTAGGACCGCTGGTTCTTCTGATGCATGCCGAAATGATCCTCTAACATAAGAGTGATGGTTGAATGTGAACCACTATTTCGTTACGCACCTGTTTGACCTAGAAACGCAGTTCACCAGACGAGGGTGTCGTACTGGTGCTGATCATCGGCATGCACAAAGCAGCTCAGCTACATCAGTTAATCACACCAAACTGCAAAGTGTTTGCTGGTTCGCACTTATTCTAATTCAATCTAGCTAGGCATCGTGCCCGTACCACTTCTCGCAGCCTCATCAGGCAATCCGTCTGTCGGAAGCAGCTTTTGTGTTTCAATCTCGTTCAATATTGGTGTCCGTGCTGCATGATGCCGGGATGCGACACTTGTGCGACTCGGGCCCATAGTAGTTTGGCGTTGAGCCACGGTTTCATTCCCAGCGATTCCGCAAAGGTTTCGGCCTCGAAAGGTCCTTCGGCGTGGTGATAGGATATGACATTCAGGCCAATTTGACTGGGGGCGAAGCGTACATTTGGTGAAACATGGAACGAAAGTAAAACGACGCACACGTGTTCCGTGCTGATGGGCATGGTAATGCGTCACGGTGTGTCGCCTCTGCCACATCGCACCGTTGTTCACTTAATGAAGGTGATTTTAATGTTCACTTGGGAAGGAAACGATGACAGCCGTTTTGTCGTTGCACCGGGGGCCGCACACCGGAAGCGAACTGGGCTGTACAAAGCATTAATCAACGGCAAGCTGCCCAGCGCCCGGTGTGCACCACGGACCAGGGGGTTTCTGTCAGCTGGGAGGATGATTGGTGATAGCTAGGCGTGATGCAGTGGAACAGTTTGATGGGCATGGAAATAGAATTTTGGTTTGTCATGTGGGGAATGTGGTCAATAATTAAAATTCCTACAATGCCACTGGTTATTAGAATACAAAGCATTTAAATATCTATTTCACGCGGTTTCAACTGTTCAGATCATCTCAAGTTGAAGATATTTCTTCTAAGACGTCTTTCTAAATAAAGGGATTGTGCAACGGTAAAATAATGTGACCTGCATATACCAGCGACAGGGGTGAATTCGTATTCTGTTCCTGTTCATCCCTTCAGTCCGTACCTGACATTGGGACAAAGTTGATTGGATGCAATTAAACAATTGATAGCAATGTGGGCGGGTCGATCGGTCCAGTTTGGCTCTATTTCTTAATTGCTATCGAGCTGGGTTCCCGTCACGTATCGATCGACGCTCGACAGAGATGCACGAAGAGTTCGAGGATCTTCCGAAGTGTTGATCCCCGTTTAAATTGTCAATTTGACCTAGTTGTCGTACTGCCAAGTGGTTTAATTAGTGTAGCCCTTACGCAATGTGCTCCGTAAGAGCACTTGCCGTCTCACTCAACCTAGAAATTCGATTCTCTAATGTTCCGGTTTGCTTTCCATCCCATCGTTACAGATTCAACGCATCGTACGGTATAGTATACGGATAAAACCGCATGGACGCCTTTTCAACGAAACGTAGGCAACATTACGCAACTGGCGGTGATTTTCACTCCCCCACGCCCTATTCTAAACAAGCGCAGCGAAGGAGAAATATTTTTTCCGAACAAGAGGTAAGTACGGGCAGTAGCACCTTAAGAGGAGGCATCCTGTTGTGCCCTCTGGAATCTCTGGTACTAATTATTGGTGCGTTCTGGTTCTCCGATCGATTGTAGGTGTTCCGCATGCTTGCCCCCCAACTGGATCCATTAGCGAGGCGTCACGATCGCCATAATCGGGAAGAATGGATATTATCCGAACGCCTGGAAATATTAATATTAATGGTAACGACGGCGGCGGCAGCAGTAGTCTGGAGCCGCTGTTACGCAGCCCGCAAGGGGCCAAGTGCAAGGACAATAATGGTGGTGGAAGCGGTCTGCGGCAGCACAACTTTCCCGACGATCGACCAGCGCCCGGTGGACGGAACGGCCTAAAGGGTTCCACTGCCTCGCCCGGATCGGCAGCGTCGGTGACGACGCCCCACCGCCAAACTCCACCCCAGTGCCCGTCGACCGATTCGGGCAACAGTTCGTGTGTGAGCAGTGGAAGTAACGGCGGTGGTGGCAGTAGTGTTGGTGGCAGCTGTAGCAGTGCTAGTGCTTCCGGCGGTGGTGGTGGTGGTGTAGTGGATGATCCAGAAACTCAAAAACCGCACCGACCCTCGCGATCATCGTCCGCGTCATCGCTCAAGTCGAATCGAAATATTTACGTGAACAAAACCTATGATGTGGATGATGATGCAGGAGGGCAGGAGGGCGGTGCAGTGCGTGCAAGTGCCGATACCGGTTCGGCTGTTTCGATACCGATCGATGAGGGTATTGACGTGAATGTGTCTATTTCTATGCGGGGAAAGAATGGTGGCGCGCGTGCTGAAGGTCCAGCTGCTAGTGATGAGCAGGAAACCCAGGAAGAGGAAGAAATAAAACCACTGCTGGAGGTTACGAACGAACGACGCAAGACGAAGAGCATCGTGAAGAGTCCCTCGAGTCAAAGTATCGGTGGGGAGAAACCGGTACGCCAGCTTAGTCTGCAGTTCTCCCAACCGGAGTCCGTAATCGTGGCCGAACGTCCGGTGCATCATGTGCAGTTCAGTAACGGGAGCAGATATGCTAACGTGCCCGGTGGCGAGGGCGGAGAACGAACGGCTCTCGTCGGTGGACCGTACGGCCAAGGGATCGGTACGGGTGCGATGGAACCGCAGAGTCCAGTTGGAAGCATCCTATCGCACGGTTCGGCAGCTTCATCATCTTCATCCGGTTCATCGTCGTCGTCGTCGTCGAACGAGAACAGTTCGTTGGGTGCGTACGCTGAGGCACGTCCGCCGGATGGTGGTTGGGGATGGGTCGTTTGCTTTGCCTCCTTCATGGTGAACCTCATCGCGGACGGTGTAACGTTCAGCTTCGGCGTGATGTACATCGAGCTGCTGTCATACTTCGGCGAAGGCAAGGGAAAGACGGCCTGGGTAGGATCGTTGTTTATGGCGATGCCGCTGCTGTGTGGTCCTGTCGCGTCGTTCCTCACGGATCGGTACGGTTGCCGGAAGGTGACGATTATCGGGTCGATTATGGCCTCGATCGGGTTTGCGCTGTCCGCGTACGCTACCTCGATCGAGATGCTGTACCTCACGTTCGGCATACTGTCCGGGTTTGGGCTTAGTCTGTGCTACGTCGCAGCGGTCGTTATCGTTGCGTACTACTTCGACAAAAAGCGCTCCTTTGCTACGGGTCTGTCGGTGTGCGGTAGTGGCATTGGGACGTTCGTGTTCGCCTCGCTCACGCAGGTCCTGCTGGACGAGTATGGATGGCGCGGTACGACTCTGATCCTAGCCGGCGTCTTCCTGAACATGTGCCTGTGCGGATTGCTGATGCGTGATCTCGAGTGGACGACACACAAATCGAAGCAGAAGCGTCGTAAGCAGCAGCAGCAACAAGCCGACTCGGTGAGCAACAGTACGAATACGGCCGGAGGCAACACGAGCGTGCTGATGGGCAACGGAGGTATCATCGATGGAGTACCGATCGGGGGCGCTATCGGTGGCAACGGAGGTCTCGTAGATGCAGCCAACGATCACATCTACGATCTGGATGATCCACGCCTCTTCAGCTCGTTGATAACGCTGCCAACGTTCCTACAAAATGGCAGCGGGCAGGATAAGATAACGCTAGAGGTTCTCGCTATGCTAAGCAAGCAGCACAACATGCACGATCACCATGTGCTGCAGAGTCTCCCGACAGCGCGGATGAGCAGCTCGCGAAGCTTTAGTCAACCGCTCTCTCCTCAGAGTGGCGAAAATTTGGCCGATCTTAAGGAAGAGCAGGAACAGCAGGATAACACCACAAAGCAACCGGCGACACCAGCGGCCGAGGACAACAACGACGACGACGGTAAAGGGCAGGAAGCGAAGGAAAGCAAGCAGGATGATGATGGCAGCACGGTGGTGCAACCGTCGCGTCACCGAGCAGCCGGCGGTCAGCGGTCCGGTGCAAGGGGACGCACTGGGGGTGCCACCGATGCCGACGGCGGCACCCCGTACGAACCGGGCACCGCGATGCCGCCCGTGTTCCTGCGGCGGGTGCACAGCCACAGCACGCGCGGTACGGCCCCGCCGTCCGCGGGGCCACCGGCCGCGACCGCCTCCTACCTGAAGGATCTGCGGATGCACCGCCATTCGCTAACGTACCGCGGTGCTATGCTGAACATTCAGCGCTACCGGCTGCGGGCCTCCTCCTGCCCGGACATCTACCGCAACTCGATGACGACGATCGCGAAGGAGAAGTCCGCCTGGTACCAGGGCGTGGAGGAGTTCCGAACACTGCTGGTCAGTATTCTGGACTTCTCCTACTTCTCGGACGTGCACTATCTGCTGTTTGCCATCTCGAACTTTCTGCTCTACACGTTCTACGACGTGCCGTACGTGTACCTCGGCGACAATGCGTCCCAGATCGGTTTTTCCCACGCCCAGTCGTCGATGCTGATCGCGATCATCGGCATACTGAATATGGTTGGCGAGGTAAGTTGGAAGGGCGCATTGTCCTGCACGTTGGCTGTAGCTTTTTGTTTGCATGGTTCATCAGTATAGGGTAGGAAATAACTGAGCACCTGTTTTGGCCATACGCTACTCGGCATGTTTTGAGTTGCAGTTCACATAGAGTTTGATATTAATTTGATCATACGTACATATCATTTGATGCATGTGTTTCGTTGCAAATCGATTGCAAATAGATTATAGCTGCTGTGGCGTGAAGTGCTTGGGCTGACCATGCTTTGAAGCGAGCTTCAATTGTTCCTCGCGCATTTATCATGAATCAAGTTAAAAGTGCAGCACCATCAAGTAGTGTTTGCAGTAGTTTGTTCCTGCTTTCCCAATTTTCGATGCTCTGTCGTCTGCAAGGCACGCTCTCGCTGGCTCTGGATTTACATTTTCCGCCGCATGCACCAATTGCTCGTTCTAAAATTTTGCCGACACGTCTCGGAATATACGTTCCTTTCGATATATCGAATTCCTGATGTACTACTGACTGTTGTGTGGTTTATGTTTATTATTAAAGACGTTGTATTTTTTTTCTAGAACAATGAGAAGCAATTCTTACTCCCAAAAAAAAAAAACACAAATTGAACCGCTCGATTCCGTCCGCAAGAAGGTTTCACATTGGACACTTCCCTTCCCAACCAATACCGATACTCTTGCCCGCTACTGCACCCGTTTGAACAGTGTGGTCTCTATATATCTATATCAGTGTCTATCTATTGTATTACCTTAAACATGCGTGCGTATGTGTGTGTGTGTATGTGTGTGCCAGTGTCGGACTACGAATTACGGAACTGAGCATTAGAACTCTAGTAGGAGCCTGGATTGTGGACATGTTGGACGATTATTTTAATACCTTTTATTGTCGTTGTTCCTACCTCTTCTTCATCGTACTTCGTTAATGGATGGGCTGCCGTTTGCTAGGTGGTGCTTGGCTGGATGGGCGATAGAAAATCGGTGAACGCCAACTACACGTACGCCATCTGTATGGCACTGTGCGGACTGGTGACTGCGCTGGTACCACTGTTTAAAGATTACACGGTAAGAAAGAGGCAACAAATGGAAGGCATTAAGCGGTTGAGTCCATTAACGGTTAACGTCTATTTCCATCTACAGAGCCTGTCCGTGTTGGCTGGTGGATTTGGACTGTTTATAGCAGCAAACTATTCATTGACCAGTATTATCCTGGTGGAACTCATCACGCTGGAACGTTTCACCAATGCGTACGGATTGCTGCTGCTGGTGCAGGGTGTAGCGAACCTCGTCGGTCCTCCACTAGCAGGTACATCTACTCGTTGCCGTATTTTTTTACTTCTTAGATATATTATTGTAACATCACTAATGTACAAACAATCATCTTCCTCCGCAGGCTGGATCTCCGATCTAACAGAGTCGTACGATTTGGCATTCTATTTGGCTGGCTTTTTCATAGTCATTTCCGGTGCCCTGTTGCTGGTACTGCCCACGATAATGAAGGTGCGCAAAATATTGGACAAACGAAGGCGCAGTTCCGCCCTTGCCAATGGTGGTGACACGATCAAGCTCAACAAAAAGGTACCTTGAATTTCGCACAAGATGAAGAGCTAGAACGCCCAAAGCTAACGGTCTCCATTTTGTTTTGTTTTGTTCTTTCGTTCCAGAATTCTTCCGCCAGCTGTCAGCAGAACAATAATGTCGCAAACAAGCCGGTCACGCTGGATCTAAAAACGACGTACGTCAGCAATGGCAAACGTATCGTCACGGGTGTTGATGCCAAGAATGGTTCCACACCGAACGGAGGTCTCACCAATGGCTACAGGATGCCCGGGGACGAGGGGGCCACAGTTTAGGACGTGTATAGACGGGATGCACCACAATAATGAAGGGGGCCGGCTAGCGTAGCCTAAGTACCCGACGCAATCGGTTTCTTCCATAACATCCCGGAGAGCACGGAAAAGCTTTATTACGCGTAGCGATATCCTCTACCACCAACCATCCGTACAGTGCGGAACACGTGGCGCTTTTGTTTTTTTTGGGGGAAAAGATTTCAGTTTTTAAGGATAAGGACTAAGTTTCCCTCGTTCGCGATTCTTTTGTCGTAATCAAGCTCGGCTAAGGCTAAACAAGACACCCGGCAGATGATGGTGGTACCTTGCGCAGCGGTGGAAACATATACCTCAGATTCACTGTACTACGAAACCATCAAAAGCAATGCAACATAATTTAGGGGAAGAAATCGAACTGAAAAAAGTAATTAAAATCCGCTTTCACAGCTATCATTTGGTGCGTGGAGACTCTGCTTTCCCCTCAAATCCTTCTGCTCTGTTGCTGTGCTGGAGATATATTATGTGAAATCTCTTCCCAATTCAACTCTGTATCATTTGGTTTGTAGAGAACGAAGCTCATAAAACTCAGCACCATTTTTAAAATGTAACACGCGGCTATAGGCACCCTATTTATACCGTCATAATCAATCTATAGGAAAACCTTGAACATGCAGAATGCAAATTGCAAGCTAATGATGGCTAATAACACTTTTGGAGCTATTTGCATTTTGGATCAGCTAAAATGATACGAGTACTGACACACACACACACGCAACACTGTAGAGATTTGCACAGAATTTGAAGTATCCAAATGGAAATACGCACTTGGTATTTTGCAGAGGAGTCTTGCGCGAGCCGGAACTACTAACGACCGCCCCAACTTCATGGGTGAAGTTGATTTCTTGTTTGAGTCCTCCTCCTTTGGACTGCGATGTGGCTCGCAAAGCAGCCTCGGAAACTCTGAAGTTTCGGCATACTCTGTAGTGGCATAGTAGAAGCGACATCCTCCGTATATTAAAGCTTTTCGACTTAAAATTTCTGAACAAAACAAAAAAAAGTTGGTGGCGGGTGTGAGTGTTTTTTTTGAGAAAACTTGAATCCTTTTTCCGTATTTACTGCAATGCGGAACACTCACGCAAATTCCTCGTACGCCACGTAGTGTGGCAATGAGTTTGGTTTGGAGCGTTTGAACGGAACACTGGGTGACAAACGACCTGAACCGCTTGGCAAACGTGCCAACCGGGATGGGGAAAAGGAAAACCATAATATATAAATATATTCATCAGCTGTGATCACCTAGTATATATAAATATTACCAATTAAACTAAAGCTAGTAAAGCGATGCTAATTAGACACAACATTACACTGTAGCCGAGTATTGAAAGACATATATAATACACACCCTGGACGGCACGAGGCGAAGAGGGACCGGTAACAAGATGGTTAGGATAGGGAACTATGCGACTAGCAGCGGAAGACGGCTTTGAGGAAGATGAACAAGATGATGGGTGTGGTAAAAGACAAGCTGTAAGTTGGTTTTTTGTTTTCCTCTGTGACAAAGCAAGGAACAACTTCGCGAATCGAATACCTGCTAGGTTATACTATTTCCGTTTGTTAGAGGCAAGGGGGTGATAAGAAGGTGGAAAAGAAGGCAGAATCGAGCTCTTATGAAAAAGGTAGAACTCAACCAACCAACATACAACGGGATCAAACTCTCAACGCAAGATGAGGCTAGCTATGCTCAAGCAAAAGTCGAGCGGGGTGGGGTAACATTAATCGGGTGGCGTGCGTACACGCGTTCTGCCAAAGTAAGAAGAAAGACAGGATGGTAGTTAAAAGGGGAAGGGTCAACAGATTTAATCGATCCATATATATATTTTTTATCATCTAAATAGTGTACTGCTTTGTAAACACTTTCGCCAAACTCACGCTCGATAATGGACAGTGAGCGGCAGGATAAACCGTTTTATGTTTGAAGCACATAAGTTACGCCTGGTAAGTTTTTGCAACTTTGTTCGTTCTTACAATCGTAATGGAAATAGAAACAGAACAACTTAAATCTGTATCATTTGCACACTATTTGAGGAAAGTCGTACGAGTTCAAGGGAAAAAGGGGCGATAGTCTGTTAACTTGAGCGGTACTGAGCAGACAGAAGGAAGGAACATGCCAGGAGAATTGATGGCTGCTGCCCCCATGTTGCGTTGGGTCCAATAGTTGGGCCCATCCGATAGCTGGGACGGATAGCTGGGGCTCGAAATTGGAAAAGGAAAACATTCATAAATGACACGTTACCCTAGAACATACCTAATACTAGTAATTTGAATTAAAAGCATGTGTTGTTTGTGGGGTCGTTTATATATGAACCAAATTCGAGTAATTCTAGACCAACACATACGCAGAAGCACACGCACACACAGACACACTTAATGATGGAAGGAACCATGTAGTAACACTTGCGATCCATAAGAACACTTACTTTCCCCTTTCTTTCGGAAGTTGGAATAAAGATATTGGAGGATTTGGAAGTGCAGAGTAGAAACATTTAACTACTAAAAACCTTCATTACAAGAGGGAAAGCGTGTGGTGTGTGTGGGTGTGCGTAGTAAAGATACAATTTTCTCGCTGTTAGGTACAGAATAAACAAAGGATGATACACACATATAGCAAAAACAAATTATAACGTGACAGTGGAAGAAGACAAATCTCTAAAATAATAAAAAAAAACAGCTCGTTTCAGTCGAATTCCGATAATGGTTTTCATGTTTCGTTTCGTCTTTATAGCTACGAAAGAATTTGCGTTCAGGAAGAAAGTTTCATCGGGGGTTAGCAAGTCTCACGAATAACTTCAAAGCTAAGGTGTTACTTGCTATCGTAATAAGGATATGGATCTGAACTACTGAGTGCTCAGTATTTTAATTAACGGTCTTGAAATGAACGAACCTTCAAAGTCATCCGTCGGCTCAACGATAACAAGGACATCAAGCACCGCCACGGCATAGTAGCTGAGGAGCTGATCAACGGCCACGAGAAAACCGCCAAACCAGGTTTGTAAGAACGACTGAGGTTTGATAGGGTCATCCGAGTCTCGGGGGTGGGAAATTTCGGCCCACTGTATTTCTATAAGTCAATCCTCAATTTTTGCATACGCTGATGACATGGTGATCCAAGCAAACACAGATCCTGGATGCTTTGGTTGATAGCATGTTATTGAAAATCAAAGTACACATTGGAAGTACAATTTAAAAGGCCCTCAACGAAGACAATTAATTTAATTCAGTGTCGATAGTTAAACTGAAAGGATGTGTAAAGGACAAAGTTTCTACCGTGCAAGAGTTCAAATAATTGAAGGGGGTAAATAGACATCGTTGGTTTGAGGATTGTGCAGTGAATTCAACATGTCATGAGAATGGTACCGATCAGGAAAATCGTAGTAAGCCTGAAACTGAGACGGAGTGATGGCGTTGATAGGTCCGTCAGTAAGGCCAGAATTTTAGATTGCTAGACGACTGTGCTAGACCGTACAGAGCGGTATCATGGACTTAGGTAGCAGACCAAGACCACCAAGCGGAAGAAGCGTCCAATAGCAAAGGAGGTAAGTGATAGTTGGGCAATTTCTATTTGCCTAACGCAGTGCCGCACTGTCTGCAGGCCCTCTATACTATTTACCACAACTGAAGGTATCAGGTAGGAGTTCGACATTTCAATTCTACCTTCATTAATATAAATTGAAATCTTGCACAGAAATTGTGGTCCCAGGGTAGAAATGAAGGTCATTTTAATTTCACCTCCATCAGGAATTTGGTACGAGACCACGGATATTACTATACTGCCATTTACAACGTGCAATTACAACTTTTTTTTCCTGTAGGTCCTTAACTTACTACGTTAAACGTCGGCCGAAGGTGTACATTCTAGGCAGGCAGGTGGCACTATGTCTCGACGCACAAACTAGGTCATTCCCAAGAACCAAAAGTAAAACATCAAACAAACCCCCTAAGAACCATCCCCTTCGGGAACAACCATCGCGATTGAGTTATTGCAACGGGGAGGTTGCACATTCCGTCCTCTTCTTTCACCTCAACACACACACACACGATGTGCCGAAATGCAGAAGTTAGTAGTGATCCGGTCCGTGGGGGTGATCGGGTAAAACAAACCCCCCCCCCCCCCCCCCTGCCCGGGTCGCGTTGATGCGTTGCCGGGACAGCGTTCCCTGCATTTTTTTTTCTCTTTCCGCGCCCTATTACAGTGCGGAAGTTAGGCGTGTGGTGTCTTCCCCAGCCATCCACTGCGCCGGTTGGGGGAGGATGGAACGAGATAGCACAAGTGAGTGTGTGCGAGAAGGAGCGAGTGTGTGTATGCAGGTTGCGTTAGGAATGGGGAAGTATCGGCTTTAGTCGCGCGCTGCTCGTCCGCCGGATTGGTAACGGATTTTCCGCCGGGATTCTACGGGTGGCTACCGGGTACGTTGTTGATCGGTGTTACTGTGATCCGCTGCTTAAGAGTGCGCCTGTTTGGTGATTAAAATTCGTTGTTCTGTCATCATTAGTGGTTTATATTGGTGCGGCAGCGGGAAGGTGACGTCTTGCCTAAGGGCCGACACGCAACGAAGGGCTGCGCGTCTGTCGGCAGCCAAGACAGACTCCCGATGCAGAAGAAGAATATGTTCCATTTTTGTCTTCTCGTATGCCTATAAATAGTTGACGCGTGATCGTGCGGAACTCGGTTCGTTTTTGGGTGGTTTCGAAACAAATTTTGTGGTGCGTTCGTTACGAGTCTTGCAGCCCGAGCTGTATGGGAGCTAGTTTTTGAACCTCCGAAAGATATCCGCTTTAGAATAATTCCAACATCCAAATGAGATCTCTAAGATTGAATGAATTACGTGCGGTAAAGTGACTTACAGATCGTAGCTTCCTTACTGAGTGGACCCTCGAGGGACACGCCTTTACAGAGCCCTACGGTTACCAAGGTGCCGGGAAAGAAAATTCCATCAGTTTCTTCCATCCTTCCGCCGCCGGATTGGTACGCCGATCGTACCGAAAACCGAAAATGTTTAATCAATCAAAACCATAGTACCGTGTCTGCATCCTACTGCACGGTGCGACCAGCATTGTTCGCCATTCTTGGTCGTCGTTTGGTGCGGGCGTCTTGGAAACCAAACCCCCCCCCCCCACCCCTTCCTTTCCTTTGGGGAATGTTTTCGCATTCCTTGCCTCGTCGATGCCTCGTGAATAGTACGGTAATAGTTGTTTTTGTTGTGGCGCCATTTTGGCCGATTAAGAATCTCGGGGTTCCTCGGGGAGGTGGGAGTGCTGTAGTACACTTGGTTGCGTCGCCGTCGTCCTGGGTGACGCACTGGGGTTGTTTTGCTGCCAACCCAACCCCCTTGGACCATCCATTGCATGAAATTACCACACGCGCCAAGTGTAATGGGCAGATTAATCGTTTCTAGATAACCCTTTTACCGACTCTATATCGCTTACAATGCAAAATGGATGTTACTGTAAGGATTAACAATCGCTTACACCTTGTAACTGCTTTCGCTTACACCTTGCCTTGTAACTGAGAAGAAAGGGCCATGAAATTGGTTCGCTATCACCGCGATCGACCAGCAAACAACACGCCCACAAGGACCATGGTGATGATCTACTTTTCACTAATGACATCTCCCGCTCCTGTAGTTCCCGGCCAGTACTGAGGTACTGTGGGCGAGAATGGATTCGTTCTAAAACGCCATTAACTTTTCGTTGCCTTTCCATTTGTTCATATTAAGCTTATGATTTGTACCTTTTGGCGGGGGGGGGGGTGGCTCGCTGCCTGGAGCTTTCTTTTGTCCCCTCCTTTTCACGTCATGGAAACGTGACGCACTCCCCGAAGCATACCGAATGCTACGTTTTGTTTATGTGGCCACATTGGAAATGTGGGGGAAAGGTTTGCCAAAAACTGTTTAACCTAGTTTTGGATTTTGTTTTTATCACCTTACAACTACGCAAAACAAAAACAACGACGCAATAACGCAGTAGGAGAGCAAGTGGTTAGTTTTAGCTTTAAAACCAATGGTTCAAAAATAGTTTTAAAAATAGGTATAAAAAATACTTCATTTGTAAAAATGCCATTGAAGGCTGATTTATTAAATGAGTAGTACAAGTGCAGTTGATGTTCATCCCCCAGTGGCCTTCGTTTGTGCCCTGCGTCTCTCGCCTTGCAACTGTTGGGGTCGACTCCAACCGGAAGGTGATGGTCGAATTGACCGTGTCCGGAAACAGTACAGTGCAGTAAAGGCAGGAATAAATAGATTACAAGCAAGAGAGAGAAAGAGAGAGAGAACGAACCGAAGGGGTGAAAAAGAGTTATCGTGTCCAATTCGTGCCAGGTCGTTGGTTCCAGTTCATTGGTTGAGGGTGGGTTTAGCAGGGCGTAGTGGATGTTGTTTAATGCGATTTTTTTAGAACTTAAACGCGCGAAGCTTAAACTTGGGGTTGGAAGGAACCGACTGACATTGACAATTCGATTTTTTTATGATTACCCGGTTTTTGGTTTTGTTTTGCTTCCAATTGCATCTAACTAATTCAATGATATCGTAACGAATGCACTGAGCTATTGATTTTAAATTTGTTTACTCACCGACAGAGTGGAGGCATTAAAAAAAGTGTTAATATTCCCCAAATTAAGAGGAATAACAGATCGACAGTGGAGTGAAGCGCATTATGCACATTTCTATGTGAAATGTTAATATGTGTTGTAAAAAGGGTGGTAATAAGAAAGCATGCAATAAGTTTTTATAAAGTGCAAAAATGATCATGTTGAAAGTGAAAGGCGCGAGCATCAATCTAATGAGTGTATAAAAGTGAAAAGAAAGAAATAGAGTGCAATTACTTCTGTAAATCTCCGAATAGAAGCATGTGCTTGTAAAAGCAACCGGAAACAAAATGAATACGAACAACAACGAGGGAAAGACAACAACTGCTTCGGTATATCGTTTGTTGCAGGTACGTTATAGAACTAATCTAAAGGTAATAAAATCCCTTCACTCTAAACCAGTCAGCCACAATAACTCAATTAAGTTTTGTAATGGTCCCATTTTGCATACGGCAACGCAACTAGTCAAACGATCATCAAAGTCAATCAACCAAAGCAAGGAAGTGCCTGTGTGTCTATGCAAATGCCTCGCCCAGTAGCAGCAGCCAGGAATGCGATCGATCTTTGACGTGGAACACAATCCATAAGGCCACAATGTACGTCTATGCAAGCTGACAAAGCCCGTATCTTGATCGTTAATTAAGATCCACTTATGATGTCTGTCTTCCCAGTTTGCAAAAAAGCAAAAAAGAAAAGTGGTCTCCCTCCAGTGCCTTGAACCGTCAATGACCTGTGACCGATAAGTAAAAATATTTCCGTCGTTGAGTGTGTACTGCAGGCACGCTGCGCTCTGTTTCCTGTGTTTGTGCCATGTGTTTTCACTCAAGTGAAAACAACACTTCGGGTTGCGAGAGATTAATTACATCCAGCGGGGAGTCGGATCGGTCGTTTGGGAGTCGTCTGTTTCTTGAGTTCTTCTTGAGAAGGGAATGCAATAAGGGCTTAGAATGTTGTTGGCTGAATAGGAGTTGATGCTCTGATGACTCTTACAGAGACGAAGAGGCCTAACAATTCAAATATTACTTCACTGTTCAGTGTATTGCATACTTTAAGGAGCAACTGTATAATTAACATTATCAATTCATTTAATTTATCCCTCTATTTTCCCCCGGCGTCTCTTTCAGAATCCGGCCCCGATATGCATGTTTTACTTTGCCCATCCATTTGGCATCGCTTCCCCAGCCAGCGGTGCGAAACTGGCCCAAGTTCGGGATAAGGCCACCAACGGATGTAAGGCACCTGTGGCGTCAGAATCGACCGCTGCCAAATGTACCAACGGCAACGGAACTGCGAATGGAGGGCAGAAACTATGTAAGCCCAACGGAAAGCTGACTACTGGTGACGGAGTGCGCAATGCTTCGAAACCGCAGCGAAAAATCAATGGACTGTGCAGTGGTCCGGTAAACGGTGACCCAAAACAGTGTCGCCAATCGCACCGGGAGCCACCGAAGCGGTCGAAAAAGCACCGAACCCATCGGAGGATTAGCAACTTTGAAAAGTTTCTGCTCGAAATTCAGCATTCGCACACGTGTGGCCGAGGCTCGTCCAAGGTGCGGCACATCGATCGGGAAGACCGGCTAACGCCACTCGTACCGTGGCCAAGCATTATCTGGAATCGAGATTTTCTCATCCCTACGCTACTGCAGGCATTGGCCCAGCAGCACGGTAAGTAAATTGGTGTTCTGTTTTGGTTTTTTTTTTATTGTTTGGTTCTCCTATATGAATAAGGTTGAATCGTCAATGAGTTCCTCAAAGCAGCGGAAAAACTCGTCCAGAAAATGGAAAATGAGAGGATTTTATTTTCACTCCTTTTTTTCCATTGGATGGGTATAACTCAGCACCACCGAAATCGTGATTCAATTCGGCTCCAATGGTACTCATTTCGGCTAGACTAGGTGAGAAGCAATGGAGCGGGCCATATAGGTACGCCGGTCAGGAAAATCCATGCACCCCAAACTGTGTGCGGCTCGTGTGAAAAAAATGTAAACAAAACAGCTGATGGGAAACGTGTTGCTAGCTTTTCCTCTCGCACGAGCACAAACACTTTTAGTTCGGGTATTTTCCCGCCGGAGAACGGCACTCGGCTGGCTGGCGGCACTCACTCTCCGTTTGGGCAAAGGTACGGATGAGATGCGATGAGTGTAAGGTTGGCTTCTACTGCTGTCAGTTAGTATCTGTTCTTGTAAGTAGTTTCAATTAATTAATTCATACATTTTCATCCAGATGGCGATTTTTTTCTTACTACCGGGAGAATTAATTTGGCAAGTTTTTTTTTTGTTTAATTTGCTAAATAAAGAATTGAATATTGTTTAAAAAAACTGTCTAAAAAAATTGTTGGATTATTGAATCAATGTTCATGCTAGCTATTTCCTCCTTTTTTATTAAGGACGGTCTGGCCGTAATGCTTCCTTCCTGCGTATTTTCTGCCTTGATCTTGATAAAGCTAATAATTTTTTTTATTAAATAATATTGCTATCAATATGATCTAAATTCCATCGGACATAAGGCTACAATCCAAGCCTACATGAGCTAATTTTTTATTTTTAAATAATCACAAGTTAAGTTTTTATTAAAACATTTTATACATTTACCTACAAATTTCAAACGTTTCAAACAACCCGACCAGACCGGCAAAACCGGTCATGAGTACCATCCTAGTAACTCGATCGATGCACCGAACTCACTTGTGAGTGCTGCTTAAAGTAGAGTTCTCCTGCTCGCTGAGAAGGCCTTCCCCGTTGGCAGCAGACGCAACGACACCGAGTCTGCTAACGGCCGCCAACGGTGCACGTTGTTTGTCTTTGCCGGATTTGGTGATCGTCCCGACCGACCTCACCTAGCCGCTGCTTCGGAAGACCAGGCTTAATTTATAGCGGCTCCGTACATGAGCAAGCAAAGACACATTCGAAGGTAAATGGTTTCGATTTGTTACCGGGTGACATCGATGTCGACGCCAAGACAAATCGCGTCTTAGTTCTTTGTGCAAAAGTGCCATAAAAGTGCAACGACATTCGGCGCGTTTGGGTCAGTGACGGTAACCTCGCGCGAGGTCATAACGCGAGGTGTGTCGTGTGCGGGAGGTGTGAAAGTGTGATGCCGTGCAACGGTTTGTTGTTGTGCGTTGTGGTCCATCAATTGCAACCGAGTTAGTGGAAAATGTTTCGAGATTCGAACAGGTGAAGCAAGCACCTTTACAGGCACCAATTAAAGCGTTGTTTTGATTGTGCAGTGTATAATATTATCGCAAGTGTTATTATACAAAAAAAGCGAGAGCGAAAAGTATTTAAAACCCTGGCGGCCCCCCCTCTTAAGATGGTTATCACAGTAGGGCATGTTTTCGTGCAACAGGCATAATTTGTCCTTTGCTCAAACGAAACACATACAGCACACAGCAGCAGCAGCAGCAGCCGGGAACTGAAGAATGGGACCACTTTTCTTCGGGTGACTAGACGGAAAACGTAAACGATTGGAGGCCGACAATTGGCCGGCATTACTTCCCAGGTAGCTCCACTCTTCTTCAGTGCAGACGTTAAGGTAGGTTCCCATTGCGATTCGGTAGCATTTTAAAAGAACTCCAACGGGAACTGTGGATGGAAGACGTTTGCCATACCTTCCCGGAAAACTGGCCCCATATTTTCCGTAACATTTCCGCTCGCACGAAAGAACAACGGGTTGGTCGGAACTGTTTTTCCAAGAAATTACATGCAAACAAATCCTAAACCGTCATCGTAGCCTTTATCTTGCTGGGAAGGAAAATTAACCGAGTGAAAAAGGTAGTTGTAACGTTGTTTGTGTTGTTCTGTCCTCAGACTCAGAGGAGCGCCATTGTTTGGTGTGTTTGTGTGGGTCTGATTAAAAGACGGACCCAGTTGTCATGCAAATTGCATCCTGGCAGGCGCATTTATCTTTTGGGACTAGCGAATTAAAATTGTCTCCATGTAACGTGGTAATCCTTCCTTGATTAATTTATAAACTTTTCTTATCTTAACCCAATATCCTGTCGACTGTCGATAACGCATCGCTTGCACGAACATGTATCATCACGTCGTTCGGTTACTTGTAATACCACGCTACACGGAACAATTTCCATCCCCATTATCTACGCCCCGCTAAATTAGATTCTTACATTGCTACGATCGATTACCGGTCCTGCCTCCTTTCGTCCCTTAAATGTTCGTCCCCAACTGTCCGCCTCTGGGGGCAGACCACTTTTGTGCGAGCCACCCGTTCCGACGCCTCGTCATCAACGCCAGCACTGTTGTGATCAATTGTAGTTTGTCCGATTATCGATTACAAGTCTTGTGAATGTTTGAATAGGTGAAAGACAAAAGCAACGACAAAAAGAAAAAACCGATCGTAAAAAATGAAAACCACTTCATGACGCAGGAAGGTTTCTTTTCTTCAACCGTAATTGAACCGTGCAGCCTTCAACGGACTATTTGAGAGTTTGTGCTTCGGTGGTGCCGGCTACACACGCTGCATGTTCCGTGTCTGCGTATGTTAGCGATATCCTGCCGAGAGGAACTAACAGCTGGACCAGTTCCCTACGCCTTGGTTCATAATTTATCGTCTCAAAGTTCGTTGAATTCAATTCGTACTTGCCGGGACTTGCCAAGTTGGCCGAGGAACGGAAAAGCGAACGGTCGCTTCTTTGCGTGTTCGCATAAAACTTTCAACCCTGTGACGGTTGGGAAAAGTTTTGCACCGAATGCGGCCCTGTGCTGTGAGGGTGGGTCCTGCACAATAACTAAATGAACAGGATACACGCCGAACGAAAGCTTTCAGATGGTGGAAGATTTTTGGACGCCGGGCCGGTACTGGCTTACGAGCGGAGCACTCTCAATAGTTGATGATCTTGAACGGACGGATGGTATAAGTATGTTGTTTACTGTTTATTTCAATTTGCCAAGAGGTAAACAGTCTCCCTCGCCCCATCTTGTCTGCACCAACAAGTGGCATCGGGTGAAAGGAAGAGAACACTCAAGAACTTTTCCATTGTCATAGTGTTGAGTAGATTGATTGTTACCTTAGACGAACAGGGATTTTGTCTTTTGGTAAAGAGGCTGCTCGAATGTCTGCAGAAATTGGTTAATTAACCACACGTACAATGGTAGCTCTCGACATACTGGCATCAATATTTTAAGGAACAATTTTAATACTTTTGAGTGTTGATTGATGGCTCAAATTTGATAATATTGTCCCTTGTGTCAGACGATCAATTCTTCGAGGTATCTTTGACAAGCTAATCATGCTGGTAATGAGACTTTTTTAAAGTCTTCTTTAGTAGTTTAATAAATACCCTTAAAAACTCTAGTGGCACTGAGACTCGTTTTCATAACTGACATGATTCGGATATCCCATCCAAAGACACACTCTAGAACTCTTTAAACTAATACGACAAATAATTCCCAGAACAACCACAAACCGAGGGTAGACATGCCGCTCTACCAAGTAGAACCTGTCAGCGTGCCAGTAATCACACATTTATGACATCCGCTCACTCCACTTTTTGCATGCCGAAAAAAAGAAAATAACCCAAAACATGATGGTGTCTAGCAATGCGAAAGGATGAGTCACCGAGCATGACCAAGGGCGTCGAAGAATCGTCGTCACGCCGTCACAAGACGCTCATAACGTACGGTTTCGTTCGTTTCGAAACGGCGAGAAAATTGTTCCCCCGAATTATCACCACCCGGAGGGAATCCGATCGAATGCCACATCACTCATTAGTGGGCCAATTTAAACCACAACGAGAGACTTGCCTTTCGCTGGAAACTCTGGAAGGCGAACGCACATACGGCAGACCTATGCAACGAAAATGAACCCCCCACACGGAGGTTCTTCAGTATTCCGGCTGGCGATACCACATCTGTAATGCTCGCGTACTATTTTTGGACATTAAGCTGGAATTATGGAGCAGTAACATTGGATTTTGAATTGTTCATATGGAAACGATTAGATGTTAAGTGTTAAGTTCTACAGTAAGATGTAGGACGTATGTGTGTTTTAAATTGATTTGAGGGTCATGCATGTCATGAGTATGTTGCACCTAACATGGCAGCAATTGAGATTGCGTGATGTATTCTGATACCAAAGGCCGTTATAGCACTCTTACACATGATTGAGTTATTTTGGAGTACACTGGCCTTAAATGTTCTCAAACCTCAATTCTTGCTTTAATAAAACTTTCCACCAAGTCCAAACCCACTTTTCGCTTACGTAGATTAAGTGACAACGTGTTGCATTATCTGCGGCTCGGAAAAATTGTCACGTACCACGTACCAACGCTTTCCCGGACGCCTCTCACCGAACCTCCTTCACGTCCGTGCATAAACTGTGCCAGATGTTCTAGGTCTTTTTGTTGCTGTTATCGGTCTTGGCGTTCTTAATATTTGCCCCAATAAATCTCTTCGCTCTCGTGGTGCCCATTTTATTCCCTTCCACCCACTGTATCGGACACGGAAACGGGGAAGATAATCTTACCTTGCCGTTTTTATCGCTCACTCAGCGTGTGTACGTCGAGCGAGTACATTTGCCATGACAGGCAGGAGCTGTGTTGCAATACAGTTCCATCAGCGAGATTCCACAACGCGCCCTGCTACTATCCTGGCGGATTATTTCCCTTTCGAAGCACATGAAGTGTGAAAGTTTTTCTCTCCCACAACCCATGGTCGTTCCCGTCTCGTGGGGGTTTGCCTTTGGGGCTTTTTTTTTTAAAGGTACCTTCCACTTCACTTGGCTGCAAGTGCTTCGATCGATTGAAACGACAAACGGTTGTGAAAGGTCATGGTCATCGCGATGGGATAGGATCCCCCGGGAATGGTGCTGTGCAGCGGAACCAGCTCTGGCGCACACAAATGAAAATTGCTGATGGATTGTGTGATGTACAGGATAATATGGGAAGGGGAAAATTAAGCTTTCCCTCCCCGATAGCTTAATGACGGAGAGAGCGTGTAATTGATTCATCAAGCGGTTCGAATTGAGTTAATGTTTTGCGGTACAAAGCTCTAGACTCAAACGTTCTTAACGCTAAAGTAAGTCATTGGGGAGATTAAATTTAATCCTTTTCCACCATATATTACGCTACACTTGCTCGTCAATTGCAACTGTTTGCACTGATGCGAGTTCCACTCGTTTGTAGGTAGTGTAATTTACAATTTAAATTACAGCAGATTGTAAAATTAGATTTCGCTAGCGCTTCTGATGGTGCTTCACATCAATCAGGCTGTGGTTTAAATAGAATAATTGCCATTATATGTGAGCCCTTTTCAAGAGGTTCTCAACCTCGAACTTTGTCCACTTTGCCCATCATTCGTGCAAACAAGCGTGGCCAAGCTTCATTACGCCAGTGCACCAATTTACGAGTTTTGTTTACCGATTTTACTCACACGGGTTGGATCTGTCATCGAATGGTCATCGAAGCAAAATCGCAACACGGCTCAAATGGACTCAACACTTAATTATGTCAACAGTACAAAACAAAAAAGGAAGATTCCGACGAGCCGTGAAAGTGATAAGATAAATCGCTCCACAACACCCCAAAACGCAATCTATCACATCATTTGCGTCGGATCGTTCGGCAAGACACGACAAGACAAGTGGATATAATGGGACTGTAAAAATATGCTACCGTAAGGTGCCGGGTTGCGAGGCTTCGGGTTGATGGGAGATCCGGTCCGCGTCAGGACTTTTATCGACGAGACGTGACGACCTTCTCCACCGTACCAACGGGCAGAAGACTGACTGATTTGATGATGGCGTTGGTTGGTGTCTTCAGTTTTTCTGCTCATTTATTGATGGTGCCCGAGTGTTTGATTTTCTGTCACATGGGTTTTTTTTTTGTTGGTTGTTTGTTCCTCGTCAAAAGCAAATTAATCTCAATCGGAAGGACTTGATGCGTAGGAAATTGAAGGCGACACTGGCGCTGGAGAGTGCGGCCGAACATGGCAGAAGCTTTTCAGAGTGTTGACAGCTTTTCGCTGATGGAAGAATGGATGGAAGGTGTGGATTGTGTGGTTAAATTGACTTGGTTCTTGCTACTGTTGATGTGTTTTTGCATGTTCCAGGACCTGAGGTTAAATTGAAAGCTTGCGGACAGGAGCTGAGATGGAATATTTGTACTCTGTCAGTATAGCGATGTTCTATTATTTTTGTGAAAAGATTTAGCTAAGAGATGCTACAGTCCCGGAAGTCGGAAGTCCTCCTAACCTCCCCGTTTGTGATATAAATTTCTCACAATCCTTAAGCAAGACTGTCACATGTCATATGCTCGAAAGGAAATATTGTACTACACTAAATGTAGCCTTTAAAACGAATGTACCCTTTTAAAATTAAATAACGATAGTCATGTCCCAAACACGTGTCACCGGTAAACGCTGCCCCAAAACAAAACGAGGCTAAGAATGCTCACCGATTACTACGTAGTGTCACAGCAATGGTGTGCCAGCGAGCATTTGCCCGGCAGAGGACTGAATGGATCAATTAATTTCAGACACTCCGAGCAAACGCCGGACGAAGCTACTGTGGCCGCTGCCCCAAACAAACAGGAAACCACTCAGGTCCGGCCACGTGCTAATCGGTTGAGCTTAACCCGAGAAATGAGGCTATGGCAGAGTCCCGCTGTACGACTTACGAATTACTCTATGTCTCTCCCTCACCACAAAGACTCCAATTGGAATAAAACATACAGATTTGTTTTTCGCTCCCCATCGCTAGCATTTGCTTATCGAAAAGTGTGACAGCTGACCTGCTCCAGGCGACTCGCGTCCTAGACTTTCGCGTCCGTCCGATGTGCGACTTTTGCTTCACAATTTTGTGTGGTTAGTTTTTATTTCTCCATCCTACCCCCCACCAGGACGATTTGGGTCAATAGCCTGTGCGGGTCAATCGGCGTAAAGACCCGGGTGTCGGCTCGAACCCCGAAACTCGTGAGTCGAATCACAACAACGCATTAGCAACACATTACCACTGTTCCTTTGGTGGGCATTGGGGTTAAGATGGTGGGTCTTGCCGTTGCGCACTATCGGAGCGTAAGGATCTAGCTCAAACGCGAGTTTAATTGCTCCTTTACCGGCGCCAGATTCAAACCCTAACCTCATTCACTTTCGTTAACCTCTTTCATGTATTTCGGTTGTTCGGTAGGCAGAGACCCTAATTTGAGCGTTGTAAGCAATGGTGGTGGGCCAGCACAAACACTCGGACCAGCACAAACGGATCCAGCACTTTACACTTCCAACGGGGCATTGGAACAGATAGCGAAGGATGAGCCTGCTCCCGCCATAAGCAACGGAGGAAACATGCACGAACTACTACTAGATGCTAACGACCAGATAGATAATTCGCGTGCTCGTCCGAATGTGAAGTTTATCATCAAATTTCAAACTTTTGCCCCCGAGGGAGGGAGATCCACTCCAATTAGGGTGGCGGACATTCTTTGTAAGCTTAACTTTTTTCTCCAGGAGTGTCAGGCTCGCTAATGACGTAAATTTTGCTCTGCACACGGTGTAGAACTTTATGGCTCACTGTGGCCGGGAGAAGGTACGCCACGGAGAAGGAAAACTTTCAAACCATGATCACCAGCTACTGTGGACACACAGGTGCTTCTTCGGCACGAGCTTGTACCGGTGCGATACACCTCAAACAATGTTTATTGTTTTTGGGGTGCAATACTCTCGAGAGTAGGCAAATATTGGGTTAGGATAGGAAAAACTCAGCATCAGCAGCTGAGTGGGAAAGGACCAACAAGGTGGAAAGACAATAAACCTTACAAGTTGAGTATCGGAGCAACGTCGAGCTCACGTACCTTTTACACTGACCTTTGACTGTCGGGTTCCGGGAGTGTGAGAGTTTTGTCATCATGTTAGGGATGTGGGCGAGGATGATGCTGTTGTTGCCGGTTACGATCAATAGGTGGGAAAGAAAATTTCACTTTCAGAAGCTTCAAAATCCAATATGAGCAAGATGAAGGGAAGTCAAACATCACCCGCCCGGGGAAACATGATCTCTAGAATGTATCGGCAGGTGTTGGTTCTCACTTTAGTTTTCCTTTTGGAAAGGTTCGCTAAGAGCGTCTCGAGTTTCGAGCTACAGTCCTACCTCAATGCCTTTGCTGCTTCTTGTGTATCGGTGTAGTTGAGTAGTTAAGCAATAAGCAATCGATAGGGTAACATTAAATCAACACCCTTAAGAACCTCCGATTCGTCTCACTCGATAGGGAAAGCAAGACTTCGCTATTGCGAACCTGTAAAAGGGTTGTATACAGTTCCCCGATCACAGCAGGTACTTGTAGATATGAAGATCCAATACAGTCCCGTAATTCTGTAATAGTTCACATGGGCTCTCCTTATGGTTCTTCAAACTCATCCCAGCGGATAAGCGTGGCACCTCACGAGAACTTCATTCGAGTTGATGTGCCTCACCACACATGTCGCTATCACGTTTTAGATTTAATCTCCTCCATAAAACCTTGCAAAGTGTCTGCTGTAATAAGCCGTTTTGCAATTCCTCGCAATTTAGAAGGTTAACCGCCCCACGCCAGATGATGCATAAATATGCTTATTTCCTTCGCATGTTCCATAGAAATATCATCCCTCGCCGACGTCGATATTTTCTTTGAAGGCCTATAAATTAGCGCTGAATGTCACCAACTTTAACTCTCTCGCAGTTAGCGCGCTGGCCAGCGAGCGTAATTGAATTCGTGCCCGCCTGGGCAGCTCACGTTGGTTGAGAGCATAGGAGAATTAAAACAATAAATGCACCAACAACCGACGGACGGCTTAGTGCAATTGCACAAGCAATTGATTACTTGAGCCAATGTGTGTGTGTGTGTGTGTGTGTTTGTTTCGCTATTTTATCGGATCGGTATGGTAATTGCAATTAATATGGCTTATTGGGCGCCGCATATGAACTTTCATTTAATTATCGTTTTTTTAAGTTTAAACACGAAGAATGTTAAGCTGATGTGGGAGTCGGGTGGTAATTGAGTTTTTTTTATAATTGTTTAACAAAAAATAATACAGATGAAATTGGGGCGGTCAGGTGGCCGAGGCAATAACGGCGCAGATCTTCACACGGTAGGACCGGGGTTCAAATCCCATCCACACCGCCTTCCCGTACGCAGAGCTGACTACTTTGCTACGGGTAGAATCAAGTCATAGAAAGCCAGAAACGGCAAGCCGAGGACGTCTCGAGGTTGTAGTGCCAAGAAAGAAGAAGAAGAAGAGTGAGAATTCCGTAGGAAAATATTGCCGCGATATA
This sequence comes from Anopheles stephensi, assembly GCF_013141755.1. NCBI lineage: Eukaryota > Metazoa > Arthropoda > Insecta > Diptera > Culicidae > Anopheles > Anopheles stephensi. The sequence goes on along the minus strand of NC_050202.1, from coordinate 76,160,153 downwards.
CGAGGTACGGAACGATGAACTCAACCTGAGACAAAGCAATATCTTCTCGACGTTATAATCTTAAACATTGGTAAAATATAGAAAAATAATAATCTGTTGGCGAATAATAAGCAATTTTATATCTCCATTATTCCATTCTACGGCCACCCTTCATTTGTTAAACATTCAATATTACACCGGTGCGCTCGATATGGTATTGGACCAGCTTTGTTAGAACCTTGCCCTGCAGACGGTTCATAAATAATACCACATGGGCGATGCGATGTCTTTGCTTTCCGTGGATTTTTTTTATTGTAGTCTGCAGTCTAGACAGGAAAGAGAACTCATCCTCATCGAACATGTTTTCTGGTTACAACTACTAACCTACCGTAGCTATTGAGACGTTCAACTTATGGCTGAACTTCCTGTAATCGCCCACCATTCGATGCATTGCATCGCGATGCGTTCTAATCTCCGTCGATGCTTATCAGCTGTTCGCACCGTATCGGACACTCGAGACCGTTGTCTGAGCGGCGTCTCGCTGGAGTGTCTTCACGGACAGCGGTTCGGTGTATCGATCGTCTGATGCCGTTGCTCAAGGTCATCGGAACCATCCGCACGCCGTTCTGATCCAACGAACGCTCCCATTCGTTTTTCATCTCGCCCATCGCCGCCTGATGGTTCTGTGCGAACGATTAGAAAGGCGATTGGACGAAGGTAGAAGATTCCCCGAGTGACCCATGCTTGTACACTACCACCGCACTTTTGATGCGTCTCCCAAACCGAAAAAAGATACACGAGTTTCTGAAACCGTGGAAGGGTATCGAAAATGCATTATTTATTTACGCTCGGCAAGTCTACACTATAGATACACGGACCGCCACACGCTTGTGCTCGCACGGGTGATGAAACATGGTGCAAACTGTATTATTTTAACACAACTTAATTCGTACACACGTTTTCACTTTTGCTTTGGACGCCGGGTGGGCTATTCCGAATGAGGTTTTTGGGATTTAGAGCGCTTGAATGGGGTTTGCTAAGTGAAGTAATATTGTGGCATTACGTTGGACACTTCTGTAACGTGTTTTAAGCTATTTAAATATTTTTATTTCATTACTCCTAGAAGAATCTTATCAAGAGAATGTGTAATTTTCGTGTATAATTTGGGAGAGCATATTTTACCTCAATTTAAATTTTAAATGTTTCTCTGTTTCACCAATTAATCACAAACCATGTCCATGCACCACATCATCAAATAAATGAAGCAGCATACAAGAGTTGACAAATGAGCGATTAAATTTGAAGCACTCCAAAAGCCGGCCCAAATCCCGATCCCAACAGTGTTTAACCGATCTGCTGATGATGATACCAATCCCGCACCGATTGGCACGAACGCACGTACTCCGTACTGGCGCAATCGCGGTCAAAAGCAACACGTACATTAGAATGTTTTTTTTTACACATACATCTACCACAAACCAATATCAAACAGTTGCTCAATTAATTGCTCGTGTATTTTTCTCTTTTTGCAGGTCGAAAAATTCCAGACATCGAGCAAATTCTGCGTACGGTTCGATCGGCCTGGAACACACCGAAATCGCAACGATCATATTTGCAAAGGTATGCTCGTTTAAGGGTTGGAAGTTTTAAACTTTGCTACGAATAACATTTCCAGAACTGACCTACTGAGAAAGGTGCGTGAAAGGTCCACAAACCACAGGGCTGCTCCACCAAAAACTGAACAAGGGCCACGCGATTTCCTTGCCCTACGCTCTGCTACACTGGCCCTCCTGGCCGTGTGCTTCTAAATGGCACTAATTAAATTATAATCCACGCACCACACAGACACACACACACAATCCGTTTCCATTCCGTTGCGGTATGAAATAATACCGGCCCCACCAGGAGTCCCGGAGACCCGCCACGGAATGTGTTTTTCGTTATCCGCCCTATTTTTATACACAGCTTTCCGTCGGTTTCTGACCCAGTGCAGGAAGTGTGGTTGCTAGCCACGTTTCGGATCTTCCGGTGCTTACCACAAAACTTCAAAACGCCTTCGAAAAATCACAAATACGGGCCACCCCGTTTGTTCTGCGGGGGGGGTTAAGACGCGTGAATAATTAAAGACAAACCCACCGCGCTTGACGCAATTCCGGTGGGTGTGGAAAAGCACGGCGGTGCGAAAGGAATACGGATGACGAAACGGAAAAGACCAAGCATCCTGGCAGTGGTCGTGCGCGGTAGAAAATATGAGCAGCTCCACAATTATTCACCAGAAAATGAGCTCAAACTTCCGCTGGTCGAGTAGGGGTTATTGGGTTGGGTTGTGTGGGGTGGGCGTAAGTTTTTCAACGCGCCTTTTAACGCTCGATTCAATGGAAAGAGCTAGTTAGCACCCGCTCTTAGTTTTCCTTAAAACATGTGCCTGTTGAAAGTTAAAATTTCATTTTAATATGCCCAGTCCTACTAACGCGGCTGCCCTCAGAACCGTTCAACAGGTACGCTGGGCGCACCAGTTTTCGCGAGGATAATCGTTGCAGTTTTAGTGCCGCTTTGGAGTTCCCTCTAGGACCGTTTAATGATCGCTCGGAGCTCTTTCGCTTTTACACTCGATTGGTGGTCCCCTGATTGGAGTTTGGGTCAACTGTTTACGGCACCCTGGTGGTGAGTAGATTTCCACTTTCGAGCCATCCAGCGGAGACCCTTTCCGTCTCACAAAAGGGCATCCATTAAGCAGTTGGGCAACACCAAAACCAACGCCAGCAGCATATCCTCCAACCAAGCATCCGAAATCTAAACGCCACCGATAGACGGCGTTGCCATTCCTTAAGCTGACTCCCATCAATAATGCAACGCCGGAATGTCCGCGCACCATCAGCGGACATTGCGGGGAGCACACGTGTGCCCGTGTTGGGATATCGGCATCATTTGGGAGTTGTGTGATCGTGCTACGTTTCCAACACCTGAAAACATTCACCCTGTTGGCATGGGTGATTTTTTAGCCCTCCACACACAAACTTTTCTTCTCCTGGGTAATCACGCTGAGTGTGGAGTTTTTGATTTCTCGAGCTCACCCTGCGAAGCACGCTCGTCCCCGGCCGATTAACCATCTAATGATACTCGAAGGAGGCTCGCATTCAAGGAAAACGGATAACATCCTCTTCCCCCCACGATTTTGTTTGTCTAATCCATTTGCTCGCACGTGAACTGATTCGTCATTCCTGTAGGAAAAATCGTTCTGGGAAGTAATGATGATAAATGATGCACAACGAATAGCACGTATGTCCAGCAGCCCTTAAGCTATATTTTTAAAGGATCAAATTTAGTATAATTGACGAAGAAAGTCAGTAAATTCAACTGTGGAAACTTTTCGCTTTACCTCACGTTGGCTCTCTTATTAACGAAGCGCCATCTATTGCACAGTAGCGCAAACCAATGGACCCTCGCAAAACGGAGGACTAGCACGAAAATCCGAAAAGGGAAAGTGACACCTAAAAAGTTCATGAACTTCGTTATGTACATGAATAATTTATTAACTATATTTGCTCACCATCTGGTTGCCCGGCCAGACCCCTTTGGTCAGTGTGGTGCCCATTATGAAATGGTTGCGTGAGGACTCAACCACAGAGGTCCTTTGCGTGTTTGAAGGAAGCATGTGGATGCGCATTGAATCCGTTTTTTTCGGTTTGCAAACCCAACTAGGGTAAGAACTACTTTTATTTACTAAAATAATTGATATTTCTCGAATTATTCGCATACATTTGCTTATTGTAGATTTAAGCCTAGTTTGCCGTTTCAGACCCAGGTGTACTCTGAATTGCTTCTAACGCTTGGTTTGTACTCAAATTGTATCCGATCTGGCAGGCCAAACACCAGAACCACCCATCATTCATACAGGCGAAAAGATGTTCAATTGAATTACGGTTGGTCGGATCAATGTAACGACTTCTGACAGGAGAAGAGCTATGCGCATCTTCACAGTCGGCCCGTTTTCTTTCCTTTTCCTCTCTGGGGAGTAGATTCCAAGCTTCAAGTTCCATTACATCGCATCGACTAGGATATAGTGCAATAAAAGAGAACAACGTACACAATTGTGAACGATAAATAAATAATGTAGAACATGTTCTACTAGAGTACAAGTAGCGTGATGCCACACTTGCCAAACATTGTTATAAACTTTGGTTGATTTGGAGCTCGGTCGGAGACGTTCATCTGTTTGAGGCGGAAAATTCTTCTATACAGCGTATAGATAGCGTTGCATGATACGGAACTGATGGTTTCTCTTAAACTTGTTAAAAATGAACTTCACACGACCAGTTAGTATATGTTAGTTTTGTACGAGTCTTTACAATGGTTTATTGGTACGATCATTGAACCGATTGTCTGTTTTTTGCCTACGATTAAAACCTACCAACATGTCCTAACGGCTTTGAACGATATAATCACATTCGCGTACACACAAAAAAAAAAAGTCATGTCTCTTAGTCCATACAATTAATATACAATAAATTAACAAACATTCACTAGGCGCTCTAAATCGTTAACCGTGTTCCGTTACTCGGATTACTCGAGATTTGTGGCTGCTGTTCACCACCGGCAACAGCCATCCGCGATGTGTTCTTCGCTTTCCGCTCCTTGCGCTGCATTTTCCGCTCGTGCGAACCCTCGTGGCTCTGGCGGTGATCTTTCCGGGCGAACGTTTTCGAGCAGTAGCGGCACGCGTGCGGCGCCTTGCCGGTGTGCTGGAACCCGTGCCGGCGCAGATCGTTCTTGTGGAAGAATGCTTTCGGGCACAGCTGACACTGGTACGGTTTGTCGGTGCTCGTGTGCCGCTCGAGATGATCGTCCAGTGCAATCTGCTCGCTAAAACACTTCCCGCACGTTAGGCAACGGAATGGCTTTTCGCCCGAATGGTGCCACTTGGTGTGCTGGGTGAGACCGCACTGCCGGGCGAAGGTGCGCGCACATTCGACACAGGCAAACTGGTCCCCGTAATTGTTGGTTTTGCGCGTAGATTTCTTCACTGACGCGACGTTCGGTTTGATGTTTGGTGCCTTCTCGCTCGGTGTGGCTAGCAGGACGGAGGACGAAGACGGGTGGGACCCGTGCAGGGGCAGCATCCCTTCCGATAGGTGAGTATTCCCCGGAGGAGGCGATCGGGATGTGTCGGATAGAAGCTCCATCTTGACGCAGCTTCCACTGGCCATGGTAGACGGCGACGGACTGTGGTAGGCTGACGAGATGTACTCCTGCTTGATCGCTATCGGCTGTTCCATCGGCGACATCAACGGTTGAATGACGGACGGTTCCAAATTCCAAGCGTCGTACTTTAGTGCCGGAAACGATGACTCCACCGTTGCCAGTCCCATGCCCGGGAAGGTTGGTGAACTTTCGCCGTAGTGGCCCATGGAGGACACGCTGTATGGTTGGTGGTAAGGCTCGTTGCCACCTGGCCCACTGCATAAGCCGGTCAGCGAAGGATCGGTATAGCCGGTATAACCGATCGATGCCGGTACATGGTTACCGTTCATGTAAACCATACCACCGAACTGTTTACTGTTGTAGTTGGATTCTTCCGCGGTGGTAAGCACCGGACCCGGTGGCGAAGGATATAAGCTTGGCTGCGGCATCGGAGATCCGGGTGCAACCGGTGCCAATGTACGTCCCGGTTGGGTGTAATACCCGTACGGTACCAATCGTGCGCCGTCTGGGGAATCCTTCCTCATCGGTTGTGATTGCTTCTGCGGGTGATTTTGTTGCACGTTCTGATTTGAACCATGGCTCGCTGTCTGCTGGTGAAGATGATGGTGATGCTGATAATGGTACGGTACCGCGTGAAGGTAACTGTTTTCGGTAGGATCAGCGTCGGAAGCTGGGTTCGGCGAGGAAGTTTGCGGAGTGACGCGCTGCAGCCGGTCTCTGCCGGCCATCGATTGGAAGAAATTGTTTTGCTGCACCGTCGATTCACTGTTGGGGCGAGCACTTTCCAGATTCGTCGCTGGGGATGTCATCCAATCCGTCACCGGAACACTGTAATCACCGTAACCGTACGGGATCGCGTTCCACGCACCACTGAGCTGGTCACTCGCCATAATGTCGATCGTGTTGGCTTGCATCTTTGATACACGGAAGATTTTTACGTTCACAAACACACTTTAGCACAACAAGCTGTTTTTCCCCCCGGATTGTCCTTCCACTCTGTTGTGGGAAGATATTCCGACTGTTACGTGATTTATGCTCGGTTGCAGCTTTTATACGGCGATCCTCCTGACACGATCCTAGAAAGAGAGAAGAAAGTGCAGCGTACACTTTTGCGTTGCCAGCTGACCACGAACCCGTGGCCATTTCGGGGGCGTAAATCCTGTGACACGTTATCCTGCCACGGGTACGATTATGCTACCTGTCTGTGCATCCTCTGTGGCTCCAGGCGTCGCACCAAACATAACCAAGATGTACCTGTTGTGTGTGCTCTACGTGCTGCGTTGGGAGGCGTTGACAGATGCTCTCTTACCTAATTAGCTATTTTTTACTTACCTTTGGAAAAGAAAAGGAAGAAGAGGGATGGAAGATGCAATGACTAAGCCACAAATGCATTAGCACCACTAGCCGCTATGAGCAATTGGGACGAAATTTAGTTCACCATTTTAAGCTCGCTCTACATCGGCTAAAACATTTCTCAGTAAGGATATGCCTTTAGTAAACGACAATAAACAAGATATGTATTTTTTAGTCAGAAATTGCATATATTTTCCATATTTGTCAACCGGTGACAACGCGTCAAGTTTTTTAACACTACAGTACAGCGCTAAATCCATAATATTCGTTATTTTTTTTCGTAAATCAAACGGCTTTGCCGTAGTCCGGTAACTTTAAGGACTGTTTATTGCACTGTTTGCAGCGTAAACCGGAGGCATCCCGACTATCACTGGTCGGTTTAACGGTTTCTGGATTGTCCGGCACAGGTTGTAGGATTGTCTCATCGAACGAATGATAAGAATGCGGTTCATTCTGAGGCTGTATTACATACGGCGAGTGTTGGAGCGGGAACGTTTTGCAAGGAATTGTGGCAATTAGTTCGATTGGTGGAGAATAGAATGGAGTTGGGACTTTGTACTTGTTGCCGCTGCGTATTTCATTCTCCAAATGCTGTAGTGAAAAACAGATATTGAAATTGTTATTCTATGATGTTTTGATTCGACTTTGTATTAGTCGCATTACCTCCATGCAAGACACCGTCGTCCAAGGTGCCCGTGATGGCATCGAGCAACAGTATCCAAACGCTGGCTTCTGTTGCAAATGCGTGTTGCTATCGGGTAATGGGCTGTCGAAAGCCGACAACGCTTGGTCGTAGAGCCCGGGATTCTGAATTTTATACGATTCCATCAGCCTTAAGCACTTGAAAGGCCGGTTATTTGCACTTTTACAAACATTCCCAGGATTAGTTAATTTGAAGTAAACAGTAAATCTGTCATCCGCAGTGTTGCCAAGCGTTGTTATTGTTGCATCTCAAAAACGATCATCGATTAATTGAATACTGCCTAGTTCAGTGGTGGACAACTTGCTGCTATTGGTCTGCTTGGTTGCGCTCGAAACTGTCTTGAAAGATTGCTTTAAAGCGTTTACATGTTTTGCATAATGATATTCCCGTAAGCCCGCAACCGTTGTCCGGTATTTATTATAAAGGGGAACGTAAATGATCACAAACATGATGAGTCAAAGATCAAACCAAAGGGAGTTGTCCGCTACTGGCAAATATGATTTGATCGATCCTAGCTGTCAATTGCACAACCACTAGCGCAATCACAAAAAAAAAACATCCTTTCTCAGTGTGCTCCCGTACCTACTGCACAACCGTCTCGTGAAAGTACACAAAACAGTATGCCTTTTCGTGCATCAGGTATTCATTGGAATATCACAACAACTCGTCGTAATGAATTTTGCATGACAAGGAATTTGTTGAAAAAGAAAAGGGGAAAAAAACGCCGGCAAACGGGCACAGATTGGCGTGACTTTGGCAACAAGATTGCCAACCGCGGTACGCTGGCTAGCAGCATTGGATAGCAGTAGCATTGACCTCTCCGTCCCGGAACCGCATGCCTTCGTGAGAAGCGGAACGCCAAGTCCAAGGCTCGTAAAATTCTGGCCTGTGTGCTGGCTTTAAAGTAGACTGGTAAGGAAGTTTCGGTTTCACAAGATGTGGCCGGGTCTGTTATGCACGTGTAGAAGCACCGTCTGATGCCGGTGTTGTTTAATTTTAGCGTCGTTTCCACCTCGAAATGTTTTCCAAAGACTACTACTACGCGTCTGGCGGCGTGAACTGCATTCGACAACATCCGGCGTACCGGCGTGTGCATTGCTCGGAATTTGCATGTGCTAAAAATAATGCTCAATGTCATCAATGTATCAACTCTCTGTGCAGCTGCTCTGAAAGATACCTTGCGAAGAATCTTACCATAATCTTCTCCAAATGTATGTTAACATGCTGTGTCTAATGTACTAGAGCATCGCTTTCTTTTCTTTTTCTTCCCGTACCTCGGCAGCCAGGACAGCCGCGAATCATCCGCCTCGAACTGGGACCTATCGAGCTTGTGCGATAGCTGCTGCCTTAACCCAGTTTATCAAAGGATGGGTGCCGGAACGTACGCAAATGCCACCAGTCCCGGGCCGGGATTGCTTCGGAGGCGCTATTCGGTACCGGAAATCATTATGCGCAAGTAAGTAAAACATAACTCCAATTGTAGGCTAATTTTCTCCTTCAAATGACCTAGCAAAATTAATGTTCATATGAATGACAAGTTCGTTAACCTTTTGGAGTAGTTTGCTGCTATGATGATGATGTATGATAAGCTTTTCGTGTACTTTTATGCCCTACACTATGCGGACGCCCGGTACAGGTCTTTAATTACATCAAAAACATAGGTTTTAAAAAGCGCACCAGATGTGTTTTAAATCCAATTTGCCAGCAAAAGCATAATCGCAATACGAGCGACCGTAAGTGCCACTAGTCACGAGGTCAACTTCGACGTCGATCGTTACGGGGACAGGATCGTTCCTGTTTCTTATCCTTGCATGCACCAGTTCAGAAGTTGGTGGTGCTTGTGGGAGGAGATCCTAAATAACCCAGGGACGGTGCTACATTTTTTTTTTTCAAAATAAAATGGGGGCCGTCCCCGGTGGGCGTTTTTTGGTATTATTGACAAAGACCTCCTGCTAACAAAGACATAAATTGTCCGCGGGTATAATTTGAATACTGCTCGACAACCGTTACGTCGAAGGGGGTGGTTCTGTTTTCTTTCGCCAAACACTGTACCCTGCCGCACTGGCAATGTCTACGAGGCATTTCGTCATGTGAACAACGTACTTTTGACAGGTAGAGATTCAAAGCTAGTAAGCATCGCATCTGTAGCATAGCAACCCGACAAGCCAGATCGACAGATCTTCCGTTTGCTGTCTGTGCGCTAATTGTTCGCGCATTGGCTCCATTGAGGATTGTTGTTAAAAACACGAATTGGTTTGCTTCTCTGATTTACTGATGTTGTTCCTCCCTGGATGGGGGTACCAAAATAATCGACCAACGCACAAATGCATTTAACGCATCACTCAATGGGACTGCAGTTACAGATTTTATGGACTCAGCGGAGGGAAAAAAGATCAAAAGTTATGAAGATGATCGTTTCCGTCTGCCATTACTGAGCTGCTGCTAACGTTACTTTGAAGGTCAGAAACGTACTAGACGTGTGATAGAAAGTGAGCTTACAGAGTGAATCCTTTTCGTACGGTGATGTGCACCAAACTAATGCAGATTGTACCTGATTGGCCAATTGCACTAGGACGAATAAGTTGGAAACAATCTCGTCTCAACACTAACAGCCAACTGACGGTTGGTGTTGAACTGAGCATTAAATATTTATTTGCTTTTCATCCTTTTCTTTCTATTTGCTTCCTTCAATTCAATTTGTTTAAGATACAAACCACCAGCCCAGCCATTTCAACCAATCTATACTATGCACAGATTCATACTTCGTTTTCTCCACAAACATCATCGCGCAAAAAACTGCACATTCTAATGCACAAAACAAAAACCAGAAGAAGAAAAAAACTCATCGTGGGAAATCGAATTCTCCTTCCTTCGTTCTGTGAAAATCGCGCCCAGCGCCAATCACATGTGAGAACGACTGGTGCTAGGAGAGCGTCCAGACCGTCATCCACGAACCATCCTCGCATATGGGTGAAAGCACCCACCACCGGTTAGCCAAACACAATCACAGAACGTACAGGATATTACTATGGCTGACGTCACGGCGCTCGGGGCTGGGTGGCAGACGAGCACGAAGGACCACTGGCGTTATTTTCGACGTGGTCGGAAAATCGATAACTTCAGCCACCCAGACAAACCGGAGCTTTCATCCCCCCACCCTCGCACCGGTGATGTGAACCGAACAACAACACCCCGTCGTGAACGACTCTCCCCGAGCTCTGTGGAAGAGATTTGCTTTCGGCACGTGAAACGGAAGAAGCAGAAGAACGCTTGAGTTTGATTTGATTAGAATCAAAACGTTGCGCAACACATCCCCTCCGAACAGGAAAAACAGGTGCGAGGAACGATCAACCCAGCATAAAAGAGTTGACCTTCGTCCAACCCCCAAAACGAAACGAGTCCTCCGTGTGTTGGAGTTGTGGAGGAAGTTTTGCAGCTGCCCCAAAGGGCCTCAGGGTCCATAATTCGGGAGGGTTTTGTTTTGATCCGTTTGTCAAGCGAATTGTCACACACACACACACGACAATGTGAAATCTGACCTCGCTTTGCGCTAGAGTCGATCTCATCGATGGAAAAAAAGGTTTCTTCCACCAAAGGGTGTTGTATCGGCAGGCGATTCAATCATTGATGTTATGCTCGTCATTTGTTTTGGGCTGGTTGGGTGTTCGACGAAGCTTTGGCGGGTGGAACTTGCTCGTTTACGGCTGCGGCAAGTCGGCTTCCTACCCCGATGCTAATGTCCTCTCGGCGGTTCGCGTGCTAATGGCGGCGATTCCTGGTAGGCAACGTTCAAGGCCAAACAGTCAATTAGGGGGCGGGATGGGTTTGAACATAAATACTGAAATATTCAATCGGGAGGCGAAGTGTGTGGTGTGCAGGTTTTGCTTTGTCTAACCTTTGCCCCGGTATGATCGATTCAATTGCACGAATCGATATACATTGATCTTGGTCAACGAGAATTAATAATTTATTTCATACGTTATTAGGCATCTCGCCACACTGTACCGCTGTTCCTAAAAATAAACACCCGAGCTCTAGGCCAAGTATGACGAACTAGTTTGTAACTCTAGACAGACGACCCTTTAGTAAGTAGCAGCTCGTTGCGAACCTGCCAAGAACAGCCGCTTTTGCGAACTACGCATTTCGATCGACCAACTTTTCGAGGGCAATCAGCGAGAACTTTTTCCCAGCTTACGTATGTGTATGCAGGCAAAATAACAAACGCTGTAATTATTCCACTGGAAATTCTTAGCCACAACGAAGGGTCTTTGGCACCACCATTATCCTCTATGTGTTTGTGTGTCTGTGTGTGTGTTTGGGGCCTCCCTTGTGGTGCTCTAGCCTAATTTTGGCATCAAAGTTTGGTATGGAAAACTCAGAAACGCAAACGCATATGCTGATGGCGCACCACCTTTTCCGTTTGAGAGGGGAATACAGTCCAAAATGGTCAGGTAAAAGGTTAGTCCTATTCACACACACACACACACACACACACACACACAATCTTTTTTATGCGGCTTTTAATTGCTGGCGGTTGGGGTTGGCCTTTATCGATCCAACGCTCCAAAGGCGTTCGTGGGGAGAGGGTGTTTTCGTAAGGATATTGGACAGGGCTAAATGAGGCGACGGGTTCAGCCCACGGTGTGTTTTTCAATTTTTTGTAAAATGCGATGAATGCCAACGGATGGGTCACCCAAATCATGAAACAGAAGAATCTACTACCTACCCACCTGCCTAGCATAGAATTTGGATTATTTGTTTAAAGTTGTTTACACTGACATTAACACATTAAAACGCTCTCTATTTCATTATTCACTTGCTTTATTTCCCATCTCTCAAGGCATACGCTGGCGCAGCAGAAAACCGATGATGAATCCCTGTGGCTGCACCATGACACCAATCACAATGTGATCGAAGTGGTGGTTAACAAACACACCGGCACGGCTTCGGCCCGAGGGATACTGAACGGGCGGCTCAGTGGACCGCGGACACCACCGCACCGGAAGTCCTTCGGTTTGCGACATCACCGGGACCACCACAGCTCCCTGACTGGTCGCAGCAGTAGCGTGGAGAGTGGTGGTGGTGGAGGTGCAGGAGGAGGCAGTGGAGCACACGATTGGTTGGCGGGGACGATACCGCCGGGCACGGGAGCGCTCATCGCAACCGGGTCGGATCCGAACCTGGCTGCGCTGAAGCATCGGAATCTGGCTGGTGGACGGTGTAGCAGCCCGCTGTGCAATGGCATCGGGTCAAGCCGGGCCGTGGCCACCGGGACCGGAGGTAGTTTGCGATCTATCCACAATAATTCTCTTAGTTGCAGCAGCTCTAGCAGTTTGAACGGTGGACCCCTTGCCAATGGTGGCGCTGTTGGTGGTGGTGTTGGTGCCGGTGTTGTTGGTGGTGGTTGTGGTCATCAGCAGCACCATCCCTTGGTGCCCTCGTACCGGGACGGAGAATATTCGATGCGAAAGACGACGCTGTTGCGGCGCATGTGGAGCCGTGAGTTGCGGCGCTACGAACGCTCCGGTAGCTGGTCGCCACCGTTGCGCCGGACGCCGCCCCGCATCTACAGCGTCGAAAGCATCATCGCCTCGGTCGAAGGCCACCAAAGTCCGTCGCGTGCGGACGATAGCGAGAGCGTGCTGGGGGAGCGAGTCGGATCGGGCCGACCGGGCAGCAGCGGTAGCGGGAGCAGCGTCGGTAGTGGTCGTTGCGCTACCACGGCAACGACGACGACGACCGGGACGACTGACACGACCGGTACGACCTCGTGCTTGGAGTGTGCCAAGCTCGAGCGTCAGTACAACGGTGACTTCGGTACGGGCAAGAAGTTGCTCTCGCGTACGACCCATTCCCGCGATATCGACTGTTCGGGTCAAGCTTCGGGTGGCCACCAGAGTCCGGTTCCCCCCGTCTCCCCTGCACCGTCCGATCCGGCCACGGTCGATGACCGGCGGCAGCGGCGCCGACGACGCATGTGTTCCTCGCAAACGGCCGATCTTGGCGAATCGGAGCCGACTATCATACTGGCCGCTGTTTCGGCTGCGGCCACAGTTCTTGAAGGTGAGCACGAGCAGGAGGACGTCAACCACCCAGTCAACGATCAGGTGGCGCACGACAACGACGAACACGACGACCTTGAAGACGAATATCCTTCGCACAGTAGCTCAGTCTCTTCGATCGCGTCGCAATCGTACCGCGTATCGTCCGCCACCCGCGTTCGGCACGATAACGAGAGTGATCTTAGCGAGTTCCTGCAGCAGGAACGGTTGGCTGCTGCGGATGGCGATGGGGTTGATCGCACGGGTGCTCGGGAAGGTGCTTCTGTCCGCACTGGTAGTGCTGGTACTAGCGATTATCCTCGAGAACGTACTCCGGTTACTGATGGCGCTGCAGGAGCAACAGCAGCAAGAGCTTCAGAAGGTGTCGAAACTTCCGAGCCAACCGGAGCAGTAGAGGAACAATTTCCACCGGGCAGCAAACGTCGCCCGAGTGAGGACAGTAGTGTCGCTGAAAGTGCGGCCCTGTCAGAAGACTCTGATTCTAGCACAGACGACGGTGGTGAGATAAAGGTTGACGACCGCACGACACACGGTGTTAGTGAAGCCGAGCGGGCCCGGCTGGATGAGTACATCTCCGAGTTGCTGCTTGACAATCTGAACAATCTCGCGGACGCTAAAGAGCTCGTGCTGGCCACGGATACCCGCGACGGTGAGACCGAAATTGTCGGTGTTTACAGTGAGCGCCGGGCACAGCTGCGAGACCCAAAACCGACGGAATCGGATCGCCAGAATAATAATCAACCTTGCGCCGCCTCGGAACCGCAGAACGGCAACGGCACCATGAAGCAAAAGTTTGCGGAAAAGTACATCGGCGATGGTGGTGGTGTGGTGTGCAATTCGCCTCCGCAAACGGACAAACATAAACTTTCGCCCAAGCGCCCAGATGGTGGCGCAGGGGCAGAGTGTGATAAGGAGAATGAGGAAGATGTCGCGAATAACAACAAAAGAAACAGTAATAATAATAATAACAATAACTCAAACAATAATAATAACGGCAGTGGCCCTGTAGAGCGTAACCACCGCCGGCAGAAGACACGTGCGAAAGGAAACGGGTTCTTCTTACGATCCGGCAGTAGATCACCTCGCCGGATCGATCCTGCAATCAATGGTGGTGCGACCGAGATAGATTTGAATGGGAAGTATTACTTTCCGGCGTACGGGCTCGAAACGGATCCGTCAGACAATACGGACATCGCGTCAGAGCCGGAAGGGTTAGTGTTGGGCAAGATTGGCACTGGTTCTACGTACGATCGTGGATCGGTCGTAGTACCACGCTTTTCCGCAATGCCACGCACAGAATCGATGGAAGTGCAACCGTCCTCCACCAATTCGGCTGAGGACGATCTCGATGTGGCAGACGGAACCGGCAGAAGAGACGATGCAGATGATGGTGCGGATGATGATGATGACGATGATTCGGATACTAGCAGTTTGGTGGACAGTTTGGATGGGTTCGGGTCGGCGCAGCTGATGGAGCCGATGCCGCGAACCAGAAAACCTAAACACCCGAAGCCGGAGACAGTGGAGTCGACCACCAGCTCCAACGATCGATCGCCAAGGCACGAGAAGGGGGAAGCGTTCTTTGTACCGATCCACGCTGAAACGACGGCCGCATTAAGGATCAATGAGCGCGTGGTCGTCGCCGATACGATGCCGCTGCGCATTAAGGAGCGACTGAACAACCGGCGACGCTTGATGAAATGGAAGCAGGAGCAGGAGAATCTCAAGAAGC
Organism: Anopheles stephensi; assembly: GCF_013141755.1. Classification (NCBI taxonomy): domain Eukaryota; kingdom Metazoa; phylum Arthropoda; class Insecta; order Diptera; family Culicidae; genus Anopheles; species Anopheles stephensi. Next base: position 76,145,122 of record NC_050202.1, on the reverse strand, counting down.
AGCGCAAAATGATGCGATTGATCGAGCAGAAACGGTTCTACGGTGAACCAGCCATACAGGTGATCAGCACAATCGACAAGGCAATCAGCCGTAAGGAGTTTATTCCGCCCGGTGCCAAGAAGACCGTGTTTGGCGGTGCGAGCTCTGCGATAGTGCGTGACACGTCCACTCCTTCTGCTCCTACCCCCTTCCGGGCGATGAAGCCAAAGAAGCGTGCCGGAGGTGCCGCGGCGACGTCCGGATCGGCATTGCGCTCCGAGCTGGGCATGCTGGAGTCGTACAAGATCGATGGGAAAGGTAACATGCAGATACAGAGCGCTGCTGCGGGTGCAGCCAGTGGACGCAAAGGAGGAGGTGCTGCTCCACCGATAGTGTCGGCCAAGAGTCCGTGGGGTTTGGCAGCCGATAAACGCCAGGGGAAAACGCCTCAAGCTCAGTCTACCGCTTCCACTACGGTGGGTAGTTCGGGACGTACGAGCACGGGACGGACAGGTACGGGTAAAGCTCCTGCAGCCACTGATGGACGGCGCCGACAGCAGGTGTTGAAGGATGTACAACAGATGACCTTGTACCCGCAGGCGGACCTCACACCGGACATTGAAGGTGGACCTCGGCGTGTGTACCAGAAGACCGAAATTCAGGAAGGTGATAAGCACATCGAGATTCTCGAGATAGTAGAGTGTGCCGACAGTGCTCCGCGCGGTGGTCGACATGGTGGTGGAAGGGCAGCCCGTGTCCATAGTGCGGGCCGGCGTCATGAGCGGGGCGGGGGAGGAGGCGGTAGAGGCGAATCGGGAAACAGGCACAGATCGCGCATCCCCGTACCGATCTACCGATTCGGACAGTACCGTCGGAGTACGCATTCGCGTGATGGAAGCCCGCTCTCTACCGGTAGCAATCCAAAGGTAGATCGGATGATTGCAGATCTGCTGCTCGAGGCGCTCAGCAACCCGGAAGAGGTCGGTGTGAAATTAGTCCGAACGCCGGAAACTCTACGCGACACCTCTCGATCGTCATCCAAATCCAGACCATCGGGTGCTTCCACAACGAAGAAATCGGTCTCCTCAAACAGTAACAGCGGTGGTGGGAACAACAATCTGTTAACCCCCCGACGCACCGCCAGCGGGCGCTACACGCAAAAGTTTGAGGTAATCCCAGAAGAACGATCCAGCGTCTCGATCGAGTCTTCCACCGAGGAGCTGTCCGCTGGTGGGGGAGGTGGCCGTAAGAAGGGTCCACATCCATCGCCACGCCGTGTCAGTTTCGATGAAAACCATCAAATATTGAACCGAGACGAACTGGAAGCACCGACCGTAACAACACTGCTCGTGCCGAGTCCTTCGCCCAAGCGACAACCCGTAACATCGTCTCCCGCGAAAAGTCCCACCCGAAGCCAGCCGGGGGCCGGAGTGAAGAAGCAGGGCACGGCTACGGTAATGACCGGCGCGGGCAACACTGGCACAACCAACACCACCATCACAACCAGCCGAGGCAAGGCGGCCATCCAGAGTGACGTGATCGAGGAGAGGGGATGGATCGGGTTCAGTACCCAGCACGAGGACATGGCCACACCGGTCCCAAACGGGCAGGACGATGAAGGTATTTATCGGACGTTATTTTTCTTTCCTACATCAACAACGTTTGAAGTTTGCGCCTGTTGTATTGCTATGCATGTGTTTGTATGTGCACGAATGAGTGGAATGAGCACGTCCGTAATTTTTTTTTTCGTTTTGGACACTTTACTCTGTTGCGTTGAGGACTTCATTTATGCACATTTTATCATACACGAACGAAAACAAATGACTTGAGATTTTTTTTACAAACGAAGCAACAGTGTCTTCTCGAAGGGATGCAATGAGTTGGTAATGTGTCAAGAATGACACCAGACAGCCAGGCTTTCTCGCGAAAAAAATCCTTCATCAGATAATGAAGGGCAATACTGGTTTATTACGCACACGCTGCTCAATCGTGTATTAATAGAGATGAATGAGTTCTATGCCCTCACTTGCGAGTTGACGATAATCTTAGGTTTCCGTATAATGAACCACAATGGTCCATTCTTGAGAGAATCGGACCACTACATTAATCTACCATACCTATTGTGACCGTGCCGGGGACGGGTGGTGGACCAAACTAAACGGCGGTACACAGGAGGTAACCCACTTTTCACACCGCAATGTCGCAGTTTGATTTGGTCGATCGACCTTCCGTCCTTCGAATAAAATGGGCGCTGCTTGCCACATTCGTTTCGGGGTCTTAAAATGGGTGGGACTGTACAGTTGGCACGCAAATGTTTCATTTGTAATCGAGCAGCGCGTTGTATGTCAGCTTGGCCGAAAATTGTAACCACCATGCGTGTTCTGGTGAGGGAGGTGTCCTTTGTGTCATACGAAGTGGTGCCTTACGAAGCAGCAACACTTCATTCTTCAGTTCTCTTTTGCTGCGCTATCGATGACGGTACAGCTATACTCTGTTGCCATATGAGAGGTATACAAATTCATTGCATCCATAGTAAGGGGATTCAATTTTCCGGTAGCTTCATTCTTTTTGGTTCGCGAGCTTTTTTTTCTTCTAACAGTCAGAATGCTAGACAAAGTTAAACTTTACGTCTTCCATTCGAAACCTTCATTGCCCCCGTACCCGTCAAGCAAAATTAGTGCGCTTGTGTGGTTCGGGTACCCAACATAATTGGGCCACTTGGAATCTACAGCAAATCCTTGACACAAAATGAGCTCCTTCAACAAAAGAAACGAAACGGATGGACGTACGAAGTCAGAGACCGAACCGTGTGCCTTTCTTTGCTATGTTGCGATTGTGTTTGTCTTTTTTCCGAACGAGCCAACAACCGGCGCCCCGACCATCGCAGTGCCGGACAATCCACACAATGGGGGACCACAAATGCTGTGGTTCGCGGGCACCCGACGCTTCTAATCTGAAACTTATCCAATCCCGGTTCATGGTTCCATTTTGTGTTTCACACACAGCGCGGGATTCGGGAAAAATGTTTCGGTGGAAAATCAATGCTTTTTTGAAGCAGAAAGAGAAAATAGATTCTGAAATGAAATTCTGAGCCTCCGTAGATCACGAATTAAACCCCGAGAGGCTAATATTCTAATAAGCCTCAAACTCAAGGATCCTTAACTCGTTTATTGGTTTTCCTTGCCACGTACTTAGCGCTTTCCTCCCTTTTCGTTAATGATAGTATTAACACCATCGAGAGACCGCGCTAAGGTTATCGAGCCCTTGAGCCTTCGTTGAGGGCTGAGAGGACCTTAGAGAGGACGAATTTTTATTTTTCTATCCCAAAACAACTTCTACCTTCATGGTTGAGAGCTCGTGGAGGTTATCCGCGTTGACGCACTCTGAGGGACTTCGAGAACATGAGGGTCATTGTTGTAGTTTTCGTGTAAATGAGCAAATTGGATTGATTGCGGACTTAGAAACCACCATTTCCGAATTTTCCGGCATTGATCAGGCTGGACTGTTCTTTCTTCTTCTTCTTTGGCACTACAACCTCGAGAGATCTCGGCCTGCCAATTTCTGGCTTTCTGTGACTTGATTTTACACGTAAAAAGGTAGTCAAGATCTGCGTCCGGATGGGATTTGAGAACCCCGGTCCTGCCGTGTGAAGACCGGCGCCGTTATCGCCTCGGCCACCGGTCCGCCCCACTGGCTGGATACTTACTTACTTACTTACTTACCAGGCGCTACAACCGCTTTGCGGTCTTGGCCTGCTGCAACAATCCTCGATACCGCTCACGGTTCAGCGCCGTCGTCTGCCAATCCGTTATCCCGGCCGTTCTGGCGGACGCATCCACGCCATCACTGCATCTCAATTTGGGCCTACCACGCCTCCTCTGTCTGTGTGGGCGGCCTAAAAGGACTTTACGGACTGGGTCATCCGGTGTCATTCTCATTACGTGACCAGCCCACCGGCCGCTTGGCGAGTCTAATGCGCTGTACGATAGTGAGATCATCGTACAGCTCGTTGAGCTCGTCATTGTAGCGGCTCCTCCATTGTCCTTCCACACATACGGGGCCAAAAATCCTTCTGAGCATCTTCCTCTCGAACGCGGCTAAAAGGGCTTCGTCAGTCTTGGACAGAGTCCATGTCTCAGAGGCGTATGTGAGTACTGGGACTTTAAACGTTCTGTACAGTCCCAGCTTTGTCCGTCGCGACAGGTATTTAGAGTGGAGAAGTTTCCTCATGCTGTAGTATGACCGGTTGGCAGCCAGCACCCGTGCGCGTAACTCAACATCAATGTTGTTGTCGGTGCTGACTTTTGACCCCAGATAGGTGAAGTTTTGGACGACTTCGAAAGTGCGGTCATCTAGGACTGTTAAGCAGGGTTTATTATATTTTCTTTGCTTTTATTGTTTTAATACAGTTTTTTTTACACAAATTTATACATTATGTTTGTTTTTATTATCTCCATTTCGTTTTTCCTCCCATTCTTTCCACCCTAACACACACAGGACTAACGACCTGCCTTGCACGCATCGCTCAGTACGCCGGCATGCTTCTGTTTCGATTCTGCTACATCGTGAACGAACTGCTGATCGTGTAGTACACCCTAGTCACCACAGAGTCACCACCACCACCACCAAATAACCCAAACCAACTGTTTCTCGCACAACTTTACTATGTCAACTTTAAGCTTTAACCGTGTGCTGTGTGTGTCTCTCTAGCAGCAGGATAGCAGTGTACGATTGTGATAGCGAAAATGAAATGTGCTGTGATTCTATCTTCCTGCTGTTCCCGCCGTCGCTGGCGTCTATCTGTGTGCATTTATGTTTGTGTTTTAGCGCAATTAATTGCACGTCCGGTGTGTTTCGTCCTTCGCGCGATTGGCAAATGTAAGGTGTTCCCTGCACCACCCCAGCTTCATGTCCCAGCTGTGTGCGCTTGTGGGGCCCCGCTATGTTTGACTAGTTTTCATTTTGTTTTTCTTTTGCAGGATTAGTTTGCTGTAGAACGTAGTTGGTAGTGGATGGAGGATTAGCTCGTTAGCATGTGCGAAACGAAACTAAATGTGTACACAATGTACCGAATGCGTTGTTTAGCTTTGCAAGGTAGTTTTTGGCGTGTGGAATCAGATGTTCATTAGCTTTAGTGTTAAGTGTGTTAACACCCTTTGCTCGTAGTTAAAGCCGTTTAAGTAATTTTAATAAAAGATCCATGACATGAAATGTACAAAATGTAAAAAAAATCATCATGAGACAGTAATTACATTTTCTTATCATATAAAAAGTCCACAGATACGGCTGATAAAGAAGATTTATAGATTATTTCTCATATTTGTCTGCGATTACTGTGTAACCATGACCGTCTCGTGGAGTATATTTTTCACGATTTTCACGGTTGGTGTGACTTCTAGATCGAAGTTTCCCACTGTTAAAGCCTCCAGACGATGAGGTATCATGCTTTTTTAGTCAATTCCTTCTTCACTCAATTAAAGAGCTACTGATTATTTACAACTTCTTCTCTCCGGGATTTCAAGTTTCTGTATTTAAAGTTCTGGTTTTTTTGCCATAGCTGCTTTAAACTGATTGATAACGCTGGAGTACTTTATGTGCACTTAAAAGACATGAGCAACAGACGACAGACAGTAGGGTGTAGCGCTACGACTCAGTGTCCTGTGCTAGAAAATTTGTCAAAATTAGTTTTTAGATCAAATCACGATCGATCTTCTTCCTCTTCTTTGGCCTAACGACCTCTTAGGTCATGCTAGCCATTTCTGGCTTACTAGACTTAAAGATATCACGTAGTAGTTGGGTAGTGGGCCCTCACTACGGGGGAACGGTCCGGATGGGATTTGTACCCCGGTCCTGCCGTTGTCGCCTGTACCACCGGACCCGGGGCGGTTTCACGATCGATCGAAACTTTGGAAGCTGTCTGGAAAGCTGCTTTTTTGGATTATTTTAAAAGAATAATCTTTTAATATCTTGCCTCAATAGTTCCTCGTCAGCCGTATTAGTTGTGGTTCTTTCAGCCCAACATACTCATCAGTCAGTCCCATAAATGTAGCTTTCACCGACGGGGGGTGCCCGACTACCTCAACGATTGTGTAAATACACGCACCCTACACTCCTACTATGCCCTCCCCTCCATCCGTATACGTTTCAGACACAAGACTCCACATCGTGCCTCGTGGCGCACTAGAGCAAACCACTTCCCGTAGCCCACCGCACGTCGGTAGAAGTGTAGTAAGGACGATCACCATCGGCAACTGTGTGCCGGCGGCGATCGATCAGCATCCGCACCATCGGGCCCGAGTACCCGACCATTCGACAGTCGTTTCTAATTCCTTCCACGGTGCTGCTGCCGATTGTGCATCCGCCGTGCACCTCCACCCAAACGATGACGACGCTACTGATGACATCGGGGATTCGCGCCCATACTCCACAGCAGCCGACTCGTTCGTTACGGACAGTTTAAACGCCAAGCTAACGCCTGCATCGGGACCCTCCTTCCCTTCATTGCCCTCGTCGGCAGTTCGGTGCTGCGAAGCAAATGCCACAAATAGCCGTCAAACGAATGGCGAAAAACAGTGGAACGGTAAGGAGCTGGTGGATATTGTCCCGTACCATCATCACCATCGACTACCAGCGCCACCCTTCCAGCATCAGATACGCGAGGAAAATGCGTGGCAGGTGTTCCAGACGGGCGACTGTAAGGTGATCCAATCGAAGATCGAGTACTACGAAACGTCCATCCACCGGACGCCCCTTACGGGTGGTGGTGATGGTGGAGAGTTCTTTGCGTCCGCCGAAACGTCCGCGCTCTGTCCACACACGGCGGCTCCGCTTTCAACGGCCGATTCGCTCGAAGACATGGCTGCTCGTTCAAGTACGGGATCGTGGCATCGGCAGCGTACCACCAGCTTCGGCCCCGGGTCGGACGCACCACCAAAGACTTCCGACACGACGTGCTCCTCTTGCTGCTTCTGCAATCCCGAGCTTCACAACCATACCGCCAGCAGCATGAAGTCGATAGCGGATGGGTGTTTTTACTGTCGGGCAAAGTTGGGACAATCGCCCACGCGAAGCTTTCCGGCACCACCGACACCTCCAAACATACAGACCTCCCCCGTTCCACCATCACCCCAGACACCGATCACTGAGCTTACGCCGACGCCCTCACTGCACGAGATAACGGTGCCAGTCCGTAAGAGCTCGTTGGCACGCTCGACCGGCAAAGATGTTAAGATGACCGATCCGGGCGTTAAATCTCGCGATGATCCGCAGCCTAAGAGAGGCGATGTCGCGACTAAAACCAAACAACCGAAACCACCTCCCACGGAAACTGTCTCGGACAAATCTAGCAAACGTTCTGCTGCTGTTGCTGCTGCTAAGCCATCCACCGCTGCGACGGTATCGACGGTATCGACCGGTAGTGAAGAAGGCCCCCAGAAACCATTACCACCAGTGCCAGGCGCAACTCCCAAGCTGGCACGCAAAAAGCCAACCGAACCGGGTGGTGTGCTGAATCGTCCGAAGTACACGAACCACCTGACCCGTGCCAGTACCGTGGTACAGTCGGTGCAGAAGGAAATCAAGAATGAGCTGCGGGCACCGATCCGTGTGCTACCCAAGACGGCCAAAGAGGTAAGCAATCGCAAGGAGAAGGAACGACAAATTGGGCTGAATCTTCCGAAGGACTACGATTGTCGTACACGGCGGCCAACGGTCAAGGTACTTGACGATGCACCGATGCAGGTGGTGGTGGCAGGAGGGTCGGCTGAAACGCACGGTTACGACAACGAAACGAGTAGCTCCGACACATCGGACGGTGACTCCATGGCAGACAGCAGTCCAAACGTTAGCCCGTTCAAGCGACCGAACCTTCAGCAGCAGCAGCCCCAGCAACCGCAGCAGCAATCACTGCCGTCCGCCGCTCAACCACCAACGGCCGCCACGCGCTGGAAAACGAATAGCGAGCGCAATCTATCGCAGCTGGCCATTCAGAAGCTGGTGAGTGCTAGCCGATGGGGCAGTAAGTGGCGCAAAGGAGCCACTAGAGATGGTTCGCAGCAGCTGGAACCATCGGATAGGAACCGGCTGGCAGAGGAAGATGACGTAGTGATGGCGTCGGTGGGCAGTTGTAGCGAACTGAGTCCGCTTAAAATGGGGACTACCGGTGGTAGTGGTGGTGGGATGGTGGGTTCTACGGCCGGTACGACGACAACCTCTAACATCATCAGCGGCATCACACAGTCAAGTTCCAACCAAGGTACTACTACTTCCCTCTTCATTCACGATTCTCTCACGAGTCTTCGAACGAACGAATCAGCAGCGTCTGCGCGTGGCTCTTGCTCTATTCTTCGAATATGCTCACGTTCACCTGTCTGCATACTAAATGTTACTGCTGTACCTTAACCACTTTAAGGATTAAATGCTCTGCCTTTACTTATATGAGTTTTTTTCCATTCTTTCCCCCCTTCGTTTTCCCGTAGGCTGGACGGTGACAGTGGCTGGTAACTACAATCCCGAAATGGCACCGGACGTTGAGATGAGGCTGAGCTTCCCGAAGGGTGCTGCCGGAGGTGGCAGTGGAGGCAAGTCGGCTTTGACTAGCTCAGCGGCTACCTCCAGCTTGCGTCACGCACCGGACACATCCAGCGGGAGCTATAGTCACTCGAACGGACCTTCTGGAGCCGGGCGGAATCGACATCCTCCGTATGCAGATGGCGATGGGGGTGATCATCTTGACGGTGGCGGTGGGTACCTCGGTGCCAGCAGAAGTACTTCCCGGGGGGCCGGTGCATTACCTCCGACCTCATCCAATCTACCGGGCACCCTGAACCCTAGACGTAATTTAACTCGCTCCGATGGAACAGGTGCGTAGGAAAATTGTACGTTAGCATGTCGATAGGCCTAATGTCTGCTGGTTCCATTCTAGGTGCTGGTGGTACCACGGGCAAGGATTATCGTCTTCCGAATGTTGGTTCAACGCACAACATTCCGGCAAGACCGACGCCGAAGAAAGCGATCAAGGTACCAGAACGCGCTGCCCCGACTGCTGTAGTGGGCTCGGTAGCCGCGGGCGTGACACAGGCGCGCAAAATGCAGCATATTCCCCACCACCTCCAACAACAACGCAGTCGCCATCTTTCGGCAACTTAGTGTGTTTGTTTAGTGTGTCGGAAGTACCACCCCCCCCACCTCAGAAGTGTGGTTACCACCAAATGGTGAAGTTTTGCCTTTGGAATGATCAACTATCGGTCACACGCATCCCTTACTGTACGGCAACATATGAACCTTACTTATCCTTGCACATTGTGTCCTGTTTTCGGAACGTATTAGTCCAGTGCAACGTTCTTTTGTAGCAGAACGAAGCGTATGCAATGCATATAGGCGCCGCTAGCTTCTTAGAGCGATGGTTAGGTAAAGCAAATTGGCCATAATCTTTCTTACTAACTGCCTGCCTAATTACTAACTCTGTGTGTAACGTTTTCCGTTTCATCTTCGCTTTCCGCTTTGTTGTAAGCGTCCATTAAGCTTCTGTGAATGTTTTGACACCACGGCGAATCGACCGGGTTCGTGTGCGATGGCTGTCTGTTCCCCTCCATTAACTGTGTATGTCCCGTTCTGTTTCTGTTTTGCGTAGTATTCCGTGTCCGTTCTCGCCATATCATCAGCGACAGTCATCTGCGGCATTGGTGCCCATCAACTTCATTCATTTGATCACACGTCTTGTGCATGGATGTGATCGAATCGATCCGTTCCCTTGTTCATCCATTTACATGTCATATGTCCAACGTCCTGGAAAGTAGTAGCTCGTATCTGAATGTGATATTAACACTAGCGAAAACATTTCATTTCAAGCATCCTGTCAAAGGGGATCTGTTTCCATAAAACTCATTTCGACCGCTCCGGTATGTGTTAGACGCTTCTTAAAAGCGTTGTCCCTCCTATGTAGTAACCGTTCGTGCTATACTAATCGAAGATCCATTGTGTAATGTGTGTAGCCTACTTTGCTGTTCTGTGTGTCGTCGTTGCGTTGTTTGCAAGGATCCACCATCGATCGATGTTTTTTTTTTATTAATTTCCATCACAATTTACCGCCATCTACCGGGGACCGGTATGCTCGATGCTGCTTTTGTTCGCCTCGTGCATGTGTGATCTCTGCGCCTACGTGCCAGCAGATCGATCTACCGGCAAACCGTATCACCCGCGACGACATCATGCTCATACCTTACCGGTTTCTCATTCTCATTCCATTTGGCGACTCTACCGTGCCGTAACCACCTGCTCCAGACGGTGGAATGTAGTGTCGTGGCGTCCGCAACGCGCACCATTGCGAACAGCTACCACCAGCTGTCCCATCAGCATCAGGCAGCAAACAGTGGACCACTCCAGCAGCAGCAGCAGCAGCAGCAACATCATTCGCGTGCTCCACCGATGTCAACAGTGCGTGGCGGTGGTAGACCACGACCCGGCAACCAGCTGCTTCCCCAGGCTTCCGCACAAGTACTCCATCCCACATTGCAAAATGGGAGCGGTGGAAAGTTCCTCTCATCATCCTCCCCCTCACTAGTGTCGCAACAGCAGCATCCATCGCAGCGCTTTCACCATACCGACCCATCATACCATCTAGAAGACTACGGGTAATTTTTCACCCTCCATGTGTGTGTGTGTGTGTGTGCGTGTGTCCGTCTAACTTGAGCCACTTCATCTGCTCTAGATTATGTGTTGTAGATATGCTAACCAACGCGCGCACTACTCATTGATTCGGCAATTATTACACTCCATCACTTTTAATTACTTTGAGCCTTTTTTTGAGCCCAAAAAAATTATCCCTACAATCTACTTAACCAGTTGGACGAATCACTCGCAAAATCCTCTTAATATTGAGCTTCTCTTCCCTTTTGCCGATTTTCTAACAGCAATGTTTACTACGGGCACCAGCAACAACCGCAACCGAGACGGATGTCACTTGACAGCCAGCAGCAGCAGCAGCAGCAGCAGCAGCAGCATCATCCAACAGCAGTATCGCCCATGGCAACCGATTGTCTGTCGGTCATGGGTAATGCGATCGCACCGGAACTGAAACCAAGGGTACCAACCATGAGCGAAAGGGATCTAACCCGTAGGCACCACGTGTGCTACACACGCACACAGCCTTACTTCTCCTAAGGGCATAGTGGTAGTGGTAGTAGCGGGTTGGTGGTATAGTTGCAACCGAACCGAGCGTACGGTAGCCGTGTTTGTAGAGGGCGATGACAATTCTCAGGACAGGTGTGTGAGTGTTACTACCGACACACCTTTCTCTCCACCACGGTTGACAACAACAATCCCTTCAGCAATAGACTCTCACTTTTGTTTTCTAGTGTAAGAAATAGTACATTTTAGAGAAATAAATACAAAAGTACAATCTAATCTTATGCAGCGAAGGATGCGGATTTTGGCGACTTTCCGTCCGAAACCTTCCAATGCCAAACGGCTGACGCAAAAGAAAACACGACGTAACGCACTTACCACCCCTACACCAAAAACTTTCCGCGGTTTTAACACAGTTGGGATGTATTCCATAAAATTGATAATTTTATTATACCGTTTCGTACCGTCTCATCCGTCTGTGTGTGTGTGGCACTACTACTACTACCTCCAGTATGAAATAGCGTCATGCCGAACTAAACTCTACCTTTTACTCATTACTTATACCTTCGTCGGTCTATAGCTCGAAAAGAGGATCCGCTCTGTTCTGTTACGCCAACGAAATCACACGTAGGCTAGTTTCAGGCTTCTTTGTAACTGTGGTTTAAGCTACGACGGTCTTGAGAAACGATACCCCCTTACGAAAACCTTATAGCGCTCTTACGACATTGCAGTGAGGGTCGTTTCTTACACGATATGTGTGTCTTCAATTCCAGTACCAAAACGAAAATCCCTCCGTATCTTCTCTCTCTCGTTTCGGTACCTTTACTCAAACATCTTGAAGGAAACGATCACACTCAGTGAAGTTTGTATACATATTCCAGCACAATTGGAACGGTAATTTGCAAGAGTAAAACAAAGCCATCGAAACAAACAGTCGTCAATGCTTACAAACCACATACACACACACACACACACACACACACACAAACACAATATTTTCATTTTCCCTTTCCTTGCGATTGATTTCCCCCTCTCCGGTTTGCTATCTACAAATAGGACATAAATCGTCATTTCTTCGTCTATTCATCATCCGTGTTGCTGCGCTGGCTGCTATTATCACCTGTTCGCGAAACCCCATTTTCGGTTCTCTCGCTCTCGCTCTCTCTCTCTCACTTGCTTTGATGCTTTGCATATTGTCCACTATTATTTGTCGGGTTGGTGAAGCGCCTGAACATATCGCTTCTCCATTGCAACCATTGCGTAAACACTGATTTTATGGAGCTGAAACCAACGGAACAGCGGTAAGGTTGAATTAACTGAACCGAATCGGATGTCGAGAGATGGAATAACCGGAAGAGTTACCATTCAATTTTTCAATAGTGGATTAACACCGAATAATGGTGGGGTGTGGGTGGGGGGGGGGGGGGATCTGAGGTGCGTATTGGTAAGCGAATTTTGGCCATTGTGTATATATACGATTATAAATATATATGTGTATCTATATTCAAAGATATCAATTTTGTTATAATATTTGCATGCTTCCGTGTGTTCTGTTCTCGCTTCTAATCCCTCTAATTCGTAGCTGTGTGTAGTAGTAGTAGTAGTAGTAGCAGCAGTAATGGTAATCCTAATCAATCCTCCCTCTACTAGTTGTTCCTACTCGTATAGGACTCGTAGTGGCTACTCATATATGCATGCCCGTGTCCTATCCTCTCCATCGTTTTTCGAGCGATAAACCAAATCGCAACTCAAGTCGTATCTATCTATAAAGTACGCTAAACAAAAAAAAAAGTTGCATACCGATCGAGGGCACTCTCTCTCTCTCTAATTCACACCAAGTATACGAGAGCAATGTATGCATGTACACAAGCCGTAGCAAAAGAACACACATAATTCACAATTCCTGTGTATCGACCTATCTGTTGTGTAGTAATATGGGATTGGGTGATAGGGGCTCTTCGTTACGTAGCAACAGAGACATCATAGCAACCGTTCACGTGTGTTGCCAGGTCCACACATGCACCCCCCCCCCCTCCCCCTTCTTTTAAGCTAGTATCACCCTAAATAATACGCAAAAATTACGCCCCTACCATTTTGCTGATCGGTTTTCATGTGCCATTAGTTCAAATCATAGGAGCAAGTGCATCGCTCTTGCTTACTTGGTTGCCTTAGTTCCTGTTACTATGGTTTACTATGCACACGAGAATGACACAAAACTAAAATAAAAAAAGAGCGAAAGAATAAGAAGAAAAATATTGAAAATCTGAAACCGATTGTTAATTATAACCACAGAGCAAACGAAAGAAACAAAACAAAACTACGAATATTGCCTTGCCTAGTGTGTATGTATGCTACGCGCGCAACTTCTTCCCTATATTCTGGTTCGAGAGCAGGCGTTTGCATATTTAAGGAAACACGCTTTTCCCCCATTTTTTTCGTCGTAGTGCGCGCTGCTTACTTTAGTATGCCTAGTCTCCCCCACACCTAGTCGGTCCGTCCCTCGCTTAGCTCTCCCTGACTGTCCTCTCGCTCACATACTTTTACACAAAGCCAAAGTTCTTTGTTTTGATCGCTAGCAGAAGCTTGTGCCGCAAGACGGCCTTGCTCGAGTAGAGCGGAATATACAGCCGGGAGATGCAGGTGTTCGCTGTCGGCAGATGCGAATCGTCGGCCGGGCGTATGGTCACCGATGGCATCGGTTGGAATCCTTCCTCGGAAGCGGGAAGCGCTGGTGAACCAGTCCAGAAATACACCTGCAGCAAAAGGGGGGGGGGGGGGAGCATTAAGCGTCAAAACAAAAATCGAAACAATCAGCCTTGCACATGCATGCTGTGTCAGCTTACCAAATCTTGTCTCTCGAGGTTGGTCATCTTTTCCACCACGTTCCAGAGCCAGCGCTTGAATTTCGTCAGCTTGTCGCTCGGTTCGTTCGATTCGTCATTGAACGCCGTGTAGGAGATGAGCGTGGCCACGTGAATATCGCCGACACCGTTCAGCAACAGCCGCAAATCTTCCGCCGTCAGTTGATCCAATGCCGTGTCGGGCAGGACGTCGAACACTCCAGAACGAATGGCCTGGTCGGAGTGGAAGCAACAAACAAGTGCGTATTAAAGTTAATGCTCTCCCTCCGGTTTAGAATCAAGTTTGTTAACTCCACTTACTTCCAACGCCTTTTCCTGCGTTTTGATCATACGATACTCGGCGTATTTGCGCACATAGTCGTACACATTGTGCTCGTTGACCTGAATGTCGCGTCCACCCGGTACCAGCTCCACCGTTCCCGACCCTTCCTCCAGCATGAGGTCAATCCTTTCGGGTTTAGAAGCAAAAGCACACATTAATTGCCCGTGTTTAAACACAACAGCAGCCATCAACAAACAAACAACGCAAACTTACACAAAGTTCATTTCAAGGCTCTGCAGCATGCTGATGCCGCCCGCTTTGGTTTGCGAGTCCTTGATTAGCTGGCGCAGCGATTCGTACAGCACCGGGTCGAAGAATGCCAAATCGTGGAAGCGAATCTGTCGGCCGAGAATGAACTTCAGTACGTGCCGTTGCAGGAACAGCGGGAACAGCTCATTCTGTAGCAAGCACAATCCAATCAACCTGCGCGAAGTGAATAAACGTGCGAGAGAATCGGAGGTTTTGAGTCGTCGCTCATGCGGTCGATAGGATGCACACACACACACACGATCAAGCCTTACCTGCCCACATTGCGGAACGCATTCATCCGTTCGCTGGAAGGATAGCCCTGCCGGGGGCTGTAGAAGCCGCGCTTGCCCGGCGTGTAGAACAAGGGCGCATCCATCTGACAGTCATCCAGCAGCAACACCGGGGTACACTTTTTCGCTAACGAGCTTGTGCCTTGCCCTGTCATGCTGCTGTATCCGCCGCTGCCCGCCGTAACACCAACCTGATCGCCACCGGTGGTGCCCGCTGATCCCGACGATCCAACGGCTCCGCCCGCCAACGAAACCGAGCCGCCAAGCGACGAGGAACCTTGTCCACCCTGTGCCACCGACGATCCACCAGCACCGCCCCCCGGCGCTGATGAGGACGATTGGCCACCGCCGCCGTTGGAGAGGTTGTCCATCTCTAACCGCTGGCGCTGCACAATGATCTCGACCGCTTCACTGATCCGCTGGCGCAAATTTTCATCCGACGCCAGCAGATGCAGCACCTGGGTGGGGGGCAGCTCCAGCAGCATGCCCGTAATCTTCGCAGCATTGTTCGGATGCTGCAGTTGTACCTTTGGATAAAGCCGATCGCCTAGCTGCTGCTGCTGGACGGAAAATATTTCCCCAACGTTCAGCAGGGTGGGGGGACTGGCACCACCTCCGCCACCTGCCCCCCCACCACTAGCCGCCACATTCTGTTCGCTGGCCGGCCGGAAGGGACGCGCATCGTAGTTGAGCGTTTTGCGAGATTCACGATTCGGGCGCCACAGCGGCTGTTTGCTGGAGAGCCCACGGCGAGAGCTGCTACCACTGCCACTACCTCCCCCACCGATACCGCCACCCTGTGCGCTACTGCCTCCACCCACACCGCCGCCTCCAACGCCCGAGCTTCCGCTTCCTGCACCAGCACCACCGCTACTGCTGCTGCTGCTGCCACGATGCCGCAGCATGCTGTTGAACGGTCCCGCACCGTACTTGGTTGGCGTTTGTGCCACATCGAGCGGTGGCAGCTTCTCGTTCGCCAGCAGCGCTTCGGCGATCGCGGTGTAGAAGCTGCGCGCCACACCCGAACCCTCGCCCGGCTCATCTTTGAACGTGACCTTCACGCGATTAAACACGAGCGGCTGCTGCACCCGCCGGTTGTTGTACAGCACGTTAAGCTCCTTGAACGTTTGCGTCAGCAGTGCCGCCCTGTTGCGCTCCATCTTTAGCAACGTCAGATCTTTCTGCGTCGTGCAGCGCAGCTTCTCCATGTAGCGCCGGAACTTGGTCTCCTTCACGGGGAATCCGTTCAGCTCGTAGATGACGCTGCCCGGCTCGACGCCAACGTCTTCGAGGAAGACGCGTGCAAACAGAATCAGCGACAAGCGCCAGCGGCCCAACAGTATGTCGGACAGAATCGACGACGACATGGCGGACGAACCGCGCAGATAGATGCCGCGTGGTGGCATTTCTGGCTGCACAGCGGTCGGCAGCACGTTCGGTGTCGTTTCGACCGTGACGTGGGCCGAGATTTCCTGTATATCCATTGCCTCGGCCGATTGGATCAGATCGACGGAGTTGCCGCTGCTACTGCTGCCGATAGTGGCGCCGCCTGCAGCAAACATCTAAAAGACACCAAGAGAAAACAGCATATAGCAACATCGAACCGTGCGCGAGCGACCGATCGCGTATGTACACAACAAACGGTTGCGTGTAAGGTGGTGTTCACTTCGTATCTGTCCTCTAGCTAAACAAACGCTTACCCACTAGAGGTCATCGGAAAGTATGGCGCGACCACGCGCCATAATCTATGAGCAGTAAGTGAAAGGAAATGCACGACTTTTCAACAACTTCCTTCGCTATCTGTGAAGCTCAATTGGGGGCATCGTTTGTTTGCGCACCCAGTAACCACTTACCGTAGAGGATGATGAGGGGCCAGCACGAACAATAACGCTTTTGCCGGGAGATGTCCCTGCCGGTGCATTGCCGATCGTTACCAGCGGATTCGCGAACGATACTGACAGTCCCGAGGAAGACGAGGACGACGGCGCTCCGCTACCGCCCATCTGCTGCTGCTGCTGCTGCTGTTCGCTTCCCATCACAACGTCCGACGAAACGGATCCTTGTCCTGCATTGAAGTGTGAACCAATGGAGCAACAAATTAGTAAACCAGGGTGAACGGTGAAACACAATGATGCATCGTTCACACTTACCAAGGGCAACCGATGATGCGTCCAGTGTGGAGCCGGCGCCGGCACCCGAACCGGCCGCTACCTTTCGCCGGGCAACAATGATCGGTGGGCGTATAGCTGACGCGGGCTGTTCCGGCTGCGATGACTGCTGCTGCTGTTGTTGGCCAACCGGCGCACCGTCGCTGCTGCTGTTGCTTCCACCTTGTTGTAGCGACATCGTGAGAGCGACGGTGGTGGTGGTGGCGGTTGTATTGCTTCCACCAACGCAACCACCCATATCGCCACCTCCGGCGGCATCGTCCAGCTTCTGGCGCTTGGCCGCCGTCGTCGAGGAGTGGTGCCGCGACGAATCCTCCGAATCCGACTCCGACAGCTCATCGTGATCCTGATCCGTATCGACATCGATTTTAATCGACGATTGCGACAAGTCCTGTGGCTCATCCGAGCTGATACTCACTTCATCGACGTCGGACTCTTCGCTGTACTTGTTGTTGCTCTTCAGATAGAACAGTCGGTTCTTTTTGTAGTACACCTCCGAGAACGGTGAGGCCGACGTGTTGCTAGTGCCACCGGTAGAGGTGGGGGGAACGCTTCCGCTACTGCCGCCGCTACTACTGCTGCTACTGCTGTTGTTGTTTCCCCCGCTTACGGGTGGTGGTGGTGGTGGCGGCGGCTTGGGCGAATGCGTTTCACCAGCTTTCGTTGTTGGTGCCGTGCTGCCGCCACCGCCGACGTCAAGCTCCTGCTGCTGCTGCTGCTGCTGTTTGGTTGATGATCCGTTTCCAACCGATGCCGTCGTGCCGCCGCTGCTGCTGCTGCTCGCCGCAGCTTGATAAATTCCTACGGGAAGAGAAATTTCTACCCGCACACGGGAGTCCGTGCTGGGCGGTGAAGTAGTGGTTTGTGTAACACCTCCATCGATAAAAGCTACGGTGTGATCTTGACTGGTGTGTTGCTGCTGCTGCGACTCGGTATACAAGCTTTCCGACGGGTCGACGATGATGCCCGTGGCCGCTTGGTTGTTGCTCATTTCGTGCCGTATCGAGGACGACAAACTAAGCCGAACGGGAGGTAGCTCCAGATTTGTGGCACCGCCGGCGGACGAACTCGACGCCACGGCGATACCCTCCGACGAACCTGGATAGGCGGCATTGGATGGATGTGGCGTACCGCTGGCGGCACCCGGTGCAAGCGTGATCGGCCACTTCGGCATGCCAAACAGATCCTCGCGCTTTGCCGTCGGCTGTAGACGGTGCGGCTGGTCCGCCAACGGTAACGCTTCGATCAATGGTGTATTGAACGGATCCGGCGCGGGGCAGCCGAGGCAGAGCGTTGAATCCGACCGCTGGAAGAATGAGTGTCGTCGACCGAGCGACGGGCGGCTCAGCATGTCCTCGTCCACCGAATCGGTATCCATCACGATGGAAGCGGATATGTCCTCTTCCGTTTCTTCGTTTTCGTTCTCATCCTGATCGTCCCACACGTTTGACCCGTTCGTGGTACGATCGAGATCACAATCGTTCGTTGCGCGCATATAGAACAGGATGGCATCGAGCACGTAGGCCACATGGCGCAGGGCCGTCACATCCAGCACGGGCAACGAGTCGCGGTGCTCGGAGTTATGCGCACGCATCAACGAAAGGCAGTAGGTGAGAAAATCGCGCCTGCTGGATTCCGAGTCTGCCGTCATAGAAGAGCCACCTGTAGGGAAAACGATAAGCCATTGATTACATGACACAAGCCCGGTTTTTATCCTTCAAGCCATATCAAAAGTGTGGAAGCTCTTGGAAGTCATAGCATCTTTTGCACTATTTTTCCTGGGTTAAGGAGGGATTCTTATACAATCCAAATACACAACGTACCATCTCGCGCACTGCGGTCGCTATCAGCAAAGCCCAGGTTACGCGCTGTGGTCGCTGTGCCCAGCGTGCTAATCGTGGCTCTACTTCTGCCTGCTGGAAATACACAAAGCGAAGACAAAAGGGAAAATACAAGGGGGGGGGGGGGGGGGGGATAATTAGTTACAAGTCGCAATGACCCCCACGTTCAATGCACGTTTTTTCTTTGGAAACGTGTGCCCATCATCGGAAGAGAAACCTTTTTTTTCTTCTTCTCGTGGAAAGGCCTGGGTTGCTTTCAAGCAAACAAATGCTTCGATGTGCAAAGATTTTGTGCTAACACATTTTTAACACACTTTTCGCTAGCGACGACACTTACCAGTCACGCCGATCATAGCGGACGGAGTTGCTTCACTGGTGCTGGATGAAGACGGAATGTTGAGCGGATGCAGCGGATGCGAAGGATCGGTGGAATCAGTCAGTGAAGCACCGAAGCGCAACTGAGCTTCGGTCGCTTCCATCACGGTTAGTATCCACTCCCACGTAAGTTTCAACCGCTTCTCAACGTACATCTGCGGGAGAGAAAACAAAGAGGAGATTAACCCTCCGACCGCAAACGTACGACGAGGTCGGGCAAACGTACCTGCAGCTGTACAGCATCCTGATGAGTCACGTCCAGCACGGACGAGGAACCACTGATGCTGGTGGGCAACATACCAATCAGGTCGGAAATTTGTCGCAATATGATACCGAACGCCCGGGCCAGCGCACTGGCCGTGGTGGTCATCGTAGGCGATTCCTGCTGCTGCGCGGTCGTAACAGCGGTAGTCGACCGACGCAACGAACTCGGATCGATAAACACCAGGTTGGAACTGCCCGCGGTCAAGCGGACACGCTCCGGTGCCGTCGTTTCGCGGCTGCGTATCGCCCACTGCATCGATTGTGGGGCAAGGTTGTTGCGCTGGTTGCCACCACCCGGTGTCTGGCGGCGCTCGAGCTGATCGTCGTTCAAATTGAAATCCACCGTGGACTGGTCGTCGCTTTCGCCATCCTCCGATCCTTCATCGTCCGGCTGGGTCGAATCGCCCGAATCATCTTCGTTGTCGAACAGCAAAGAGTTTAGCCCTGCAAGTTGTGGAACCATTTAAACATCAACCACCACAATCGCCCGGCGCACTTCCCGGAAAGCGTTCATTTCAGTCATTTGGGGTGAGCATTACTGGTCGCCGCTTTCCGGGATAGCGAGGATATTTTCATGTAAACAAAACTAAAAGAGAAACAGGATCTTCACCTGTATCCGAACCGGCCGTCGCTCCCGTCTGAACGCTTCGCTGCGCGTCCTGCGTGCTCTGATTGTCGTCCGAATCGGATTCGGTTTCTGCCTCGTGGAAGTTGAACTCGTTATCACTCTCGCCCTGGGCATTCTCCTCGCTGCGCAACAAATCCTGCGATTCCTCTTCGGCATTCATGGACGCCGCACTCGTGACCGGCCGTATCGAGGTGGAGCGTCGCGGCGGTGGCTGCTCCCGTTCCGCCATATCTTCCTGCTCCGACGTTTCACCGTCGTCCTGCACCAACGCGTCCGCATCGTTATTGTCCTCGATATCACCCAGACGAATGTTGATGCGCGAAATAAACCCGGACGACGAACGCTCACTGTCCATCGGGTCCACCACTCCGAGGTGCACGTTGGCCGTGTTGCTAGTAATCTGGGCAATGCCCGCTGCACTGGAGCGATTCGTCGGCGGTGCTAACGGCTCGACTGAAAACAATTCATCAGTGCTCTGTAGGGGGAGAAAAAACCCAAATAAAACGAAAAATGTTACCAATCCTCTCGCTTGTCGCTCGTCGGCTCGTGCGAACATTGCGAAACAGCAATTGCAACTACTCACGTCAATATTGTTCGAGGACAAGTTGAACGGCGCGATAGGCTTCACTACGCCCAGCCGTACCGGGGTGATCAGTGCGTCCGCTATCTCCACCAGCTCTTCGATGGCAAATTTGAACAGTGCCGTAAACACGCGTCGATACGCTTGCAGATGCTTCGTCTGCGTGGTTGAGTTGCGTTGCTTCTCCGGGTTTTGGAACCGCTCGATGCTGAATATCACGTACACGCGGGCCACGGAACGCACGAAACGGCGGGCCACTTTCTGGGCTTCCTCCACACGTCCCGGGATCGAATCGTTCTGCAGCTCGTGCACGAGTGTCATCAGCAACTTTTCCAACGGATCACTGCTGCACCGGACAATTAAGCTGTGCGTAAACTTGTCCAGCAGCGAGGTGCCGCTCTGCGACTGCAGATACACCTGCTGGTTGTCGTCGTCGTAGAACGGTTGCTGGTTCGCGTTCGGTACGATCGGTTTCTCGTTCTCGGCCCCCGTCATGATCATCGCACGCACAGCTGGCCAGTCGTTGAGCAAACGGTCCAACGCCTTCCGGGCGAACCGCGGCGGTTCCAGGTTGTGCTCTGGCATCTCGTTGTCCGGTTCGAGGTTGGGTGTTTTTCGCGCATTGCCGGATGACGTTGAGCGTACGCGCGATGTCGCCCGGTACTGGCGCTGCTCCACCATCTGTCGACCGACCGTTTGTATAAGGAACAGTAGGATCGATTCGCCGCGCGAATTAAAGCGCGTTACGAGATCCGTCTCCGCCGCCATCTTGCATAGGAGGTCGTGCCGCTTCGATTGGTTACCGGCGATCAATGCCTTGCACTTGCACTTTTCCCAACAATCGCAGTACGCCGTGGGCGAGGTGCGCTTCAACTTGCAGTCGTGTCCTTTGTGGCACACCTTGGCACACTCGGTGCAGCAGCAGAGCGACCCGGTCAAGCCGCAGGTACGGCACTCAAAGATGTCCTGATTGATGTGGTCCGCTCCGGTCCAGGTGAACGAGCACGTGTCGTTGCAGCACAGTATCCCGAGTGGGGACTGATCGGGTGACGAGCCGGGCGGGAAGATCATCGAATCTCGCACCGCCTCGTCACCGTTGGCAATTTTCTGTATCGCTTTAAACACCGTGATGCCTGCCTGATACGCACGGCATGTAACGGCCAGCATGAACGGCGTTTGGCCCTGCGCGTCCTTAGCGCTCAGCAGCGTGCGCAAATGTGGCTGCAGCACAGGGCTTTCGCAGAGCAGCTGCAACACGAGCTGAGCGTTCTGCCGACGCTCGTTAGGATCGGACACGTACGTTTCCGGAATCGAGGCTAATGATTTTTGGGCAGTGAAGATCGCCTGGGATGCTCCAGAATGCTGCTGCTGCTGCTGCTGCTGGTGGCTTCCGGACGAGCCGCCCATTACACTGTTAAGCCCACCACCGAGACTGTCCTCATCACCGCTCGTCGGATCGTACTCAGTGGGCCAGTACACTACGGGCATTGAGTTCCCAGCCAGCACCGGTGGCTCTTCACCACCAGACGCACCTGGAACACCGGCCAAAGCGTTCTGCACACTGTTGGAAACGATTGCATTGCCACTGCTGCTGCCGCCAGCATTATCCACCAGCTCACGGTTGCTTACGTTTCGGCGCATTATCTCTCGAATGCTAACCGGCCGGTTGCCTATGATCGTGTTCGTGATGACATTGATCGGTTCGAGGCCTGCGCCAGCATTACTGCCTCCCGCTGACGAACTGTTGCCGCTGTTCGATGCGCCACCGTTCCCATTAGAACCACCACCACCACCACCACTGCCGGTGGTGACAAAGTCGGGCTCCCGGTTTGACGTCGGCGAGCACATGCTAATGCAGGCATGGATGATGTTTCGATTCCCGTCCGTGTGCTCCGCCAAAATTGAGGCCAGCGAGCTTCTCATCTGCTCCGGTCCGTCGGCCGCAATGTGACCGAGCAGCTGTCGTACACCGTCGATGTCGCAGCGCAATATCTTCGACATGAGCAGTTGCTGCTCGGGCGCTAGCACCACCAGCGCTACCTGTGATTTTAGATTCACGCCCACCGACGGTAATGTGAGCGAAGCTGCCGCAATGCACTTTATCGGCGGAAGGTCGAGCCAGCTCGGGTCGCGTATAGCATCGACGCAATCCTTTGCCATCGGATAGAGCGTGTTGTTGCCGTCGCGGAGTAGCAGTACACTGTCCGAGCTGTTGTCACCGACGCACGTCAGCGAAACGTCCTGCATCGAAGCGCCGAGGAACGAGCCGATGTCTGTAGGGAATACGCTGTCCTGCTCCTGCCGGCCAGTGTTCAGGTTAAACAGCGAGTAGTGCAGTCGATTGTTGGCCGTTTTCATAATGCCATGAATGCCCTTCGGATCGACCGCAATCGTTAGGAGCTGAGAGGTACCACCGATTGCCTCACTGCTGCCGCTGCTGGACGGTGCCGATGGGTTGAGCACAATGCGGCGCGGTATCTTTTGGAAGCAATCCGGCACGCGGGGTGTCGCTGCCGATTTGATCACCTGCAAATCGTCCTTCCGCAGCAACCGGCAGTCCTGCCAAGCTTCGATGCTGTCGTCAAACTTGTCTTTACTATTGCTGCCACTATTGTTCGACGAGGACAGGGAGCTACCACCACCCGATCCCGGCGGCGGAGGAAACTTGACAGCGGCAAAGTCACCGTCCACCTTTAGCACGCGTCCAATCGGAACAGAGCGCACATCTTCGACGAATATTACGTCCCTACAACGAAACGGAAACGCACACGCGTTAGTGCCAACTTTACAGGGCACTACGATCAATTTACGGTACTTACTTCAGCAGCCACTGTTCTTCGTCCTTCTTGGGATCTGGCTCTTCCTTCGGTGTCATGCGCTTGGGACGTTTGTGAGAATTGGTCACACTGCCCGTGTCGCTGCACGTACTAGAAGCAGGCGAAGGCGGTGGCGGCATATCGATGCGATCGGCCGATTCCTTATTGTTGCCTGCCCCTTGCTTTGAAGAGGAAACGCCTCCCGAACCGGACGCACTACCACCACCGCTAGATGCTGCGGAGGCAGAGGTCCCACCACCCTTGGAATCTTTGTCCAAAATTCCACCCATCCCTCCCGATAACGTGACGGACGAGCTTTGCGATCCTAGTCCACCGTTTGCGTTCGACCCGGCACCCAACGAGCCGGCCATACCGCTGTTGGAAAGGGTCGCGCTTGTGCCCAAACCACTTCCACCCACCGAACCGCTCGATGCACCGGCGCTTCCGCCCTGCTGGCTGGCAGCTAGCTGCTGCGATAGCGTGGACATGGAAAGCAGCTTAAACCGGCATACCTTCGTAAATTCCCAGGCCGCATTCATCAGCTGCCCCACTTTCGGTACACCGTTCGAGATGGTAAATCCGATTGCACCGTGCTGATACATGGGGCAGCTTTTCATGCACACCTGCGCCCCGACCGTCACCTCCGGCGCGTTCAGACTGGGCCGGACCGGTTTCTTTGCCTTCGCCTGATACTTGTCCCAGAGGCGTTTGCGCTGCCCAAATGGCAGCACACCCCACCAGAAGAGCTCGCCACTTTCCGTGCGCGCCACCGTGTACAGCGTGCAGGTGTGCAGCGACACTATTCGATCGAGTGCGAACTCGGGATAGTTGGTGGCGCTGTGCTCGAGCTTGTTGCCGGCGTAACCAAGCAACTCGTCCATCCAGGTAGCGATGCGACCACTTTCGGTGGCTACGGAACAGCGGATAAGGGTGGCCGATATGTGCGTCACCTTTTCGTACAACAGATTCAGCGGAATCGTCTTCGGATGGTGCACGTTCGCTGCGTCATTGCTACGGTACGGTTCGGCGTCGGCCCACCGCCATTGATGTATTTCGCCGCGGGCGGTCACGCCTATAAACTCCGAGTAGAGTGAGGCAATTTCTGTAAAGCGCACCGCATGATCCTTCTCCGGCCATGGTTCCATCTCATCCGACACCCACAGCGGATAGCCGGATGAATAGTCCTTCTTTTTTGAATCTGAAGAGCAAGCAAAAAAAGGAAAAATAAAACATTTGTAATTGTAATTTCCTTAAAATGTACCGCAAACTGTACACCTACCACCACCCGCTTCCTTCTCCCATACGTCTTCCCTTCCTCCTTGGAACCAACGACGCGGTCCAAAGTATTGCCGGTCGCGCCATCGTCCAAAGCCTTCGCGTTCCGCACTGTTGAGACCCGAGCCACCGGACACGCCAGAGGGTCCACCGCCGGCTCCCCCGGATGAGCTGCCACTGCCCGACTGTGCACTGCCAGAAATAACCGCCGACGAACCGGCGCCTCCACCACCGCCATTGCCCGCTCCGGACTGACTGCCGCCTCCGCCACCCGAGCGGCTTCCGGATGCGGTACCGTCGTTGCCGCTTCCTGCCGATCCGGTTGCACCACCGGAACCGCCGCCGGCTCCACCACCTCCGCCAGATGATGAATTGTTTTGATTTCGTTCGCTACGGGCACGACTGTATAACATCAAACTAGTTTCAGCGAATGAAACAATCGAACGACGAAAAATGTACATACATGTTAGACTTATGGATCCAGAGGGCCGAAATAGATTAACAATTTCCAAAATGTACATTCAAAATTCACCCTTCTGTCCCTGATACTGCAATTCAAGCTACTCAACCCATCGCCACACGATCTCTTAATATACATTTCATTTCAATGCAGAACAAAAAATCACCAATTTAGTGATGCTAAACGGCAAACACTTCAAACTTCGATACTTTTCAATCAAACGGAAGTCAAACGCCAGGACTAAATACAATTATAGAACTAATATTTTAGTATTTAAACTTGCATCCGGCAATCGAGCCTAGATATCTTGACATATCTGACACCTGGATAGTTAGTGTTTGAAAAGTAAAGATTTTATCCAAGGCCGGACACTTTGTTGAGTCATGCATGACGTATCGTACATTGCATTACAATGCGTTCTGATGAAAACGGAATGAGTAATGGAATAGTACACCATCGTTCTACAATTTCTATGCAAAAGTAATATGTACGATCTTTGAATCTGCAGGATCTTCGGTTAATTGGATGAAGAGTTCTCGTAAGCAAATCGTATCTACATGTTACACCAACATCAAACACATTTTTACTATGTATCTCCGGGCGGCATTCTTACCCCACAACCTATCGGAAGCGTAATTTTGAATGTACAACTTGTTCCTTTTTGAAATACACCTATCCATCCATACCCAAAAACTCTATCCTTACTGCCCATCCGCCAAAAAACTAATATATTGGATAATGAGATAGTTGAACGCAATACTTACTTTCGAATGTTGGAAAATCCAAACACATCGTCGGTAAACATGGCTTCCGCGTCAATGATAACGCTGCTGTCCGGATGGAAGCCACCGTCCAGCAGGGAGATCAAATCCTCCGCCACATAATTGTCGCTGCCCTCCTCCGTATCATCGCCACCCTCGTCATCGCGCGACAACAGATTGTTCACGGCCAGATTCACGTCCAGGTTGGTGCGCTGCAGCTCACGGATGATCAAGTTGCGGCTCTTGCCTTGCAGTACCACCTGTGCCTGCGCTACCAGCTCTTCCGGCACGAACGGGGCCGGCACGGATACGATCGATCGGCTGCCAGACGATCCACCGCCCATAATAACACCCGTGCTGCGCGAACCGGATCCCTGCGAGCCGCTGCCGGCACGGACCGAGCTGCTGGTGCGCATGATGCGCGTACGGGACCGACACTGACGGGAGGTAGGCGTGCTTTTGGAGTTGTTGTTTGACTGATTCGAAGATTGATTTCCACCACCTCCTCCTCCACCGCTACCACCACCACCACCACCGGGACCGCCGCCTCCGCCACCTCCTCCGCCGCCACCGCCACTACCACCGGTACCGCCAGCCTTCGAAGCGTCCTGTTTACTGAGATCCAACCGTTCGGGTATGATGGAAAAGGCAACCCGGAAGGCACGTCCATCCTCGAGCAGGATACCGAGATGTGCCGGTCCGATGACAATTTGTTTCACTGGGACTTTCAGTGACTGTAGCCCGGGTAGCGTTTGGACACCATATTTGTTGATTTTATCAGCCACGTCTCGTATTCTAAAAAAAAAAAAAGATAATGAAAGTATAAAACACTTTTTCTACCCAGCATATCCTTATGTTTTCTCAAAACAGTGTCAAGCCGTCTGACTAGAAATATAAATAAATAAATAAATATCCTTATGTTTTAATTTGCACAACATTATTCATGCAATGCATGATAGTTAATGCATAAATATAACAAAAAAAAAAAGGCCATACTACCACCCCACGGTGACGCCACGGTGAACAAGCACGCACATGTAGGGTAGAATATCATGATGTTGGATGCCAACTGAACACAGAACGTACAGGTATGAAAGAGACGGGGAAATAACTATCCAATCCAAGGAGGCGCTGTCATATACATCTGACAGCTCGCTGTACCTTTTTTTTTTTTTTGCTACTGAGAACTATCATCGCATTTTACGGAAAATCGCTAGGGGATGAATGTTCCGTGCAGATGATAAGCATGGGTGTCAATAATCCTTTCAACCCATCTTCCAGGTTGTTGCTGCGACCTCGTGTTTTAAGATCGCTTTTATGCAACGACCGTGAACGGTACCGACCGACTGTGCTAACTGTACCTACCACCTGTACACCACAATGGCGGACATGAGAAAGCTTGGCACTGCTTGTTTGGCGATTGAGTAGGGTTATACAGCACTTTGCCGAATGTGAATATTTGCTATGTACCTTGCGGAACAACCCCTTACCTGTCGTTAAGCTGATCCTCTGTTCCAGGGAGTGGATGTACGACAAAATGTAATGTCGACATCTTGTCGAGTGAGACTTTTGCTGCTTAATGCTGCTGCACGATTTCGCTAATGCTCACTCTGCTGCCGCGGTCCGTTCTCATTTATGAGATAATGTCGTACTGTAGTGCCGCAGCCCGTTTGATTGCTTCATCGACAGAATCTGTCTCCAGCTACGACACGCGTTCCAACAAGTTGACTTCACTGATTGAACCAATAATGCGGTGGACGAACGTTGTTCTTGTCTGCACACTACACAGTACTTTTCCGGAACACCACCAATTCACACAACACTCCGCTGTTGAACTGGGTCTGCGGTACTACTGCGGCGCTCTTCTTCCTCCCAGCACTGTGTTGCCACTGCATATGTCAGTGACACACGGTGAAGAGCATGCACAAACACGCTCGCGCACACACTCACACACACACGCTCGCTCGCTAGCCGTCGCACTGACGTCCTGTGCTCTGTTTCACTCACACTAGAAAACAGAAATTACATTATTTTCTTTGACACACGGCTCTCGATTTCGATCCTCCGTCTTCGCTACACACGAACACAGCCACACTCGCGCACACGTAGCGACGAGTGTCGACGACCACCGAAAAAGAACCGTTTTCTTGCTTGCTTGCCTCGTTCTTCTTCTTCCTACCGCACGCTCCGGATTTTCCGGTGCGGACACCGAAACGCGCATCCAGACTCCCTGCTACACTTCTTACTATTATTGTTCTTATCTCTTTTCTTCCCTACCTCTGTCAATAATCCGTTTCCTCGATGTGCAATTCTCGGCTTTTTCTGTTTCTTTTTTGCTTGTTCCTCGCTATGGAATGATCTACTTCTTGGTGAAAAATCAGAAAGTACATTTGTACATTTACTCTTGGGCACACACGCAATAAAGATCCAGGTTTAGCTTTGGCAGCACACGTTCATAGCTTACCCTGTTGGGTGAACATTTTGTTGCATGGAAAAAGAGCCCCCCTACTCCCATGTCTTCTACTTGTATGACTGTGCAATTCACCAGAACCAGCTAACACGCCTTTGCTTTCGTCTAAACCGGCCCCAAATTTTAACCCCGGTGCAAATCCAAACAAATCTTCCGTACGTTGAGGAATGATTTTTCTACGAACCAGTCACTCCGCCATCATCCATTTTTGACCATTGCCGCCAGGATGGTAGCGCTTGCGGATACACCACTACTACCAACACACTGTCCAACGTTGCTTCCCCGAATCTTGCTGGTGTTCTCAGTGGACCTAAATGGCTACGTAGGCCAGCCGGGCGTGTCTACGTCGCATGGCCATGGTTACCCGCGTACCTATTCCGGATTCTACGAGTTTCTTAAATATTCCTTTCTCTGATGGGTGCCACTCGTAAGCACAAGTTATGCGCCCCTTCCTGGCTGTCTTCTTACCTCTATCCCTCCGACTAGCTACGGCATCAAATACGGTCTCCAAAAAACGAAGGCAAGCTACAAGATTCGCACAATATAACACACGGACTTAATGCTTAACAAATAGAGCAACAAATTTTTATGCTATTTAAGCTATTTCAGCTGCCATATCACCTTTTTTTCGCTATCTATCTCAACACCTTCGAACAGAACCCGTGCACGATGTGTGAATTTTGTAGGGATGGTAACAAATCGTTCTGGGAACTGGCTGCTCCAGGCACATGTTCCGAATGCGATTCATTACGATCCGTTCCGTTTGAAGATACATTTTTTCGGATCGATTCACCAGTAATGTAAGTTATTCCGGCTTTCTTTAATCGCAATAATATATCTCAATCAAGATGAATTCCTTTATAATTCCCTACAAGATACTAAAATTATAAAACTTGTCCAGAAGCAAATCAAAAATTTAACAGACCGTATCAATACGTTCCGCTGTCAAAATTCTCCAGTTTGACGCACCTTGGCAACACAACAACAATCGCCAACTGACACAAATGGTTGAGTTCATTCGCTGTCAAACACTTAAACCGATGATACGCGAGTGAAGCTGCGGATCGACACCAAAGTACGTCGTTTTAACGGGATTGTGTTTCGTTTCGTCAGTATTGCCTCCGTTGGTGTGAGTTTGGATTGCTGCAGGAATTTGCTTCCGCGCTCGCCGAAAACCCCATCATCGTCGTTCGCCGTGCACAGTGTGTGACGTCCACGTTCTGATATGCATCTGTGTGCATGTTTGTGCATTGTGCGTTCACGCGTTGGTCGCTGACGCGCTTCGCTAATCTGACCACCGCCGTGTCGTTATCTCGGCTGTCCGGCTCATTCGCATCGTGCCTAATCGCCGTGTCTTGCCTCCCCGACAGTTTTCTACGTCACGGATTTCGGTACCCCCGTTCTATACCACCCGACACCCAACACCATCCGGATCCCATCGCTGGTTACGTTGGTGGCCTTGGTCGATGTGAACCCGAGCCCGTTCGATTCGGTGACTCGGTTCTGTGTTAGTTTTTTTTTATTCCGTGTGTATATATTTTGCATAACGACCTTCTTATGCAGGCCAGCGCTACATACTCGAACGAAGGTGAAAAAAAAGAACGTGCGTGCGAAGTGCGTAGTTTGCGGTTTTCACCGACCATCGCACACACACACACTGACACACAGCCACAGCATCATCTTTCCGGGTTGTGCTCTGTGCGAAAGAAATTGCCCCAGCCGTTGCCCCAGCTCTACAACTGTTTCCTCCCATCCTACCCGTGAAGCTAAGCCAAATTGTGAATGTGCGTGGCTTGTGTGTGTGTGCGTGTGTGGGTGTGCATGGGGATGCCAAGTGGATAGTGTTTCATTTTCTCGTCCGTACCCTATTGCTTCAGTGTTTCGAGCTTTTGCTTTTTGGATGTTATTAAAAAGAGCAAAATGGTTTCGCGAGGTCTAATGAAAAGTGAAGTGTGAAGTGAAAATACGGTTGAAAAAATTCCCTCGTTTGATTCTAATGTTTTGCTACCTTTATCTCTCACTCTTTTTTTCGGATAGTTGTTGGCTAGTGTTGTAGTTGACCGGTAAAAATAGCGACATTCGAAGCAGACGCGCGGTACCGGTTCATGGTCAACTAGATCCAGGGTGTAAGGGCAGCTTTTCAGATTTACAGATTTTCATAGCTATTTTCCGTCAATCAAAGTGTGCGTCTTGTGAACAGTGTGTTGTGGAGCAGGCACGAGAGCTGATTGGAAAACTTTAGCAAATTTAGCACAAAGTTTATCGCGGACATATCGCAAGGAGTATGGAGAAATAAAAACGAGGTAATTTTATTCGAAACTTTATTATAAAACTATCGCATCGCATTGGGGCGGTCCGGAGCGGCGTGGTTTTTATTTTCACACCGAAGGATCGAAGCCCGTCCGATTTTCTGTCTGTCCAGCCAGGGGCAAATATTACTCAACTAAGTAAGACCTCTTGAGGTTGTAGTATCGAAAATTCAATCACATTGCTAAATCCTGTTTTGAGTATAATGCTGAACAATCCTATTTGCTGTACCCGGTTATTGGCACCATAAACCAACCAATAATCCTTGAGCCCTTCATTCCGGGTTCATCATACCCTACGGCCTACTACAGTCGTGCAAATTTGAGGTGGTGTGTGCGTGTCGGTGTTAAAGATTTATGCTCTTCAACGAGCTACAGTGAACGCCAACTTTTCAGCCGCAAGACAGCCAATTACAGCGGCAAAATATTGGCTGAGTTATTTCAAAGCAAAAACTGTTTTCTTGTATAATAATTCCTTGAAGTTAATGTTGTAAAACAGTATTTAGAATTGTCTCATTTTCACCTTAATAATATTCTTTATCTTGTGCTATGTTTTATCACATTAAAAATGAATAAAGTACTATTCATTGTGCCTTGGCGAATAAAAACTTGTCCAACTTGGCGAATAAAAAAATATCGGGAAAAACGGGGCTAGTCTTCCTTGGACAGGACCGGGGATCGACTCCAGTCCAGAGCGTGGTGAGGACTGACTCCCCCACTACGTGATAGCAATAATTCTAGTGTGGCATCAGACGACCCGCACGACCCGCCTAGCAGGTCTTTCAGCCCATAAGAAGAAGTTGTAGTAAATAAATGTTAGTCTAAAAAAAAACAAACACAAAAAAGATAATTGACAAAAACCCTATGTACCATGAAGCACACTTAAAGTAAACGATGTCATTTGTGTTTGACCGGCACTGGCAATAGTCAGTCATTCGTTTTAGCTTCAGAGACAAAAAAAAAAGGAAGAACAGAAGCTTGCCAAGCAATAATTAGCTTCACTGTTCGGCATGTTCCAGACGCGCTGGTATGCAAATTGACGTAGTAGTTATGCCAAACACACCATCGGGCCTGTCGGAAGATGGTATGATTAAAGACACTGCGCTGAGAGAACAGAACACAAATAAACATTCTCTGCGCGCAGTAGGAATGGCCGAAATTTGTTGGAATTTACTTCAAACGAAACCGATTCGTGGACAAGATATGCGTGTCCGTCTTTTGAACATAAGTTAAGATGAATGCATATCATCAAAATGAGCCTTCACTCTGTCCACATCTAGAGAACAAGTTACGAGAAACACACATGGTTAGCGAGTAGGTCAAATTTTCCTATTCTTAAGTTAAAAAACAGTACAAAAGTGAACCGTAAGTCTGCCTGCAATCTTCCTGCAATTAAAGTTGATCCTGTAAAATTAATGAGACTTGATATTGAATGTGAATCAGGCTCTCTCCGCTAAGGGTGTTTAGCCTCTTTTTCCTTGCTTAGGTACCCCATTCGTTGGCGCAACATAAAAAATAAGTCATTCAAAAGCATACAAATACATCAACAGCTTCAATAACCTGCTGCTGTGGCCGTTGGCGAAAATCATTCCTTATCACCGTTGTTTGCGTTACCGGTATTATCCGGCGTTGATATCATTTCCGGCAAACAAATTGCGACCAGTGGGGCCCGGTTGCTAACCCCGCGCAACCATCCTGGCTTCCCCGGTACCAATTATGCAATCAATTAATTAGTCCAATCAAGAATGAAGGCACACACCACGGATTGCCTGCTGTGTGGCGTCTGCGTGTGCTACAAATTGATGGTGCCAGTTCTAGTACGAACACGATGGCACCGAAAACGAAGCAGTTTCGAGGTGTGGAAGGTTTTTGACCATCCGCCGGCTAGGGAAGGCTTGGGCTTGTGCGTGCGAGATCGTTTTACTGAGGTCGGTCGTGCTTAGGCTGTTACGGATGAAAGTTCGATCAGAGCCTTTATGCTTGTTTCGTTGTCTGCTCCAGTAACTGAGGCACTATCTCAACTGGTAGACATATTTGCTGCTTTATTGTTAACCCTTGGGTGGTAAGATCGTGTGCAAAAACTACCCCACAAAGTTCATATATGATTAATTACTGTTTACTCCTGGGAATCAAACCTGTAGCGAAACCATGAGCTCGTGAGTTGAGGTATTTGTTTACTTGTATTTTCTTTATTATTAAAGTTGGCAGTCCTTGAAGCTTGTAAACCGGAAAACTTTACCTTCAACAACTGGATTCATAGAAAATTTCCACAATTTTTTCCCCCTATTAGCTTCATCTTACGGTAGCTTCACCTTATGGTTGAAGGGTTTCGTTTCGCATCTTCCAACGCGGAGCAGAAGGTCGCCGGTCGAGAATCGATCGAACCATGCGGCAGAGACCCATTAATATAAATCGCTGTTTGGCTGTCTGTCTGCCGTGTCTGTTCCTTTCGTTGGCTGGATGGTTTATTAGCTATTTCGCTCTTCCCGGTCCGGGCAAGCACAGGCATAGGGACATGCGCGGGAGAGCGAGCGGTTAGTTCAAACTTTAATTTGATCGTCCCGGGCCGACGGAAGCTCTATACCGCAGGCAAGGCAAGCTTCTGGCTCACACCCCCCACAACAGCCGTGTTCGATAGCAATGATAGGTATCCGTTCCCCTGCTGCTTGTTGGTGACGTTACTCGGTTACTATGCAACTATCCGTCGTACCGTACCCAGCATGATGGAATATCCTTTACACAAACAAATCGCAATGTTGGAAAGTTTCGAAGGTCGACGGAAGTTGGTCGAGTGTGGAAAGAAAGAAGGAATTATACGTTTGCGGGGTTGCACTGCACGGTAAGCCATCCTCCAGAACCAATGGCACACTGGACGGCTCGAAACCCGAAACCTCAACGATCCCAGGAATGGCTCTTCCCAACTACTGTCGACACTTTTTGATTGTTTCTGGTCTAGAGAAAACTAACAACGGGTGGGACATAACGTTGAAAAGTGAAACTACAATCGCTACGTAGCTTTTGCCGTGCTGAATATACATGACGATGCAACGGAATGGAGAAGAATCAACCGTGCAGATCGGTCGTGCATCATGAACATACCCTGTGCGTGTGTATGGACAGAATACACTGCTGCGCCACTATGGGACGAGCAGTGTCAGCTCAACCTTCCGGTTGGTGCCCGTTCCCGGGAATATAATGTGCAGCTAATTAAATGGGGAATGAGCTGTTGGCTCTTTTTCCCCCTAACGATTTAATGAAGCACAAACACCAAGTGGTGCAACCGGTACGAAACCAGCGAGTATTATGGTGGCGCAAATCAATCGTTTCTAGTTTGTAGCACTGTGGCTGTAGCTTGTGCTCTAGCTTTGCAATGTATTATCGCTATCATTTTTGCTTTAATCCAATTAATTGAAAACTCATCTACTCCAATTAGCTTGTCGTTCGACTCCGAACTGATTCGATTAAATGACCTTCGAGAACGGAGAGGTTTCAAGCATGGCACAGTGGAAATCGGTACTGGATTGATGTTTTACCCCGTCCGGGAAATGGAAATGGATCTCACTACCAAACAAGAGACCTCCTGTTCTATTCAAATTCACCTGTATGATGTATTTCAATGTCAGAGCCTTTTGCTTTCCTGGCCATCGGTGAAACAAGCGATGCTTGTAACGATAGCGGTACCGATGGATTTGCTGTTTCCCCAGGTTTATTGGTAGTTGATTGCCCAAGTACCCGAATAGATTTGTTACACGTTCATCCAGATAACACTATCAGATTCTGGGAACAATTTAATATCAATCCTGTTACTTTTTTATGTACTGAATTGCGTTATGAAATAAGCAAAAAACGCCCACATTCTGGTGCTGTACATGTACAGCAATCGTGTATAATGTTTCTCTCTCTCTCTCTCCATGGATTATGGTGTAACGTCTGTGGTTAATGCTGCTCTACTGGCAGTGATTCTACTGATGGCAAAACCTGCACAGTCACAAACTCATCACCGGACAATAATCTGTGGACGGACGTTTGGATGATGGACGTTTGTAGCGGAAATCATACATCCTTGTTTGTAGTCCTTGATCAGCCTGTTCCGCACTGACCGCCCCCCCCGATGTCGAAGTTTGAGTCAGCAACAGAACAAACATAGTACCAACACTGCCGGTGATGGTTAGCCGCAAGAAGAAAATGGTCGACCGACAACCACAATTGCCTCACCCCACTGGAAATGACCCAGTTTACTTGAACGGGCAAACAAAAATGTCACCGAGCTTGTCAAGATATGTTTTACTGATGGTGTGTGACCAATTTCTACCAACTCTGTCAGCTGTTTGTCTCTCGTAAACCCGGAATCGAGCCACTAGCGTCTATCCTCCAACTGTGCCCACTGACTGTATACTCACACTTCAGTGGAGATGTCTGCTCACGGACCTGTCACACACCTATGGTTGAAGCTTACCTTTTGTGAATACATCCCTACCGTTTACGGCAAATCATGTCCACGTTCGAGTAGTGATCGCTGTTCGGTGTTGCCACCAGCGTATCTTAACGTTCCTTCAGCATCCTGTTCTCATCCGGCCCCTTTTTTCTTATTTTCTTCTCAGACATCTTCATGCCTAGTGGCATTCGGTTAGGAAGGCATGCTTGACGTGCGGACCGCTGTTGGTGACTTTCGTCCTTATCGACGTGCTGTTTCCGCATGGTAGTCGCACGGCCGGTGTATCAACGGTAGAGCCTCCTTATTCGGCACTCTCACGCTTCGACCTGTGTCGACATCGGATCCGGTCAATTGTGAAGGTATATTGAAGCATGGCAATCAAGCCGTATCCTGTCACATCATCGCATCATTTAAGCACACCTGTACAGATAGCTTTCGATAAAACGGGGGGGAAATGGCACGTTCATCTGGCTTTATTCTTAGACTGTTATTAAATTACAACCAAGCGTTTCCTCACACTCATTCTTTGCTATTCGTTTCGTAGTGTTCTAGTGTGGTTCTATACCAGCAGTTTATTATAATTTTTATTTTGTGTTGTACTGTTCGCTTTTCCATTTTTCAATTTGTTCCGTCATTCCGCATAATTTCGGCAGATTAACAATTATTTTCTAATTCTTTTCCTTCTCTTTCTTTTCTTTTCTTTGTCTCCCTTTTCTTTCCTCCTTTTCTGTGGGTATTTTGTTTTGTTTCTTGTACCAAACTGGGTTGCTGGTAATGATTGGTGATGTATCTTTATATTTTCTGTGCCTTGTACAATGCTTAATATTTATTTATCGATTTTTATGTTTTTAAATAATTCAAATTTTCTGTTTTCCGTTGCTTTCCGTATGAACGTGTTTTTTATGTAAATACTGTGCTAAACCAAGGAACAGTTCTCATACCAATATATTCGGTCCGAGTTCGGTATCGATCTTTGAACCTAGGAAAAAAAGTGGGGAATAATTAGCCTAAACTTTCGCAAAAGAGCTTTTTTATTCTACTATGAAATCCACCGGTACGCAACGTTCTTTACTAAAGGACGATGATGATGATGATCATACAATGAACCAAACCAGCGTCAAAAGTCGCGGTAGGGTAGGTTCTGCTATCAACAAGTCAAATGGCGATCAGTTGTCTATGGCCGGATATCAGCAGCGAGCACTTCGTAGGCCCCGCAACCAACATTTACTGCGTCATCGGTATCAGGAGCAGCAGCTGGATCAACCGTCACTACACACCGTTGCAAAGGCTAAAATGATGTCACGATTTACACGCATCCAAGGTACTCCCACCCTTTGGAGGGATGATACAGACACAATCGGGACTGTATCGACTTTGCGAGACGAGACTCTTACTGACCGCTGGGAAACTACTACTAATCTCTGTGTGTGTGATTATTTGGTTTCACTACTTATTGTTCTGGCTTTAATCGCAATCACCCGTTTTGCTAGCTCTAATGCATCAGATGCATATTTTAATAGTTGGAGCGTTTCTAGTATGAGATTTAATTGCATCGATGCCCGTGCCCGTGCCCAGGGATTCCTAGCATCTATAATCCAAAGCTAGCTACTGACTAACAAACCGAATAAGTGTGTGTGTCGACTAAGTATTAGGTTGAGTTAGAAATTGCTGAAATTGTAACTCTTATAGGTAGTAACTCTTATAGGTTTCTACGATATAGATATTGATACTCAGCACCTTGATACTGATGGATTATTTGTGGACTATTCCTATCTATTTCTACTCACTCGTATCATCTACTTGTTTCAACCTCTACAGAATATGTTCACCAATAGTAGGACCCCGTATTTCCTGCAGCCAAGGTCCGCTCAGACTCATCCGCAATTGATCTGTTTTCTGTCCTTCCAACCACCACGGATACACCCGTCAAACGTTACGACCAAACCACGGTTATGGGTAGCGATAAATTTAGCTCATATATGAAGGACGATGGTCTTCTGGTCCCGTTGCCAGCCATAAATGATTCGGTGCGTTATTGTTTGTGTCGTTCTTAAACTCCTCGTCGCTTACTCCGCTTTGGATTGCTTCCCTTGCATAAGGACGATCAAGCTGGACACAATACTGCACGGCATACTTACACCTTCCGGAACGTACCTTCCCTATTTCCCGAATGGTCTCGGTCGCGTGTCCTTTAACCGTGCCATTAAAAGCACGCTAACAATGTCCCGTCGTCGTCGTCGTCAGCGGTACACAGTGTATGATGTGTAGTGCAGGCACCATAAAAGTATTCACACTTGGACAGCATAGGATACGTCGCTTGATGGACAATTAATTACCCTCCAGCTTCTGCGCCCGAACCTCGGACAGCTCTGTGCGTGCGTGTGTGTTTCGGGAAATGATAAAAGTGTCAACTACTTCCCCACACCCCGTTTTTGACTCGACGAAGGGGTGTTTAAGGGAATGGTACTATTCTTCTTTACGTTGTGTAACACGTTTGGAGTACGCCCAGATCGGGCACGACGGTGGTAATTAAATAATAATTTAAGTGATAAGAAGCTGTGTGTTTGTGTGTGTGGGGACACCGGATCATGTGGGAGACGCAGCACAAAGCCACACCGAATGGACGATCGTTTCGCAGAACTTCTTAATGATAATTTTCGTACCAAAAAGTTAGGGACTTATTTGAAATCGGGCATTGAGTTTTTCTTCCTATGTTAATCTTGAATTAATTCATACTCTACCGATCCAAAGACAGCTGATTACGGTCATGAACTTTGCGAGTTCGTACAGTTCCGTTCTTCGATGTTTTATCCGTCTATCTGTGGCCATGGTCGAGGTCCTGTTTTCCCCCCTCCAAGTGGTGGGCTTTCTTTCGCGAGAATAATTTTCCTCGCCCAAACCAAACCGATGATGGACTGCCGCCGCCGCTCATCATAATTCACTCGAAAAACATTGTCGGCGAAGAAAATTGCAGTTGATTTTCAATCTGCCGTGTGTACTCGGTACGTCTACCCTTGAGGAACGATAAGGACACGCCGAATGGGGAACACTTTTTCTTTTCAGCCATCCTTCCGCTGAACACGCGTGGCACAATTGGCCGGAGTGGTTCTTTCATTTGGCGTAACTTTTTTTTTTCACTCGCCTAGCATCGTCAAAATTTTCCGTTTTTGCGTGGATTGTTTTGTGCGGATGATGTTAAAACGACCAAAAGGAGTCACAGTTTTTTCGCATCAGGGGCATCATTTTTTCATTCCCTTGTTTGTTGGAACCGCTGTTGTCGCTGGAAACTTTGCTGAATTGTGCCTGCTGTTGTTGTTGAGGCTGAAATCTCGTAGGAATTGATGAAAAGACGAAAATGATGCGGGAAACGAGAGAGAGAGAGAGAGAGACAGCGACAGATCCCTAACGCTTATCCCATCTACGGCCCTTTGGAGCTTAATCGATCGAGGCGAAAAAGTTTGGTTCTCACTACATTATTCAATTGCTTTTTCGTCCGTTACTTTCCATCCTTTCTGTCACCCGGCTTGCTTGGTTGGTGGAAAGTTCCCTTCTTCTTCTCTTCTTCTTCCTTGGCACCATACAACACCTCGAGAGGTCTCGCGGCCTACCATTTCTGGCTTTCTGTGACTTCATTTTACCCGTAGAAAGGTAGTCAGCCCTGGCGTACGGGAGGAGGCGGTCTTGGATGGGATTTGAACCATGGTCCGGCCGTGTGAAGACCAGCACCGCTGTCACCTCGACCATCGGTTCACCCCTTCCCGGGGACGTTCCCGGGGAATGGAATATTACCTGCTTTTTGGACAGTGGGTGTTGGTGAACATATACTCCCTAGCCGATCGTACACAGCATGCCTCTGCTGGCGTGCGTCCCAACACACGCTCGCTCGATTTACATCTCGGCGCGTTTTGAAAGCATTTTGAAATTGTTTGTCAGCAGCCTTTATGCCGTGTTTGCGCGCGTAATTTGAAGGCTGACCACCCCGTGCACTCCCAAACAACCAGCATTCGGCGGTGGTTGATACTCCCGCACACGGTGATAGCGGAGCGGTCAAGCAACAGCGCGTGTGTGGTATACGTCCCTCTTATCAGATATCGGCCCGGGTGGCGCATGCTGTTCTCACACGCGATAAAGATATTGTCGCGCGTATCTTAAACGCGTCACTTAAGGACCTGATACAGCGGTATATGGGGCGTGCGTGTGACGTCAATCGGAGCGTAATGTAAGGGGAGGCCTTTTTCTTCTTCAATTGTTTATTTACTCTTCGCTTTTACCATGCGTCTTGTATGTCTGGCGAGGCTACTTACTCTGAGAGCGGTAGCTGTGGAAGATTTTTGCTTTTAAATGTGGCGTTGTGTTGTGTAATATATCCTTCCTTTCGCTGTGCTACCGGAAGCTTTAATAGTTTGCAATAGATCAACACGCCCTCTATGTAGCTAGAAGTAAATGCACATGGTCGTAGATGTAAAGAAATTCGATGGAAAAAATTAAATTGTACGCCCACCAGTGTATTTTCATCCGTTCCGTTCGCCATTGCCATCAGTGCCAGGCTATAGTCTGCAGCCCATTAGCCGGGGTTGCGATGAAGTGGTGCAGGACTCGTTATCCTTTTTATGCGGTGCCTTACGACAGTGTCGCGGACGACCGTCATTATCGAGAAGTGCCCTCGTGGTAACAAACACCCGGCCGTCGCTAGGATGAGTAGCGTGCTGTCTCGCCTGTGAAATGCAGGTGTGTTTCGATGGTTTCTATTATTTATTTTTTTTGCCAGATGGCACACACTCGAGCACTTTTACAGACATATGCAACACATCCCATTTATAGTAAGGTGTGTAGATTCTTGATATATGCTCAAGAATGCTATGTTTCATCGGATTGACCGATGATGTTTGTGTTCGCAAGTTTACGTCAGCCTTGTGACGCGGTGACGAACGATTTCTCCAGGCGGCAAGCTACGTAGTTCCAAAGTTTCACACGGTGATTAACCTGCATGTCGAACTTTTATCGGTTCGTACCAGATCAAACCGCCGTGGTTTTGAATAATGTTTAAATTTGTGCCTTTTAGGTCGGTGTTGTGATAGAAGAGGTGGGATTTTCCATTAACATCATATTCATAGTCACAATAACTGAAGCGTGGTTGAGAGGTACAGGTCTGGTCAAAACTTTAATCCCAATCGGGCGACTGCTGTTTGTAATATTTCAGTGGCCACTTGTGTAGCCCTGTAGGCTTCTTTCTTCTTCTTCTTCTGTGGCATTACAACTTCGAGAGGTCTTGGCCTGCCAATTTCTCGCTTTCTGTGACTTGATTTTACCCGTAGTAGAGTAGTCAAACGTACGGGGAGGCGGTCTGGATGGGATTTGAGCCCCGGCCCTGCCGTGTGAAGACCGGCGCCGCTGTCGCCTCGGCCACCGGACCGCCCCGTAGGCTTCTTTAGGTTAATTTAAATAAGAATATAATCTTTCTGTTTTACTAAAAAAAAGCTGAGGCCCTCAATTAAACGGGACAGTGTTATGCTGTGTAATTATAATTACAAACAGCTGCAAACTAACAATGAGTAACACTCTTTTATCGCTCGTACAATTACTAGTACTCGCCCCCTTTCTATGCCTCCGAGGAACATCGACGGGACATAAAGGCCGCACAGTGCCTAGCGCATGTGTCCTCATTATGCTTGTAACCTTCTACGATAAACACATCTATTGTGAACGTAACATTTCTTTCGTTTGTTGAATCTTGAACATTATCTCTCGCTTTCTCTCTCCCCCTTAATCCCGGCATGTAC
This sequence comes from Anopheles stephensi, assembly GCF_013141755.1. Lineage (NCBI taxonomy): Eukaryota > Metazoa > Arthropoda > Insecta > Diptera > Culicidae > Anopheles > Anopheles stephensi. The sequence goes on along the minus strand of NC_050202.1, from coordinate 76,104,138 downwards.
TCCCACCGACCCATTGAAATGCATTTAAATGGTCTATTCAAGCCTCGATATCATCTTACACCGAGGCGAATCCTTCGCTTCTTCTATTCCGCATTGGTTGGTGGCTGTGTGTGTTTTTCTAGAATCCTTGCACACGTACTAACACATCCCGTTCGGTACTTTCGCTCTATAGCTTGTTCAGCTGGTTCCGCCTGTTGTGCGATACGATAATGAAAGCTGAATGCTGAAGACTAATACGGTTAAACGAGGCAAAAAAGAAGGATCAAACACTAAACCGTCCCCTAATGTCGGCTGATTAATTCTATTAGCCCCGCTTTTGTGGATTGATTGTAGATGATGCGCCCTGATACGGTATCCAGCTTTTTTTTGCTGTCCGTTGCTGTTACTTACCATCCCTTTCATTCTTCTTTCGTTTACTTTCAATCTCGACGATACGGCAACCCTACGGCTTACTCTCGTCGCATCGTTTCGAATGCTGCGCTTCGTGATGGGCTTATTGTACCGGCCGACACCGTGATGACGGCACGATTTCCCTCTTCATACCTCCGGTTCGCTGGCCAGTGTTAAGCATCATCAAATTAGCGACCATGGACAAGCTACGCGAAACGGGCGGAGGCGGACCGAATGACCCGACCGCTCAGCAACGGCTGTCGACGGAAGGGGGCGCAGGAGGTGGTGGTGGTGGTGGTGGAGGGGCGGCAGCAGCAGGAGGCGGTGACGGATGCTCCGACGAGTATCACCATCAGTTCTACAACACCGGCCGGATAGGACGCCGGAATGCACTGCCAGACATCCTGGGGACGCATTGTACCACGACAACGGCCGACCTGTCGACGCAACTGGGTGCTCTCTCTACCTCGGGTAAGTTTGCGACCAGTCCGCGGCCAGCACGCGGTGGCTTAGACGTCCTGTTTGTAGACAATCCTGTTTGTCCTTGAGCACGCGGACAATGGATTGAATGCGTCCGGCTAGTGCCGGCACGTAATCGAGATTCAATTACAGCGCGGTGAAGTTGATCGTTGCATAACGCAGAGTGTGAGATTGAGTTTTATTAGTTTATTGATTGCTCGTAAGCAATATTGGTTGCATCGTTGATCGTATTGGGTTTACCAAGAATCTTTCTGCCGGAAGAAATCACACGTTATTAGTGTTTATTTAAATTTTACGCAACATATGTTAGCTACGGGAAATGGAATAAAAATATGCATCAGTTGTGTATGGTACTTTATCACTTGCACGTTTTAATATCATCCAAAATTCGCCACTTGCTTGCATCAATTGGCTGCAGTTACACACTCGTCAAACGTGTGATCCGCGACTTGGGCCGAAGAGAAGAAATGACACGATGATTTCCAGCATATACATTATCTAGCGAATGATGGGCCAGCGATACGCCGTACGCCCTAACCTGCGCGTGAATGTCGTTAATTTAATTAGTACATAATTACCGAAGGCAGAAACGTTTGACCCTGTGTGATTCGATTTCTATTAACGCTCCTACCACTGTATTTTCTCCTCGTCTCCCTTGCAGACTGTACCGGCAAAGCGTCCGACGCAAGCAGTATAGCAGCCGGAAATAATGGGCAACCCCCACCGACGACAACCGCCACGTAAAGCCACCTGATGCTGATCGTCGGTGCGAAGGGCCCCGTAATTGGAGGGCTGCCGCAGCCGGTGTCCATCCCAGCATCTGTGACAGCATCTGTATTCGCAAGGTGTAAGGAAATGAGCGTCCGATGGAAAACATACGGCTAAGCCTTAGACCGGCTCATACGCGGATGGAGTAACGTTTTCAGCTTTGTTCGTGCACGTGCACGTGAGCCGAACGAAGGACAACACATTTTGTTTGTGAGGCGTGTTTAATTTATTTATTCGTTTCAGGATGTAATTTAAAGTTTTTTAGAGACGCTCAGACGAGAAGCACGTTTAGCAACAAAGGAAGATGAAGAAAAAAAACTCACACACATACACGCAAACACACAAAGATTTAGACAACCCCAGGAGCCAAAGAAACGCTTTTCGAAGTGGACAATTAACAGGAAGGGAGGCGTGTGATGATGGTACATATTTTTGATAGCTAGGTAGAAGCTTTTTGCATGCGAATGTGGCTCAGTTTTGTAGTTAGGACTGATGATTTACTACGTAGCGCAAGCGAAACGGTTTGCAGTTTCCAATCAATGGCGGACAGCGCTATCGGCGGGGGTATTTATTAACCAGAGCCAATTCCATGAATGAAGCAGTGTCGTGGAGTACGAACGATACTCTTAGACGTGTGATCTCTTGCAATGTTTTGTTTTTTCCTACTTCGATTCCCTTTTTTTATTATCTACTGTGCGCTCATCATCATACAAAATGCAGTATATTTTTAGTAACGCATTCGCAGAATTAGAAAAAGGAAAGTAGTACAGTCCTAGCAGTATGTGTATAGTGTGCTTGTGTTTGTGCGTAACACCCCAAAACGCTTGCAGTTCATTTGGTTGTGCAGTTGGATAGCGTTTCAAACTAAATTCTTTTACATATCTCGAAGCAAAAGTTTTATGTGCATCGACGACAAATCCATGTTCCTTACGTTGTTGCTTTGTCCTTTAGGGTATTATCTGAACCTTTTTTTTTTTTTTGTTAGGTTTAAGCGAGTGGGTCAGCAAGAGAGATGATCGACAAGATCTCTTGAGTGTGATCTAGGCTAGGGTTAGTTTACTGCTGCGCGCACCGACCGACGTATTACAGGGAGATAATCCTTTAGCTATCGATTTAGCTTTTAGTGCTTACAGATATTTTTTTTAGCTTTGTAGCATCACTCTGACAATGTTCTCGCCGCGTGTTGATGGATGGATCAGCTGTGCACGTTGCATACATTTGCTAGTTCCTTAAAATGTTCTCCCTATGGTAAACAACGAATTTTGGCACTCGTATCATTCGGGAAAGTTTTAGCAAAACCTCACCTTTACATGCTTCATATGTTATTTTCCACTTTCCCTCCACGGCCGATAATTGGAGAGGACCGAAAGAAAGAGAGAGAGAGAGGGAGCGAAAGGTGTGTTTGGGTGTGGAGGAGGATGCGTATAAACCTAAGAATATGTCCATGTGATAATTAGACCTAACGAGCATGAAAGGATACAATAAGGTGTGCAAACCAATGGCAAATTCATCGCTGCAAGAGAAGATCAGTTAGTCCCACCCCATATCCTTCCCGATGTTAGAAATATGTTGACGCTCTCTGCAAGGCTAGTTTCTTCCCATGACTATCGTCTACGTAACAGTCACGGTTATTGTTTCGATTTTCGTTCAACGGGTACGTTACGTTGCTCAGCCATCGTTTTGATTCGCTCTAGAGAAGTTAGTAGTGCAGCTTTGTTGAATGTTGTAAAATGAATCTATAAACGAACTGTGGCGATTTAATTAAAAACTTTTAAACAACACGCGTTAACATGAACAGGAGTGTGTGGCTGTTGAGCTAGACTCCTGCCGGATTGGGAGAAAAATGCACGCGTTTGAAAGTAAGCAGTGAAGTGAATGGATAATAAGAACATGCTAGCCGGAAGCCAGTTCACCAAACCGTTCTATATGTGTCAATTGTCGAAATACAAAAATAAACTAGTTGGGTGAATTCTTGCAAGCGCGCAACACAAATTAAGAGAGCCGCCACCGTTAGTAGTTAAAAAGCGCGTCACAGAAACGTGCAACAGGGCTACAAAATGGCAAACAGTCTTGATAGAATCTTCAATGTTGCATGCGGCGGCAAACAATTATTTAAATGAAATTTACACAACCGACAACTATTGAAAAGAGATTGGGAAATGGGAAAGCGGAGATCGGAGTGGTGCAAATAACCATAATACATCACATGCAAACGAGGTACAGCGAATTCGGGGTACGAAATTGTGTTTCAAAATTTAAATTAAATCAACAGCTCGTTTCTATAGCAGCAATATACGTTCATCTGGCCGTTCCTTATGAATAATAAAAATGTACTCGTGTTTTGTGCGGTTAATGTGTGCAGTGTGTGTGTGTGTGTTGTATGTTGCAAGCTTGCCAAGAAACGCAAGGGAAACAATACATAATATTTCGAGGATCCTTTTTTTGTATACACACCGTCACACGTTGTACACAACAAAGTAAAAACAAAAGGGGGCCCCAGTTGACACCATACCGAGATCACGATAACGAATAACAGCAACATGTATAGATTTTAAGCGCTGTATTTATGCTAAACAGATAAAAACATATACATATTACAATTAATGAATGAATAAATGAATGATGATGCATTTGCGTGTTTGTCTAGTACAATGGAAGTCCAATGGAAGTACTGCTGCTCAAAACTACTATTTCAAGCGTTCTTGGACACTGAAACAATGAAAAACCCTGCCGAAACGCCCTAGAAAACCCCTGTTTCAATCAATCGAAGCAACCCTGCTCACTTTGACGTTTACCTTTTTTGTTGTTGTCAGGGGTGTCCAATCGCTGCACAATCAAAACAGCTGTCAGATAGGATTGACGGACGGCGGACAAACAATAATATACAGAGCAAACTTTACACCAACTTTACCGGCCCGAAAGCGATAACGAAAAAACGGGACCCGCACATGGCACGGAAAGGGAGAGCGTGACGAGCGTGAAGGCAAAACAAAACTATCGATCGATCGGTCCCGTCGGACAAGGCAGGCAGTTGTGTCTTCGGTTCTGTGAAGAAATTGTGGTGTTTCGGTGTTATTTGGTTTTTTCTCCTTCGTGTGTGATAGCGCGCACACACTAATCTTTAAAGCTCGTTGATAGAGAGTTTTTTTCCCTCGGTGTGTGTCACGGACGTAGCAATCTATTTTCGTTTGCGTCTTAATTGCATTCTACCGTGAACGCGTGTTGTTGTCACGCTGCAGCATGTCCGTCTCTACGCTGTACAAACGGGCCCTCGTGCGCTATCCCGTGCTGGTGCAGTCGGTCCAATCGGGGCTGCTGATGGGGGCCGGTGATGTGATTGCGCAAGGATTCATCGAGCGAAAGGATTGGAAGTCGTTCGACGGTATGCGTGCCTTCAAGTTCTTCGGTATCGGATTTTGTGTCGGTGTAAGTTACAGTGCTGTGCCCACAAAAATGTTCGCTGATCATTGAAATCCTGCTCCCACCTCACTTGACCTACTTTCAGGGCCCAGGATTGCGGAAGTGGTACGGTGTGCTGGACCGACACGTTAGCAGTGCCGGTGGCAGTAAAGCGATGACCACGCTGAAAAAGGTAGCCCTCGATCAGCTCATCTTCGCACCCATCTTTCTTGGCACACTGATCGGAACGATCGGTTTGCTGCAGGGGCACAACGTGGCCGAAATTAGGCACAAACTGCACCACGAATACGGAGACATTCTGCTGACCAACTACTACATCTGGCCGTGGGTACAGCTGGCAAACTTCTATCTAGTCCCGCTCAACTACCAGGTGCTGCTGGTGCAGTCGGTTGCCGTGTTCTGGAATACGTACCTGTCCTGGAAGACAAACCAGAGCGAAGGTGCGAAGCATGGCACGGTGAAAACGGTCGCCCATGAGCCACTTTCCGGCGGTGCAGAGGAAACGGTTGCTACTTAAGATCGTTACCAGCCGGGACAGAACGGGCGTGCGGTACGTGTGACATCGGGAACCGCTTCAAACACATGTGATACTAGTGGGTATGTACCGGGGAATGGCATTCGGCACCGAATAGGCGGAAAGCCTGTTGCAAATGGAAAAAAAGGAAGATTCAGAGCGCGATTGTTTGGACATGTTGATTAATGTGACATAAAATAGGCAAAAAAACGACATTTATAGAGTTCTTCCCATAAGTAACCACCATCTAAATTTGGTAGGTGAGATGCAGGGGGAAAGGAAATTGCCATAAAAGCACGACATTGCACGTGAAAACCGTAGCTTAGTTCTTATGAACGATTGAATGGCATTTAATTTGGCGAACAAGTTCCCTCTAACTAGCAAAGCTAACATTCTCCTCTTCCCGATGCCATTATGCAGCAAAGAAGATTACTTTACTCTAAGAAAACCGATTTTAATTGTTAAACCTCTCGGCAAGTTTGGCAAACGATTATAACACCAAACTAAAAGCAGTTGCAAACAAGATTCAGGAAACTCCTCGTTTGAACTCGCAGAAAGCAGCAAGCAGCAAGTAAACTAAGAGTTCCTTTTTCGTTTTATAGCATAAAGCTATAGGAAACTAGCGCTAGGACTCACAATTATCCAACAATAAACTGGCCTTTCACATCCAGCTGGAGTACGGATAGTATGTTGATTCTATATTTGTCCCTGCTTTCTATTTGTTCGCTCTCTCTCTCTCTCTCTCTCTACTTTTTACACTTATTAAGTACAACTAAATTTTACAACTTTCGTTAAGATGCATGCCTACTCCTTGTCCCCGTTGTTCGGTGGGAGATTGTGCACCATCTTCATCAGATTCTCGGCCTCATCGTGACCGGTCGCGAGCACTATACTGCGGAATGTACCGTCGGGCCGGGCCAACAATTCACCGGGCCGGCCAAACTCGACCGACGTACCGTCGCTCATGACCAACACCCGATCGTAGTCCATGATCGTGTTGAGTCGGTGAGCGATCGTAAGCACGGTACAGTCGGCAAACTGTTCCCGGATGGTGCGCTGAATTAGTCGATCCGTGTCCGGGTCCACGTTGGCAGTGGCTTCGTCCAGCACCAGAATACGGTTACCGCGCAGAATGGCACGCGCGAGACACAGCAATTGCCGCTGGCCGACGCTAAAATTTTGCCCCCCGGCAGCAACGTACGCTTGCAGTCCCAGTCCGGCCGACGATTCGCTGGCAAGCTCGCGCAGCTCTACCAGCTCGAGCGCTCGCCATAGGGCCGCGTCCGGGTACGCTTCGAATGGATCCAGATTGCGGCGCAGTGTGCCGGAGAAGAGGACCGGATCCTGCGGTATGATCGATATGTGCGACCGGAGCGTTTCCAGCGGCACGTCGGCAGTGTTGGTGCCATCGATCAGTATGTCACCTTCGACCAGTGCCATCCGGAAGAGGGCAGCAATGATGGAGGATTTGCCGGCCCCGGTACGGCCCACAATGCCAACCTTTTCCCGCGGTTTGATCGTGAACGTTAGACCGTGCAGCACCGCCACATCACTGTCCGCGTACCGGAAACAAACGTTTCGGAACTCTATGCTGCCCTTCGGAGGCCACTCGGCCGGAACCGGTACGACGGGAATCGGGCCGGTACGGCACGATGAGTGCTTCTTTCCGCCGGCTTCCGATGCATCCGGAAGCCGTTCGGCGGGCAGTTCCCGGTACTCGAGCAATCGCTCCACCGCAATCAGATGGTTAAACATTTCCGCGCTTTGCCGAATGCCGAACTGCAGCTGACTACCGATGCTGCCGATCTGCGTGATGGCGAGCCCGACACGCGCTGCGATCGCATCCTCATCGAGCAGCAGATAGCTGAACGTTACGATCGTGAGAAACAGAAAGAAGATACTGTCCAGGAAGAGGCCGAACGCGATACGGGCCGAGTGAAACATAAAGTAGGCGCCCGTGTTCACGTTCTGGTGCGTGTCGAACTCCTGTATAAGCAGCTGCTGCACACCGTACGATCGAATGGTCGGCAATCCGTTCAGGGTCGCCGCAATGTGCGTGAAGATGGGAGATCTAGCTGCAAAAAGGGGGATCAAATCGGTCAGGGACAGTTCCTGCCTTATGGTTCACCACTGCCGGGTCTTACTTATTCCCTCCAGGCGCCTGGTGTTCTGCGATGTCCTTAGGTAAACTCTCCTGGCCGCTAGAAGTGCAACAAAAAGCACCAAGATCGGCACCATAAAGAACGGTTGCACAAACACCACCACCATCATGGCGCCAGCGAACATGAGCAGCGTTTGCGTCGCGTCCAGAATAGACTTGGGCAGCATATCGTCCATCGCTCCCATATCCTTCGAGAAGCGGTTAAGAATGCGGCCCGAAGGATTGGTTTCGAAGAACCGCATCCTGGCACCGATAAACCCGGCAAACACGGTATCGTGGATGGACTGTGAGGCACGGGCGCACGCCCTGTAGAAACCGAAGGCACGCAGTATTGCCACGAAAAAGATGGTGCACACGAGGGTGACGTGCACGAGCACACACGTGTCTCGGGTGAGCAGATGCTCGCGAGCGCCTTCAAGCTCCTCCGGTGGTTGAGTTTGATTAGAAGCTGGGGCGGTTTCAAGAGCTCCTCTCTCTTCCAGCGCGGTCCAGTAGGACAGCCACCAGTCGGCTATGCTGACGACAAGCTGCGTGACCGCGAACAGGAGCACCAGTCCGACAAAGATCAGCCAGCTGCCGGCGCTGGAAACGTACTGCAGAAACACCGACCCTGGGACGGAGCCCTGCGAAGAGGCTTCGAACTTTTCTTTCCCAATATCCGCATCGTTTGGATCACCGCTGGTTAGCTCTTCCAGCGTGACACTGTCCACCGTGACCGTGGAGCTGGTGGAGGTGTGCGAAATCTTTCGAACGGTGGTGCTAGTGTCCTCATCCGACTCGCCTGCTTCGAGGTGTTCCAGCTCGATGCCTCTCGTTTGCAAATCTGCTGGTGTTCCCTGTGCTTGCACGCGGCCCTGTTGAAATAGTTGAAAGATGAAGGCTTTAAGGTGAATCTTCTAGTTCGCAGACGGCTTACCTCCTTCATTACAATGACCCAATCCGCTTGCTTCAGGAAATGAATCTGATGAGTGACAAGAATGCGCGTCGCGTTTGGATTGCGTCGCTTTAGGAACCCTCCATTCCCGATACACAGCTCAAACAGATGTTTGGCGACATGTGCATCCACCGCACTCAGTGGATCGTCCAGCAGATACACGTCCGTCTTGCGATACACCGCTCTGGCTAAGCTGCAAAAGGTAAGGACAGTAAGAGAGAATGCATTTCCCTGGTAAAGGTTTAATGGTGCTTTCCCCCTTTCGTCTTTTTTTAGCTTACCAAATGCGTGCCTTTTGTCCACCGGACAACGAAACGCCCCGCTCGCCGATAACGGTCATATCACCGGCAGGAAGGTGAGCCAGATCCGGTTGTAAGGCGCACACCTTCAGCACCTGCCGGTACCGGTACTGATCGAGCTCATCACCGAACAGTATGTTCTGTCGCACACTGCCCGTAAAAAGCCACGGTTCTTGGCTCGCGTAGGCAACCGAACAGTTGCCCATGCTAAGGCTGCCACTCTCCAGCGGCAGTTCTCGCAGGAGGACCTGCAGGATGGAGCTTTTACCCGAACCGACCGGTCCGACGATTCCGATCAAGCAGCCGCGCTTAAACTGTACGTTCAGTTCCGACAGTGTTGGTGGGATCTTCGGTGGCTCGGGGGATAGTTCATCCGGCATAGTCCAGCGAGCGGTAAGGTTACGCATCGCAATGACCACCTCATCCGACAGTAGACCGTCGTTCGGCTCGGCCAGCAAACGGAGCGTTTCACCGACGGTACCATTTTCATGTTCCTGCTTCCCATCGCTCTTGGCAGCGGTGCCTTCCTGACCCTTCTGATCCTGCACTTCATCGTACTCAAGAAAGCGTTGCAGTCGGCGTGTTGCCACGAGGCCCTCGCCCAGCTCTGCGATTCCTCGCCCAAACAAACCGGCCATCGTGTAGGACACGTTGGAGAGATAGCTTGCGGCAACGAACACCTTCGCCGCCGTAATATCCTCATCGAGCGCTATGAACGCCAGCATTACGCCCAGTATGGCGGCCCGGGTCGTGAACAGCTGAAAGGACATGTACAGCGCTCGCAGGTAACCACTCTTCAGCACCTCCTTCATCTCTTTCCGGCGTGCTTGTGAGATGAGCTTCGAGAAGGGACGTTCCCAAGCGTACATCTTAATGACGGCGATACCGGCAATGATTTCGTCCATCAGCCGGATGCGTTCGTCAGTTTTCAGTGCGGTCCGGAGGCGATAGCGCGAGGTAAGGGTGCCGGTATAGGCTGGAAATTTCAAAGCGGGAAATTTAGGCATTAATTTGCCTGCAAACGGGTGAGAAACTACTCACACTGGATCGGTGTTATAATGACGATCGCGATCAGTCCCATCACACCCGACCAGCCAATCTCGTACCAGAGCAGTGCGGCCGCCAGCAGCATTACGATTGGCGATGTCCACATGAAGCACACCAGGTAGGACGCGATATCGAACCGGTTCACATCGTTCGACATCAGGTTGACCATCTTACCCGGGGATGTGTCCCCGAGTGCGTTGCGCGCCAATCGCAGTGACTTCCGGTACACCACGCTGCAGACAGCAATCTTGGCCTTCACACCCGTCAGCACGGAGATGATACCGTACTGGTTGTCGCAGAGCACGATGATCGCTCGCACTGCCACCATGCAGCCAGCGTAGTACAGTGCGTCCTCGTGCGTCATGTTTGATCCTTCGCTGCAAGAAACGGGAAGTGAGTTGAGAGCGAGGAACTGGCAGCGGTTGTGGGTCATAGTTACCGGAAGTAGAGCAACATTCGGCCGAGGAATATGGGCTGCAGTAAACGTAGCACTACCTCGGCAAGCAATGCCAGGACCGACAGTGTGAGCCATTCCTTCCACAACGTTCGAAAGATGGCACGTACAAGCGATGGGCTGTGGGATGCTGTGCGGGACTGTAGCTCCAGCTGTCTGTTCCACTGTCTGTGTGCGAATTGCATAGAAATTGTTAGCAGTTTTTTTTGGTGTACAAATCGTAACACAACTACCATCGTTGCCGGGTACCTTTCCAAGCGATCACCCAACCGATTGGCCCGATCCTCCTCCAGTGGTTCGTACAGATCGCTAATTTCAAACCGCTGGCTGTACCCTTTCCGGAACATGTCCGCCGTCCACCAGAACGTCAGTATGGAGAGAAAATTGGCGCGCTGCCGTGGATTAGCGCTTAAATTGACACGTGTTGCTTCCATCGTTGACCCCTTTTTTGTTGATAAGGATTTGATTTCTACCCAACTTTTTAGTTCCGGCTTTCCTTTAAATGAAGACTCATAGCTTAAGCCAAAGGTAGGCTTAGTTTCATCATGCAAACAGAACGGTCGCACGTCAGACGCACAGAGCACCAAGGTTTGCTTGTTTGGCTTTCAAAGATATCGCTTATCACAGCTAGAATGGCCAGTGGGAAACGGGAAATGAACAGGCTTATTCAACAACAGGGCAAGCAAACAGTATCGCCTTCTGCAGCAGCAAACAGGTTGTTTGTCCTTAGAAGCAACCGGCGCCACACGCCGTCAACTATAAATCAGCACCAGAGCACCTAACTACAGCACAGCCCCCGTTCGTGGGGAGAATTACTTTTCCTCAAGAACGAAATTTACGGAAGAATAATAGACAAACAAAGTTGCAACAATATCACCACAATGAGAGAAAAACGCGTATCGTTGGCTTTACGCCACCACTAGGCCAGCGTTGGCAATGAACTTGAATCTTCCCGTGTCCCCAACACACCTATATTAACTGACGCAAACTCTCTCTCTCTCTCTCTCTCTCTCTCTCTCTCTCTCTCACACACACACACACACACGACTGGTTTGTTGTACTCTTGTCGTTTTTTATGCTGCAAGCTGAAAATCAGCTGTTTTGCCTTGACAAGGTTGTCCTGTACTGGGGGGAACGCCGGCCCTGTGAAGTGTTTGTGTGGTGTGGAAGTGTGCACCGGGTGCCGACGGGTAGCAAGATCACGAACTGATAACGTTACGGTGCGGGTGCCGGAAAAAAGGGACGACCCAGTCCGCTGCGGTGCAAGATTCCGCGAACACTACCAGGGCCGGAATCGGTCGGTTATTTAATGGGTGGCAAGAATCGCGAAAGCCGCGCTACTCACTCATACTCATGAATGAAGGGTTGGTGGTTGTGTGTGTGTGTTGAATGGTACCATAGCAACGGCATGCAAAAGCATGTGGATGTGTGTTGTTTCACTGGAAAATGCGATATTGATGGTTTCTATTAGCAATTTCCCGGAGATTGTGTATTTTAAAACGGCTCTTAATCTAGTGCGAATGGTGCGTTTTGGGGTAATTTTTTACCGACGAGCGCACATTGTGAGCCTACTGTGCGTATCGATCTTGCGCACGCAATCGAACAGGGTAGAGCAACGTGAGGTTTCCTTTTAATTCAAAATCAGGTTTGTAGTATTTTTCCATTACAGTAATTATTCCCTGAACACCAGCCAATCATTCTAGTTTCATAAAACTTTATTAAAAGTAAATTAACAAAATTTGTTAATAATTATTCATCTGATTTCGAATCGATTCGGCGACCTTTTGAGTTCGCGACAAGGGTTGCTGATCCCTGGCTGCTATCTTCGAACCACCCCGAGCCATCTCGCGCGAGCATTGCGCGAAGTTCTCGGCCCATGGCCTCGCCGACTCGAGCGCCAATCTTTTCCATTCATTCGTTTTTCTCCCAAGGCACGGAGTGGCAGCAACCGTACGACCGGCGTCACTAACGGTACTTGTTCGCGGGGCGCGTGAATTGTACGGTGTATCAGTGCTGTGATTTGTTTTGTTTAGTAGGCGGTATACTTTACCCATTCACCTATACCTGCACACAGCCTACTCTTTATCGGAATGCTATTTCGAGACGTTAAGCGTGAATACCGTCATAATTATCCCGCGGTTTCCAATTACACGCACCCCATCCATCTGTTTGTGTGTATGTGTATGTGTACGTGAGTTCAAGGAATGTGTGTGTTTTATGCGCACGCAATTTTGTGACAGTGAAAAGCGTGCATTACGAAACGAAGGGCATCCATCGTCCTTTTGCCCGTTTACGTGCCAGCCACAGGTGTTTGTGTTGATGTTTGTAAAGAAAAAAGAACAAGCGATGCTGCAAGTGCATAGCTGCATTTTGGCAGAGTGTCAGTATCGCCACAGTGCCTCCCTGCTTGGATAGGTGTGCGTGTGAGGTTGTGAGGAATAATACCATAAACAAGCAGCGACAGCAGCGAGTTACCGGAATTTTGACAGATAACATTGTTTGTTTACGTTCGTATTTGCTTAGCCGGCACAGATTGGCAACGGTGGAATGGGAGCGAGATTACGCCATATGTGGAAGATTTTGCGTGCGTATGGGTGGATGTGAGCGTGCAATTTTTTGTTTGCATTGTTGTTAATCACGCCTGATGGATGACGGTGTCGAGGTGACTTTCAAACAGTGGATGGTCCGTTTTTTTGGACTATTTATAGACCGGTCAGATTGCCAGTACCGGTCTTTCGGACAGCAGCCGGCGGACACGTTCGATGTCGCGTTTGAGCAAAACCAGAAACAATTCGGAAACCGGATCTCGCTAATCGCTCTCCAATGTTTCCCTAAAGCGTCGTTTGCATTTCAAAGAAGTTAAAGAGTAAATTTGTCATACAGTGGATCGTGTATTCTTCTTATCGGAAACCAATTTGATGGTCCGGTGAAAAAGCGCAGTCCAAACGCTGGATGGATGCTGTGACGGACGTTTGTCCTATGCTTATCACGCAATGACGGTGGCGTTAAATCGCCAGCACAATTATATACCACCCATTAGCGGGGAAAAAAACCCGACTGTTGTTAATCTGGACAACGTAAGAACAACGAAAAGGAGCGCCACTTGCGAGGAGCGTGTATGCCCGAATGATAAGAAAGTGTTGCGCGGCTTCCAACTGGTGAACCGTTACCGCTGCAGTTCCCGGACATAGGGGAAGTAGAATGCACGCCCGGTGGACTGCATTCGGGTGGAACCCATCGGTTCTGGGGTGGGAGGATAAATTACAACCTACCGATGCGCAACGCAACAAAACAAGAGTTTGCCTCGTCATGCTGGTTGATCGAAGGAGCTGCCTGGAGCACGATCAAATATTTGCGTCATGTGTACGGTGTGCCATGTAGTTGGCCTGCTTGCTGTTGACACAATGATAGGCCCGATAGGGCAGGCTGCGGCCAGACCCGGTGCCGTACAGTTTCAGTAGTGTTCGGGAAGCATGAGGAGAGCGCAGCAAAAATAATTATATGAAATGGATATGTGGTGTGCTTCATTAGCTGTCTGTTTTTTTTTTAGCTGCTTCCCTTCCTTATCAGTGGGCACAAACCCTTCAAATGAGAGGGAAGCACAAAAACACGGAACCACTCAAGGTCGCAACTGTGACTACGTCGTTCGAGCCGTCCCGAGTAATCGACCCGTCAAAGTTTGATCTACTATTTCCTACTCCGTTATCTTACTTGCACCGCTCGTTGCTGTTGGGTGCAAACGTGTGTCCTTTCCACAACGGCTTGCTAGGGCTCGTAAAATAGAAATGAAACATAAATACATGCCCCGGTGCCTTATCTTTCCTGCATCAAAGTGTCTTTGCCAATTGATAAAACTCACGTGTAGTAACTTCGAACCGATCGTAGGTACTGTGTAGCACAAGCTAGCAGGCAAAGCAGGCCGTGCATACATGACACAGCAGTGTAGAGATAGTGAAGCTTTTTAAAAAGACCGTTAAAAGGTGACGTTTAACGACGACTCGTTGTTTTACATTAACGAGGTGTTAAAAGATGCTGGGTAGGAGAGCATTTTCACACGAGACTCGTGGCCTATACTGCTCTCAGCCGGAAATGAATATTCATGTTTTTCTATATCTGCGCTGTCTTAACACACAAACGGAACAAGCTCTCTATCGGTCTATACCGTATTTGCATGAAGCTTAAAACTATCTACGATAAGAGGGATCAGGACTCGCGAAAAACCCCGATGGCGCATGACGTAGTTTAAATGCAGCATGCCACCTTCCGATTGCATTCACAGTTAAGGGTGGCTGGTTGATGTAAGGAGGATCGAAATTAATGGCACGGGGAATATGAGTTATCTTTTAATTGCGGGCGCCCAGCTGTCGTGTGACCAATTTCGGGAGATAAGACTTTTAAATCTCTAATCCATCACGATTTACGTTTCCAGTCCACCCAGTCCGGAAGGTAGTGGCGAAATCGACGGTGTCCAAATGATCTTCACTAGCTGAAAAAGTCATTTAAGTGTGTGTGTGTGTGTGTTTTGTTTAGTGCCAATTTGAATCAAGAGAGCGTCATTTCAGTTGAGTGTATTTTATTTATGTTAGTGTGCATGCCACGTGATTGTAACATATTGCCACAAACCTGGGCTATGAGAACCGGGGAACGATCGTTACGGGTTGGAAAGAAAATTTGTGCAAAGACAAGTGTGTGAGAAAAGGCTGCAAACGTAGAAAAGTGCCAACAATGGAAGCAATCACACGTAAGCTACCTCCGAACCCGCGACAGAATGCCGGCATCGTTTCTACGCTTACCTTCTGGTGGACGATCGATCTGTTCCGGAAAGGGTACAGCAAGGTGTTGGAGCTGCCGGATCTCTTCCGCCCGCTCGATGTGGATCGTTCCGATGTGCTTGGTGATCGGTTGGAAAAGTAAGTAGAGGAGAAAAACCGACCCTTTATCGCATATAGTACGTTAAAGAATATCCTGAATTAGAGGGAATTCTCCGCCAATCTCAACAGCGATTATTGGATTTTTTTTATTGAAGACCTTGCCCAGATCGGTGTAGCAACTGTTTGCCAGCAAGAGCTGAACAATTGCAAACAAACATTTTCACGACAAACCTGACTATCGTCTCGGATAGTTGCCAAAAAGGCCTACGGAACGGAAACTGCTTAAACTCTTCCTTCCACAGCTTGTGCAAAGCTGCCAAACTCAGCGGAATCATTTGAAATCCCTGGACGGTGTCGGTCGGCATGATCGCCCTGCCGATGGTGCGCCCATACCAAATCTGAGCTGTACGATCGTGCAAGTCATTTGGAGGATCGTGGAATGGCGCGAGCTGGATGGTGCTGTGTGCCAACGCATTAGCGTTAAACCGTGAGTCAGCAGGTTTCTCATCGCGATTGCTGGCACGTGAAGATCGGTCGTTGGGAATGAGAATGATGATTACATTCAGCGCTTGGGCCCTTCCATATGGCTGGGTGTGATACGTTACGATTTAACGCACAGCAATGGAAACCGTCGTTGAATCGTTGGTTGGCTGGGCGAACAAGCAGTACGCGTTGGTGGCGTTTGATTGTTGTTCTTAGAGGCAATTCTAATTTTGGCACGTGGTTGATTTACTGCAAAACCCGTCCGTGGAAAATTGAGTCTATGATATTTTAGAATATTCTTGTACGAGATGCTCGTTAATTCTTTTAGCATGAGGGCCAACTTAATGTAATTCAATTGTGTACCTGTAACGCGATGGTACGCAAAACCATGCCACCCCATTCTCGATTGTTGACGCGCGTCCGTAATAAAATAAATGGAACATGAGCCGTCTGTCGAGGAGCTGATGCTCCGATTCCACCCCATCGTCATGGAGCAATGTAGCTGGGACCCCGGCAAACCGTTTACGCTAGGAAGCGCCGTACGATGATGATACAAATTGAACTTTATTGAAACTAATTGACCGGCGTCACGCGTATCACTTTATGTGACGGTCGCGAAAAGCAACCGCGAACAGCGCGAACCTGGGGTTCCCAATTGATATGCGATCGCGTCCGGGCCAATGTACGTTTTTGGTATGGCGATAAAAATATGCTCGAGTCTCTTAAATGGTATGATGAATATGCCAATTACTGTGACGATAAGGAATGGTAAAGAGTTTAGTATAGAGCAAAAATCAGTAGCAATTATTTGCATGTATTTTTAAAAGCATGATGCACAAAGGGAAGATTCAGCAACGCCCTCGAATTCATTCTCAACTGACAAAGGAACAAAACTGTTCTTCACAGTTAAACCCCGAATGAGAAATTCTAGTTTCAGCTAGTTAAAGAATGACATCGAATCTAAACTGGCCGGCCAACATTATTAGGTTTAATTGTCGCCTCCCTTACCCAGCTTTTCCGCTCATCGATCTGCTGTTGCCCTGGGACAAACAAATTATTTGAACTTCTCTAGCAACTCTATCTCTCTCTCTCTCTCTCTTCTAACCATCATCTAACCACAGTGCAACTTTGCCCAAACGAACGATGTTTGCCGGTCCCGGGGTTGTTGTTTGGCGCTTCAATATTGAAGCTGCTGTTTGCCGTCAAGACTCGATGGCTCGCGCGCGCTAGTAGGCTGTGGTTTCTGCGGTTTCTGCTTCCCGCGTACGATCGTACTACGTACTGGATGGAACTTTTAAAATTGCTGCATCATCATTGTTACGTCACATCCCTTCCACCCCACCCAATTGCTTTGCCCTCCCCAATCGGTTGAGGGTGATCGTTATTCTTTTTTTCTCTCTCTTCCGTCTAGTGTTTGCTCTTCGTGTGTGAGAGGAGCTAGCAGGCCAGCATAATCAGCTGCATGCGATGTCATAATTTTCGTGTCACTGACCAGATTTTGTTAGTGCTCGTCATCGTTAGACACGGTGTGATAAGAGCGTGATAAAAAAAATCCACGCCACGCGTTACCTAGCATTGCACCGTAAAAGTACTATCATTTCACAATGATGGTTGGTGGTTAACAATGAATGAGAAGCTTTCGTTCATTTATATTAGAATTGAAAAAAAAACGGGACATGGGTTAAAATTGCCTCGTAAAGAATTTGTTTAGCTCATTGTGTATACGCAAATGGAGGAGGATGATAATTATTTATGGTTGACCGGCTCGGAGGAGACCTCTAATTACTAAACCTCTCGTGGCGTGATCTGCTCGAATGCACCAGCATCGTCTAGCAATGCTGCTCGTTGTGTCGTTGTGGGTCTGAATTTTTTCTCTATTTCACTCACTCTAAATGGTGCTGCTGATGGGTTGTAGAAGCAATACAAATGGCACAGAGTCCATCAATTACTATTCTGATATATATCAGAAAGAATGGAACTCACCAGAATTATGAAAGAGAATAACTTGCCTCATGATGGTTTACCTCGGCCAATTAAATAGGGATATTATGACTATTACGACAGTGTTGCAATGCTCCCTGAATATAGCAATAACAACCAGGCATGAGACTTGAGACTTGTTAGGACATTCCTCGTCAAATGCAGACTTCATCATCAGCATCAAGTTGGCCTACTCTTTTAAAGAGCACGTCGTCGTGAGATGGCCCGGTCAACAATAGATTTCCGGGAAACTCGATCTCCGACAGGTCTCCCTTCACCTGATCCAGCCAACCAACTCGCCGTGCTCCCCGACGCCTCCCCGTGCCGAACTGAGGGTTGCTGACGAATACCTTCTTGGCGGGGCATGAGTCCGGCATCCTCATAACATGCCCTAGCTATGGTATTCTGCCGGTCTTCGCCACCGTCAGGATGTCCGGTTCGCCTATAGCTCAGCAAGCTTGAGGTTCATCCTTCTCCTCCCCACTCCATGCTCGAACACACCGCCCAAGATGGCCCAGAGCGTTTGCATCCTCCGCTCGGATGGTGGCCAAGACTCGAGGCCATATAGGACCACCGGGCGAATCAGTGTGCGATAGATCTCACATTTCGTGCGGTCTCGAAGTCTTCTGGATCTCAGCAGACGGTGAAGGTCGTAGTAGGCACGATTCCCCAGCACAATTTCGCTGCTGACATCGTTATCCGAAGTAACGACAGTCCCAAGATAGCAGAACTCCTCTACCACCTCGAGGTTGTCGCCGTCGACTAACACGCTGCTTCCCACTCGGGCTCTATCACGATCAGAGCTTCCGGCAAGCAGGTATTTCGTCTTCGTCGCATTGATCATCAGTCTTGCAATTCTTGCTGCTTCACGTTTCAGTCGGGTGTACGCCTCGCACACCTTCGCTGTCGTCCTGCCAACGATGTCTATGTCGTCCGCGAAGCCAAGAAATTAGAGAGACCGATAGAGAATCGTGCCACGGGAGTCGTTGTCTAGCCCCGCGCCTCGTATGACACCTTCCAAGGCTTTATTGAAATGGAGACTTAACTTACCCCAAACTGTGATGGTTTTCGGATATGTAACCTCTGAAGGCAATGCGATGTCTTTATCAAAGAGCATTTATCAAAAAAGGGCCTCCAAATGACTTCAGATGAGCATATGTAGCGTTGGCTAACAAAGAGGAGACTAACAAATCAAGCTGTTCGAGCTTTGGGAGCAGGATTCAAGCTGTGAAATGTAATAGATACAAATAAGATTTTCTCTTCCCTTACGGAGCTGCAAAATTTATCGCGAACCTATCCCGTAATAATGCTCGAGATATAAGGATCGATCATGGCATGCAACCATGTACTAATCATCCCTCAACTTTACCCCTCCCTTCCACAGAAAATGGTACGAACAGCAGGCCGGACCTGGTCGGCCATCGCTCGTGAAGGCAATCTTCAAAACGTTTTGGCGCGAGTACGGTGTGCTCGGGTTCATCACGATCATCAACGACATTGTCATCCGGCTAGCACAGCCCATCTTTCTCGGCTGGTTACTGCTTTACTTCCGGTGAGTTTTTTGTCCTTACACACTATTTCACCTTACTAATGCTAACTCCACTTTGTCCACTCCACAGGAAAGACTCGGAAGTGACCCGCGAAAGTGCGTTCATGTATGCCGGCGCGATCGTGCTGCTGAACGCGCTCAGCGTCATCACGATCAATCAGTACGTGCTGGGCAGCTTCCAGAATGGGATGAAAGTTCGGATAGCGGTGTGCAGTGTGATCTACCGCAAAGCACTGCGTCTATCGCGCACCGCCCTCGGTGATACTGCCCCCGGCAAGGTGGTCAATCTGCTGTCGAACGATGTGAACCGGTTCGATATCGTGTCGGTGTTCTTGCATTCCATGTGGTCCGCGCCGCTGTTGGCGATCGTGATCGGCATACTGCTGTACGTCGAGATCGGGGTGGCCGGCCTGATCGGCATGGTGGTGATCTTCATCGTGACGCCCATCCAATCGTACACGGGCAAGCTGACGTCGCGCTTCCGGCTGCAGACCGCGCTGCGTACCGACGAACGCATCCGGCTGATGGACGAGATCATTTCGGGCATTCAGGTGATCAAGATGTACGCCTGGGAGCGACCGTTTGCGAAGCTGATCCGGCACGCGCGCCAGATGGAGCTGAAGATCGTACGCAAGAGTGCGTACGTGCGGGGTCTCTACATGACGTTCTTGCTGTTCACCACCCGAACCGCCCTGTTCTGCACGATGATGGCGATGGCACTGCTCGGCGACGAGCTGACGGCGGCCCGAGTGTTCGTGGTCGCGACGTACTTCGGCATTCTGGCCAACACGATGTCGGCCATGTTTGTGCGTGGTATTGCGGAAATTGCTGAAGCGATGGTGGCAATGCGCCGGTTGCAGCGCTTCCTGGAGTTTGAGGAACGGGCGGTGGACGCACTGCCCGACAGCAAAAGCCGGCTGCTGGCAGAGTTTGGACTGAATGGTGATGCGACCGAGAAGCAGCGATTGATCGAATCCGAAACTCAGCTGCCGCCGACGATCGCCGTGTCGATGAAGGGCGTGACCGCTCGGTGGGGTGCTGTCCGCAAGCAGGAGGACTTTCCACGCAAGGGCGAAAAACAACACAACGGTGGAGTGAAAGCGATCGCGGACGAAACCGACGAGACGCCTCCGACAACGCTCGCGAACCTGAACATTGACTTCCGGAAGGGTCTGCTCGTCGGAGTGATTGGACCGGTGGGGGCGGGGAAATCTTCACTGCTGCAGGCGATCTTGCGCGAGCTGCCGTTGGAAGCGGGCTGCGTGGTAACGCAGGGCAAGTTTGCGTACGTGAGCCAGGAACCGTGGGTGTTTTCCGGCACGGTGCGCCAGAATATTCTGTTCGGTCAACCGATGGAGAAGGAACGCTACGACTCGGTGGTGCGAGCTTGTGCGCTCGTTACGGACTTTGAGCAGCTTCCGGACGGGGATCGCACGATGATTGGTGAGCGTGGAGCAGCACTTTCCGGAGGACAAAAAGCGCGCATTAGCTTGGCTCGGGCCGTGTACCGCCGGGCGGACGTGTTTCTGCTGGATGATCCGCTCAGTGCGGTAGATGCGCACGTCGGTCGCCATCTGTTCGATCTGTGCATCGGTCCGCAGGGCCGGCTCGGTTCGCTGCGGACGACGCGCATACTGGTCACGCATCAGGTGCACTTCCTGAAGGAGGCTGACTGGGTGGTGGTGCTGAACGAGGGCCAGGTGCAGGCACAGGGCACTCCGCACGATCTGTCCCAGCGTGGGATCGATTTCGTGGAGCTGGTGGAGCGTAAAGGAGAGGACGGCAGTGAGCACGATGGGCCCGGAGGTGGTGATGCGGATGGTAGCGTGTCTGTTGGTGGTGATAAGCGCAGCCGGAGGGATTCGCGTGCCTCGGCCCGATCGGCCGGATCGTCTACGCACGGCGACCTGACGGATGAGGAGCTGAAACGGGAAGAGCGTGAGCTGGCGGCCGATGCACCGGTCCAGAGCAATATGGAGGGAACTTCACGCGGGAAGGTGCAAGGCTCGCTGCTGCTGAGCTACCTTGGCAGTGGTGCGAATGGGCTGGTGATGTGCGGCTTGCTGGCCCTGTTCCTAGCGACCCAACTGGCGGCCAGTGGGGCCGACTATTGGGTGGCCTTTTGGTAGGTGCCTTTTCGAGCCCCTTTCCCAACGCCCTTCACCTTGCTAATGTCCATGTTTGCGCTCTTTTCTTTGAAGGACATCGCAAGAAGAACAGCGCCTTTTCCGAGCGGCTCATCCGGTGAACTTCACAGGGAACGGTACGGATGCATCCGGAGAGAAACTTCGCCCATTGCTCAGTACGGAAACCTGCATGGCCATCCACGGAGCATTGGTGGGAAGCATCTTCCTCATCGCCATTAGCAGGTGAGGGCAATCGAAGCAGATTCAGTTAAAGGCCACCAACACCAGCTGCTTGCCTGCTTACAGATCGATCAGCTTCTATCAGACGTCGGTGCGCGCGTCGCAAAACCTGCACGACTCCATGTTTGCCGGTTGCGTATCGACCACGATGCGTTTCTACGACACTAACCCGTCCGGCCGGATCCTGAACCGTTTCTCCAAGGACATGGGCTCGGTCGACGAGCTGCTGCCGAAGGCGATGCTGGACGCTTCCCAGATCATCCTCAGCCTTTGCGGCACGCTTGTCGTCACGGTGATCGTTAATCCGCTCTTCCTCGTGCCGCTGGCCGTGCTCGGTGTCGTCTTCTGGTTCGTGCGCCGCATCTACCTCAAAACATCGAAAAACATCAAACGGCTGGAGGGTATTACGCGATCGCCCGTCTTCTCGCACCTGTCGGCCTCCCTGGCGGGGTTGCCAACGATTCGTGCCTTTGGCGCGCAGAAAGAACTGATCCGAGAGTTCGATGCGCATCAGGACATCCACACCGCCTCCTTCTACATGTTCATCACGGCCAGCACAGCGTTCGGGTTCGCGCTCGATCTGCTCTGTCTGATATTTGTGTTTATCGTCGTGTTTAGCTTTCTGCTGCTCGAGCAGGACACTTTCGGCGATCGGGTCGGGTTGGCCATTACGCAGGCGATGGCCCTTACCGGCATGATGCAGTGGGGCATTCGGCAGAGCGCCGAGGTCGCGAACTTTATGATGTCCGTGGAGCGGTTGCTCGAGTATCGTGATCTCGCACCGGAACGGCAACCGGAGCGGCCGCGGGCACTCAATGCGAGCTGGCCGGAAGAGGGTCGGATCGATTTCAAGCACGTTACGTACCGTTACTTCGAGGGTGCGCCAGCGGTGCTGCGTGATCTGTCGTTCGAGATTAGACCGCGCGAGAAGGTCGGTATCGTGGGACGAACCGGCGCTGGCAAGTCGTCCCTGATCGGTGCCCTCTTTCGGTTGGCACAGATCGAGGGTGAGATTCTGCTGGACGGTATCGATACGGCGGACATCACGCTGGAAAGCCTCCGGTCGAAGGTGTCCATTATTCCGCAAGATCCGGTACTGTTTTCCGGTACGCTGCGCCGCAACCTGGACCCGTTCGAGGACTACCCGGATGTGGAGCTGTGGGGTGCGCTGGAGCAGGTCGAGCTGAAGGAGCTCGCCAACACACCGGCCGGTCTGCAGATGGCGGTAGCTGCCGGGGGGTCCAACTTTAGCGTTGGCCAGCGTCAACTGATTTGCTTGGCGCGTGCTATTCTGCGCAACAATCGTATTCTGGTGCTGGATGAGGCTACCGCCAACGTTGATCCAACGTGAGTGCCGTGCGAACGCGTGGAGGCAGAGCTTCGAATTGAAACTGTTTCTCTTTTTGTGTACCTGCTTTCCAGGACGGATCGCTTGATCCAAGACACGATACGGCACAAGTTTGCTGACTGTACCGTGCTGACGATCGCCCATCGGCTCAACACGATCATGGACTCGGACCGGGTGCTGGTGATGGATGCTGGCCAGGCCGTGGAACTGGGCACGCCGTTCGAGCTGCTCCAGCTACCGATCAGCATCTTCCGCGATATGGTGCTCGCCACGGGGCCGGCCGAATCGGAACGTTTGCAGCAGATCGCACGGCTGAAGCACGAACAGCAAACGGGCCGCGCAAGTTCGGCCGTGATCACCACCTTGGGCGAGCGGGAGTAGTACTAAAAAGTGTCCTTAAGTGTAGATGGTAGATGTGCGAGGAGCGTGGAACGTGAATCTCGTGCGTCACCCACGGCGGAAGACGCCGTGTCAGGCTGCTGTCCCCCTGCGACTGCTATCCCTCCCTCCGTTCGTTACATCCAGCAGCGTCCTTTTATATTATTGTTGTTTAACGTTTAGTACGATGTAAACGTAGGCGGATAAGATACGAAGGGCCGCCAAACGGTATCCACTGCTTCCTTTACCAAGCGGACTAGCCAATTAAGTAGACGAAAGTAACAAAACCGAACAAAAGTAGTGCTGCGTAGCGTTGGATTGGATGTGTCCAAACAGATACATTTTGTTTTTAACCGTATAACAAAAAATATAGCGCGATAAGCGGAAGAGATATTATGGAGATTGTGTGTCGTTTTTCTAAAAGAAAGATAGTTTTATAATTGCGAGACATTCTTGATCGACTTCGAGGTAAGTAACTTTTTTTAAAGCGAAAATCGCTCATCACTCGCAATGACGGTGCAATACTGATTGCAAATCGCTCAAAACATGTAAAGAA
This sequence comes from Anopheles stephensi, assembly GCF_013141755.1. Classification (NCBI taxonomy): domain Eukaryota; kingdom Metazoa; phylum Arthropoda; class Insecta; order Diptera; family Culicidae; genus Anopheles; species Anopheles stephensi. Next base: position 76,080,140 of record NC_050202.1, on the reverse strand, counting down.
ATGAACAGTGGCGCTTTTCTAGTGCCATTTTAAACTGTGGTAATTGTCGTTTTGCCCCTACTGGATGCCGTTTGGGCGTGCTGGGATGATGCCGCGTTTGTAGCACAACTGTGCCGCACGCTTACCAGGCTCGCAGGCACACTGGGTGCAACCGTATGGGGTAGATTGGAGCTAAATGGATGGAGCACATGGCTGTCTCTTTCATTCGTTTGCCGTTCAGTAGCGATGGTACGCTTCACACCTGGAAGGGGATGGCAGGGCTCGGCACGCTCGTCTGAAGGCGTGTTTTAAAATGCTGTTTTTTCTTATTCGATTTTTATTGCGCACAAAATTTGATTTAAAACTATTGCCTATATTTAAAAACAATTTGTTACCGTGCTAACCTTACACGGATATTCATTTCACAAATTTCTCATGTAGTTTGATTTAAAAAAATAAACAACAAACTGTCGATTTAAAAACCGTGTGTTGACGAGCCCTGCCTACGGATGGATGTCAGCGTGCGGTGCAAACGAGCCGCGTACGCTCTTCCCAGCCTGCGCTCCTGGTGTTATGACGCGAAAGGTCTACAAACCTTTACCGTGTCGCAACGCGAACATGTGCGCGCTAATTTTTCGTTCGTTCGCCGGCGTTTTCACTTCGCAACCTGCTAACGTGCTGCTGCGATGGATGTTGCGCCGTGCGCATGCGCGCGCTGAGGCTGTGGTCTATTGGGAGATATGCGAGTATAATTAAATTAATGTTTTTTCCTGTGCAACTGTGGATTCTTATGATAGTATGTTTAAAATATGTTTCTTCTCTGTAAAAATGAAAACACTTTCAGCTTGCACAGTATGCCAAAGAAAAGGGCTTTAATATTGTTTTATTCCCCCAAAATCAAGAAACCTTCTCGCACGAGGACTGGACCACCGTCTAAGCGCAGCGTCACAGCACGCTTTGCGAGAGAGAGAGAGAGAGATAGACGAACACAACCACCAACCAAGCAGCAACGCGCGTTGCCATGGAAGAACCGCGCCCACCTGCTGAGATTGCTGCTCGCCTGGTAGGAAAACGCGACGGTTGTACAAAGTGTTGAAAATGTGCGAAACAAGTGCGAAACCGAACCAGCGAAACAAACCCGCTTCACAGTTGTGCCGCGTGCAGCCCCGCTCGCTATCCGACCTTAAAACGCGGCGGGGTCGTCGAACGGAATTCGACGATAGCTCGCTTTTGGAACGAATGTACCGCAACTGTACCGGGCGAGCAGGAGCCGGCACAGGCCACACGGTTGCCGTCCACTTCCAGTGCGCTGAACCGTTGGCGCGTGCGCGATAGCTTCGTTGCTCGGGCCGGTTTCTACGCTGGCTGCGCCCCTGGTGGTTGTATAGCAAACTGAGCCGACATGCGCACGGTTGCGGTGGCGGCCATCGTGAAAACTGCTTCTTCATCGTTTGCCTCTTACCGCTGGCGTTTTACTTTCATCTGTCGGCAGGGGTTGTCAATGTACACACGATTAGATTATAATTATTTATAGCAATCGTTGTCTGCTTCTTAAATTAACTATTTATTCGATTTCTTTCAAAAGTTTCGTACATTTTTTAACGCAAAAATGGCACGCATAATCCAAAAATAAAGGATAAAATTTAGTTTATAATAATCGCCCCTTGTTGTTACATTTCTCAAAAAACTTATGGAAAGAATCTTAGCAAATGAAAATAAATATAAAATCATCCATGCGATTGGCAACTATTGTTTATTTTAAACGCAACTTTGTGTTTATGTTACTCCTAACTTATGGAAAAGTTTAGTTCCCTAAATCGAATTTTAGAATCCCCTTTTCCCAGCTTGCTGACCACTGTAGCAGCCGGTAAGGTTGGTGCGCCTGGTAGAAAAGCACCCTGCGCTCCTGGTACTAGTCGCAACAACAGCAGTTTGGGCACACGTTTGACGCTGTTTACACGAGACGTACAATATTTTCATGCAACATTACCGGATTGTGGGTAAAAAAAACAAGGGGAAGAAGATTAGTTTGAAGAGCTATTAGAACCAGCTTAAGGTTTAAGAGCAATTAAATGTTGCTGCCGATGTACGATTGCACGTGGTCGTGTCGAAATCCTGGAAGCATTGGAAGTACAAGTCTGTAAACTTAAATTACATCTGTACGATCACTTTGTTTTGTAGCGTTGACTTATATTGAAAATCTTTGCAAGAATTTTTCGGATGATTAAAATTCCAAAAAAAGGAAGAAATTATGGCAAATATTCATGAATTTATTACAAAAAAATTATATATAATTTTTGAAAAATAAAAAAATGGGTTTAAAAACGAGAATTTAGACGATGAAGACGTGTAAAATGTTAGCTATCGTTTAAATGGGCAAGGGTCAACTAGAAAGCTATTAAAAAACAAATAAAAATGGCCTGAAAGCCCTTTGCTGCTGTGATGTAAACGATCATGAATGAACCAGATTTCCAAAGATCGTCCGGAAGATCGTTATCTGTTCTGACAGGGGAAGGAACAACAGGAAGATTCCTGTAAATAGATGAGTTGCACAAATTAACGTCTCGCCAGCTCGAAGCTTCCAGACGGCCCCCTATAACTCCGCTGATTGGAACTCGCCATGAACCGAACCCCCGATGAATCTCGCTGTAGTGTGTGTTGAGCCCAATGTTTTCGGACCCAAAGTTAGTGCCCGCACACGCGTACCGATCCACCGAACAATCATCCATAAAAGCAAGCGACAACATGCATGCTGCCGATCACTCGCGACCGTTCGGACCGATCGTGCGGACCGATGTTTGTGTACACGCTTGTTCTGTTCGCGCTAGCGCTCTATCTCGGTCTCCGGTATGTGTACTCGTACTGGGCCCGCCACGGGCTGCCCCATCTGCGTCCCGAAATCCCGTACGGCAATCTGCGTGCACTGGCCGAAAAACGGGAATCGTTCGGTGTGGCCGTAAACGAGCTGTACGAACGCAGCACGTACCGGGTGGTTGGTGTGTATCTGTTCTTCCGGCCGGCCATACTTGTGCGTGATGCTCACCTGGCGAAGCGGATTATGGTGGCCGATTTCCAGCACTTCCATGATCGGGGTGTGTTCTGCGATGAGCATCGGGACCCAATGTCGGCCAATCTGTTCGCACTGCCGGGCGCCCGTTGGAAGCGATTGAGAGCGAAACTGACACCGACCTTCACTTCTGGGCAGCTGCGTCAGATGATGCCCACGTTTCTGGACGTCAGCAAGAAGCTGTTGGAGCAGCTGGAACCGTTGGCGGCGGGTGGGCGTGTGGTGGACATGCGAGACATTGCCTCGCGGTACGTGCTGGACGTGATTGCGTCGGTGTTTTTTGGCTTCGAGGCGAACTGTTTGCGCGATCCGGAGGATCCGTTCATCCGCACGCTCGAGGACATTAACAATCCGAACAGTTTCATGAACAACATCCGTTCGGCGGGTGTGTTCGTGTGTCCGGGACTGTTGAAGATCAGTGGGTTAAGTTCGCTGCCGCCCGGGATGCGCCGGTTTGCGATGGAAGTCGTCACGCGGCAGATCGAACATCGGGAGCGTAATCCACAGGAACGGCGGAAAGATTTTATGCAGCTGCTGATCGATTTGAGACGCGAGGCGGATAAGACGGACGAGTCCGATGATGGGCTGACGATCGCCCAGTGTGCTGCCAATGTGTTTCTGTTCTATGTGGCCGGTGCCGATACGTCGACCGGTGTCATTTCGTTCACGCTGCACGAACTTACCCACAACCGGCAGGCGATGGCCAAGGCACGCCAGGAGATTGACGCAGTGCTCGAGCGGTACGGGGGCACCATTAGCTACGAAAGCCTGCAGGAGCTAACGTACCTGGATCTGTGCGTGAAGGAAACGTTACGAAAGTACCCCGGGTTGCCCATACTGAATCGTATCTGCACCCGCGACTACCCAGTGCCGGACAGTGACATTGTGGTGCGGGAAGGTACCCAGGTCATTATACCTCTGCTCGGTATCAGCCGGGACGAGAAGTATTTCCCCGATGCGGAGGCTTACTTGCCCGAACGGTTCGATGATCAGGCACCGAACTACGATCCGGACGCGTATTACCCGTTCGGAGTTGGGCCTCGCAACTGTATTGGTAGGTAGCAAAAATGGCAGTTGCCCCGTGTTTTTTTTTGCGGGACGTTTATCGTTAAATAATGCTTTCACTTTGCAGGACTTCGCCAAGGAATAATACTGTCGAAAATTGGGCTTGTGCTGATGCTGTCCCGGTTCGAGTTTGAGGCTACCATCCCACAGAAGCTTCGATTTGAGCCGGCTAACGTTACTCTCATGGCGCACGGTGGTCTGCCGATGAAGATTACTTTGCGTGCGGATCGTGCATAGGGGGAGGCTTCAGCGGGCCGTTTATCTCATTTCTTTATCCTAAGAGTAAACAAGTGTATATAAGAGTAGCTCCTAAGAAACGTCAATACATACGATTTCATAGTGTTCTGCTCTATGAGCCACACTATGGGCAGGCCAAACGAATCGCCAGTGTATTCCTTTGCTAGTGTTATTTTCCTTGCAGCGTTCGAATTTTAGGTTATTTCTTGATAAGTTCCGATGTTTTGGGCAACGAATTGAACGTTTTTACACGGGTTCATGAAAGACGATGAATTTAAATCAAGATAACACTGGCTTAAGAGTAGCACATAAGGAAAACGGTGATGGTGATGCTATTTCAATACAAACGATTGCATACTTTTAGGCTCAATCGATGGTGTAGCTCGTAATAAAGGCGCCATCTAGTGGAGAGTAGCTCAAGCAACGCATCATATCTTCACCGTTCGAATCAAACAACATGAACACCGCCGTCTTGTTACATCTGACCATTCTTTATTTGTCCCTTTAAACTCATCGGAAATAAACGGTCAACGGAAAACACACACACACACATTCGACACTATTGTGGCACGAAACGTAACACACGCAACAGTAGCTTTGGAGTGGCCGGTACCGTACCTGTTGGCGGCTTTTCCATCCCGCCGAACTTGAAGTCCTGTATTCGATAACGCATATTCCCAATTTCCCCGGCGTACAATACAATGTTTTGCCCTAATTTATTTTTTTTTGCTATACAAACACACTAAAAATTCAATCCCTATTAGTGACACCCTCCCCACGGTCGCCCTCCGCTCCCACACGCCATTGTTGTAGCTAGGTAATTTTAAATCAAAGTGTAATGTAAATCCACACAGTTACGGTAAAGGTTTTTTGCTTTGTTTTTATTGAACTTTGAATTATCCCATTCCTAATTCCCGGGTTCTCTCTCCCTCCCCCCCTCAGCGTCATGTCGCAATTTTTTTTTGTATTTTTTTTCAGTTTCTTTTTTTAACTCCCCTCCACTTCGTCCTATAATAATTGAACTAATTCCGACCGAACGGTGGATTCGACCGGTAAACGCTCACTCTTCTAAATATATGGTATGTGTGTGTGTGTTTGTGTCTGTATGTCTGTTTGTATGTTTGTGTGCTTCTCCGATGGCAAAAAGGAATATTTAGATTTACCATTTTATCCTTCCTTTTTTTCTTCTACTTTGTTACTTTCTTTTGCTTCTTTTTATCTTTTGTCTTAACCACCTTCTTTAATAAGTTTTCTTTTTTTTCTTGTGTTACCTTTTATTATTTATATTTAACTAGTTTTAAATGTTTGTTGTGTGGTAATGGATGTGTTTTCTTTTTTTTTTATTTGTGTCATTGCGAACTAGCATTCTTCTTCTCGTTTCTTTATATTCTTTTGTCATTCCTTTTCTTTCCTATTGTTTAGAGAGTATAGCGTAAAGAATTGCTGTAAAGTGTTTTGCTAGAACGGTACTGTTTGATCTTTTGCAATGATGTGTGTTTAACATGTGTATGTGTGTGTGTGTGTGTGTGTATTTTAATTTCCCCTTTTTGTTTTCACCATGTAAAAATATGAACTTTGCAATATATTTTGTATTCCTTCTTCTTCTCTACTTGCTCATTCCACTTCCATTATCTTGTCACAGTTAATAGAAAAATGTGTTTGTGTGTGTGTGTTTGTTGGTTTGTTTGTCGGCGTGTGAGTGAGTGGTTTTAATCTCTCCTCTTCTTGTTAATATTTGACGGATTAGGTTTTTGTTTGCTTGCTTCTTTTTTTGCTGTTACATGCTCCTTTATATATATAATATACGAGATATTTTGAACTTTTTGTTTGCTTGAGTTTTACCATTTTTAGTAAACTTTCTCTTACTCGCTTGCATCGACTTTCTGTTTTGCTGATTTGTGTTTTTGTTTTGTTTTCGTGCAGGGGCTTATTGAAATTTCTCCCTCTTCTACTCTCTCTTCCCCCCCCTCACCCGGCAGCTTTTACAAATAATTTGGGGTTGTTTTTGCAGAAATGTAGTACAGAAACATGGCCGCTACCAGCGCTGAACCATACTGTGATCACAATAAATGTGTGATGGTGATGGAAGTGTTTCTGTTCTGCTTCGCTTGCCTGCTTGCCTGCTTGGGAGTCAGAGATCCCGTCAGAAGAAAAGATGTAGGAAATGGAGTCACGCGCGTGTGTGTGTGTTTTTTTTTCTTCTTTTCGCAGGAGTGAAACGAGGTAAAGCTTGTATCCATCTATTCTTCGCCCCCCAAAACACCACGCGTGAGAGTCAACCTTTGCTTGCTTACTGGCTAGGATTAGAAGATGCTCTGGCGCACGATTTTTAACATCAAACGGACGTAAACATTAGTATTTGCTGTTTTGTCCTTGCATTGTTTTCTCGTTTTGTTTTTTTACATGTCCTTTTTCGTTTCTCTTCGCTCTCTATCCTTGTTTGCCAGAATTTGATTTGTTTTGTTTTGTTTTGTTTACTTATTTTTTCACCCTTTCTCTCATATACGTTTTCTTTTATTTTTTGTATCTTTTTTTTTCTTAAGTTTTTTCACTCTATAAACAATTCTCTTGACACTATCTATTCACTTTTAATTTGTTTTTGTCTGTGTGTGTGTGCGTGTGTGTGTGGCTGTTTTTTTCTTCTCTTCCTTTCTAATGTCCTTGTCACCTTTGCTTTTAACACTTTATTGCATCCTATTCTACGGTGTCACATTCGTTTTGTTTTTTTATTTTAACATTTTTTTCTTGCTTTTTTTTCTCTCTCATTAATTTACTGTTTTCCTCACACACTTTCATTACTCCTATATACGCAATAATAACTTGCGGAACAAGTACCCTTGCAGCCCTTGATTCCTTGCGTTCCTTTGAGACCAACGAAACATTCGCACAACACAACAATTCAATTTTTTTTTGTCTTTCTAATTTCCCCCCTATAAGGTAGCCCCAAGAACGGTTTGTAAGATAGGATGGTAAACAAACCTCGAAACAAACACAGCTTGGCTTTTGTTTTGCTAACTTTGTTTTGCATTACTAAGTTACTTCACTACTACTAAACAACGCATCAGAAGAGAACCGTTTGTTTGCTTTTTCTTCTTCTTTCTTTCTTTTGCTATTTCGATAATAGAAGATACGGGTGAAAGATAACTTAAACTACCCGTTGCTCATGTGCATTGGTTTGTTTTGTTCCATTTTGCTTTGCTAGCATTTCACTTAAAGCAGCAGCATGAACAACATGAACTTCAACAGCTGTTTAAAACCATTTTTCCCTAAATGGGCTCGTGTAAAGTTCTGTATGTAGTTTGTGTTTGAGTGTGAGTGTTCTTTTTGTTGGGAAAAAAGTTGAATAAGAGAGAAAGAGAGAGAGTGTGTGTAGAGAAACGTGTGATCGATGCTTAACTGTGCGCCCGTGAGACCGCGTGCCGTGGAGAGTAGTAATAGTAGTGGTATTAAAAAACGGGTTTGCCCCCTTATTTCGATTGGAATGAGGGATTTTCTTAGAACTCTTCTATCTTACAGCAACCTCTTCAGGGAGAGAGTGAGTGAGTGTGCTTTAAAGGGTTGTCGTGGAAAATATTGTCTATCATTCAATAGTGGTGTAGTGTGGGTTTAAATTTTTTTAGCTATTGCAATTGCATCATTCTTATCCTTCAACCCCTGCAGTTTTTTGTATGGATGAACTGGTTTTTGCTATCATATTAGAACAAAGAAAAACGAAAAAATAACGAGTGTTGTTGTTTTTCTTTCTTATTTAGATACATTTCATAAGTTTGCTACACGTTACATACCGTATTAAACGTCTTTCAAACCCAAAACCATACCTAGAAACATGAGCACAATAACGGGGCGGGTGTTGGTTTTGTCACACTTTTGCGAAAAACCCTGGCGCACAGATGTGGGAAAAATGTGGTGTTTGTTTTGTTTCTTTCTCTTGAAGGAGGTATGGCAAAGTTCTTCTTTTAGTAGTTACAGTAGTGGTAGTAGTAGTAGTAATGGTAGTAGTAGTAGTAGAACATGCAGTTGCATTGCATCGATTAGCTATATCGGTGTAACATGGTGGTATGGTGGTGCAGTGTGTGCATCATAATTGGGAAAGCAGGGAGCTCACCTGCCGTGATGAAGCCCTTGCATTTTGACCCATTGCCTCCATTGCCCAAAAACGTTTTACCGTGTGCATCATTAGGAAGAAAATAGTAAGATGGACTTTACAGTGTGGCTGAGGCTACCATGTACAATCGGTTTTTTTTTTTTGGTGTGCAGAAATTGCAGATAACAATTTACAAAAATTAGACTATTTTAACAAAAAACAAACAAGGTTCGTCTTCTACTGCCGCATCGAAGTCACCCAAGCTTCAGACTGAGCTCTGGCGCCCTTTAACAGCGGATTGTTGAGGAAGCTTTCCTTTCTTTGCTGGGAAAAGTATTTACCTAGTCGCCCTTCGCTTACACATAGCTATCGCTCAGTCTAACAGTATCATACTACAAGAAACGTTCGGTCGGGATTCTACTCAAATGTATGTCCTTCCTTTCTCTATCTTTTCATCCGTCTTTAATAGGGGGTTTTCTTTTTATAGTAGAAAGAGAGTATAGTTGAAAGAATGCAATACAAACATCCTTTCCTTCACCTTCGCTTCTATAGAGCTCTCGCGACTAATACACAGTAATAACACACGGGTGGTTTTTTTTTCTTCCTTTGGCGCAACCCCCGCACAGACATACTACTACGCACGCACAGTAACACAACATGCATTACCATGTACCCCTTCCTTTACGTGAGTGTCCCCTTATGTGTGCGTGTGTAACCAATTAATCCTATAGGTGTTATATGTGTTGCTAGTTGTTAGAAAAATATCTTTCTATAAACTTTTTTACTCTACCTTACATTGTCTACGGTGTAACGGACGCGGTATTCGGTTAATGTTTGATGCACTGGGTTTTCTTTGTTTTGTTTTGTTTTAAATAACACTTGCTTAACGAATGTTCATGGTACTGCTTTGTTTTGCATGCATTAATTTGATTTGTATGTTTTGTTTCCACCCTTCCTTTTTCTGTCCCTTTTTCTCTTAGTTTTGTGTGTGTTTTTGAAAGGTTTAATAAATACTTTTCTTTTGTTTGTTTTCACAACGCTGTTCGGAACGACTGTTCGTTTCTTAGCTCGGTCGAGATGTTTCAATTAATATGGAATGTGTTACTGTTTATGTGTGGTAGGAGTGTCTTATGTTGTCTCTATGCAACAGGAGTGAAGGGATCACACAATAAATGTGTGTGTGAGTGTAGGATAAAATTCGTATTTTTTCTAAGCCACGCATCTCACGTTTCCACGACCTTGTGAAAACCGGTTGTGTGCCTGATAAGTTTGCCTGAACAGCTTCCCTTCTTCAGTAAGTACGTACTATGAAGACTGGTTTTAACATTTGCTGGTGATTTTTCCCGGTGACTCGTACAAATTTTATTCCACCGCATGTGGTGGACTGTGGATAGAAAATCTCAAAAGAAAACAAGCCAATATAAGGAGCTAACCAACGTAATTCAATTTTCTAACTCTCGTCAAAATAATATACCTCCAGCACTCTAGTGTGTCTTTGTGTACGTGTCTGTGTGTTGTGTTTAGTTATCCATTCAACAAGTAACAGCAATAGATTTATCTACCATCACAACGTTAGACATACTTGGCTTTCTAAACATTGCTCGTTCTTTACAAACCTTTTCTTTCTTTCTTTCTTTTTTGTTGTTGTTGTTGTAATATTTATCCTTCTGCAGCCATTTGTACAGCCAACAGCAAAACAGGCCTGCCTCACTTCACCTCCTGCGACGCTTGGTTGCCCGGTTTTGTTGTACTATCGATTGCTAAATTAATTCTTCCCTTTTTCCGGCATTGCACGGACACGCAAAACGCAACCACTTTGCCTAAAAATGAAAACATTAAAAATAAAATGTAAATTAAAGAAAAAGTTGAGAAAAAGAGTAAAACAGCTGTACAAACCATAAAAGAAGTGATAAAACGTAGAAAAAAGAGAGAGCGAAAACAAACGGAGAAGAATAAACATGTAAAACGGGAAGTAAAACAAGGAGAAACAAAACGACTATCCATATAAAAAGGAAGAAAAAAAAGGAAAACAAAAAAAAAAACTTACACTCGCGGGACCATTGTCCCTGGTACCGGTGTTCATTTTTGTCTCTTGTAATGTATTTCATGTACTTTTCTCTTACTTTCCTTCTTCAGCTAAACCTTTCCACGCACACTCACACTTTCTTTTCCACAATTCCAGTTCCTCTTGTTTACTTGCCTACGTTTCTTGTGTTGTTGCATTCCGGCCGGCTTTTCCATTAAACCCCCATTTTCTGTTTTTTTTTTAATCGGTAACGTTCGCCTGTGGTAATTCAATTTGTTAATGTTCCTACTACACTTTGCCCCTGGTTTGTTAGCCTTCCCACATTACGTCGATTACTTCAATTTCGCTGCAACCGTCTTCTTTAAACTTCCTATCTTGTTTATTGGTGTGGGCGCATTTTCATTTTCACTATAAATATAGATAAACTTTGAATAAAACATAACACAGTAGATAGTAGTAGTAGTAGTAGATGGTACAAGTGTTGTTGCATGCAATATGTTCTATGGGTTTATGTGTGTATGTGTGATTTTTCTCTGCGTGTGTGTGAGTTATCATTGTGAGGTGCGCTATATGTGGTGTTGTGATGATAAAAGTGGTTTCAACTCGCTCTCTCTCTCTCTCTATACCTTTCTATTTTCTTCTTTGACATCGGTGATGACTGATTGACTACACTTTAGTTTGGAACTAACTTGCGTTATGTGTGATGCGGTGAATCGCTCCACTCTATTTCGCTTCCGATCTCGGATCGGAATTCCCACGTACACACGGCATAAAAGAAACCCGTTCTGCTACAAACGCATTGTACGCATCGCAGCCGAAAGAAATCCTGGCTTTTCCTTCCTTCCATCCATCCTTCACAATCTTCTAACGGGTGACTGCTGGATGGCACCCCGGTTTCGCCGGTGGCCCAACCGTAAGACGGCTTCTTTCTTTATGGTAACTGAATGAAGAGATATTAATATGTTGCACAAATAATTACAATCCTTAGAAACGTGGCCTTGTGTGACGTGTCGTGGGCTAATGCACTAAACTTATTGACTTATAAGCAAACTTTTTTCCACCAATCAACACCACGCACATGTGTGCCGTTCGTCGCTTTTCCCAGTACCCGTTTCCGTTCCGGAACTTTGCCATTATAGCCATTCGCTTACTTTCTTACAATCCGATCCTAAGCGATCTTATTTGTCTAACTCGGGGCGTGCGGGTCTGCGGGTTTGCCTTTGGCAACCCCCAGTATCGAGACCGATGCAGCGTTACAACAGCAGGACTGCAGGAAATTCGGAAGTTTTATTATGCTTGCAAATTTAAATAGTGCAAAACAGAAAGATGACAAGGGGGGACACACACCCACACACACAACGATGCAGCAAAAGGAGCCAAAGGAAGAAAGGCAAAACAAAAAAAAAAGGGAAAAGGAGCAAGGGGAGAAGAAAGGAACCGTGAAGCTCAGCTTCCTGTGGTCGCTCGTCGAGACGGCACTCTCAGTGGAAGGGTGGCCCAAGCACACTTAGCTTCGGTGCGTTGCATGGCCTGGCACATAAAATTCGACGTGTCTTTTGTTTTGCGTGGTTTTGCTCAAGCGTTTGAGCATATTGTCTCTTCTGTATGTTTTCTCTCTCTCTCTCGATCGTCCCTTTCTTGTGGTTTCTTTAGCTTTCTCTCCTTGCTCAAACTCTTTATAATTGTTTCATACAGTTTTTTGGTTGCCTTTCTTCCTTCTCAGGGGTTTTTGCTTTTGCTGCAGCTGTGTGTTGCTGATGCTAAAGGATCTAGCTTTTATCGTTCGAAACAGGATTGAAGCAGATTTTTGCTTCCTTCTCGTCTTTTTGGTTGTGTTTCGCTCTACTTCCTTTTCTATAATTCCCGTTTCTTATCGCCCCCTCCCCATCCGAAAAACCTTTAACTGCTAATTAATTTTAACTAAACTAACTTCTTTTTTCTTTCTTCTTCTAACAGACAGGTTCCAGGGAAGGTGGAACGAACGAGATAAACCATGTGTCCGCAGCACTTGCACGTTGATGCGCGTGATGAAAGGGCGGAAAAAAAGAACAAAACCACAATTATGTTTGTGAGGATAAAAAGTAACAAAGCACATTGGGGAAGTAACGTGTAATGTATAAAACAGATGGTATTCTAAACAATGTGAAATATTGCACACCGCAATTCCACGCGATTGGAAGAACATACACCAGTGATAAGGGTTGGTTTTTTAGTATTAGTCGCCCTCTAAGTGACTAACTGCTGTCTGCGCTTGCAATAAAACTTAAGCAATAAGGTAACATTACGAACGCAAAACGCGAAACGATTAGATATTTGGAAGAAAATGAATTCTTAGGCCTGGCCCCTATAATATAGTAAGCGAAGTATAGAGCTGCGCATCGAATTTGCAACCGTTCGCTCTGAAACGTTCTACTAACAGGGATGTAAAATGTAAAACAGAAAACGAAAATGGATAACACAAAACTATACACGCGTTATATCGCCCCTCTTGCTTACCCTACTACCCTACCGCTATACCCTGGGTCTCGCCGGTTTCCGTTGCGCAGAGATGGTAAAATGAAGAACAAAAAGAAAATGTACAAACTAAACCACTAGAATCCCGACTAAATCCAACTATATGCCCATTCCATTCCGATCGCTCGGATCACCACCTCGTGTTTCGTTTTTCCGTTTCTGTGTTTTTTTTTTTCAAAGCACCGAAACGTTGCCCGCTCCTATAATATTCCACAATTCCCGACGTGTCTCCTTTAGTATTTTTTTTTTGTTGGAGCATTCCACCAGTACAGTACTGTTTGGCGGAACGAAATATGAGAATAAAACTACAATTAAAATGGTTCCGCCGTATGCGGCCGGCGTAGGGTATCGATCGGCTAGAACACACAGGACAGGTAATCGGTTCAGTGTGACTATGGCCCGGGTAAGCTAACCCGTCTTTTAGCAAAATCGAATGTATGCGCTTCGGAAATGGGCTACAATTAAATTAAGAAAACATAAACAAAACAATCTTGCAAATGGATGCGCATGAGGTTAACAGCAGTGGGGCGGAGGCGCATTCTCCGATGATCTCTAGCAGGAACGATGATTCATTTTTGGTATTCATTTACGGCATACGTGCATGCTGTGACTGGCATCGTGAGCAGCAGTTGAGCAGACCATTGGTCCACCTCTATTGTCCTGTCCTTGTGTCGATTGGGGCATTGAATCTGAATCTGAGCAGCACAACATTAAGGTAACATATTTTAACGGCTAATTAAATCGTCTTTTACGCCTATCTCGTCTCGGTTGGTTGGAACATACAATGAAACATTAACCTGGCTAAAACTAGCAAACGAACCTAAATATGCTTTCGCTGAGCATGATGAGTGATGACTTTCCTTTGCTACCATCCTTCGTGCTTTTTTTTGGGTGTGTGATTTTGCCCTTTTAAATGGTGTGATGTTTACGAATTAGTAACGTACCGTTTTTAACTGTGTGATTTTTTTTGTTTTGTGTGGTGACTGCTTCCGTGTTTGATTCATTCGACACTGTTACACTATCGACACTGTTTCATCGCTTCGTTAAAATTGTTCTGTACACGTGAGCCTTCTGCTAGATGTATGTGTGTGATGTGTTTTTGCCTCCCTTTTCGGCGTGTACGATTATCTCCGTCCCTCCTCGCTCGAACGAATCACGGCCCTCAATTTAGCTAGTAAAATAACAATTATTCATTAATTCATCTGACATATTTCCTACTTCTATGTATGTATATAGATGTATCATGTAGTTAGTTTTGTGTACGTGTTAGATGAATGTGTATGTTTGTTTTTGTGTTGTTTTTGTGTACCATCCCACATTGGTTATTACCTAATCCGTCTGCTTCCATCCGTGTTGTGTTCTTTCGCTATCACATTGCGAAATCATGTCTCTGGTTGCATCGAGCTTTGACAATTCTTTAACTTTTCCTCATTTAGTCCTTCCATTATCCCTTATCAGATATATGATAATGTTTTTTTTCTTCCTCTTCTTCTTCGTTCACGTTGCGTTAGCTGCAGACACGTGCTGCTTTTACCGCATCACTCTACCCAGAGAGTAACTGAACGCATCGGCATTAAAATTAACAACAAAGTACGGTTGAAACGACGTGTAACAATAAACAATCCTTTCGTATTTAAAACAGGTTTCTTGGCTATCCCCCCCCTCATAAAACAAACAAAACCTACAAAAACTTCTGGCCGACCGTTTACTGCCTGACGCGAAGAGATAGCTTCGCCTTCGCAGGCTTCACGTGTGAGATGCGACTAATGCGCGATACGAACCGCAACAACAGTAAAGTCCCCTTTTACTCGGTATGTCTTCTCCCGATTTTTCCCTCCCCCCCCCACTTTTGCACTCACTGTCTATCACACACTCGTACTATGCACTATCTAAAAACCCTACTGCCGCGGCAACGGCTTGCGCACGCCGCATTGGGGTTTTGGCGACTGCTCCGTCCTCCGTTTGCACTCAGATCGAAGGATGCGCTACGTACAGATGAATGTTCGCCTTAAACTCGTCGATCGCGGACTGGAGGCGGCTCTTGGGCGGACTGGCGAACGCGGCTAGGCTGGTGGCGGCGACGGCTGCTGCTCCCGTTGCCGTCCGGCACCCCTATTGCGTCACCGTCGCCACGGACGCGGCGGATGTTTTGTTGGTGGCCGCGGCGTTGGCCGCCGTCTGGCACGCGCGCTTCGTTTCCTCCTGGCTGATGCGGTCCTCTATTAGAAACTGGGCCACGTTGATCGCGTTCGGCTGGCCGGTGATGGTAACGATCCGGTTCCGTGTGCCCGGCGCAAAGATGCCCTTCTTCGAGATCTGTATGTTGGCGCCGGATATGTGCTGGATTTCGACCAAACTGCGCCCGGCCGGTCCTGAGAGTGCGGGAGGAAATTGTAGCAAAATTAGTATGTTTCGTTACAGCAGCGGGAGTGGCGAGAAGTTGGTTCTTGTTTCCCTTTCTGCCACGTGACATTGTTCCATGCGCATTCGGCAGCCACAAGACAGTCTTCTGCATGCGCATTTGGCATGCGCTGGAAAAGTGTCACGTGCGCAATGTGTGAGGGTAAAGAGAGAGTTTCGCGTAAAGCTTGGTTTAGTATATTTATTGTCCCCAAACACCACAGTTAGTAAGCGTTCGCTGTACAGTGTTAATGGCTGGGGGGATAGAGTGAAGTGAAGTTTCGGCGAGGAGAATAGTGCTACGGCACGGCGAATTCAATCAACTGGTAAAAGGTTCATTTCCGGTAGACAAAATATTTCTCTTGATATGTTTTCTATGAGAGAAGAGGGTCTTCAAATATAAGAATTGATTGAGCCTTAGAAAACTCAACGGGTAATGAACATTTAAACGATAGAATCGTGCATACATAGGGACCTAATGCTTAATCTCCTTTTCTATGACAATCGATGACGTTCTCACAATGCCTGCCCAATGGAAAGACTGATGGATGTTTTAGAGTCCAACAACCGCAGGACTAACTTTACTCCAAAAACAAAGATCACATAATGAGATGACTGCTACAAGAAACCCTTTAACTGATGCACCCCATGTACAGATGAGAGAAGCCTTTCCAAAACTCGGATACACATACTGTATGAAGTTCGTGCAGATTAGTTGGCAATGATGATGGTTGAACTGTCCTTTGCTACCGGATCAAATTTAGTTTTCCACTAGTTTCTTAATCTTTCGTTGAATTTGATCTTGATCACACAAAAGGATCGATTCGTACAGACAGCACATACTTCGAACGTGTGTTTTCCCGCCCCATTTTCTTATGCAACCAACTGTTAGTAGATGAGTGGTGTGAAGTGAAGAATGATGAAGCGAAAACAAACAAAGTCAAACATACACATAACCCGAAAAACAAGGCAGAAGCAGCAGGGAAGATGGCGGTTGAACAGAAAAGGATAATAAAACAGTAGTGATTATTAATAAAAGTGTGTATATACTTGGGCATGGGGAACGCAAAAAAGCGGCCAGATTCGGTCCCGATCGATCGTCGCACAACTTTTTCTGTCACCCGTGTCTCGCACGCTCTTGCACTCCGCCTGACTGGCGCGGGTTTAACGCACGCACACTACCGCAACAGTGCCCGGTGGCCGGCAAATGGTGTAGCGGCACCGATGGCGGAACAGTAGGTCAAAACACGGCTCGATGCATCACAGAGTACTTGTATGTCCTGTCTGTCTGTGTTTGTGTGGGTGTCGTGTGAAGATAAGGATATCTGTTTGGGTCCTAGCTATCGTTTTGTACTACGTGGCAACGTTAGGCGTTACTAGGCGTTACCCTGATGGGTGCTATTCTTTCTTCATTTCTATCAAGCCATCGCACTGGCTCCTGTATCGAAAGGCACATATGAATTGTAAAATGGAATTATGGATAGCGAGCAAGGATATGACACTAAATCACTACAAAACTAGCCTCTTAACGTACTAACACACGCACTGCGCGCGCGAACCAGTGGAGTAAAACCGCACTCAAATGGGAAGAATATGGCAAATTGGTGAGAAAACTACATCCTACCCTTGTACACTAACTAACTTTCAGTGGACACCGTTGGTCTTATCACATGCACTCCTACGGAACGTACAGTTTAGTGGAATTCTTTGCGATAGTTTACAGTGGCATCGCGAGACTCCTTTCTCGAGAGCTCGCATTAAAAAACCCTCTACAGCTGCCTCTCCTCTGACAATCTACTCTAGGCTAGGTAAGCAACATCGTTCTTATGTGTGTTGGTGTATGTCCTTGCTGAGAATCGTCCTAATAGTGATGATCGATCACGTTTTCGACCGAGCTCATGGGATATGCACATTGCAGAAATGGCGTGTATGTCGATTGCAGGTAGGGATTACCTGGAAGAGTAAACGTTTTATTTGGTCAAATTGGTGGCGTTTCTATTGGAAGGGGGATGGCGCGTATGGCGAGCAGGCGTGCCCGGTAGGTTGCTTTTGTACTTGTACTGGTTAACAACTGGTCATTTGTTTAATATTCTGTGGTGGTATTTGGTTTGAGCGGATGGTTTGAAGATATTGTTATCTGCTTGGTTTTTAGCAAATGATACGATAAATGATCACGGAAAGTTAACGTAGTTTGCTGTACTGCTTTACTTTTTGATTTTTCATCGCAAGGTTCGAAATGCTGGGCGATCGTTTGCTGCTCCTGATATGAGGAGCAGCAGAGTTTTGCTTTGCTTTGTACACGTAAACGATCTGTACGGTGAGTGTGACACGTGATGAACGAGTGAATGGACGATATGATGACGGAAACGTATGATTGCTGAGTATAGGAAAGAGAATTCTAGCTTTGTACAATTATTTACACAAAATGGTTTAAAGTTAAGTTCCCTTATGTTCATGGTAAGGCGGTAAGGGTATTTTTACAGAGAACTCGACTCTATAGCTTGGGGTTGAGTTGAGTCAAAGGAGTCTGGCTGACAGGCCTAGAATTGTTGAGGTTGTAGTTTGTAGCAGCCAGGAATATTTTTTCATGACAAACTTTTATTAGTTTTTGATTGAGTAATTGAATGTCAAATTTGTCCTAAACTTTTTCTTGAGCTACTTAATTAACTAGAGGGTTCAAGCTAATAAGCAAGCTGTTAAGCCATGTGAAGAAAGTTGCTCACTCAACTGCTCTTATTGACGCAGACAGATCATCAAAAGTTGTGCAGCTGTCACCCAAAACGCCTTTGATTGAAATTTACTTTGATAATGTCATGTAATGCTTTACCGCATTGATCAACCCAATCTCCCCGTCCGTAATGCATGACAAACAAACACGCTGTTGACAGTGAGAGCATCCGACAATGAGGGATCCCTTTGATATCTACAAACATAGACGTGTTGTGTTCAACAATATTACAGCCGCCAAGATGGCGATAAGAATACAACCAACCAATCTGCTATGAAATGCTCATTGTTAGTAGTGTTGATGGTTGCCGAAATAAGATGTGCGAACGATGGTATTCGGTGACGGGTTTGCGGGACTCTTCCCAGCATCCTTCCTCCCGGCGCGTGATAAAAGTGGTGACAGAGACAGAGTCGGTGCAGTAGCGTCGTGAGAAAACAAACGATCAGTAACGATCGTGCGATGGACGATAGAGCGGGCGCGAAACCGTTTTTGGCGCGAAACTTTATTACAATAGAGGTAGCGAAAAGTTGGAAGCAGCGAAATAGGACGCAGTAGTGATGAAGAAGCAGTTAGAGTAAAATTCTTCGATGAATGTTAGGTTAGGTTTGAGCGTGGTGAAGTCGGGGTGGTTGATGCGGTGAAGATGTGTATGCGGGAGGATGGACTATTTTTAGCGGAAACACAAAACCATGCTGGCAGATAACAAAATGGTAGTGATAATGAATGTGCGTCTGAGTGTTTGAGACCACTTTAATCAAACAGAACGCAATGTGAGTATGTCAGTGTTTGAGTGACATTGTGCTGAGTAACTGAGACTGTGTACTGTGGTTCTGTGTGGAAATGAGTTTGTGCGTTTGTGTGTAATGTGTGTTTTAATGGATGGGTTTTCTGTTCGGTCCAAAAACGAATGGGATCACTTTGTAGTCCTTTTAACGGAACCCACCCCAAACAACAAAATCGAAAGAAAAGAAAAAAAAACGCGCACACGCACAAACCAATGCAGGGGGACCGGGGAGTTCTCAGAACCCGGGCACACTTACCGAGAATGGCACCGACGATCACTTCCGGGATTTCGACGTTCTTCTCCTTGCTGGTCGTCATCTCGGCCGGTGTTGGGCTCTTGCTGAGCGAACCGAGCGTTTGGGCCGCCGCATTAAGGGCGCTCGGGTTGCCCAGCCCGAAGGCGTTGTTGTTGATCGAGATCGGTGTGGCGGCCTGCGTGCCCGGATGCCGGAACGGATCGAACGTGGTCGGATCGTAGCGATCGATGGTGGTGGTGCGGGGCGTCGCCGTGCCCGCCCCGTGCAGGTACGAATCGAGGTTGAGCTGACCGACGGCACCGTACACGCCGGTGGCGGCGGATGCTGCCGCTGCTGCGGCTGCCGTCGACTGCTGCATTTCCGGCATGCCCAGATAGCCGAGTGTGGTCGAGTGGGTACCGTTCTGCAGACCGACACCGATGCCCAGCACACCGTACTTTGCCAGGACTCCGAGCGCGGCATGCACTTCAGCCGTAGCCGTGTCCGAGTAGCCGGACTGTCTCATGGCAGTCTGCAGACGACACGACACAGATTTCACACGAGCGAAAGAAAGAGAGAGAGAGAAAGAGATAAAGAAAGGGGAAAAAATGGGAAGAAAATTTAAGTTAATGTCGATGTCACATTAAGTACGATCTGTGTCGGCACTGTACACCAAAACATTGAGAAGGGAGTCACAAAAAGAAGCTTGGATGGATGGATGGAAGGGAAGGAAAAAGAAGGAGGTGGTGTAAGCTTTGGAAAAGCTTTGAGAGAGAGAGATTTGACAATCAATTCCATACGATCGGGACGATCGTTAGGACAAAGAAAAAGAAAAAAAAACAAATGGCCAGTTTGTAAATTGCACAAGATCTTCTTGTGGGCACGAAGCCATAAGCTCCTATAATGCGTAATATGTTTGTGAGTAGAAGAAAAAGATCGAGTCAAAAATATCACAGACATCTCAAAAACGAAAGCAAAAAATACAAAATGATCCTTTGAATCCGGAATGATCCCAGTCCAAAAAACAAGATGGCGACAGTGAATGATTCATTGAAGGTGCTCGATCATGTTGATAGGAGCAAAACATTTACAAAACAAATAAATGTACATCTACACATCTATATCCAGTGAAACATACACGTAGATCAAGAGCGTAGCAAGGAGCCATGTGAGTTATGGTATGTAATGTAAATGCGGTTGGCTGTTGGCTAGCAACTTGCAAGGCTTTGTTGGAATGGTGAGCAAGAGCAGGTAAAGAGACGCGAGAGATCTTGCCGAAAGGAAACTTGCGGAAGAAAAAAAAAGGACACGAAACCAAAATGGCGCACGCACATACGAAAAGAAAGAGGGAAACGAGAACAAAACATCAAGAACCCGTGCCGTAGGAACCGCGCACAGGATGAATCGCTTCACTGTGGGCAAAACGGATGGGTGATGGGAGGGAGCGCTGGATGGTTAGGGGGTTCGGGAGGGAGCGCTGGACTGGGAGGATCGATCGAGTGATCGTTGGGAGCACAGGGGACACAAGGGATATTATTTTGAGAGAGTATAACAACACAAAGAGGGAAAAAAAAAGAAAAATACGATGAACGTTTGATTCTACCTTAATATGATCAAGCAATTGTGTGATAGCTGTAGGATTAGTCTGTGGTGATGGTGCACCTAGGTTTAATGACAGATTGAGTCCGGTGCCGTTGACCAGCAAACCGGTGGCCGTCGCACTCGGCAGGGGCCCGCTGATGGCGGAGTTGAGTGAGGCGGTGCTGGAGCTGAAATTGGGATTCTGTGAGGCGGCGAATGGCGAACCAGTGGGGTTGAAGTTGGCCACCGGTCCGTTGATGTCTGCGTATGATACGTTCAAGCAGGTGCCGGATGAGGGATCTTCGACGATCTTGGCCAGGATCATCTTGCATGCAATCCGGTTGTTCTCCTTCTCGCCGATGATCGTGATGCAGCGCTCCTGCAGCGTCAGCTCTTTCGGCTTCTGCGAGATCTGCACGTAGGAGCCGGACTCCTCCTTGATCTGTTTGATGTACGCACCGGCCTTACCGATGATCATGCCCGCGGTCGTGTTCGGCACCAGGATCTTGACCTGCTTGTCGCGCTCCTGGGCCTGCTTCGCGTCCGCCTCGGTCAGTGCTTTGGTAATGTCGGGTTTCTCGCGGATCTTGTCAGTGATAAAGTCGAGCACGGTCAGGATGCCCTCGACCGTGCCGCTAATGAGACAGATACGCTCGGTGGTTCCTTTGAAAAATGAAGAGAAGTGAGTACAACATGAGAGAAAGAAGAGAGAGAGAGAGAGAGAGAGAGAGAGGGAGAGAAAGAAGAGAAAAAAAAGAGTTGATGAGCCTGAATGCATGAGTAACTTCCTTTGTACAAATGGTTCTGAACTGCTTCAGCTGCATGTTGGACGGTCGTGCGAAGAAAAGGAGTTGTGGAAAGGTGGGAATACAAAACGAGTAGAGGGGGTGTTAAATTCGTCCGTGCCAGCTTTAAAAATCCGATCATGTACTGATGATCGTACCGTTAATATCGTAACGTTATGAAAGGGCTGTTACAACAGCAATTGGCGCTTGATTTGTCATTTACAATGTCCTGGTTAAAAAAAACGGAACAAACAAGAGAGTGCTCATGGCAATATCAATTATCCACAGAATGATGTCCTGTGCGCGATCGACCGCATACGAAATACGAAATCCAGATTCATGTCTCGCAAAGATGCTGCCCCTAGAGATGACGAAAGATGAAACATGACAAGTGCAGACGATTCTGACGGGTAAATTTGTGTATGCGTGTGTGGGCTGGCTGCGAAACGATTATGGGCAGAGGCATACAGAAGGTACACAGATGCCATGAGTGGATAGCTGTTGCGCAATGTTATTCAACAAATAAGAAAAAGAAAGGTACAAAACAAAGTACATCAATAACAGAATAAATAGGCACACAATATCGCACATGACGCATATGATTAAGTACACGGATGGCAGGATTCCTTTTGTTTTGCAATAGTTGAATGAGTTACGACCAAGTGTTATGATGCGGCTGGATTGTTGCTTGGAGTAGCATGAAGAGATTGCACAAGGACACATCAGATGAGGAGAGTTGAACAGAACATGATATGATACAGAAAAACAAGTGTATAATCAGGGGCTCAATCGATTTACAAACGTATTAAGACGAAATTTTGGGATAATTTGGTTCGTTTAAATAAGTTTAAAAATAAGACAGTCAACACACGAGTTACATCAAACTGATTAAAATATGAGAGCGCGGACACAACGGAAAACAAAAAGGGTTTTTTTTTTTGGGGGGGAAAAGAAAGCACAGTCGAGTAAAGAGAGTAAAACACTGGAGAATGATCGCCCCGAGGTCAACACTTACCGGGGTAGAAGTCGTGCGATTTGGACATCTTCACCCGGGCACCGGCGTCCTTCTGTAGCGAGGCAATCGTTTCGCCACCCTTGCCGATGATGGCACCGGCCGCGACCGAGGGTACCAGCGTCTTGAAGTGATAGTTGTCGCCGCCGCCATTGGTGGCTGTGGTTGTGGTGGCGGTGGTGGTTCCCGTAGCTGTAAGGAGAAGCAAGAGAGCAATGTGCCGACATGAATATAACGTAATTAGGCTTTCGAAGGATGAAATTATTGTTTCTTAACGGTCCAGCGTAATTCATGTAATTAAGTAGCTCCTACGCTTTGAAGTAGCGACATCTTCAATCATCCTTGGCACCTGGTTTGATGTGATAATATTATATCAAAGTTCCATCCGCAGCGATTTTTGGTAAAAACAAATAAAGCTCACTCAAGAACGCGTTGTCGGGGGACAGCTTTGTGACGGGCCTTCAACACCAAGCCGATCGTCTTAAACCAGGTAGGCGGAGGTTTGGCGGAATTTTGCTGTTTACGTTTTCTATCGTTCTTAGAATGTCACGGTCGCCTGTACTACCCCCGATGACCTCAGCAAAACAGCTATGATCCGATATGCAAATAATTGTTCGTACGTCGCCCCATGCTCCACACCAACAGAGTCGTTTGACATTCAATTTTAAACCGATAAGAAAACTCCCTCGAGTGGACTCTTCTTAAGAAGAGAAACAAAACACAGGAAACGATGTTTAAATCACGGCTGTTGGTTACCCATGTTTTCAGCTTCAACGACCACTGAACCAGTGGGTTGCGTCGAAATCGAAGACATAAAAAAAAACCCACTCACCCACATTCTTCCCTGACCGGGAAGGAGCGAGCCGTGCATGGTTGGGGAGGCGCACGGCCCATCCAAGATTGCGGAATTGTCAATTACCTATGCCACCCGTAAATGGTGCGGTGTGGTACGGTTAAGTGTACGGGTTTGGCTGTGCAAAACGGGCTAACCCATTGCACAATCGAGTTACACGGTTTCACTTTCACGACTCTTCTCACTTTCGTTTGATGAATTGTGTGCTCGGTGTGTGCTCTCGGGAACGGGGTATCAATTGATGGAAAGAGTGTTAAGATATGCATTGGTTTCGATTGGTTGCTGTCGTCGTTAGTGTTTGGCTCTTAGGAGTGTTCTTCTTTGGGAGTCCTCACTTTTATACATGGAGTTGGGTATTGTGCAAGTGAAGATGAGATTGAACTAAATACCTTACAGTACCTAACTCGCTTTAGCTTAGCTGAAACGTCAAACCGGAACTTTGATAATGGAATTCGTACAAAATTAATCAAAAGTCCTTCCTCTTTCTAGCACAACCAAATGGAAACGATAAAGATAAAAGCAATGCTCCACTTGCACTTCCATAACGCTTAATGCAACCAGCTCAGCTCGCAAGCAGGAAGTACCCCAAATCTCTTCAAAGTACAACCGCAGCTCCACACGAAAAAAAAAGAAACAAAAGATAGAACCTAGAACCCATTAAAACGATGTTGGGCAGTTGGGCGTGCTCTATCAACGAGTTGCTTCAATCTGCATGATTTACCTCTCCAACAACTTTAGTGCATGCGGTAGCGGTTGTGGTGTCCTGCCTCACCCGATCCTGCCCAGTGTATGAGTGAATATGTTGTGTATGGTTCATTTGGTTCCACTTTCTGCCTGTTTCTATCGAGCGATACACGTTTTGGGGTTTTCCATCCGGGGGTGAAAATCCCAGTCACGGTGAACACTACCTTCGCCATGAGCGCCAGCCAGGGATGGCTCATCATGGCCAGCAGGCAATAAAAGTTAATTGTGTTTTTCCCTCGTGAACGACCCGCTTGCGGACTCCAAGTAGAACTGTATCCGCCGGTCAGAACAGGGTTTTAGCGACCGGCAGAACATGTTGTCCGGCACGTGAACCATTATCTAACCTACTTTCACAGACCATCTGGTTCCGGGTGCGAAACCGGGGGAGAGATAGAGCGAGAGAGAGAGAGAGCGAGAGAAGAGAAAAAAGAAACAATTTCACCTCCAAAAGCGGTCGATGTCACGTACGTACAAGTGAAGTTATCCTGCCGGAAGGAATCGGGCGATTGTGCTACGGAACAGTACTACTAATTCCGTTTCGTTGTTTCGTTGTTTCGTTTGTAAAAAGCATAGAAGAGAGAAACGATACACTACGGGTGAATAGGAAACTTATCCTTGACGATCGTTCTGTTAAGCTTGGCGGATTTATGTTAGAATTCTTGAAGTTTGGTAGTTTGGGATACCTGATTTTAAGGCGAGAATGTATTTCGTGACTACATTTAAAGTATGTTTAAGACTCCATCATATGATTGTAAAGTTCCACAACAGACTAGACATTTTCCACTAGCCATTTGAAACATTCTTCTAACTGATTCAAAATTTAGAATATATGGATTGAAACAGAATAATATTTATTCCAAATATAAGGTTACGGTATTTGAAAGGGGAGGTCTAAATGCCGTAGCGATAGCGGCACCGGTCTTCACACGGCAGGACCGGGGTTCAAATCCCATCCAGACCGCCTCCCCGTACGTAGGGGTGAGTACTTTACTATGGGTAAAATAGAGTCACAGAAAGCCAGGAATGGCAGGCCGAGACCTCTCGTGGTTGTAGAGCCAAGGAAGAAGAAGTATTTGAAAGCAACACTTCCTAAATAACTCTATCTTATCCTAATGCTTAGTAATTGAAATAAAAGCTCTCGCGTTATCGGTTTCCATAAACGAATATTCATTTTAATCAGCATAAACAAGGCAACAAACTGGAAACGCAATACCATTTATCATGAAGTAATGAAGCTCGGCGAATAGATCAACACGAATTCTCACTACAGTTTTTCCCTTTTCCAGTCCTCCGTCCCAAGCGACAACTGGGCATCATCGTCTTAATGATTGTAATGACCGTAATGCTTACCCTAACGTCGCCTGCCCGATACTTTAACGACGTGAGGGCGGGTGCACGAGGAGAACACTAAATTATCCCTCGCTCGATGTCATAGCCAAGACCCGACCGGCTGCTAATGATAGTTGCCTTTGATACACCCCTGCTTATGGCCGGGTGACGCTGGCGGCAAGTAGGAAGGAAGCTGTGCGGAAGGGTTGCGACAATCGACATGTGCCTGTTTGTCGGTCAGGGTCAGAGCGATGGCAAAGCGAGCTTGGACCCGTTCTAACCTCCTAGCCTAGTACTGTGTCTCGAACCGATGGCCGTCAGTACGACCGACCACAGCAAAACCTTCCTTTGGCGAGAGAATCGGGTTAAAGGAAAATGGTATTATTTTAAACTTTACTACAAACACACACAGTAGCTTCTTCAGTTTTGCTAATCTTATAAAGCGAAACATTCAAAGAGAGGGTTGCCAGTATCGATCTTACCATGCACAAAAGCTTTCAAGCAGCCCCACAAGCTGCTGGGCGCTACTGTCCGCTGCATTCATTAGACATTGTTTTATGCGATACCGTACGCTGTGCATAGGAGGGCTGTATTTTTATGGTCGTTTACAATTCCACACATTGTGCATACGCACACACACACACACACAGACAAACACGACGGTGTGACATTTCAGTGTCCCCTGATGTCAACGAGATGCGTTCATCGAATGGTCCGTCGAACCTGAACATAGCTTGGCCGGTTGGTTTCTTCGTTCGGACTTTGATTCGATTGAATAATAAAAACGATCGGGCCGCGTTCGTTTCTCTACCCGGCTGGCTTCTAAACGGGGACACCAGCCACAGTACCGTGGTACACTATTTTTAAACCGAGCAGAGCAGTTGACGAAGCTGCAGCAGCATGATGATGATGACTGCAGCGCTACGTGGCCTTTGTAATTGCTTTTGTTTGCTGTGACTGTTGCACCTCGTTCGATGGTGGTGAGATGATGATGGGACGTGACCGAAACGCTCACCAAATTCCGTGCAAGGTAGACGAAAACGAAAAGCCAACCCCGAAACGATCCAATAGACACGAAACAGCAGCAGCAAGAGAGCACAAGCTGCGACACACTTACAAAAAAACGTCCACTCGCTAATAAAATTTGAATAAAACTTTCGAATCAAGTCCAAGGTCTCGGTGGATACGGCCGTGAGCGACCCGTTGGGCCGGGCGTTGATTGCGTCAACATTCGTTAGGGCGATTCATCGAACGAAAAAAACGTGATCAAGCATAAGCACCAGTCAGCCGTTGCATTGTTAGCGCGTGTAGGGTTGGCTGCACTTTTAATGCAACAAAATGGAGCCGCCGCGAAAGCTTATCCGGCACGTGCGCAGTGCGTAATGGCTGCCGAACTGCCGATGACATGCGTTTGTTTCATTTTCGATGAGTGTGAATCTTGGCAGGATCACTTATCAAGAGATGCGTTCGTAGTATCAAATTAACGAGGCCTTCATGACGCTCTCCTACACCTTGTTGTTCAAAACAACTCAATTGCAGTTGAACTTCCAAGTAAGTTCGGCATTCAATTGCATTTGGTACGTTTATCGCTAAATGGTCTCAACTCCGCACCGATCGGTTCGTCCGCAAAATTGCGGATCGAGTTCAACCGCCAATGGATCCCAACCACACTCCATAACTGTGCCAAAGTAGTACTGTTGCAATAAAAGTTAAAGGAGTGATAAAAAATAATCATTCCAATATCCGTGTCAGGGTATAGGTGTTTGTGTTTGGTTTTCGGCGCTACTTGCCACACTCCATCCGCGTCTCCATAAATATTACAACACCGGTTCAGAATGAACTGTCACTGTCGGCCACACACCATCAAACGTTCGCTTTCGAAGTGGTTTAAAGCTGTTGATCTTCCAGTTCCGGTTCCGCACTCCGCCGGGCGATACTTGGCGATAACGATTGCGAGTGAAGTGCGATAATAAAAATTACACACTCTGCCAGAAGTAATCAGAAAGTTCTGTGCCTCTGCTCACGATTGTGCGCGATTATTTCGCTTGTCCGTGCAGCTGGAAGGTGAGCAGCCACATCAGGGTAATAAAATCGTTTGCAAAAATGATTGAGACTCCGGTGTTGCCCGGGGGGGATTGAGTCGAGTTCAACCGACCGAATAACCGACGATTATGATTATTATTGCTGCAGGAGTTAGAATGCTGGAAATGGTGCTGGAAGCTGGCGCAATTCGACCGAGTTTGGAAAATGATTACGCCATTCCGAGCGTACGGGAGTATGTGATTGTGTGGCTTTTACACGTTGATTTGCAACAATGGCCAGTTTATTATCGGTCGTGTTTGTGCTTACAAAATGTAACCCACCGAGTTTCCTATCTCCCCGTTGACGTAGCACAGGGACAGCGAAACTTTTCCTCCCCATTCTAGCGATTCTTTCGGGCAAGATAAAGGGAAAATGGCTCCGTAAGTTTATTTACGGTGTCATCAAAATAGTAATTGTGGCGAAAGTTTTTTAACGAACAAACTTTTTGCCGCCGCTCGTGTAGCTGGTTGCAATACAGCACAGTTTGACAGCAAGGTAGCAAATTAACAGCATACTGCTCCGGAAAGTAACGTACGAAGCATAACTGATCAAAGCTGCAAGCAGTTCGCTATCCAGCAAGCAACCGAAACATGTCCATCGAACGTAGTCCTATGACACAATGCGTGGATGGGAAAAGTTGAAAAAATCAACAAACTCATCTCACGAACATCTTAACCACCGGAGCCGCACTACTTAGCGAGGCTGAGAAGTGATGTGGCTAGTGCTACCTCAGTACTGCGGAGTGTTTATGTTACGAGCATCCCATCTCAACGACGACTTGCCATCACCGATCGCAGATGATAGACGATGAACTAACTTGCAGAGGTCTGCGGTAACCAATAAGGAAAAATAGCGAGTCAATTGCTAGCAATTGGGCTCAATCGGAACACTTCACAAAAATACACCAACCAAAAATGGGCCAACATCGATGGCGATGGTGCTAGACATACTTCATGTAATAAGCGGTTTGATTTCCAAATAAACATTGCTCTGGTTAGATGAAGATTCGATAGGGAAAAAGTACCGTATGATTTCGTTAATTGTAAACTATTTAAATGAGTGGTAAAAAAAGCTTAAACTGCCTACATTTTATGTGCGGCGTCATAAAATACCTAAAGCATTCTTACATTCAAATTCATTTCTAAACGAATAAAATCCGTTACAAACCGTCTCCTTCCAATGATGTTAGGCATTGGCGTAAAAAAATTAAATGCACATCCGAAAATTTGTAACACACCCAGCGAACAGAGCGTACGGTCCGCATACTGAGCAGCCTTAATGCGGTCGCATTTTTATGGGCATTTTCTTCTGTTTTTTTTTTTTCTTTAAAACGGACGCATTCTTCACGTTTTCTAACGACAAGTTCGCTATCGTTCGCTCTCGGACTCAGCAAGGCAGCGCAGGTGAGCGGAGATGGTCGCCGATCGGACGACTTCAATTTCGTTTGCCTGATGGCTTCATCAGACAAAAGATTTAACTTCAATTCGCGCGCGGTCCCCGGGTGTTGCTACGTGTGAAGATTACTGCGGAGCACCATTGCGGCCCAAAATGTTTTGGCAGTACGCGTAAGTAACAGCGTAAGCGAGCGGTACCGACACATATTTTTTTTATGCGCTCGTAAATGTGACTGGCTGGGCGCGTTATTATTACTTTTATTGCAAACGCCGGTGGTGTTTGCGGGCGATCTGGCAGAAGGTACATGGCCGGTGCGGCAAACCACCACCAACACCCAACCCTCGGCGGGCCAGCTTTCCCTAAGGGATCGTGCACATCGAGTGTACGCGGCCGGTGCCCCAAAACGAGGTGAAGAAAAATCTGATTTTATGCTCACCAGTCATGGTGGTGATGATGATGACGATGATGTTGGTGGTGGTCGTGGTGGTGGCGCTAGCTGCAAGCTGAGGTTAGAGAATTGGGTGTTTTTTTTTTGGGAGGAAATTATTTTTAGCTCGCAATTTTTGGGGAATGCAGCAGTACGCGGTCTAGCAGGACGGCGAGGAAGCCAATCGTTCTCGTCCTGTGGCTAGAAGTGTCCGGTAATTGTAAACGTCGGCCGTGGATGGGGTGTCCGCTTTGACCACGGCAACAGTGGTAGGTGATGATGAGTTTGTTTTGCGAGTTTCATGCCTGATTTGCGGCTCATATCGTGACAAGTAATTATCGTGATTGCGTTCTGCATTTGGAAGGTGTCAAGCGCAGCTCGTTTTACTGTTCGAAGATGCTCGAAAATAATTTTTATTTTACATTTTGTACAAGATACTTCACGATGAAAAGCAATCAATTGTCGCAAGAAGCTTGTAATTAATAACAGCCATAAAGACACTCTCGTAAACTGCTGCATTTATGAGCAGCTAACGTGTGCATAAATACGCCTAATGGATGAATGGAGACGAAAGGCACATTTATTAACATTTTCCCCGGGCACTGCTGCTGGCCAGTGAAGCACTGTAGTGTGAAATTATGAACACACGCACGTGCACGCCAACACGCATTCTCCACATTAACACACCCATCAAAAGCAACGCGTCAAGAGGGTGATGCGATGTTCAGCATCAACTCTTTTTCATTTTTAATTCTGAAAGCATTTCCTCTCGATAGCGGCACCGGGGAAGGGAAGTTTTCTCGCGTGAAGTGTGGGTGGAGTGATGGACACTTGACAGGATCGCTTCAATATTTAGGTGAGGAAAGACTAGATATGTGCGGCTTGCGGCCCACCACGAGTGGCCTCTTGAGCGAGAGCTGCGAAACGATCGGAAGCGTAACGTGGTTGTTGCAAGCTGTTGGTCGCATTGCTTCGTTTACTTAAGTTTCCAGATGCCCCAGCCGTGGATAAAAGTCAAGCCGAGAAAGAAACACTTCCGATCGGTTCTGTTTTTCTGGGCGGAAGATTTGAATGAAGCATCGAATATGGTGGTGGTGTGGGTGATGAATGAATTCGACAACCCGTTTGATGGATGGGAGGGTTAAAGAGAATGAAAAATGACCCACCCAAGCAGCAAATAAAATTATCGACAGCGTGAGGTTAATGTAAGTTCGTACAGAGAAGCATCTTAAAGTGTGCTTCTCGTGCTTTTGAGTTGACCTCTCTCTCTCTCTCTCTGGTCTACTCATCGTCTGTGTCGCTTACAGCCATCAAAGGGAAGTTAATTGATATCACATGTTTCGTTTTGGTGTGATCCTCTTTAGACGTGTAGTTAAAATGTCCGACAATAAAGGGTTGAGGCGAATACTTTTAACCCTACGGCAAAGACCATTCCCAATTTGATTTCCAACTTTTCAGGCGAACAGATAGCACAAGCACTCATTTGTACCGACCGTTTACTTCCATTTGACCTTTTCCGAAACGTCAGTTGAGAGTTCCTTGATCGATACCCTAGTGACTTCAGGACTTACCCTGGTGGCCCATTAGAACACCTTCAGTTGGTCAGTGGTATAATATTCTGTGTGTCGTCCCACGTTCCTCTCGTACTCTTTTTTTGCTCACTTAAAGAACCACCACTAACAAGATGTCTTTTTATGAGGCACTTCCGGTGTACGTCACTCTCCCAACGGGGTTTGTCGGAAGGACAAATCTCAACCGGTTTATTGCCGGACGCATCGAGCAGAGCCGGTGCCTGTGGTCCCGGCATTTTATGACACTTCCACATTGGCCCAGGTAGCTGATACTCGGGTTACGCATATGAGGCAGCGAGTATAGGATGAGTTTCCCTGAGGGTCAGTTTGGACCATCATTTGCACGATTGGACACGTGTTGGAGTACGTATATTTTGTTGTTGTATGTCTATTCATACGGGATGGACCGTAAAATTCTTCTTGAACGTTGCGTATCTGCCGCACCACGTAATTCAGAGTATCCCAGTTTCTTACGGGGGGGTGGTGAGTAGGTGTCATTCGAGTAGGGGACACAGGTACGTACCCCCCCACACACACACACACACATAAGACAGGATAAGTTTCTCATCGCCACTCACCAAAGCAGCAGCCGAGACTAATGATATGAAAATATTTACACATCATCAGAACCGAATTCCGCTCCAGGGAGGGGGGGGGGGAGGGGGGTTGCTTAGGTGCTTCCCGACGTATCCCGTCGACCGAACCGCCGGTGACTTTCGTTTGGGGAAGAAAAAAAACCCACACACGAAGGCGCCTGGGAAACACATTTCAGCTCGGAACGGTGTCTTTCTCCGCGCGTGTGACACGACTAAGCAATTCGCTCTAATTAGTCCCGTAGCGGGATGCGTGTGTCAAGCACGGTGATGGTTGCTCGTGTTGTTTTTCGTTTGATGGATCGCAATCTAGAGATTACATTTGGTGGTGGTGGCGCCCGCAACCAAACAACCATCGTTTGCCACGTTTCGATCCCTAATCAGTCAATTGCAAAGGAATTGTGAGGCAATGTGCGATGCAACGGAGGTGCGAAATGTGATACTGATAGATTGACAGATTCGTTCGAATGATCTGTCTGTGGAGGTGAGGTTCTTGTTTACTGTATTGTATTGGATCGAAATATTGATGACTAAATTGGTGAATACAGGTGGTCAGGATCCTCTGATCCTTGGATGTTTGAAGGAGTGATATTGGCTTTGAGAGCATCGTTGAACCTCCATGATGGTACCAGACATCAGGTGTTTTGCTAAACTCAGTGTTGGCGACAAATTATGATCACATAAAAATCATCATTAAACATCCTGTATCGTTCCTCCGTTTTTTGTGCCCTATTAACTACTGTCATACATTCGAAAGCTCTCCAGACTTGCTGCATTGGAGCAAGTAAATTTATCGTTGTTCTCGACGAAGGCCCAAGAAACACTGTGCGGTGTACATGCCGTACAAATTTCCGGTATCAGTGCAACGTTTCAGCTCGCACCACGAAAGCAGAAGCAGGAATCACTTCATCATGCAACCTTGCACGAATCGCTTGTGTAGCATATTCTCAAGCCTCGTCCCTTCACAGGCGCACGTCATCGGTGCGCCTTCAAAAGCGACAGCAAGGTACAGAAAGAAGGTACACCTTGTGCTCAACGGTCTATAGCAGCGGAGGACGGAAGTGTGCTCTAGCGGAAAGCTTCCGACAACAATAGCGCTACTAAATGAAGGCAACGGAACGGTTTGGAGTTTGCTATCCCGCAGGAAGTCGTCCAGCTTTCCTCGACCGTGAGGACTCAATCATTGATCCGTTCCTAGACACCCTTCGAGTGAGCAGTACCTGCACAACGATTCGGTCTGTTTTTTTCTCCAACTCCTCAATTCACCGTACCGATTCACGCTACCGATGGTGCGCGATTGGTGCTGGAGCGAAATAAGGAGGCTTAACACTCGGTGCAAGAACTTCTCAAACGTGTAGCTCAAGTACCGAAGGCTGAGTTAACATCCCCTTTTCTCCGCTTTTTTTCTCTTCTGTTGGTTGCCGAGTACCGACCGCGTCTCAGCCAAACAGCCGGAACAATTGCAAACTCAGAGCACAGGAAGTGATTAGAAGCCGGGCCTTGGCGGAAGTCTTCTTCTGCTACAGGGGTGGCATGACTGCTGAGATGGGTTTCCTGCAGCTTCTTGAACGGGCAGGTATGGCACGACCTGCTCGTCAGCAGAAAATAGCAAAAACCACACCTCGAACTATCCGAAATGCCTGCGAATGCCGATGTGCCAATGTTGGTTCGGTGCCGGTGGGTTCGGTGTCTATTTTTAAGTCCCTTGTAGTGAACGTGAACGGATGTGGGGCAGGTAAGGTTTGTCGTGCGGCATTAGACCTGATCCCAAGCTCTGTGTGTGTGTGTGCATGTGGTGAGAGTTCCTACGCAGAAGAAGTTAAGGTACACACAAGGAAAATGTGTCGTGAAAGAATGAAACCACCATACGCCCGCGCCTCCCCAGCTACGGTTGTGCAAGGTGGAGATTTCTTCCCACTGACTCCGATATGTGACAGGCGTCGTCAAGCCGTCCGGGGGTTTTGCGCTTCAAAATGGGGACACCGAGAGAGGATAACCGAAGCAGACGTGAGCGGCAATACGAGTATCCGATCGAATTGTTTTTCACACCACTTTGATGGCAATATTCTCTTTTCATGTCTGCTGACTGCAGTCACTTGAGTTGGTTTGAAATTTGAATTAAACATGTAGCTTGTCTTAAAATCAATTTTCTCTTCTGAATGATTTCGCCCCATCAACGTCTGCCAACAGGATGTCGAAGCTAGGGAAACAGTATCGAATTTTTTTCCGAATCCTTAAGCATCCTCTGAAGGAAAAGAAACACGATTTCCGGCAAATCAAATAGCACACCCGTCACTAGATGCAGCCTCCAGGCACAGTGCCACTTTAAGACATTACTACTTATCATCACTTCGCATCCGCTCCCGCCGGGCAGTATTGTGCTGGACTATTTTTGTCTATTTGTTTGCCAATCGTAAGGCGCATGCATTGGCTCTTTTTGATTTGCCTACATAAATCAGCGAACGAATGCGAAGCGTACGCGTCGGAAATACCTCAATGAAGCTGGCCGGCTTGAGTAAACAAAGTGTGGCGGCACGCTCTGCATTGCTCTGCACTGCGTGATAGATGGGCACCCCGAAGATACTGCAATTTGTTATCGTTTGGCCCGGGATTTGGAATGAAAATATGCTCATTAATTTATGTCTGTGTGTCTGTGTGTGTTGCACAATGAGAGCGGCAGACAGACCAGCGGATGTAGGAGGTCTATTTCGACGAAATGCATCGTTAATCTTTGAAGCTGCTTTGAGCCTGTTTTGCCTGATTTGCGTGGTTTAGGTCGTTTGATGTTTTGCGAGGTTATTATAAACAATCGTAACAATTCTAAATTCAATTTTTCGATTTGTATGTAAGAGTATGGGATAATACAATATCTTTATTGAAGTGAGATCAAAATGGCGTACGCCTGTTTGAGGCTCCCCCGGAAATAAACGCAAAAGGCAAGAGAAATGTTTTCGATTACCTTAGCAGTTGTAATCCTAATCCTCGGTTTCTTCTATTTGGAACGGTGTGAGTGAGGCTCATGAATGGTTGATGATTCAATTTCCTCGATATCGTAAGAGAGTCGTAAATATTTTAGAAGACTCCAATATGCCACCACACGTTTAACTCAAATGCTTTTCCAAATTTTTGGTTGTCTGTTAACTATGGATGTAAGTTTGTTTCAGCAAATCAGCGATGAAGACACCGAATTGATGTGCTTTACTTGAGTTTGATCTTTTTAGCCCAATCATTCCTCTATTAATTCTCCAACAAAAATCCCCTTGCAAATTGTGTACAATAAACACATTACCGGTACGGAGCGTCACAACAACAAAAACCACCACATCGGCATTAACAGGTTGCTCGATGGTTGGTTGCAGTTGCAATAAATAGCAAAATAATGTGAATCAATTATCCATCACCGAGCGTGTTGGCACGTGCACTTACAAAATGCTTGATGGACCCGCCGTACATGATATAATGGCCGCACAAATCGCTGTCAAGGCGGACGGGCGGATGGAGCCAGCGTTGCGGCGTTGCAGTAGCCCAACCACCGATAGCGGTGCCATCGGGGGCAAGGCCACGAAGTGGAAACCTCTCGGTTGGTCTGCGAGCACTTGACGTCCGTAACTTCGATGCCCGCTAACTGAACCATCATACACCGGCTACTTTTCATTCGAGCGCGACCTTCACGGACAGCGGCATTTGTTCGGAGGTATGCTGCAGTTCAGCTGCACCACTGCACAGGTTACTACTGGCTGCCGGAAAAACTCACAACTCACACAGACACTGTATGACAAACATGCTGAGTAAGCGGCACGGGACAGTATGGCTGCAGCGCGTCCAGTAAAGTCACACATCGCAAGGGCTTCAATTGAAAATTACTGCAGCATTAGTACGGGAGGAAAAGAAAACTATGAACGGCTAAGAAATGGTGAGCCATTTACTGAGCACAGTCACTGTAGCCTTATGGGTGAAGTTTTATGCAGTGAGATGGGTTATTTATATTACTTTTCAGCAGTAAATTCATTCCAACCGGGGTGCCTGAGCATAAGAGAGGACTATTGTTAAATCTCATGTTCTGCAAATGGTGCAATACGTCGGCTTTTTGATGACATCACAGCCAGACCCCGTCTGCTCGCAAGGCGCTACCACCTAATTGAAACAAATGGGTCAGAGATAAAAGCCAACCATCGGTACTGTAGTTCGTTTCGTACACTGGCGACCGAATTTTCACCTGCCGGATGCACGCATACGATGAGCGGTGGTATCGTCGCTGAAACACTCGAGCACGCCCCCCAGCAATTAGTAGCTGGTCGCAGTTCATCGAGCATCGCCACTTTCAATGCTTCATTGAAGGGCGGGCCAAGAAACAAACAAACAAAAAAACGCACCCTCGAAGAAGCAGAAGGTACACGAGAAAGTGTTACGGTATATGGCACGGAAAACGAGAGCACGCCCGAGAGCGAGAGCGTTTTATATAGTTTAGGCCACGAAAATGCGTACCAAGGCCAAGACTTTGCGCGCGTTTCACCGCTGGCGTTTTTCCCCCGCTGCGTGTATGTGGTCGGGCGCGCGCGCGCTTAACCTTTCCCTCGTTACGGCCAAGGAGTGGTATGCTAGTGCGGACTGTTTCACACTGCTTCACACCACATACTTGACTGTTTCGTAGTTAGGTACGCTGACATACGAGGGCATGGGTGCAAAATTCTTGTGTAAGTGATTTGACTTTTAAAATACTTCACTGCTCAGC
This sequence comes from Anopheles stephensi, assembly GCF_013141755.1. Lineage (NCBI taxonomy): Eukaryota > Metazoa > Arthropoda > Insecta > Diptera > Culicidae > Anopheles > Anopheles stephensi. The sequence goes on along the minus strand of NC_050202.1, from coordinate 76,043,917 downwards.
ATTCGCTTTGTCACCGAGGAAGGAGCTACAGAAACAGAGGATAAATATTGAGAGTCATCAAGCGTATCAAAGAATAAGAATTAGATTTGAAACGAATTAACAAGAGAGTAGCTTAAAATAAATTAATTCCCACAATGCGCAAGGAGTAATTGATAGACAATTAGGACCGCTCTGCTCGCCCTACGCCGACAAAGCGCTACCAGTCCGGTGACAAACAGAAAAATCGAATTCCTTTTTTTGTGTCGGACGGGCCGAATTTCGCTGCGTACTTGTGGGCCAACGGTGATCTAAAGCTCTCGAGCATAAATCACCCGCCCGCACTGCACTATCCGTCCGGCCGGACAGGCTCGTAGTTAATCGTCAATTTATGAGCTTGATCTCGACCGTTGATATGTGTATCGATGGGACAGGGAATTCGTGCCACTTGTCGAACGAATTGAGGTCATTAGGAAACAGTACACGCGTTTTAAACCACGAGTCGCACGAGACGTAGACCCACGGGTTTTTTTTTGCAGATGCAACGGAAAACAGTCTGTGCATTGGGCCAGACAGGAAAAATCGTTCCCTGCCCTGTAGGACGCAGAAAGTGTCCCCTTGGGCCGAAGAAAAACTGTCCTGACTATGCGAACATGGAAAGGTGCGCGCTGCCGGGCATTGCCGTTGTGTGTGTGTTGACCATTGCGAAGGAAGGTAGGTATCTATTTTTACAATATGTGCGTACGACGAAATTGCTTCGTCTCGTTGCCATGGGTGATGGGTGGTTGCCCGTTAACTGTAGGTTGTATAAATTCCAACCAAACCCGACGCTTGGAAGGACGCCACCGAGCACACTCAGACGTTAGGGCAGGCGGGAACGATGCTAGGGGTTCTTGGTAATGCTATTATAGTGATTATTCTTCGGCCAGACGAGTACCGGCGTACCTATGGCAGCCGCTACTGCCCCAGACAGTGGACGGAAAGGAATTTCAGCATTGAAGGTAAACTAAATAGGTGAGTGAGAACGGGTCGTTTGCTTTTTTTTTTGTTGACCGACTTGAATTGTAGGATATCAAAAAAACACGTCAAATAAATTGTCAAGTGGCCAACACGTGTTCGGAGAGAAGGCTAATGAGATCGTTACCTAATAAATATTAGATTCTCGCATTACGGCGGGATAAAAGAGCAGATATTGAAGTTAAAACGTGTGACAATTTAAGCAGTTGATCTCAAACGAATACCGATGAATACCATTCCACAAATTTAAGGGTGGAAGTTATGCAATCGCGGGAAATCGCGCTTTCTGATGCTATTTTAATTGTGATCTAACACCTACTCCCAGGATACCTGCCCAGGGTTACTGTTACTGCAGCGTATCTTGTTTGTTTGGGAATTAAATGATGATTGCGCCGTTACTAGATGCTGCTGTTGATAAACAGTAAAATTGTTTGTTTACTTTGAAAAAACGAACATTGTTTACTACCTTTTCAGCATTTGTTTCTATGATGCATGAGAGCATAAACAAGAGTATTAAACTACACACTTTGTTGCGCTTCATCCACAAGGATAGATGTGGTTGTTAGCAATTACGAGCTAGCAAGGAGCGTCTAAAGTCTAACAAATTTTTCAAACATAATTCCTACGTACACTTCTACCTTTCGTTTGTAATAATCTTCCCTCTCAAGGTTGGATTTTCCCGTCCGATCATTATCACATCACAAACATTCGTGCGCCCTTCTTTTTGAGCAGAGAAGCAGCACAGCAAAAAGACGGAACCGAGGCATCCCACCGTCGGGTTTCTTCCGAGATCTGCAACCATTTCCATAATCTGTGATATTTATGGTAGCCAAAAGTCAATGGCAGCAATGACCGGTTCTAATGCTGAGTGCAGACGAAGCAGAAGAGAAGGAACGTTTATCTACCACCCTCACCCACAGAAGCAGGGCGCGGAAAAACGAGCGAAAAGTGGAGCAGCATTTCCATCTGCGCATCTTTGAATTTCCTTCAGTGATCCTACCTTCGAACAGTTCCATTGCGTGGTTCAGTTGTGCGACCGTCCTGCTGGGATCAATGTGCGCATCGGGAGACTTACCTGTGGAGAGGAGAAAGAGAGAGAAAGAGAGAGGGGAAGGTAACATTAGACCCGGTTTTACGTAATATACTCGCGGTGTTGCGTGTCTGTTCTATTTCTTATACATCAATACGGCGTGTACAAAAATAGCGCGCAGGTGAATGAAAAGGTAAGGACGGTATCCCGGGAATGGAATGTAGACCGGGATACTGCTGGACGGCGCGAACAAATAAAGGTTGGGCACTGGGAAGCGAACCGTTTTGCCGACGGTTGGCCGACTTTTGGCTTGGATAATCTTGAAAAATCCAACTCCCCTAGAGGAAGCTGAGGCAATCAGGGGTTGGAAGCGATGAAATCGGTGGAAAACCCTAGGTGAAGCCAGGACGGAACGATACGACAAGGAACTAGGGCAACCGGGTTTTCGCGCGAGAGCCATTCTGGCACACGGACCACGGGAAAGGCTGCCAGCGGTTCCGACCTGCTTCACCTAGCCTTTGAGTGGGAGTGCCTGTGGCGGAGTTTTCTTTAGCTGATGGTTTTGTTGTTTTTTTTTTCTTTTCTCGACTTGCATTTTCTTTGCTCCACTGCTAGGCGGTTCATTTATTACATTTGCGCAAAGATGGTCCTGCAGCGAAATGCAGGAAAATGCTCGTGAGAGAATGAAGCGTTGCGTAGCGCGTGCCAGTAGCACGGTTTCGTAGTGTATTAATGGAAGATCATAGAAGGTAAAGTATAAAAGAAAGTAAAAAAATGTCTAATTTTGGCAAATAATTTCTTAAAAATAAACTAAGTTTAGATGAGATATCCTTAATAATTTTTCAATAAGTTTCAACCCAACATATAGCACCCAGCGAATAGAAAAGACCTTGAAAGATTCCTGACCTGCCGATGACATTCTTCGTGGAGTTGGAAAACAAAGGAGGAAAACATCTCAATAATACCAAACTAACGAGACAACGATCGAATCATCAACAATGCCCGAGCTCTAAGGCGAACCCCACGAACTGCTCTGCTCACTACTAGACCAACCAGGCAGAGGGAAAAACGAGATTTTTCCCTATTCTACCTACCACGGTTGGCCGGTATCGTAAATTTCCATATTTTATCATACAAAAAAAAGTTTCCACTCGCGCAATGGATGCCTGCCGTGGATGAATTCTTCCCGACGTAGAAAACACTCAACACACAGGACACACGGTACCGGCAAACAGTACTTTCACAATAATGCAAATGAAATAAAATAAGCAAACCGTGTACGAACGGCCATAGGAGAAAAAAAACAACAGGCAGGACGTTGATGGTGCTAGCGACGGTGTAGTTTTTCTAGACGTTTTATTTGACTTCACAGAATGTAAATGAAGATGTGCGTACCAGTGATGCGGAAATCCCTAAGCACACAAATGGGGAGCGTGGGCAGTAAGTTTTCACTTTCCCGTCGGCCGGTCCGTGATAGTGATGGCGGAAGTCATCACTTACAGCGAGTAAAATATATTTCCCGCGAGACAAATGAAGAGCCTGGTGGCTTTAACTTTTGTTGTTAAAAATGGTTTATAGCTGTTCATGTTAGCATAGAAATTCTTGGTTGTTCGGTTGATATTTGTAGTACGCTTAAGATGCCTCTTTTGAAGTAAGTTTTGGTATGGCAAACATACGGCTAAGGGACAAAAAAACTGCTTTCAATACAACAAAGTAATCAAAACCATGTTTTTTGATTTATTATGTATTGTTTTACATGCTTTATTTTCACCCCCCCAACAGTCCACAATGTGCAGCGTGTAGCATCAATCACCCGGTCCACAGTTTTGTTGTCGACTATCGACCAAACGGAATGTGATCGGAAGCATTTTCGGGTGGGTTAAAGCAGACAAAAACACGAACCGCTTGTTATGAAAATAAAAATGACAAAAAAAAGAAGCAAAACCGACAACGGACATCTGCACTGGCTGTACGCTATCGCTAAGTGTAGTTGTATCGGTTACAGCGAAAAGAAAGAAGCGACGTGTAACACCGACAATTTCCAATTGACACTTGCATTGGGCATATATGGCGGCGTTCAGTGGCAGAAGTAACGAGCAATTATAACTGCTACTATCACGAGGTAGATTGGACAGCATGGCGTGGATGATAAAACTGATACCGTATGCGGACAAGTAGCCGTGATGGTGCCCGGGGGCATATTGGCAATTGATATCAATCGCGTTTTTATTGGAGCCAGTCGAGGCACAATAGTAACAGCTTCGAGCTACTTCATTGGTGCTTACATAAATGAGCAAAAAGCGAACACAGCGTTTAGCGTAGATGAATGAGCGTTTATGATTTTGAAATATCGTTCATCAAGCAGAAGTGAAGTGCGGCAAACATGTGTTTTAATTTCCGAAACAAAATATCGACAGGTTAAAACTACCAGGCGTCTCCATCGTATGAAAACACTTAAGGACGGTGTTTTTTTGTTTTTTTATTTTATTTAAATGCCAGATAAAAAAGGGGTTTTCAGACATCCTTAATTTTCTGAAACATAATAACTCCCCAACTGTTGAAAATAAGCTTTTGTGTAAGTTGTATTTTAACAGCCACCGGGCGCCTCCATTGATCCTTATTTTATTTCACATGATGATAAAAGGAGGAAATGAAGCAACAAATCATCAAATGCGAAATTTTAACTAAAAAAGCGGATCAAAGTCCATCAGTTTCCAAATGGGCACACAAGCTTTTCTCCCTGTGAATGTGTTTATGATTAGTGTCTACCCCGTGTGTTTCGAATTGAATTAGTCAAAATAGAATAAGACGTTACATCTTTAAGATTCCACACCCGAGTGTGTAAAAAGAGCAAAACGACCCACTCCTCCCTCTTTCACATACCAGCCGTCAAGTAACAATCAATCAGCGTGTGTGAAAAGAAGCAAAAAGGCATGGTTCTGCAAACGACACTTTACACACTTCTTGCGCTCGAAACCTCGTGTCAAAATCACTCGGCTGATGAATATCATTATCATGATTTGGATAACCCAAACCCGAACGAAAAAACTGTTTCACAGACAGAAAAAAAAAATTCAAAAAATCTGTCAACTAAGTCAACAGCTCCCCATCGGTGCTTTGAATGGTGTCCATTTGACTCATAACGCATACGAGGAACCGCAGCCAAGTGACATCTTCACCAAGGAAAACAAGTAATCGGACGCATTCGGTCGGTCGGTCGGCAGAGGATGGCAGGATGAAACAAAAACTAGGCCAGCAGGTTCGATTTCTTCAGCCGGACCGATTGAACGATAGCCGACCGCATGTGTGGGTTTGGGCATCGCAAAGTCATAACCAGTGGGGTAGACCAGGAGGAGGACTGGTAAAATGCGGACGACCACAGCAGAGCGCAGACCTTGTTCGATGCGTGTGGGAAATTTTCACTCACACCGGACCAAATAACACAGGACGGAACGTTGGTTGGACGTATTTCTGAACTAATAAGCCTCACGTTGGCACTGTGCTGTCACGTGTTTAAAGCGCATGTGCTTTGGTTAGTCGTTTTGTTGAACTAGGCGATGAAGTAGATGAAGTTTGAAATGATTAGTTTGAAAAAGCATAGTGAATAATAAGCAATTTTAATTAAAATGTTTTAAAAACCCCACTCCAACAACTAAAAACCAAAAAAGTCCTTAAACACTCTGTTCGTACTACTGACACACACAAGAACAAGAACAATGGTGGAGAAAATCGAACAGTTTTAAATCCTTGATACTGTTTACTGCATCGCTTACATAACGGTACGAACGGAATTATAAAAGAAACCACTCCAACATGCACACCTCCCATTCACACACACACACACACTCACATACAAAAGATGCCCGTTTATGCGGTCGGGTAGAAAATGGTGGCAGCTTAAGCAGCTTTCGACCAGAAACTGTGCCATGACCTGAACCGGTCACAGATTTGGAGCAGGCAGCTTCTGGGCGATGTAAATGGATTAACGCAAAGGGCACACTCGGGCACACGCTTCCTCGTGGTGCTACCGATGCCAAGGCTGGGAAAGCATTTTGCTTAATGAGCAGATCGACCAAGGACCTCCTCAGTAGCCGGCAGCAGCGCGTTTGAGAAGTGCATCGAAAAGCAGCGCAAAGGGTCATTAATTATGCTGAAAGGACCGAAAGATGTTGCAAGCGATGGGAAGCGATGGGCAAAAACGAAACGAAAGGCAATGCTAAGATAGAACACGTTCTCTTATCAGCTAAGGGGGAAAAAACGATGCAAAGACTTTTTGCTGTGTATTCCGTACGGTCACCATCCATCATCTATCATAACTATATCAATTTAGCAGCAATCTTTTGGTTGTTAAAAAAGATCTAAACGTCTGCTTTTTAATGGCGTATCATTACCACAAGCACCTTTACACTTGCAAGCGATTACGAACTGTTACTACCGGTTGTTAAAATCGAATTAATGGAATGAAGTAATGGTGCATGTACTCTTACATTTACGAGCCACTTTAAAGTTTGTCAATTTTAAATATAATATACCAACAGACACAGTCCGAACGCCACAATGCGATCCAAATCCAAAAATCCCGCCCAAGAATCTCAACCGCCATAAATTATTCGTACCACAAAGGAAAGCAATGAAGTAAATGGAATTCGAATGAGTTTTTAATGGCAGCGTCGCGCTGACTGTATCGTAAGCGCACAAGGAATTGTGGAAAGCATTAACGGCGAAAGGATGAGTTTTTGGGGAGTTTGATACGATTTTAATATAATGTATAAAGAATAAGGCTTAAACAAGTTTGAAACAGTGTAAAAGAAAACTCGCGAATGATTTTGGCTGTACAGTTGACAGCAGTATTTTTTTTCCCCAGCTATGTATGTTGTTGAGTTGTTGTTGTCTTCATTTAGCAAGAACAAAGCAGGATGATGAGTTCCGATCCGAAATCCTTGCCCCCTTTTTCAAGACGCCATGTTTTCCCGGTGTATGTTGCTTATGTCATTGTTTCGCATACGACGAGGAAGATCGAGTGGCGGGTTATTTCCTTTCAGTAGGAGCTTCTCATTAGCTGTTCTGTGAGCGTAGTAGCGTTGTAGGTATTGGTGGCGATTTGGTTTAAATCATGATAGAAGTGATGATAAACCCATAAACATGACTAGCGCCTGTAGCAAAAGTTGGTAGTATGCGGAAGTAATAGTTGTAGCAGTAGTAATAGAGGTAGAAGTAGTGACAGCTCCTCTGTACTGAGGATGACAGCTGTCCCTGATGTGACAGCAGCGGTGAGTATGCTCCACAGCTCCTTCCGTATGAGTGTAGTTTCTCCTCCAGTTTGAGTGCATGTGCATGTGTTTGTGTAAAATGCGATATGTCCTTTCAGCTAGTCCCACACTCCGCACTATGATTGGCAGTGGTGATAATGGCGATGAAGATTTGTAGTGAGATGGTGAGTTCGCCAGTTTGTCTTGGTTTTGTTATGTTCGATTGGTGAGGTTCACATGCATTTGCGTGTGCGATGACGTTCAGATGATTATATTTATTGGCGAAAAATGGGCAGCAGGGCGGGAATTGGTGACTTAAACAAAGAACAACACATTTCTTCATCGCATTCCTAACATCCTCCTCTCTCTCTTTCGCCACCCGGTATGAGTTATTGCTATCTTCTTGAGATGTTATTGGTATGATTGCTGTTGGGCACAAACTAAACAAATAAGTCGCATACGAAAAGAGGATAGGTAACAACACATCGCCACTGTTCGACTGCCAGTGGTAGATTCTTGAGGAGTGAAAACTCACCGAAACCCGGCCTCTGCTGTGTGTTCTGGTGATGGTGAAGATTGTGGTACTGTTGATGTTGACTCTGATAAAAGGTCACTTTGTGCTGCTGCTGCTGCTGCTGCTGTGGTTGATGTCCAGTTTGAGCAAAGCTATTGTGGAACTGGGCGCTACTGCCACCACCGTACTGCTGCTGGATGCTGGTTGCAGCAGCAGAAGCGGTCGACGGGAATGTTGTGCCATCGGTGGCATCGATCGGCGAATGTTGCGCAAAGGATGTACCGCCGCCAGCGCGAACCAACACGGACGCGAGCATTTGCTGCTGGTGGTGGTGTTGCTGTTGTGCAAGGGAACTGACCGCACCACCGGCACCTCCATTCGTGGGCGAAGTGCGCATGGTGACCGCTCCTATTGTGCTACCGTCGATCGTTGCACCATTCGACGGCGGTGATCGGGCACCGGCGGCACGGTACTGCTGCTGATTGAGCTGATTGATTCGTGCCATTAGACTGTCGCCATTGCTGAGCAAACTGTTGGTGCTGCCGGAGTTGTTGGAGCTGGCCGCCGACGGGCTGCTTCCGTTTGCCAACGATTGTTGCCGGTGCTGTTGATGCAGCTGATGATGGTGCAGATGGCTGTTGCCATTGTTTCGCTCATCGGCCAGTGCCGAGCTAAGTTCGTCGAACATGAAGAAGCCGGTGCTGGAGGTATTGCTATGGTCGGGAGAGTTTTCCGCCGACGAATGGCTCCCACCGGTTTGCGGTTGCCCACTGTCCAACCGCTGTCCCGTTGCATACTGGCGCTGGTCGTTGTTCAGCATTTGGAACGTTTGCTTTTTTTCCGCGACAACCGACCGGGCAGGTGTGTACACGTGTGCAATCACACCTTTCTACAGTCTCACCCAGACCAACAGCGTAAGGCCCATACGATTGAACACCACAGCCACAGACGAAGGCACACAGGACAGAGGGGGCAAGTAATATCACGGAAGCTTCTTGCTTTTTGTTTCCTTCTCTCTGGCAGCTAGTTTGTGTGGTCAAACTCTAATGACCATACGCCACAACACACAGTCCCACCACTGGGGTTAATGATCGTGCGATTGCGGAAAGAGCTTGTTCCGTTCTACGAAACGGGGCGGTTAGGCTGTGCATCAAGAGGGCGCAACTCTTCACTGAGCTACGCTGGGTATTGTGGTTTTCACACTCGATCGGGAAATAATTGCACTTGGTTGTTTTGGATTGTGTACATTAGCCCGGGTTGAGGAAACTTTGTCACATTTCATTTACTACCACAGCACCACACTCATTCGTTACATCAGTACGATATCAGCTTCATGTCGTGGAGCTCGCCGTTAGACGTCCACCGTATAGCTGACGAAGGTTTGTGAGCCCTAGAAGCCGATTGATTATTTATGTGTGATGAGCAAGCTTCTCGGAGAGCGATAAACAATAGTGAAGAATGGGATAACATGAAGATACGCAAAAAAAGGGAAAAGTTCCACAAACAAACCCCAAAATTATAGCACATTTATCAGATTTAAGCTACAGGTTGGCACCGTGCACAAGGGACTCGTTTGCTTGCGCTGGCTAATTCATGCACGATGAATAATTTATGTTTCTTTAGATGCGGGGACTCATTTCTTAAGACGTCATAAGGTTCGTAAACAAATTCGAAAACAAAACAGCAAACGCACCAAACAAACGGTTGGATCTTTAAACCACGATTGCATTGTCAAGCAAACATCTTCTAAGGTTATGTTTAAAGCTATCTTCAACGAACGCCAGACCCACGTTGTGAAATTCGTTCGAACAGAACAGTGACATTGAATAAAACTGGCTCCAAGCAAGCAAGCTGGGATCAACTTGAAAAGCAGAAAAAAACGAAATACCAATCGAAAAGGTTTAATCAGTTCTTTGCTTTGATTTCTTCTTCCACTCCGCTCGACCAGCAATTCATTCAGAGTTAGTTCCTTCAGCGCGTTAGGGAGATTCTTTTAAAACATTATGGAGTTGTGTTTAATTTTTTCCCCCTCTGTGTCGTTCCCGCTTGAAAGCCGATTTCGATCGAAATGTTGACTCTCGGGGTCAGCATCTTGTGCTTACTTGTCGCTTCATTATCACTTTATGCTTCTGGGCCCCACACCAACCCACGTTGAACCACCCTAAAAACCACTGCCGACTCAGATGACATACTCATACTGGAGGAAACAAACATTCAAAAGAATCAAATGAAAACGAGAAGCACCGAAAGAGACCACAAATGTGACAAATGAGACAGTAAACCCAGCAGCGTTTTTTTGTTGGCCATCTCTCTCCCTCGCTCTCTGTAGAAACAACGCACAGTTTGAATATTAAAATATTCAAATAAAACCGGCCTCTGCAGATTGCGTTTGCATTTTTGGGTGGCATCAACGAGCAACATCTTCCTGCTTGCGCGAGAGAGAGAGAGAGGCAGAAGAGAGAAAAAGCGAGATCGCGCTAGGGGTGAAGTGATCGTGGAGCACAAGGGAGCACATGTGGGAAATGTTTGGACGCAGCAGCGAGTGCCTTATGACGGAACATCATCCTCTAATGGGTTAGCTCCTTTTTTTTTTTTGCTGGCCGAGCTTCAAATAAAACAGATCGAATTCGGGGCTTTGGGTTGTGTAGTAGGGCGCCGCGGGGACGATCATCGCGATAGGGGATTGTGTCATGTGTGCGTTAAAGCTTGATCGCGAGTTTCGAACCAACGCCAACCGGCTCTAGGTAGGGTGGCAGGTTGGGTGACCCTGTTTAGTGTTCCGAATCTCTGTGGACACGCTGGAAACATTTCAAGCTAAGCATGACTAGAACACGAGTGTCGAAAGAAGAGGAATTTTTGTTTAAACATTAAAAATTGGTATCTAGTGCTCATCACATCGCGCGCGCTCGTGATAAGCGTTGATTAGTGAATCCCAAAAGATCATTACAATTTCGGTCCACCTACGCCGGAACTACGCCTCAAAACGATATGTAATTGTTGTGCTGGGCGGAAATGCAATATTAGTTCCGGTAGCAGAGCGGGCGTCAAAATGCCTAACTATCGAGTACCTCCAAATAGAACATAAAACTACCGCTGCCAAAGGGTAGTTCAGCTTTGTGGCATATGAAAATGGGGTGGCAAAACTGTATCGTCATTATTTGTAACTCTAATTGAGGTTTTTTTTTCTCTTCTCTCTCCCCTGCTCCTCATAGAAACTCATACTCCGCCAGGGGGAAAAAAGAAACGATACTAGTTATTGCTGTCGACGGGGCAGACACTGCCGCGGCCTATCGAAGCACATGTGAACAAACACAAAACAGTGTAGAACGGGTTGAACGCTGCCAACAAAACAACACCATTCAACGCGACAGTTGCGTGGAGAATGGAGAAAAGAAGACGAAGAGTGGAAAGAAAGGCACCCGACATATTACAGTACAGTACATAACGAGAACTGTATCAACTGTGTTCGACTGTGAAGCTGTTTTTCTTATCATCGCGCAATACGCGACCACCAAACGTACAACCGCAAAAGGCACATTACAAACACGCATTATTAGAGCGTGTGCTGTGCGCGGAAAGGGAGAAGCTGCTGCCAGCGTGTGTGTTTTTTTTCCAACTTCCACGCAGTCAATCGTTTGTATTTCTTTTTTCGTGGTTTGTGAAGAGGGATCCAAGAGTCCTGGCGAATTGCGTGACAAACGTAATGTTTGGTAAAATATGGTCGACTCGCTCTGTGATTGGAAGTCGTCACACGAGGGACACCAGCGTTGCTTCGCGTTTCAAAATGAAGAATTAATACATCGAACTCACTTTGCAGGATCATTGCCAGCAGGTGCGATTCCATTGCTTTGCCTTCGTTGTGATCCGTTGCGTACCCCAAGCGCCACATCGCAGCTTGTGGAGCTGGCAGCCGGTCGGTGTAAGGATATGGACACCAGCCACAGTAAAAAAAAAGAAAGGAAACCCGGGGCTTTTTATGCACTTATGCTGCTAAAGGGAATCACAAAATGAAGCCACTAGGGTCTAGGGAAACTTGAGCGTTAAATGTCACCATGTAGTGTATGGATGAATTCTAGCGAAGAAAGAAAAAATCACACAAGCACTGCTTTATATTAGCTTGAGAAGCATATTTAGAGCCTAGCACATAGAAGCACAGCGAATCACACACATACACGAGCACACGAACACGTTTTAGGGTTTTGGTTTAGGCTCGCAGCGGCACACGCTGCGGGAAGCCCGTTTTTCTGGCGTTTAGCGATAGAACTAATTCCGCGTACGTGTCACCTCCGCTGCACGACACGATCGCACTGAGTTTTAAGGGAGGAAAAGTTCACCCCGACACATACACACACACATGCGCGCCAAGAACGATCGCGTAACGCAGCGTAACGCCTTGCTAGATAAACAAACAATGGAGCTGGGCGCGATAGACTGGCGGCACTGGCCGTCGCACGATCGTAGGCTTTTCGCGCGCGCATCAACACAACACCAGCGCACGCACGCATACTACCAATCGTGTCACCGCGGATCGAACGCTCAAACGCATACGGCACCGGGTGGTCCCTCCGGGCGGGGCAGTACCGCGCGGAAGGTTGACACTTGTTGACGTTGACGGTTCTGCTTCGGTTCGGTTGTCGGGCCTGTTTCGTCGCGAAATGTACCCTCGGTTCACTCACACGCGCTTTTAGTGGCCCAAGTGCAAACAGGAATCGGAGTGTGTGTGTGTGGATGTGAGAATGTGTTTCTTTTTTTTTGGTTCCTGAAAAGATGATTCCTACTCCCAATTCTGTCGTCTGACAGTTCTACTAATGTGACGACAGCCCTGACGTGGATCGTACTCTCCCCGTAAGGTGTCAGCCAGCAATATCAATAGAAACTTTATCAACTCGTTCACAGCACAGCACACGCATACACGCATTCGGGTCGGCAAAGGGGTTGTTCTGAGGCTGTGGCTCTCTGTCACGGTCACACGATGGTCACAGCGAGCAAGGAAGGAATGCTATGGAGAGAGCATGTTTTGAACATACACTCAACGTCACGGTTTAGCAACACCAACACGGGAACCCCCTCCCCCCTCTCCCCCCCCCTACCCCCCGCTAACACATACACACACACGTACTTTAACGCTAGTGAGCAACCCCTGGTGCGAGCCAGTTAGCAGCACCGTCAACCGTTTTTGTCTATTTCTATTCACGACCGATATTGGACTGAAACTGACACGCGCTTGGTGGTGGCGGACGCCCTCATCGTCGTCGTTGTCAGCGTGGTCCAGCTGGGATCCGGATCTCTCGCTCACACGCGCGTTCGATTCCGATCGCTACAACCCCCTCTCGCTCTCTCTTTCTCGCTCTCGCTCTCTTGCTTATGCTCTTGTTTCCTCCTACCACATTTGTTCCTCTTTCCAATAGCGTGGCGCAATCATAGAACGGCCACACAGAGCCACACCGCTGGAAAGTTGCTGGGGGGAGCAGGAGGAGTTGGGGAGTGTGTGTGTGTGTTTGAAGATGGTGATCGTGAGGCGCCACGCGCTTCAACACACGAGGTCTCTAGTGCATCGGATCGTTATCGGATCATACAGAGATCGTACAAACAAATGTCTGATCATGTTCCGAAACACCCAGCGGATCCAGGAAGGAAGGATTGCTAACTAACACTTCTCCTGCGAACAGCACGAAATGAAATGATCATGGCGACATTAAGTCCTCACGCGCTTGTTAATCTGTGCAGCGACGCAAGTGCAAATGAGACCCCGATAAGGGTAAAAAAGAGAACTAATAAGCCGAGAGAGAGAGCGAGAGAGCGAGAGCCGGAGAACAACGCGATCGCCGAATCTAATGAGACAAATCAATATGGAGCCGCTGGAGCCTGCCTCTGCTGTATGTGTGGGTAAGTTAGGGGTTGTAAATATGAGGTGCTTACTGGCTTAAGCTCATTCCATTTCCTGTCTTCGGCTGGACATACGGTCAAGTCATCGCGTTAAAGTCATTGCCCAGCGAAAGCGTGATAACGCAAGAAGGGATTTGTGATTCAGATTAGTAAACCGTTTAACGCCGGCTTTTTGGAATGGGTTTGATAGATTTGCAAAACTTCAGCTAGCAAAGAATTTGAATCAAAATTTGGAAACTTGCAAGCGCTCTTGTCTATGATTTCCAGTCAGTCTGTAACTAGCCGTGTTGAAGCGGTCGATCCTTTTCCCAAACGAGGGAGTGGCGATTCAAGCGATGCTCCGAAAATTAAACTTCACCAAAGTTCGGACCAAGGGTGCGCACTTTTGGGTAGGTGCGAAAAACTGTTGGAACCGATAATTAGCGACTAATTTGCACGATATAATAGAAGGGTTTTTAACGGACAGTGTGCGTGATTGATTTGAAACGCTCGTTTGGCCACCCCGTGCGTGTGAGTGTTGTTGTGTTGGGCGTAATGTTGAAAGCGTTAAACTCTATTTCCTTTCTGTTCGGCGGCGTTTAAACGATCGTTTATTCTTCTTTAGTTTGGAGTTGGAGAGCGTTTCCCTACGCTGACAGGTTTGCTAATTGATGGTCCGTTGTAGCAATGACGGTCACGAGATCCAATAAGAGAATGTGGTATTAAAATGGGAAACAGAGTTCAAACTTATGCCAGAAGGTATATTATGTCTATTGGCAACAAATCTTCTAATAGTGCATCTTAAATAAATTTTTACGACAGTCGATGACCCACAAACTATAATTGTTACAATTCGTTTGGATCTATGCCGTTGAGATCGTTGTCGTCGAAGGCTGACGAGTCGACTTCCTCCACCACCGTCGTCAGCAGTTGGAGGCTAAGAGGGTAAGAAATTCAATTGAGCAATTCTTCATCGTTGGACGAACGGTTTGCACAACTGCAGCGTCGCGTACTGCACTTCTGCAGGTAAGCGTAGGATTGTTCTGCTAAAACACTTGCGCTGCAGCACAATCGCTAGCTTATGCCTCTTCTACTGCTGCAATTGTTCTATATAGGGCACCGTTTATCTCGCACAAAAAATGTGTTAAGAGGCGTCGAAATTCACATTCACCACTGACGGATGTCTTAAAGATTCAGTATCCGATACGAGGGTGTGGCAAAGGCATTTCGCTAGAACACTGCCTATAACACCACTTAACCGCAGCAGGCAGTTGCTGCAATCAGCTATTGCCGGCCAAATAGCTCGTCTCAAACCGATTTGAAGCCGACGGCTGGTAATCCACCGAGAAAAACAAACTTCCTCCTCTCGGGAGCGTGTGGGTCAATGCAATCGCGTTGTACGCCTATATCAAGTCGCGCGATTACCGATCAAGGTTCATAAATGGCCGAATAGGGGATTGATTTATCGAAGGAAAAAACCAAACCACAGATAAGCCGTCGGGTGAGAGCTTCGGTTCGGGTCCAGTTTTATTAAGTCGCATCGCATCAAACGCGCTTTTGAGTTCCGCATTCTGCCCGGTGTGTGTAAAGCACGCACGCTGGACAGAAAGTGACAGAAATAGACCGAAACTGTTTAACTGTGCAATGCGATTGATAAGAGCGTTATCGCAAACACACTGGAGGAAGCATACGAAAAATCGCTTTAAAAGCAACCAGTTTACCATTTGTTTCTTATCACGCTGTGGTGTAGATGGAACTGCTCACTTACTGAGCAAAAAAACGAAGAAGTAGCTGAAAAAAATTAACTCATACGCTGGGAGTACATGGAGCGACTCGACCCCGCATAAAAGGGAAAGTAAAAACGATATTTCAAACTTTGTGTCTTATCAAACCGTTGTTGAATAGTAGGACCGCAGATAGTGAAGCTGATTTAGTGTTATTGATTGGACAAGCTACCCATAATTGTTTTGTATTTGTTTGTCTCACTATGTGTCCCTTCCTTCTCGGAGTATGCTCCTTCGATTCCTTACGCGTAGAAGTATTCAATCCGTCCCTATGAAACATGAGTTTTGTTTCCACTTATCATAAAAATATCATCATAATCATTCCTTAGAGTGCGATAAGAAAGCAATAAATTTACAAAACAGTTATCTATTAGCTAGATACGGCCAGCTTTCTTATATCACATCCGGCTAACGGCCGATCACCAGCATCACGCATGCAGCCCACATGCATTGGACCAACAGATAAAAGATCCAAAATCGGTGATCACCGCTCATCAATCCAGGACGCGACAAGATCGTACGGTTAGGGAATGGAATTACAAATGCCGTCAGCTTTGCTCCAAATATTCCCCCCCTCCGGCCTGACATTTGACATATTGAAGCGAAATGTAGGACAACGGCGAAGTTAAGTGACATAGCGCATGGTTGCTGTAGCGATGGGACTCCAGCGACAGGGTATCATCAGTTTTGGGGTTGCCATCGCATTGCAGCACGCTTAGGCAAACACGTTCACCATCGAAACCCGACACGAACGCGTCACCATGCGCTTGGATAGTTGAGCGAACCGAGCGGGGAGAGACGGGCCACCGATAAAGGTTAAGGTGTGTGTCAGATTAAACAAGTCCTACGTGTGTTGCGAAAAGGATCAATATCGTGCAGCATGGGATGGTGGTAGCTATGGAAAACAAGAGAGCCACAAAGAGTATAATCGTTGCGGGGTGCCAAACAGCTGATGGATGGTGTCCCCGTGACAGGATCTCGTTGGAGGAGACATTCACGAGTCGAGAGTTGTGGACATTTTGCTCAACTATCGTTGCACAAATATTTTTAAGTATTTGAAAGCAATTTAAGTTCAAAGATACGGCATAAACAATAAAAAATGATGGCCAGCATCGAAAAAAGATCAGTTAAAAAAACAAAAAAGGAAGAACCCATGAGACACTCATCATGAGTTACCTGCGAAGTGAGCAAAACATCAGCAGCACTAGGAACGTGTACGTCAGCAGAGAGCGAGAAACAATACGCTGGGGTGGTATGGAGAATCCCTAATAAAGGACACTCTGCCGGACCAATACAGGCGCACAGGCAAGCACGGAGGACCAGATGTAGTGGAGAGAATATGGGGTTTCCAGAGAAAACACGTGCGTTGCCTATTTTCCGTTGACGTCGGTAGCAAAAGGAAGAGCACGCAACTGAGAGCGTTGGCGAATGCCCAATTTCTATACACAGCACAAACGATTGAAAATTTAGCATAGCTACCAGATCAGATCACAATATCCGAAAAAAACTGAGAGAGGGTAAGATTTTCACGATGTGAGCTTTGAATACCCTAGCACTCGACAAGGACATGTAGGACTCGTTTGTCCTTTTGATGCTATTTTTGATTCGTTTTCCCTGTGAGAGAGCTCTCTCGTGCTTTTCCCCGTTTAATGCTTTCTTCTCTGTTAGTTTATTGACAGCTGTGCAAAAGCTGCAAATGGAGAATGGAATGGAGCCCTGGGGGAGGTCGGAGAATCACTAACACCCCTGGGGGGGGGGGGGGGGGGGGGGGGGTCGGTGGGCAAACTAAAACGTTCTTTTTTTCGTTCGCCCTCCTAGAGCTCCAGCTGGAATGTAATCGTCCTAGTTTGGTTTCGGTTTCGTTTTTCCGAAACCGATTCGGGCCTCACACACACGAGCAGTGGGAAGGAACCTTCTGGTTGGGGCCAAAAATATTTGCCGCAATGAATGAATGATTACAGCACATGCACATACACACACACACACACGCACACGTGCACCACCAAAAAGGGAGTTGCAGCACTCACACCAATCCGCATCACCTTCAAACGTCAATGTTGTGTATGTACACGTTGCGATTGAGGTAGAAAAGGTGTTATTCTAACGGTGCGGCGTTGGTTGTATAATTGGCTGGAAACACCTTCCACGTTCACGCAACAGTTTTGCTCATTTTCCTCCACAGTTACACAAATAACGAAACAGCACATTGTGATAGGATAAATAAAACAGTAACCAAACGGAGTGAACTGAAAAAGAGCGATGAAGAAAGCAAAGGAAAAGAACAATAAAAACAAATGCTGCTTACGTTGGTGGCTACCACCGTTGACGATGAAGGAATCCAGGATGAGGCTGCGTATCCGCGAGCGGACCGTTTTGCGTACGAAAAACCCCGACCGGACCACCGGACCGTCGACGGAACCTGCAGCCTTAGAAGCGCTCGCAGTACTGCTGCTGCTGCTGCTGCTACTGGCGCTAGCAAACGCTTCCGGTCACTGACGGTGCGCGCACGTGTATCGGTTCTGGGTGCCCGTACACACGCGGTGCTGTACGCTGGAACGACGACGTTGCGGTGGAATCGATTTTCCCGGCAGTGAAATGAGCCAGCACACCTTTCGCCCTGTTTCGTGGAAGATTTCGGTAGACTCGTGGCCGACGTACGGGACAGCAGTACCACACACTATCTAACCCTTCACACCGTTGGCGAGGTGTTGCAGTTGCAAGGACACGGAACGGATGACGGACGGGCCAACCCGAATGCACATACTCTTCGACTTCGTACCGGAAGTCACCGTAAAGGACACACAACACTATTCACTGCGATACTTTTGCACGAACCCTGGTGACTTCTTGGGAGCTAGTGAAGGATGGATAACCTGCAGTGTAAATGACATCGGTTGGATACAAATCGGTAAGGCATTCACGCCAAAGTTACACCAGGATGCAAGGGCACTGGCAAACTGTGACAGTTCGTGGAGACAGACGAAATCCCCGGGCAACTAGGCCCGCTATCCTTCGTGACGATACCACACGCACGCACCACACGCAAACTACCGTCGATCGGTCGCTGTGTACGCACCAGTAATGACGTACGGTTCTACGCGTGTGTGCGTCCTGTCTGGATGTCCAACGGCATGAGGCTAGGATTCGTTAAGCAACTGTTTTGATTTTGCAATCAAATGGCAATTGCAACGGAACGAGTGTCCACTGTTATGACACAGATTGGGTCCCGCAAGGAGCGACTCTCCCACTCTTCGTCATTCGTTCTCCGAACGTTTCATCTCTCTTGTACGCTGGCTCTGAGTTTTTTTTCGGCACACTTTTCGGGGGTTGTAACAGAACATCCAGCAATTTCGCACAGGAAAAGCCTGGATTACCGATGGGTTTCCGCCGCGACACCACGCATCTCGACCGGGTGCTTGGGCATCAACAAACGAGAACTGCGGCAAAAGTACAACACTGCGCCACTGGACGACGGTGTCTTCGGGGATCTTTTAGAGCCTTCCACATACACACACTCTCTCTCGCTCTCTCTCTCTGCTTCTCGCACTCTCACTGAACTGATTGTTATTATGCTGCGTGTCTTCCTCGGTTGGGTCTGCCACAACCGTAACACCCACCTGGAGGAAGTTTAGCCGTGTTTCGTACCAAACCGGAAACGCACACACGCACACAATCTCTGAAATCAGGATGACTGACTGTGTCATTAAAGCTGTCACTTTTTTCCGAAAGGAAAAGGATTTGCCTAACAGGGAAACAGGAACAGGGAACAGGGTGTGATATTGTTACAACTCCCGAATGTGTGCCACGTCCTGGGTCTGGACACTGTCTAGTGGGACACCACTGGAGTTATGCGCCAGAACTGTTCGGCAAACAAGAATTACCGAAGAGAACTAACAAAAAATAATGCAAAGCACACACACACGCACAAAAAAACTTTGTTCGTTCGAGAAAGAGAGAGAGAGCGAGAGAAGCGTTCGGCAAAGCTGATCCGTTTTTTCCCGAGATTTTTAATGTCACAACTTTCCTAACTGATAGCACAGGGTTTTACAGAACCAAGAAACGGAGCTGGACAAAACCCAGAACCCAGAGTGTCCACCACCAAAATAATAACACACCGGAAAACAGCACTGACGTGCAGCTGTCCCACTGCTGGAACGGAATGTTCGTTCCCTCACCAGGTTACTGCGATGGTGTGGATGTTACATTACATTACACGTTACGCGCTCGGTGCAGAAAATCCAACGCGAATTCCAACGTCCTTCTACGGGGAGAAACATAAAACACCTGCACACACTCACACGCGCAAAACGCACACCCACATGCACGAAGGATGAAATGACAGTTATTGCCGCGGTATTGCAAAACAACTGAACTGGGTACGGCGAACGTCGCGATCGAGAGAATATGACCGGCTGAGTGCGGAAGGCTCGGTCGATTAGAGGGAAAGCACCATATCGTAGACCCTGGGCATCCGAGTTCTGAGCCGAGTCGTCGTCATCGGGAGTGTCAGATCTCGCGACCACCTTTCCACACGCTCCGTTTCCCCGCTGCAAGGGGTCTGTTGGCGTCGATTTTGGTTCCCCCCCTGTCGGACAGCACTCAGCACAGCCACTCAGCACATCGGAGCAGGTTTGCTGCAGTATGGAAAGCAAGAGAAGCAAACAAAAAGCACATAGAGAAAAACGGCGCGCTGTCAAACGGACGTCGTTTGTGCTCGGGGTTCGAATGGAAAAGACACCCCATTTGGGGGGTTGCGCAACCGTCAGTGTTGGCGCAGTACTTTGGAAACCGAGAGATAGAGAGATAGCCAGCGAGAGAGAACGAGTGGTTAGAGCACGAGAGCGTTTACTCCCATTCTCCGCTCCAACGTTGAAGTCACAACAGCTGGAACAGAATGGTGTAGGAAGTGCGCTCCCAACCAACAGTGGCCCCCAAAAGCGCTAGTGCCCGCAACCGATTGCGGCTGTGCGTCGCCCGCCCGTATGTACCTCGGCCGATGATGATGATGATGATGGTCGAAATCGCTACCAGCAAACAACCCTCTCCGTCAGCTGAGTGGCCGCAGCGCCATGGTGGAATTATCAGCTGAAGATGTCCGAACGGTGAGAGACTCAGACATCGGGAGAGTGAGAGTCCCCAGCCAGCCCAAGGTTGGGGATGACGATTTTTGTCGCACTGTGAGAGCGTGCGACTCCTTCGCGTCCATCCACGTGGTTTGTGAACTGAGCGGCAGCGAAACGCGGAATGCCCAACCGAATAATCTCCATGCCCAACCGGGAGAGTAAATTGTTTATGTAATGGTATGTTATGTGCAGTAGGCGACGACGAAAGGAAAAAAACGAGAGAAAAACAACAGTCACATTCCACGAACAACATCCAAGGCATGTTCCGTGACGTTTGGTTCGCATTTTGTGGGAAGGGGGGTTTGCGAAAAGGAAGAAGCTGGTGGAGCTGTGCTCTAATCGAGGACTTCAGCTTGGTGACGTATAACGAAGGCGAAACCAATTTGCAAACCTTTTCCCCGTTCGCTGGAGTTATTGAGACAGTCTTAAGCCTGATTACCATTAGAGTCCTGGTTTTTCGGTAACAACCTGCGTCGCTCTGGCCTTTTTCGTTTGCATTAAAGTTCCCTCATTGCAGCAATATCTGTCTCACAGAGCCCGCACCATGGCACCAGGGTCTTCATTTGCCGGGTGGGAAGTATTCATAATGCGGATCAACAACGAAAACTAGGTCACTGGCACTGGCGGCAAGAACGGGAACGAATCCGTCGCTACTGTCGCATGCTTTCTAGCCAGCCAGACTGGCCGCATCAGAACAGCACTGTCAGGGCTTTCGCTCGCTCGTTGACATTTCAGGCGTATCGCCCTTTACGATGACAACCAGCGTGTTGATTTTATGCCCTTATCCTTTTCCATAAAAAGCTGGGATTATTTTGAAGCATCCCACATACTGATGATATGATATAGGTAGAAGAGAAATCTATTATTAAAAGATTAAATGAGACCAAAAGTGAATTCACAGAATGGAAGCCAAAGTACTCAATTTTTGAGCCGATTTCATTCTGCCGATTATTGGCGTTGCGTGTGGAAAACCTATAAATGAGATTAATGATGGCCTGCGGAACTGCATTTCACACGGCAGCACTGTAAGATTATCATTTTTACTTTCAACGAAAAATTGCTAATTGAAAAATACCTCCCAACCAAACGATTCTTAATGGAAAGCATTTGTTCACATGATAAATTGCATCGTGCCCGATGTGCATTATAAATGATTGCAAAAAAAGGCAGCGAACGACAACATTGCAATACATCGCATTGTAATCACGCACAGGTTTTGTTTAGACTGTGGACTCGTTAAGAAAGCCTTTAAGCACGCAACGGTAAGATTTTCCATTACAATTTAAATGGAGGATTTAAGGACACGCAAAACGGGCACTAAATATTAAACAAACCTCCATAGTGAGAGAGCTTTTAAGTTAGGGAAATTTTAAATAATTGTCAAAGACGAAGATTCCTCCACTTAACAAAAATGTATGCACATATGACCTAAACGATTCTCTTCGCATTTGGTGGCATCACAAACATTCCGAAACGAATGTCCCCGTAAAACCGTTTAAGGCATAGTAAACAAAGCCAAAGAACCATCAACCATCAGCATCGTTTCAAAAGTCTCCAACACTATTCCTAACACAACGCGCGAAGGATTATACCCAGCGGCCCGTTTTACCGAGCATAAAACAAACACAGGCAAAACAAGGACAGCCAGAGGTGAGGTGAGCAAACAAATAGCAACCAAATACAGCTACGGAGAAAAAAAAAGGAAACAAACGAAAAAATATTTAAATCGAACCGGTTGCGTACGGAAACGAACACGAAATCGGAATCCGAAGGTTGATTCGGTTTGGGAATTCCTGTTTTTTATGTTTGTCCCTCCTCAACCCCCATCCCCCGCCCAATGCTCCCCAACACGCACCCCTGTTATTGTTTTTGGTGTGTGGGTGTTTTGGTTGTATGGGTGAGCTTTATGTGCTGTACAACTTTATCTCTGCCTTGTGTTGACATTCAGACACTGACCAACCCAGGCCGCGAACCTGTCGTGCCACTTCGCGAATCATCGATTAAACGATCAGCCTCTAATCAGGCGAATCTGTGTGGCTGTGTTTGTGTGCACGACGACCGCATGCCGCTGCTACCCAGCAAAAACACACACTGCTGGTAATTTGAATAAGCCCACCAGGGAACATTAAAAAATCTAAACCAGGCCTAACCGTGTATGGGTGGGTTTATGAGGCTCGCCACGATGCTTATGCTTTTATGAGAGCGACGTATTTTTTTTCTAAATGGGCAGAAACTATACCAGCGGGAGGAATTTTGAAGTGTTAAAACGATGAACTGCTTTTAGGTTAGGTGTATGTAAATTTATCTCAGCAAAGCTTGTGCGAGCTGAGTCAATGGTTGGAAAGGGTAAATTATAAAAATAAGAAAAGCTTATGTAAACGGTAGGAAAACCCGCTTATTATTTACAATAGTGTTTTAAGCAGAATTGAATAACAAATTTATAAGTTAATTTAGATGAATGCAGTGCTGGATTTGGCACAGTAAACATATGCGAGCTATGCTTCTCAGGAGAGTATTAGTTTCTTCCAAAGAATTCTTCACGGTTATCCATGGCGCCGATAGTAATTGATTTTTTAATAAAATTATTACATTATTTCATCTCTTACGATCTGTGAAAAATGTTAGCACCTGATCTGCATGCATCTACCAAAACCGTTCCCCAGGGTCGAGCCCGACAATCACTGTAAAAAGCGTCCCGCGTTTACAGTCCCCGAGGGTGAAATTGGCGTTTAGCAAACGGGTAGAAGGGCAGCTACCGATTCCGCCTTCACCCGAAGTGCCTCACCTAATTAGCTAACGGGCTCGGGAAAGCTCTTCTGCCAAAAGTGCCAAAGAATCATGTCTCGTTCAATGTCAAATTAGGTCGTCCGGTGTCGTGTGTGCAGTAGTCGTGTGGAAGTGCACCGCATTCAAGGATGGATGGACGCGACACGTTGGCGTATGAGGGCCAAGCGAGCGTTGGGGCAGGAGGGGGGAAAGGGACACACTGGCAGCTAATTAAAATTCATTCAAAATTCTCATTAAACTCCTTTTGTCGTACACACACACACACCCGAGCAGCTACAGGATCCTTGCCATGTTCTGCCTCTCTCTCTCCCTCCCCGTGTTGTCCTTTTTTCTCCACGTCAACTCCCACAACGCAGGTAGGCCACCAACAACAACAACAACAAAAACTTGCTTCCCTTGCCAGAATCCTCACGACATCCGTGGTCCGGACACACTTCGGCAGCTTCGTGGGTTCCGCTCAATTATGTCGCCCGGCATGCAGGGGGCGTCAAACAGGCCGCCGGCACTGCACTCGTTTATTGGATTTTAATTAGGACTTGACGCCCCCGGGGCCACAGGCACACCGGGTACGCACGGGTAGCAAAACCCCTTTTGTGACTTTTCGCAAATTAGGGCGATTGATATGTTCGATCCTTTGCTGTGTCCTCTTTTTTCCCCGTTTTGATGTTGGTGGTGGCGTTGTTGCGTGAAACAAGACGTAACATCCCACGACATACATATTTACTCTTGCTGTCTTTACGGTTTAGAAGAAAAAAAAAGAAGGAAACCATACTTTGCATTGACCGCAAAAGAAGCCCACACACACACACATACAAGTAAGGGAACCGGGTTGTCCGAATGGCCGTTTCTGGAGGAATTTTGCTTCTTCTAATTCCAGCCACACAAAGGGAAGCCGTGCAGCAACGAGTGATTACGGCAAGAAGCAAACACAGCAGAACGCTGTGAGAGAGAACACTGCGAACAGTTCTTGGTAGATGCCATGGGCGATACGTATACACGGTTTGCTGACAGCGAATGGCAAGAACAATTGACCATGATCCTTTCGGTCGGTGACGGGTTGCGTCATGGTGAAGCCATTTGAAGGGATAAATTGGAGCAGACAGCGGAGAAGAAAGTTCTATAACGGTCAGAAGAGTTATAGCAAAAATATCTGACTGTTTTAAGGAAGAACGCAGTGTTGTAAGAGTAAAAAATGGTTGATAGTTTGTTGTCATTTTCAGAACATTTCGTGCCGTATTACTTATCAGCAAGTTTTTTATTAAGAAACAAAATCCAGGTCAATGGTTGACTTATCATCTTTCTGACTCAACGCTCAATGTGTAGGCCAAGCGTATGCGGATCAATTTACATCACGATAATGTGGCCACGGGACTACCGAGCATGTTAATGTTAAAAATTTAAATAAACTTGTATAACCAGGGAGTGTGGGGGGGTTTCGATAAGAATATGGCTAAAATACGTTGATGAAAAGAAAACGAACCCCTTGTTAAGAAATAATACAATGTTTATGCAAGCAAGCAACACAACGTCACAGCCAATTCCTACCGATCCCGTTCGGCAGTCGGACGTGTTGAGCTATGCTTAATCTTATCGCGACAAATTTGAGCACAAATACCTCTGTTTGTTTTGAGTATGATGAGACGCTAGGGAGGAATTAATAAAAAATATCTGAAACCACTCGCGATCAATTCGACACAATTAACAAGCGGTTGCTCTAAGGTAAATAATAAGCTGACGGTTTGCGAATGATTTCGTTACATATGTGCTTTCGATACAACGTGTTTGCCTGTTCTTATCGGCCATTCGAAGCTGCTAGCTTGGGTGATACTGTATTACACATGGCACCACAAGCAGAATATTTCAAAGCATCGGTACCAACGAATGTCTCGTTTAAAATATCAATAATAAATCTCAAAACGTATTAGCGCAAACCAGAGCGTTCAAAAAAACACCAGCACCGACAAAATATCAAACTCGATAAACGCAATTAACGAAACCGATCCAGCGAAGCATTAAAAACACAACTAAACATAATCCACTTCATCTACCAGCATCACTATCACATGCGATCCATCTCGCGCTCGCTCCCGAAGAAGTAACAACCAAAGCAACATAAAAGAGAGGGAAAAAGAGGGAAAGAAAAACTCAAGCGATAATGGTTGTCGCGATACATGTACGAACCACCAGAACACATGAAGAATGAAACCCATCCAGAGAGCAGAGTGGACGGACGTTCTCTGCCTTTTCCCCCGAAAGGCACTCCATTGTCTGTAACGCTGTTTTGTATGTACGTGTGTGTGTGTGTGCCTGTGATAGTTGTGACTCGGGAAAAAGTTTTTCCCACTTTCTGGGCGGGAGAGATGCATAATGTCGGGTGATGCAGTGGCCTGGCAGCTGGATGGTCGGTGATATTCGTCGGCATTATTAAGTGGGCACAGTCAGCAGAAGCTGCTTCGAGGAAAACGGGGTACATAATTAACACAAAAGTTGCTGATGGCATCTTACTTACAAGTGGAATATTGTTTCCGGTTTTGCTGACGGAACGCTGTCAACTGGTGGTGCCGCTGTTCGGACGCGAATGTTTTAATGTTTTTCGCCCCCCGTGTCACATCAGCTCACGGTGTTGGGGCGTAAGCGTTTGTAAAGTGAGCTTGTTGCGTTAGGCTAGCGTAACAGTTTTAAAACGACTTTTGAAATTAAAATGTAAAACAAATTATATTATATGAAATTCGGCATTAAAAACATTCAACGTTTCTCAGAGCATAAAACAAATGTGTCTGATTGATGAATCGATGGAAAACTCAACCCAGACCCAACACCCAAGAGTCTAGTTGAGAGTCTTTAAAGCAACAAAAACCGGCGATTCGGCGATTGTGATGGTTCGGCTCCCAAAATAATGCGTCGAATGAAGCCGACTAAATTGTTACTAATTCAAATCACTTAAAATGGAAACATCCGGGCGCTATCGGCAGCACTTTACAGCTGATACGCCGCAGCTACGCTATATTTAACGTCCATATATCATATACCCCGTCGTCACTCTATCCCTTATTCCTGGTGCTCTGGAAGGGGGATCGTATCGTATCCGTTGAAGCCGGGGATTCAACAAGTATGCTAAATTGCATCCAATTGAGTCGATCAAGTTCTGGTGCTGTTACTCCGATGACAGTGAAGCGTCCAAAGATCGGAGCTCTGAGAGCAGCAACCAATCTCAGCTTCTCAGACCCGCATCTTCGTTCGATAAGTCGGGCGTGTAGTGCTGTTGCAGCACCACAATTGGTCAATTGGATTGCCTGCTCAATGTGCACGTGTGTGTGTCTGTCTCCCTCATGGCGTTACTCCTTTTCCTCCAAGAGATTCTTCTTCGATCCGCGCCTCCTAACCGCCTCCGGTCCGCAAATGATCGCACGGAATTTAACACTCAATCCTAACAGTCGATCCGGCACACGATTGCGTAAAGTTGCGGTGTAAAGTGTTATGATGCGTAAGATTTGCCACCATCCACCATACCGGTCACACACACAGGTGCACGCTAAACACAAACACCACCATGATGGGGCGCGATCCAAACGTGAACGCTAACTGACGAAACACGGTCGCCGGCGACCTCCAACCGACAAACCGACGATTGTCGTCATCGGGCTCTATTGTTTCGGCATGTTGCAAGTCCAACACGGCTGTGTGTGTGTGTGCCTGTGTGGACAAGAAGTTTGTGGTTTCTTCTTTTTGTTTGTTTGTTTTTAAAAGCCCAGCAATAAAGCAAAGTTTTGGGGATGGAAAACGATTCAAACGGAAGCACCATTGCCAAAGTAAACCACTCGTGCAGCTAAGCTAAGCCAATGAAAAAGGGGAAGATGATGTGCATACACACTCACACAGAGGTTCGATTTGGTGTGCGATTGTGCAAACAGATGTCGTCGGTGAGGCAGGTTTGCACACTAACGGCCTTAAAATCACTGACCACTCTCACACGAATCATCTCCACCGGCACTCGTACCGGTGTTCACGCTCCGAAGCGGTTCGGTCGGCTTGGCGCGGCTGATTTGCTGGTGTTGGGGAGATTTTATTTTATTACTCCGTCGCGGATGTCATAAAATATACCACCTTTGCCCTCACAAATGGCGTGCCCTTTTTTTATGTGCTGTGGTTTCACAAGCTCTAATGGTTCGCTTGGTTTGCGGTTCCCTCCCTTACACTCCCAACGTACACTTATGATTTAGAAAAATTAAAACATTCATTTCCATTTTCTCCGATGATGTATGACCGTGGTGTATGGGAGCCAAAAAGCACGAGAAAGAAAGGGCACCAACATTGGTGCTACTACGCTCACAAAAATAATTCATTTTTTAGCGCATAAATCGACGAAGGGAATGATTTTTGAATGACCTTTCGCTTGCGGCTCGTTTGGCAGCGGAACGGCAGACGACTTTGTGTTAGGTTAGTGCGCGACCATAAATCATCCGCCGATGTGATGAATCTCTTCTGGCCATGGTGGAAGGCCCAAAAATCGTTTACACTCTCTTCGCAGCTATTCTTTCAATAGCGTATTATGGCTTTCCAGTTAAAATGGAAATCATTTGGCGAAGGTCTGATCTGTTTTACACCACCCTGCCATACCGTGACAAGTGATGTTTAGCAGGATCCCAACGATGGAAGATGCGAATTTCGCACCCAACCTGTTTGTCCTGTTTCGTAAATACCGTTTCTGTGACGGAACGTGACCTACAACAATTGCCATTACTGTGTGCGGATACACACCATCGCTTTCGTTGTGCTTTATTGCTTTCTTGAGCGTCTTTCTGAACGGGAAAGTAGGTTGCTACTGGAACAGGGTGGTCAGTCAACGCAGCTTTCCCTTTCATCTTGACCTTACGCCATCGCGACCAATTTGGTGCCGAACTGGTGAGCAAGTTTTTCGAGCCGGTTTTTGGCCAGTAAGGAACTAGCGCGGAAGGATAAAGCAAAGAATCGGGTGGAGGTCAGTGCTGTCGAGGTGTAACACCTTGACACATAAAGCGCGAATTGGTAGCGCTTCCGGAAAGGATTCTGATTTGTTGTTACATTTTGAATTGTATCTTAAAAAGTTTGGAGCAGAAAACCTACACTGCCGATTGACAAGACAATGCATGGTTTGCCTTGTTCCCACTTGTTCACACACCTGCAGCACCACACGCAATATCGATGGTGCACTCTCACTCACTGTCAATGCCATACGATGGCCATTTTTGGGTGGTAAGAACCGGTTTTCTCTTTTCGATTTTACGTAAGCGCATGAAAATAGGCCACTCCGTAGTGATGTCACTGACTCGCCCGCGGTTGATGCAGTTTTCGGTTGGGTAGAGATATTGTTCAAGATGGCGATGACATTGTTTGCGCAATCAGCAAGCAAAACCGCGAACACCGCTCACTACCACCACTAGAAGCGCAAGATCACAGCTGATCGGTTCAATAGCAAGAAATCCAGAGGAAACAATTATGCGTGGTAAACATACGGCGCAAGGGTGATCAGAGGGTAAACAAGATTCGCCGCGACCTACGTTTGGGTAAGGTTTGATCGTACGTTGTGGACGTGGAGGTTGCGACAGTGGTGCGGGTAGTGGGGGATTGTTGTATGTTTGGAACAACGATCAAAAGATTTGTAAACCTGTTACGGTGCATTGAGCATTGTTTTGGCTTTTCTACTGTCGGAAGTTGTGTTTGGGCTATGGCTTTGGGATATTTTGGTGTTTGGTGTTGAATTCCTTTCTTAAAATAGATAGACAGCAAGACTACTTATTTTACCGCTTAATAAAACGAACCGCTAAAAATCTCCAGCAGAAGCATTTGAAGCCTTGAAGAATTAGTCACTGGACATCATTTAATACCACAGGACCAATTTGTGACGTTCCAATGGATTCACTTTCTAGCTTTTACTCTTCTCCATTTTGTGATAGCATCAGGAAGCAAATTAAAACCCCTGGGAGGATCCAAAATGGATGAGCTTCAAAGCCACACGTTACCGTGAGAAAATAAAGTCCGTAAAACATACACGGCTAGTAGCTTCACGTGTGACGTTACTTCATCTGGATGATGTTTTAACTGCGACGATTGGGTCGATTGGGAAATGAACCGAACCGAACCCTACCGGCGCTGTCTTAGAAGCTGCCACCGCCAAGGGAGCCGCAGTAGGGCGTGACGAAAACGTCTGATTCACGGAATGAGTGAATTATGTGAATTTAAGAGCTTCGGGCATTCAGGGCAAAATTTTCACTCTCCGAAAAAAAAAACATTCCTCTCAGGTTAAGGTTCCCGGAAAGGTAGGATCGCAGTGACGTAAACGGCGCAGACGACCTCAGGACTCATCGTATCATCTATCGGCCGTGTCCTTGCCCGGTGACAATTTTGCTCGCATTCGTATCGAACGGAATCGCACAAAACGACGTTAATTAACGGTAAGCGTTTTAGAGAGAGAGTGAGAGAGAGAGAGAGAGAGATAAAAAATCTGCTCATTCCTCCTTGGGGAATTTGGGATAACAAAATGAATGGAGGAGGTTTGGTTCCGAAGTACCCGGTGACATTAACCGTGGTGTAATGAGAAAATTCGTCTTGCATCGGAACACGTGGTCGATTTAAATGACGTGTGGGAGGAAAAGTAATTTCACCCCCCGCTCGATGGTGAACAGTTGATCCAATTTGCCGATTACATTATCCTGGGCGTGTTACGCTGAGTGATAGATTTATAGGCCACTTTTGGAAGTTGGAGCTGCGGGTTCGAGAATGCTGAGCGAATGTGTGCGTGGTTTTGTATGAAGTATGAGAATGATTTCGAAGACCGATTGCGCTAAGAGTACACATTTTCACGATACATTAAACGAAATAGGGAAAATTCTAGTCAAAGTCAGAAAAAACAGCCGTCCTGAAAGAAGGCCCGGTGAAAGAAATGGACGGAAAATCCGTTTAGAACTTTTCCAATTTTAAACATTAAAGAGAATTGCAAATCCGCGCACATCCGGACCGGAAAGAGAACGACAAAAAAAGGTAGGAAGCAGTAAAAAAAAACCCCGCAAGCTGTGGAAAATAGCAAACAACAGTATGGCAAAAGAAAAACAGAAACAAAACGCACACACTTACCGATCGTGCTGCCCGCGTATGGTTGTGCGATCGGCGGCAGGTCTGAGCCGCTGCTCGACGATGATGATTTGGCATGAATCGTCCCGAATGAGAGTGTGTAATGATCATGAAAATGGGTGTCATCTAAAAAAAGGGGGAAAAAAATGATGCATGATAAAAAACGAAACAATGGCATGGAACAACTGTGTGAGAGCGGCGTGTGATGCAGCAGAGAGAGAGAGAGAGGATGAAATACATTTTAAACATTAGCCTTCTTGGTAGCCCGATTTCATGCAATGCACTGCTTGATATCACTTGAACTTCGTTTCGAGATTTGAACCACCTTTTTGGCCTTCTCTTGCAGCTTCTTGCAGGGCGAATGTCACTAGCCTTTTGTTAGGATAGCAAAGGGAGCACACATGCCCTCATTACCTGATCGTACATGCAAACGATCCTCACCGAACCAAACGTCGGAGTGTCGGTACGAGTTTGTTTAATTTTTCCATTACAACCCCAACAGATTGTTACCTGGTGCACCCAACCTATCCCCTCCCACCCCTGACGTTTGCCCGACTGCACGTGTTCGCTCGAATCGTAGTTGGCGGGGTCGTCGCAATGCGCAACTGCGGCGCAAAACGCCATCGACAGCTAAGTCGGCGAGGAACGCTTTTAATCGGTTCGACACGAAATTGGATTATTGTAATTATTTTCTCACACGGCGTTGTTGCAGCGTGGCGCTGGCCATTTGTGTGTGTTTTTTTGGGGGGTTGGGGAACATTTTAAGCCTGGTCAGCTGACGGCCGGGATGGGTTGGACAATGCATATGAGCCAATGCAGGTTAATGCTGAGTTTTCCTTGCGGAGTTATTTACAATAAATCTTCGAGGTTATAGTTTACAGAGTGACTTAACAAGGAAAGTGGATGTTAAAAATGCTTTTAAGCACATGTTCAGGAATATCCTCATTTTCCTTCTTCTCTTACGGGGCTATAATCTCCAGAGGTCATGTTGGACCTGTCGTTGGTAGCTTTTTTTATTTAAAATTGGCTCAGATAGCATTTGATCTCAAATTTTTCGGGTTAGGGTTCCAAGTGTCCCACGTGTTACAATTCATTTAAACTATTTTCGTTTAAAAATATTTCAGACACTACGAATTTCATTTGTGAATTATATTTGTAGTCTAATAATCGTAACCCAGAACAATAAATAAAGCGAAAGCGAATACGAGTAAGCAACCGCACACCAAAAAGCAACGTTGCAAATGAACAGTGTGCAATTGTTAATAAAGCGGACACGCCGAATTATCACCTACCTAATCCGTAAAACCATAAATTCATCACCGGGCACGACGAATACCATCCGTTTGCGTTATTCAATGTTTATTTTTATGTTCCCGCCTCTCTCTCTCTCTTTCTCTTTCGCGGAACCAGGTTTCGTGTGTCCTCAAAATGGCAACTTCACCCCACCACCCCTCCGACAGTGCACAAGTGCAAGTGATAATGAAGCTGCAGTTTTAGCGCTACGGGTTAAACGCGCACAATTGTGTTATTCAACAAACCGTGCACACGAAAAAGGGCACCAGTGTTTGCAGCGGGCAGCAGTAAAAGCAGAAACGGAACAAGCGAAAACTAAATGAAATGTACACAATGGCCGACATAGCAGCACACGCTCCTGTGGTGGGATTTTTATAAAGAAAGCGCAACAGAAGAAGAAGCAGAAGAGAGCAGCAAAAGCTCATCCGAAAATAAACGTTTCGTCCGTCCGCCCTTGGGCACTGGGGCTTTTCTGGTGCAGCAGCTCGTCCCGATTCAAGGGCATCAAACAAATCTGTACAATGCGAGCGGATAGCGAGTGGCGGCTACCGATTAGTCGGAGGTTTTGCGGATTGTGGCTGCGATGCGAATCACACGAAATGCACATGCGGCCGTCCTTGATTCGTCCTGTGTGCTGCGGGCCATCTCGTAAGGCTGACCTGCATCTTGCTATTTTTGGCCCCAACCCGAAAACGGATGTGGACGGTTTCGGATCGATCGGTAATGGATTTGCAATGTATTTTTAATTCACAGCTCTATCGCTTTTTCTTCGTCCCGTACCCCAAACCACCTTTGCGATTGAATGTTTTGTCTTTCTTGTGACAGCTTTTGGCGGAGGGATATTTCGGAAGAAAGAATCACTCTTTTGACACCGCCCTTTCAACGGTGAAAAATAACCAACCAAACGGGAAGCTTTTAGGCCGCCAAATAGCAGACGTTTGCCGGAAGCTCCTAGCACAGGAAGCGCCTGTTCATCCTTCCGGGCGTTTGCCGTGCGGTCGACGTAAGTCACGGGACTTAAACAACGCGTCAGCAATCACGTCCGAGTCGGATGGTCGCAGCAGGATGAGCTTATGGAAATTTAATGTCCCGCACATTAGAAATGGACCCCGGCCCAACTTTCCCCCGGGGTGCGGAACTATTACTGTGGCGGTGGCGCTTACCATCTGGTGGGAAAGAATTCTAGTGCGAGACACCCCCAACTTGGTCTAACGTGCGTAGGTCACACGACGGCACGCAACAGGAACGGAAAAGGTCCAAAAGCCCAAGTTTTGGATAATAAATTGGATTTGGCTACGATTTAATCAGTAGCCTGATCCGTTTTGGGTATGTTTTGTGGGTGTATAATTCAGTTTGATTGTTTCGTGTTTTCGGCGCTATGCTTCGGCCAAAAAAAAACTAAAGAAAACGAGGCCAAAATTAGACTTTATAGCCTTTTTTGCCCCCGTCAATAATGTTTACCCCTCAGTGTTTAGTTGTAAAGCCCTCGGTAAGTATTCAGATTCTTATTTATGCTGTATCCTTTCCGATACGATCTCCGATTTAATTAAATGCTGCCTCGCTTGACCCAATGCAAATAGCAAGAAATGTGGGACATGACCCACTGCTATCCCCAGGAAGGGAAACGCAAAAGTTGGCCAGAACTTCTCCGTGACGGTTAATGATGGTAGATGACCGGTGCGGTGTACACGTGTTTGGCAGCTGGAATTGCGTTAAAGATTGATCCGTGGCACAGATTGAAATCACCGCCCGAGGGATGACTTTTTACTCCCAACCTCGGGGCGTAACAACGTCTCTCCCTCTCTCTCTCTCTCTCTCTCTTGATCTACCAAAAGATGACGCACTGCGGACACACCGAGATAGGCCCGTTGCCCAAATCATACCACGCCGCCGAGTCCGGAGCTTGTGATGTTGTGTGCCGGGATTGTATTCCCGGGGACATCCGCCAGCAACAAGACACGAGGACATTTAATTATGTTGCGACGGCCCCCAGACAATTGATCGTCGATGGCTCGGTCGAGACCCTCCAGGTAGCCAAACGCCATACGGCTGACAAAATGATTTGATGATTTATAGGTTGGGAAATGAGTTGTATTATGTTGTACCGACACCCACACCGGAGGTGAGTTTTATGTTAAAAATAAGACTCCCCGTACCGTGCCAGGTCCGGTTGGAGTGCAGAAGGACCCCTAAAACAAATGAAGCCGTCATGACGCGAGATAAATGATTTAGATTAGATGTTCTCCTGGCGTATGAAGGAACAGCTTTAGTGGTGCTGTTTGTCAAAAGCTTCACGAAAATTGGTAGGCTTTGCGAAAGCTCAAAATTTAAGAGTCCTTAAAACGAATAGTCCAACTTCTCCCGGGGGCTGTGCGTTCGTTAAAACTGTGCTATCTCCGGTGGAGGATTTCAAGGGTTTACTTGGCACCATAAATCATTCGCACCTAGACTTACAGCCCACGGGCATCGGCTAGCCTGGGAAAAATGGAAAAACACTAAAGCCCGGCCAGTTCTTCAGGATCCTTTCGGTCATTCGTTCAGGAACGGTCAGTTGCGAGTGTCCATCGCACAGCGGACCACCACCACCAACGATGCCCATGACCGAGAAGGCAAGTGTAGCCCGGGGATCCTCGTCGCTTTGAATATTCAAGCAGGCCTTAAAAGGTCCGCACAGGAATAGTAGGCCTTGCCTTTCGCTGGGAATAGGTTTAAGCAGGTCGGGTTCTTTGGGTGACGTGTTACGATTGATCCACTTTTTTTTTTTTGGTTAAAAGAGCTAGTGGGCTGCTTAAGGGGGAATAAATAAGGATAGTGGAGTTGGTGTACGTGAAGCTGTTGCTGCAGAGTTCCCATTGGGGTCACCATGTTTGTGTTCTGATAGAGAAATGTTGGTATAGTGAAGATTGCTCTAATCCGATTACTTTCCAACGAAAATAATGTACATCATACAGCAACTAGTGTACGAATGGCTCCCCATCATTATTGTACACTGGCGACAGCACAATACTGACAAGTTAACGATTCAATCACTGGACGATTCCAAATAAAAAGGGGACAGGACTGCACCGACCGCGCTCTCCCGTAGTAAATTAAATGCGGCCAACCACATCACGTATCGAGTGGGCTCGTTTTGCAAACGAATATCCCTGAGGTGATCCTGCCCAAGCGAAAGTGCAGCTCTGTACGGCGGCAGCAGCGGCAGAAGGATTGGATTGGTGGTGACGTATGCAGGCGTATTATTAAATTACACCGTAGAGCGTCCGTGCGCATCCGAACCCCCCCGAATCCTATCAAAAAGGGACAGTAGAAACGATACTGGAAAGCTACGAAACGGTCATCAATTATCCATAAGTCACGTGGTACCTTCCACTGCACAGGTTCGGCCCCCACCCGCACACATATCACCTGATTCCGGAAACAACGAGCAGCTGTTCCAGTGTTTCCACCGTCAAATAGGTGGTTCGTAGAACTGGGACCAATATTGAACAGTATCAAATAGTAATATATTTGTTATTCCCTCGCTTTTACTACCCTTTTTGTTCTAAGCTTCAACCCCTATTTTTCCTCCCATTTCGTACACACATACACAAGGACGGTAAGCTTTCCACCTTCATACGGATGCGTCCGGAATCCGCAGCAACAGCTCCCCCGACAGAAACAATAAACACACACACACACATAGAGAGAGAGAACGTGAAGAGAGGAAAATGTACCAAAAATTGAATACTCTCCCGGTGGCGGCATAAGCTCTCCTGCAAGAGCACCAGCAGCAGAAAAAAAAGTGCGCGGATTGAAAAGCTCCGGCGTTCGAGGCATGGATTTCGCTTTCTCGGTTTCTATTACAAGGTCGCATGCATTGCGCAGATGTCGCTCCCCCATTTTTTCCCTGACACACAAACCTAACTAACACACAGCAGCGTTCCCGCTCACATTGCCGTCGCTGCTATTTGATCCGCCACCGCTGACTGCTATCCACTGAAAAGAAAAGCGCGGATCATTTCTTTCCAGTTCGGAGCAAAAAGATGGGAAAAACGAAAAAAGTAACAGCAACATCGTTACCATGGTGCCTGCCTCATCGTTCATCGGAGTGCTATGTTTTTTTTCTTCCCCCTGTTAGCTTCTATACACAGGAGAAGCTTTGGTGGCTTTCCGTACTAGCGATCCTAGAGTGGTATCCATCTCACGGGGCTGGTTTAGCGTGAGTGTACGACTTTGTGACCGCATAAGTCCTTACGGGATGGTATTAGAAGGTGTTAAGCTGTCGCGTGAGCTTCCATGAGTAGGCAGCCGAATATGCACGATTTTTGTCAGCGAAAGTCAGTGTTGAAAGGACTTTTCTAGAAAAGCTTTGACATGAAAAACATTTGCTCTAAATCTAAACAGGAGGCCGCATGAAAAATAAAATAGGCGAGCAACTAACAGGAAAAAAAGGATACATTTTGATCCACCCCGGCAGGAGGGGAGCGGGAGTTTTCGTCCGGCATAATCCGGTGTACCCATCTGCACAGTCTTGGCGCAATGCCACACTAGAAAATAGAGCAATCGGGCATGAACGAGAGGCTTCCATGTGTCTCTCTGTGTGTGTGTCGGGTGGTACGAAAAGGAAAAAAAAGCCAAGCAGCTGGCGAATGTAGGACACGGACGAACGCTGTTAAAGTCCGTTTGATGCCAACACCGTTCGAATGGCCGCATCCCGAACGAGTGCCTTCCGCTAGCACTGACGGAACTGTGAAGGTACTGGACCGTATCTCCTGGGCAGGCGAATTGATGCAGCTGCAAAACGGGTCCTTACACACAACAAATCAAACCAGTCTGCACAGGGGTTGCACAGATTCGCTATATTAAGATCTTCATTGCCTTTGTTTTGCAGCTGTACGATAGAAACACAGGACCGTTAGGTTGGCAACTTTTGTTTGTTGACACCATAATCGTTACTGAGATTCTTCGTCGTGAGTGAATGGGAGCCTTTTGTAGCACAAGGAGGCAGATAGAAAAAAAAGTAGTGGATACCTTCCCCCCTTTCTTACGCTACGTAGAATGGGACCAGAATGAAACTCGCCGAAAGGACGATAAAACAATAATGTAATC
Organism: Anopheles stephensi; assembly: GCF_013141755.1. Taxonomy (NCBI): domain Eukaryota; kingdom Metazoa; phylum Arthropoda; class Insecta; order Diptera; family Culicidae; genus Anopheles; species Anopheles stephensi. The sequence goes on along the minus strand of NC_050202.1, from coordinate 76,007,084 downwards.
TTTGAAATGAATCCCATCGAAAATGGGTCACCAAACGGCACGGCCACCCACCCAACAGCAAATGGGGATGGGAAGAGCTGGGGATAGTGTTCTGTGGGGATGTTGGTCTAGAATTGGCATGAAAACCGAAACCCACCCCACCTGAAGCCATACAGCTTTGTTGGGAGCTTTTTGTTCGCAGTGCAGCCTACGCGTGCCTAGAGAGCTTTGTGTGCGAATGGAATGGAAAATGGTTTGATTAAAATAATGGTGAAGCATTTTAGAAAAAAAGCTACTCCACGACGACTATTTTTAAAAGGAGCTTTATCAGCTAAATGCTATCAAACCAATTAGAGGCATAAAATTGTAACCTATTTCGAACGGAAACGAAGCACCAGCTAATTGTTTAGCTCTAACACCACGCTAGCGCTAGAACCAGTACGCAGTGTTGATGTATGGCACCACAGATAAGGTAATTTGTGCTCCATTGCTTATAAACATATCGGGTCTGTTTATGCTTTTTTGCAGCTCAAGCGTGCATATGATTCACCAAGGAACCCGCATCGTTCGCAGAAGGCAACAAGCAATAATCATGAAAAATAAAGTAATAAAACATTTAGAAATAGAGACGAATTACACCACACCAGGTTGGGGCGATGTTGTCGCCGCCGGTGAGTTGGTTGATAGTTGAAAAGCGGAAATGAGTGTAATTGATTGTGAATGGCAAAGCAGAGCGCGGTGAGTGTGAAAAATTGGAGTTGTGACACTTCCGACTGCGCTTGTCTAATCGTATGCGAATTTGGTGGTGAAGTAATATACCGGTAGCGCTATATTATCTGCCGCTCGTTAAAATTTAAATTGTGAAACAATTTATCCACTGTTCTATGTAACAAGCCGGTCCCGGAAATAGCTGTGTGGGATAAGTCCTTTTCCTGATGAAATAAAGCGAGAGAGGAGCTGTTGTGAAGCACACTTACTACTTCTGTATCCCGTGCCCTATCGGAACATCAAACACAGTCAAACACAGTCAAACACAGAAAAGAAAAATGGTGGTGCATGTGCACCCGACGGGACACGATCCAGCCCATCATCACTGGTTCATCTTCATCACCTCACCAACGGCGCTCTAATCAAGCTCGTTCATTGCACTGCACACAATGCACACAGTGCTCCCGCATGCATATCCGGCACCTGCACACGGCATTTTATCACCCCCACCCCAATGCACCTACGGGGCCCTGGAATTGGTTGTACCAGCACCGGACCGGATACAACAATGGAAATACCTCGCGAACGAATTAGAAGCGCTGTGCTCTCGCCCTGTTTCACACTGCACCCGTATTGCACCGATGATTTGACCTATCGCATCAAGCTTAACGTTCGCGTAGCAATCACATCTCGACCTGCCACGGCATTGCCATTTGTGGCGTTCGTCCGTTGCTTCGTACTTGAAGGCTTTTGTTTGTGCACTGGCAGCCGATGGCAAGCGATGCTGTACGAAATGCACTCAAAATGGTACTGATGAAAAAACACAGACGGAGGAACAAAGGCGGAGAAATGATCACAGACAGGGATTGGACCGGGCACAAATGGATAGACGCGTGCCTATTGTTGCCGATAGCTGTTGTATGTGGACGGAGCACGCACGGCAGCAACTTTGTAGCGTTTGTAGAATGAGAAAAACAAAAACCGGGGAAATTCGTTTACTGCGGAAGTAATACATATGTCTGATCATCTCGTCGAAAGCAGAGAAGCCTTTGCCGATGGTAAGCCTTTGGAGGAAGAATTTTCGAACGGCCAGCATTTCCAATTTATGTTGTACTAGTTCTACTACCACAAAAGCTCACCAGCAAGTCAACTTATTGCTGTAATATATGCTTGAGTTGGGAGCATAATAAAGAGCACCGATTTGATGCCGATATCCATTTTGCAATTAACTTCCTCATGAATATGCGTTTGCGGCCCAAACAAAATGAAGGGAGCATTATTAAGTCCACACTTAAAATTCAAACCCAAACCTCCGAAAACTTTTCACAACCTCCAATGCCGAATACACCCGTGCGAAAGAGTTGCAGAGAGGAGCACAAAAATAAAATCGATGATTGATTAAATGTGTCTGAACCTTGGGCTGGGACCGGGCACGGTTGCCCTTTTCGCTTAGCCTATGGGATGATTGCTGGAACTAGGCCGCCGCTATTGGGCGAGTTGCGCTTGCAACGGCGAAATGTTTACCCCGAAAAATGGCATGATGAATGACGTTTTGCGGTCATTTGTCAACGCCGCTGATACGGCCCGCTATCAGAAAAAGGTACACCGGTACGGATTGGTTAAGGGGGGGGGGGGGGAGAAACGCTCAATACCGTGTGATGGACGAGTTATGCACAGCACGATTTGGGTAGAGGGATAATCCGTGAAAGTACACCGAAAAAGGGGTGAAATAGAAATAACATAACTAACAGTAATCCGTCACAAGCCATGATGCGCTGTTTACCATAGTTGAAGGTTGTTTGTTAGAAGCGTTTAACAGGAGCATCAGGCGGGAGTTTATTGGAGCTTCGTTACGGTCAATATTGCTTCCTCATTAATGGGTAATGAAGTTGAGGCTGTCTCGCGGACTGTTTAAAACAGAGCAAAATAACCTATGATGAAAGCATTCCTATCAAGGAGTTCTAGACGAAAACAGCTTCTTGATCACCGCTAGGACGAAGATCACATGTCCACAGAATTACAATACGACAACCCTCGCCGCTCAGTAGAACCCCTAAAATCATCTAAAAGCACCCCCCCTCCCCCCTTTCAACCCTAAACTTCTCACGTTACGCCACGATGCTCTAATGGGCGGAAAGAAGGGGCCACACAGCATCGGGCCACAGCATTGCACACTACCGCAGACTTACCGTTGGTGCTGAAGTGTGACCGCTTGGAGGTTCCGTCGTCGGTACCGTCGTCCAGGGGCCGCTTGCGCGAATCACCCAGTTCCGGGCTTGGACAGGTGGTGTCCATGGCGGCATCGGCGGCCATTATACTGTTGTTGTTATTGTTGATGATGTTAAGCACCTTATCACACACCACGTTGCCGGAGGCTGCTGCTGCCGCTACTGCCGCTGCTGCTGCTGCCGCCGCCGCCGCCCCTGTTGTCGTACCGTGCTCCACCGTGACTACGTATTATGCCACCAGTACAGTGGAGAGCGGGTAGAAGGTTACGCGGAGGCCAAAGTGCTCCCCACTGGTCGTTCTCGCTGGGGTAAGAGTTTGTGCGCGAGTTCTCCTGCCTGTGGTGCACGAGAATAAAATTTGACAAACAAACTTCCGACGCGAATCTCACTGCACTTGTATGCCTTTTGCGGCTGGGCTGGGATCGGCTAACTTTCACCACGGACGCGTATTAATAACGAAACTTTGCGCTTTGAATCTCGGTCGCTTTGAGCGGCTTTTACATATCGCACTGCTTCACTTACACCTTACACAAAAACCATAGCACCGAATCACACAAACTTTCCTCGACAACACCACACTGGTAAGGGATGTAACGGAAGAACGTCCCCGGGGGGGCGGGGAAACAAAACTATCCCGCGTGTTGCTGGTCCACTGGACCGGGTAGGCCGAACGACAAGTGTGTGTTATCCAATAATGGAACCACGAAATCACTCACTCGCCGTGTGGTGCACGGTCCGAAAAGCTCATCCTTGGATAGGGCGAACGAACGAAACGAAATATCACACGCTCACTCAACGCAGCTGGCACGGCATCGACGACAAGCGACGAAACCTTAAGACGCGCTGCAGTTCACAGACGAGCCGCCAATTTACACACCAACGATCGTTCGATCGGTTTTTGATCTGCTTGAAGGAACACTGCTTTTGCACTTTTGACAACCGCTGTTAGGCTGATGCTGCTGTTATCGACGAATTTGGGAAGGGGAAAAGAAATAGAGAAACTCTTATTAGATGCACACGTTTTACATGACCGAACCAATCCAGAAGGTACGAGGTACGGGAGCTTATCAAAAGCTGTGTGTGTGTGTGCGTGTATATGCTTCACTTTCGTTATTGTTCCTGCCTGCTACTCTATGTATCGCTCGCGTTCACCCCGGGCCTTATCTTACCCTCCTGGTGGATGTGTGGTTCGAGAGACGTGCTCTAGCGTGCCCGGATGAGGCAAATCAACTGATAACAGTGACCGGGTAGGTTTGCCAGAACACGTAGCAACATGCCCGAAATACACTCGCGTGTTCCCCTACACACACACACACACACACCCAATCATTGCTAATGTTTCTTATCAAACACATATAGACGAACGCTGAACCTCGCTGCTATCTCTGCTTGCAGTGCGTTCTTCGTTGCGCGGTACCGCACAATCACACTATCAATTCGCCCCGGCGTGCTTCATACGGTGGTGGATGTAAATTGTAACACACCACCGTACGTGTGTGAGTCTGTGCTGTGACAATGAGCGGGTATAAATAATCGTCTGCAAACCCTCGCAGGTCATCAACGGAACATGATCGAACGAGGGGTAGTACAAACGCCGCGGCCATGATTGTTTTTGCCGTTTGCGTACAGCCAACCAAGGCAGGGTGATCCTGTGTGTTGGTTATCTCACAATGCGTAATAGCTCGGGAGACGGAGTTAAATGAGTCGAAGCAGCAAACAGGATCAACACTCTACGCATTATGAATGATCGGTCGCGATCAGTGCTCGTAATGTGGAAGCAATTATTTTAAATTAAGTTGTAGAATGGGAGGGAGGAAATTTCCTTCAATTATCTTTAGATTTAATGAGAATTGGGAATTGTCTAACCTAACTACACAACCACAAAAGGCAGTAGGGGACTTTAAAGCGAAATAGCTGGCCGCTTAGATCAACTGCGTAGGAAGTCTCGTATACAGGGTTTCGATCCATATAATGGCACACTTGAATCACTTAGAAGAATGTTTCAAATGGTTAGTGGAATATTGCAAGCTCGTTGTAGACACGTTGTGCTTTGCAATCATATAATAGAAAATTGCATACAGTTTGGGAGCAATTTGCAACACATAAAGTTCTACAGTGGAATAGAAATACTCCAATGTTCATTTGAAACATTTCCCTGAGTGATTCAAAAGTTGCATTATATGGATTATAACCCTGTAAGAGGCCTCATATAAGCTAACTATTATCAGGGGCTTCGTATTAGGAGAATCCTCAAAACGGGTCAGTGAAAGAACCTGAGGCATCATGATCAGATTCGATCAGCTAAAGGACTGATGTCAACATCCCTGCCGCCAAGGGCCTCCAAGAGGCTTGGTCCAAAACTGACGAGAGATCTTAGTCTACCATTACTGGTTTTCTTGACTTCGGTGCCGCAACCGCCTTTGCCACTGGACAATTCTCAAGAATTGGATAAATACATATTTTAGTACTAGAAGACAATTCTAGATTTACAAAAAGCCATCAAGAACACATTCTTGGCAGCTGGGAATAATTAGCACACATGCTTCTCTTCTGTTTCAATTGCAAGTCTTGCTAGCCACCGATAAGAATTTGGACTCTCGATGGAAGAAACCTCGCTCTCACTATCATCACCATAAAAACACTCTCACTCGTAGTAGCATGAACTGCCTGCTTGCTGCTCACTGCAGCTCACTGTGGTGAAAAGGATGCGATTTTCATGGCACACTAGGGAAATGGCGAGCAACAAGAGAAAAACACACCAACTGTGTGTGTTATTGATAGTGAAGGGGGTTAGTTAGCCTATGAAAAAACAGGGGATTCGGACTTTTCTGTGACACTATTTCCTGGGCAAACGGAAGGGCACCAACCAGCTGACAAAAGCCACACGGCGTGTCGTGCATTTTCACTATTTGACTTTAAAAAAAATCCCACCCGAAATACACATCACAGGCCTGGTAGACACACACACACTGGCCACACGCATTTTGCTCGAGTTCGTTGGGATTGATGTGGAATTTGTTGCATGTGTTGTGCACCGCCTTTTAGTGCTTCCTTCTTCTCCGTTTTCGGAAGTGCAACCGCATACCATGTGCGATAGTGTGTTTGCTGAGTGTGTCTTATAAATTCACCCAGTTGTTGTACGGCAACCGACTTTATAGAAAATCTTTCCTGCTCTGCTACCACTTGCGCAGTGATCACGCGGACACAGAGCCGCAGGGAAGTAGGGCCAGGTAAAGCACCGACGGCCCTCGTAGGTGACAACCTCGAGTGGTAGAGTGAGGTTTTTTTGTAGGTTTTGAACACAGCTAGGGCACAAAATCCACTTCCACACGCCACACACACAGGTGGTCACGGAAACCAGATTTCTCACACGCTCACACACGAAGTCGCGAACTTTTCTTGACGCACCGTCGCACCTTCGTCTTCGTGGTCTTGGGAACAAACAAAAAGCGAAATTTTATTGTTTTGTGATCTACACCGTTGTCACAGTGGTTGGTCGGCGTTTGCTGTCTGCTGTTCTTGAAGTTAGTCACCTACTGCCACTTGCCAGCGAAACGAACCCGACTCGACTTACACGCTGCAGCAGCAAACATCGTTGGGAGTGCTGGCCGCGATGCAAGCGGGTGATGGGTGGTGGTAGGTGGTTCGGACTGGGGGAGCAAATCCGCGTCGTCCCCAGAGTAGTGGTGTGTGGCTAACGCACACGAAAAGCGCCTCGCGGTGAGATACCGATACGGTTCCAAGTCTCACTCACCACAACAGGGTGGCACATCGTGCTCTGGGTGAGTGTGTTGGTTTATCATACTGTAAACAAGCGTTTTTCACAAGATAACCATTTTGCAGAGGCTTCTGGAGAATTCGAGAATTATATTTTAAAATAAATGTTTTGATAGTTATGCATCGAAGAGCACTAACTTTAAGAAGGTTAAACTCTTCTTCCGAATATGGTAATCCACGTCACGTATCACTAGGACTTGTGTCCTATTATACAGAGAAAGAATTAGATAAGGAGATCTGACATGTATCGAACTTCCAACAAGTGCTAGGTTCGCCATCTTGCCGAAACTTCACACGTGTTTACTAATTTACAATTTTACAAGGTTTTCATTCGCTACTATCATGTATTGCCAACTTTGGAGCGTCGAAGAACCCGAGAAAATTATGTCCTTCTGTGAACCGTATAATTTCCTTTCCATTCACAATTTTCACAGAAAATTTTGTAATCACTTGCAAACAAACACCGGTCCGCACTGTTTCAAAACCACCCTGTACTTCGAACACGCATCACACACTCTCTTTTTCACTCTCTGAAACATACACACGCTCTCTCTCTCTCTCTCTCTCGTTCACTGATTTTGTTGAATTTTCTCACTCAAAATCGTGCGTGCAGGTGGGTATGTTGGTGGGTGGTTGGTTCGCTGTGCGTGTACGTTCGACTTCACGACTGGGTTAGGTCACTCAACAACAACAAAAACAAAAAAAAACCGAGGCCCCAAGTAAGTCTTGGTGTGTACGGCGTGTTTGCGACCCGGGCACAATGATTGCGCAAGTCGCTAGCAGAAAGGTAGCGCGCGAAGATGACGTCACTCGATTCGGAAGACGAAGAGAGTGTTTGGTGGGGGGCGGGGGGGAGGGGCAGAGGAGGGCTTGGTGGGGCTACGAGGGTGGAGACAAAACACACACGCACAAACACACCGTGACAAGCGGTGAGATCCTATGGCGACAAAAAAAAAACACACACACACGCACTCTTCACGAGCTCACATCACACAGGGGCACTCCGGGATTCATTCACAAGCTGCTGGCGCTGGTGCTACTGCGTTCACAATGTGGGTCGTTTGAACAAATGAATTCTGCGACTGGCAGGGGACGAAAACGAAGTATGCGATGGTATTTCGAATTCGATCGATTCACTCTCGCCGAAACCGCGGGCACACTGATAACACACACACACGCACGCACGCACGCACACTGTCTTTCGTGCTGATGATAAGACGTACTTCTTGATCCGTGCGTTCTTGCTTATCCACACACGCTCACTCGGTTTGGTGGGCACCAAAAACTAATGTGGATCTAATTATGTGTAGACACCGCACCAAAACCACCTGCACACTCGGCCACAGTTGCGCCTCGAAAAGGTAAAAAGGGCCTACCAGCTCCGCGCTCCGTCGTCTATCGCCGTCGTCGTCGTCGTGTTCGCCGTTGTCAAATGCCAAAACCTTTTTTCCGTGCGCGCTGGCTGCTGGCAAACTACAACGTGATGCTGCTGCTGCTGCTGATGTTGACGTTCTGCTGTCCGTACGCAGCTCAATTTTTGCCCGAGCGCTCTCTCTCTCGTGCGTGTTTCGCTCTTTCCTGCTCGATTGCGCGTTCTCTCGCTCGCTCACTCTCTCTCTCGCACACGTTTCAACGCCTGCTAGCACACGTGTGTGTGTGTGTATGTGCGCGGTTCTATGCTCGTGCTTCTGATGGTCTGTCGATGTGTGCGTGTGTTTATGATGACGTTCCGCTGAGCACAGAATGTGGTGGAATGTTGTACGGATAGGCCCCATCTAGACGGTGTGTGTATATTTAAGTGATTTCAACTGCAAAATACCATAAATATAACTCTGAATATTTTGGTGATTTAGAATTATTTTTGTCCAACTGTCATAATATGCTGTTTGTTATGGTTAATGTTATACAGTGGGCTTCGCGAACACCGCAAACACAGCGATGGCGGTCAGTGCGCACATTGGAAGCGAGTCAGGCCAAAATAAATTTAAATTTTGTTGACAACGTGACTCAATCGCTCTCGCGCGTTTTGTCTCTCTTTCGTTAGTTCTCTCTCGCTCTCATTGTTTAGGAAGTGGCCAATCAAGATGGGAGGAATAGTAATGCGTCTAATGGCGTTATGGTAGTACCAATCCCGCAATTGCGAATCCTGCTGAAACGAGGAGCTAAATACTAACCCTCTATAACTGAAAATTATAATTATTTACACGTTTTGCTAAAAGTTCACCGATCGTGACCTATCCATCTACGTCTAGCGCTCGGAATATCTCATCTCCCGATGTAGACATAAACTTTTCAGCCTCCCGCAACCTGTTGTGAGCCGAAAGTGAAGGTTAATGATCATAACTACATCGATGTTACTGTACCCGATGCACAATCTCCCCATGCCAACCCTCTGTGAAGTCATTTCCGCCCCCCTCAGAGCTCCACGCAAGGTCTCCAAAGGTTTGAAGATGCTTTATCTATTTTGATTGCGGCCATTGTGCGGATGCGCGATTGGCAGGAAACAGCCTTTAGCCAGGCTATTGTCGCGAATTGAAGGCCAAACGAACCTTCCGATCGTGCACGACTAATCATCAACCAGCGAGCGGACAACCGGCCTTAACGGTGTGCGTTACATACTGCTCCGCCGTCAATACAATCTTCGAAGATGCACGTCCCAGCAGTAGTGCTATTTCGTTTATCATCCCTTCATAAAGTAATGGCCAGATAAGCTATTCCGGGGGTTTGGCGAAACAATGGTCGCACGTAGGATGGATGTCTACGAAAGCATCAACTTTACCGTTTTGACGGGGATTGATCGGTTGTCACCTGACGCCGTTACGTAATGGTTGGAGCAACAGCGATCATACTCGTTTTGCGATGGGACGTGGAGAACGTGGTGGAGAACTCATTCTAACCCACATGACCGCAAGACGAACTTTATTTAATTTCATCTTCCAAAGGAAAGATAGCTACTACGCAATCATCGTACAAACGTATTGGAGTCTTTGGTCCCCAATAATCACCACGTGGAAATTTGATTTCGTGTTGTTGATTCGTTCGATCGCATCATGTTGGTCATGGTCGATGTTTACGGTGAGCGTCACCCCGGCGGGCAGCGAATCGGTCGACCAAAAAACGTGATCCAACACGTGGTCACAGCACGGTGCTGCTGTGTAATAACCGATTGAAACGTTGTCGATGCTGTAGACGCGAGGTTAAGTCAAACCTTCAAAACAAAGTTCCCTTGAAGGATGTGTCAAAGGAAGTAATGGTCCCCCAGTCGTGTTACGAATCGATCGGTCCTGGTCTTTTGGGTTCGGGTGGTGCGTCTATGCGTACGAAAAAAAAAAAAACATTGCGCATGGTTAGTAGGTCCGGCTTTATCGGAAATGATTCACGACGGTTAAACCAGTCAAACTGAACAGTTCGTAAATATAAGGGGGTCCATCGCTGTTTAAATATTTCCCTAAGCAGATAAGAGATAAATCGAGTGCTTAAGATGACTAGTTTTATCTTTTAAAAAATTGGAAAAAATTGATAAAATAAGTCGTAATTTGTTCTTCTTCTTCTTCTTCGGTGATACAACAACCTAGAAAGGTCTCGGCCAACCATTTCTGGCTTTCTGTGACTTGATTTTGCCCGTAGAAAGGTAGTCAGTCAGCCCTGCGTACGGGGAGGCGATCTTGGATGGGATTTAAACCTCGGTCCTGCCTTGTGAAGACCGGTGCCGTTGTCGCCCAAAGACGTAATTCACTCGCATAAAATAAATTTCAAATCAATAAGATTCCTAGCATCGGAAAAATAAGCAATTAAATTCGGTTTGACCACTTATCCGGCTAGCTCGGTTGCCCGGAATAGGGTTAAATGGACGCATCGGGCCAACGCGCCCCTATGGCCTGGCGAACCTATGTCATAATTATGGAGAAAAAAAAGTACCACAAACCCTCTACAGATGTTTCTCATGAACCGTGTGTGATCGTCACAATCGGACAGATTTCGGTCACTGAGCACGGGTTATGCTGTCCGACGTAATCGTTCAGCTTCGACGCATAACCCTATGGTACTGGAACTGGGCGAAAAGGGTCATAAGGTGTAGGGCTTTCACTCGGCGCTGTATGCCGAGTTGTGTAAACGAGATAAAGTGAAGCGACGATAAGCGACATTCTCGTTGCGTGCGATCCATTTTGCTTAGCTATTTCCGGATCATATACCTTCGTTGGCTTATCTTAATCTTCTTCAAGCAAATGAATCATAAGCTACAACAACAAAAAAAAAGTGTGCTTAGAAGAAGCCGAATACTGCCAACCGATTTTACTGACCCCCATTCTAACCTTACGGATATGTGATCGAATTGCCACCAAAAAAAAAACCCCGATGATCGGGACCGATATCGGTTGCAGCTGGTGCAGTTTTCCATCTTTCCTGCGTATGGGGGGAGCGCGTATGCGTGACGCACTCTCGGTTCACCTGGCGCGGACCACGGCTGGCAGGCAGAAAATAAACCATTTCCAATGAATGTTCGGCTCCTTCTCATCTCATCGACGGTTGACGTTGAAAGCTGAAGCTCCCCCTCCCCCCCTCCCACCCCAGTTTTCCTTTTGTCTCTCGAGGTGGTTTCAGTTTTCGCGCTCTTGCTTAATTCTTTTGCAATCGATGGGTATGTGAGTGTGTGTGTTTGTGTGTGTTTGTGTTTGAATGAGTTCTTAGCATCGGCATCGGGGGGTCGACAAATGTTTGTTGGGGTTGGTTTTGTTTATTTTTAGCACCCGTGCACCGTGTCGTGTAGCCCAGCTGACCGGGGTGGCCGGCCATCGGAACGTCGTGGCCAGTGAATCATATGCTCACACACACACACACACGTATGTGCCCCTTGCCGAGACGGTGTAACACAATGGTCACTTCTGGTTGGGTTTGAAACAACGAATGTAACATCATAAATCTCGGTTCTCTTACTACTTAACACTAAAGCGTCCTCAGAGCACTCGTTATGCACGCGCTACAAATCTGATTCGCCATTGTGCCTATCAGGACTTAAACCCCCTCCTCTCCCCATTGGTTTATTTTAAATTTTCACCCATGCCCGTCACTCATTTTTTTTTCTTTTCCAAAGCTCTCCCCGTTGTCGATGGAGCCGCATTTTATGCCTTTTTAAACGTTTTCGGGCATTATCGAGGTCATTGATGGCAATGATTTGAATAACAATTTGCCCGCAAGCGACGGAAACATATCAGATAAATAGATAAACAACCTCATCGGCCCCATCCATCGAGAACTGTCTAAAGTACTCTAAAGTTCTGCTCGCCTCTCTCTCTCTCTCTCTCTCTCGTCCCCTCGAGACCACTCGACGGCGAACACTCGAGTAATGATGATCAAACACGCTGCGGGTGCTGCATTTACGCGCGCCCTCAGCAGCGCCTTTTGATTGCAACCAGTCACGAAACATAATTTGAATTTCATGTCCATAAGCTGTCGAATGGGACTGACCAGAGTGCGCGGTCCCCACACACACACACAGGCTTCCTGCCGGAACTCGGAACCCGGGCGCGATAGATCCGGAAGGACATCCGAAGCTAGAAGCCGCTTAGCTGCACGATCGATTGGTTTATTTATGCTGCTTGTGTGGTGAGGGAAAGGTATTTTTGTCCCGTGTGATGTTTACCCGAAAACCGGGGGGCCGAAATACGTATTTCGAAGCCCTCGCTTCACTCGGATGGATTCGACGTTAGGGACGAGCCCACGCCAAAACACGTGCCAAAGCCCGGCACTTGGACTACGGACTCGAACGGGGAGGGGCGGCCCTATAAATATGGTCCACCAATTTTTCTGGGTCAAACCAATGGGAGTATTGGGGCCGGTCGGTCACGCCAACGCCAAAGACTTACCGCTTCCGGTGTGACCTCTCCCGCCGGATGGTGATGGTGTAAGGTTCATAAATTTTGCACCCATTCAATCGGCCCTTGGATGGCCAAACCGGGATGGCTACCGGACCCCCGGCACACCCTGTTTTATTAACGACTCACTTTTGATATTGGGCCGAGAATTTATGCTTCCAACTGTCGAGCGGTGGCTGACATGTGGCGCGAGTGAATTCCGTCCGTCTGAACGCGACCTAGCCGAAGAAAGCACCCGGTACCGGGCTGATGCAATCGCGGATCATAAATACTGTCCCAATACTGGCGTTACTTCGATAACACTCGCCCGTGGTCAGGGCAGAACCGTTGGCCGGGCTTGAGCCTATCCCGAAACACCCGCGAGCTGACCGAAAAGGTTCGTTGATAACAGAATAGTGGAAATACGCCCCGAAATTGTGTGCGATAAGATAAGGGGCGTAAGCTGCCGAGATCGCTCGGCACTATGGGAGATCCTTCGAAAGTCGTGAAGCAGCTAATCAAACACGTTATCGATTGGGTTGTTTGCGAGGTTGGTAAAATGTGTCCGCGGGTACGTGTGACTGAAGTCAACCGTAAACACGAAGCAGCCGATCGTGCAAAGAAGATAAGAATTTGGAAGGGACAAAGCGGGAATCAAATATTATGATTTGTACTGTGTGTGAGATGTGGAGGTTAAAGCTAACTCACTCATATTTCTATATTTTTCCTATTTCTTTGAGATTGTTGCCCATCAACCAAGGTAAAGGACCAAGAGCATGACTCATAATAGGTACGCGTCACGGCCTTCTACATTTTGCAGAGCTTGTTCTTCTGGTAGAAGGTCGTCGTACATATGACCAGCTCAAAGTCCAAGTTGATGTTGAACTGCCGAAAAAAGGGGGATGGTGATCAGTCCTTCAAAGCTATCTGTAGCTTAGAAATCCGCTCCAACTCCAATGACATTGCGGTTCAGTGACGGGCATATGAGTCTGCAGGGTGAAAAAAGCTCAGAATGTTTTTATGATGTATTGCTTCGCTTCATGACACACGGATCTTGTCCAGGTTGACGCAATCTGCGTACTCACGTTCGGGAGACACAGGGTTACACATATCTCCATGAAGGGAGAAATCCATGAAGAAGAGCCGCTAACCTTATTGATGAGGTTCTCTTGGGGTTAGAGTGCAGAAATCCCCGACCGAGGGTTTTTGCGTCGTTTTGAGCACCTATTCCAGCTCTGTTAATCCTTATGATATATAAATAAATTTAAGAGATTGATAATTCAAGACAGAAAAGGATTTAAAGATTATTATCCTTCAATTAAATAAATAACTCGCTTAGCTAATAACAGTCGACGATACATATATCAGGGAACTGATCACCTCGCTCTCTCTCTCTCTCTCTCACTCTGCTTAGCCTAAAGACCTCTTAGGTAATGCCTGTCATCGATAATAGTCAATCCTCACTGCGGAGGAACGGATGCCATTGTTGGCTGTACCAGAGGGCTGCCCCTTTTTCACCTATTCTCCTATTAATGAATAGGTCCTAGGTCCGGTTATAGGACATAAGCAATAAGATTTGTGGAGTCAAATAAGGTCTCCTCCTAAATCATCATACCAAATGTTGGTTCATAATTTAATGAACTATTTTTTTGCTTCTAAAAACTGTATGTTAAGAGGAAAGAAACCACTCAAACCATTGTAGCGATCATCTTAAAGGTCATCTGGGTCTTTTTTATCATAAAAGAAGCTCTTAAAGGATATTTCTGTTTGCATATATTAATAAAGAAAAAAAGTACAAAAATAGACAAACAGACAAAAGAAAGCCGCACACTCATCATCACAACCAGGGATAGAGGTAATGCCGAATTATTATTGTACTGTCATTGCCGTGACAGTAAAACCCCGTAAGGTCTGTGTATGTGTGTGTGTGTGTGTGTGTGTGTGTGTGTGTGTGTGTGTGTGTGTGTGTGTGTACCGGCGCCCCTGAGTTCGTTTCCTCTTGTGAGCGTCATACAGCTTAACGGGGATGAAACAAATGCCAAGGACATTGGAAGGAATCTAGTGTTTGCAACTAGACACCGCACAGAGCGTTTCAAATTAACCCCAGAGGTGTTTGGGCACGTGTTTACGATCATGCTGAGTGGGTGATCAGAGTGATCGGGGGTGATCCGTGCAGAGATTCAACTTTTAGAAGATTTCTTTGATTTTTACCTACGAATATACCAAAAACTAGTGGGTAATTAATGAGTATTAAGGTTAAAGTAGTAGAACGAATCACTCGCCAGATGCACCTTCAACCGCAGTCGGAAGCTGGCTGCATTAACCTCCCCCCAGCCCATACAACACAATGGTCGATTGTTTCAGCGAGCGAAACAGGAAATTCAACCTAGCTCAAGCTGTGAGCGTGGCGTGGTGTGATGCATTAATGCAGGCTCGTGCGCAGTTGCGTGGAAAAACGTGATTAGCGCAGGGCAGTAAGTGCCGATTGGAAGAGTGAACTAATTGTGCCTTCACGCTACTGATGATACATCTAGCCGTAAGGTTACTATTTCGCCAAGAAACACGGTGGGAACTGTGTAAAGATGAACCGAGACCTCGAAGGCTTTTCGGAGGAGCCAATGTCAAGGTTAAAAGTATGTGCTGCGCTATACACAAACACTCATGTACTCGGTCGTTATGTTAAAATGTTTGAGCTAAAAAATCGTTACCATACCGTCTTCCTGTTAGTGGCGGCCGTAAGGTAGGTCGATCCGGGTCAAAGTGTAACAGCAGAATATCCCCGGTGCATTTCGGGCCGGCCCATTTGCATTCCAAATAAGGTTCCGCTGCTGCTGGCGAGAGTGTGCGCGCGCGAGTGAGGAAGTTGTTGTTTTTTACCCCGTTCATTACTTGAACAAGCGCTACTCCACGATCGCGCCAGCCGCCAAAAGCTTGTGTCGGTACGATCGCAGTGGTAGTGAGTGTAGCGCTTAATGTCCACAATTGTGTACGTAGCGTGCGTCAACTACAATCTGGGCGACCGACCGATCGTGGTGCAGGGCCAGAGTGCATCCACAATCATGGCGTCGGAAGATGGCGGTGCGACGACCGCATGGAATTGATTTGTACGGCCACAACACGACGACGACGCCGAGGAGTTTGATGGTGGTGATGATGATGATGATGACGATGACTACGACGAATATGATTAACACGGCTGGCCTTGGCAACGAGTTAGGCAAACGAGTTGTTGCGCATTCAAACGTGGCGGGGGGCCGTGAAGCTGTACCGAGAGGGATGGTAGCATCACGTTATCGCACTTTATTTTTGCAATGCGTTTCGGACCCGATCTGGCGGACTTCTTCCGCACTTGCGATGATGCTCGCTAAAGTACGCAAAACTGGCAAAACAATAGAACACGATATCAGGCACTTGACGAACGTCGTAAGAAAGATCTTCATCTCGATACTCGATTTGTGGCTCTGTGAAATATCACAACCTTAGACACGGAAACTCTCGACCGTATGATGTAATGTGGCTGCGTATGCTGTTAAAAAACGGTAATACAAACACAAGAAAACCTCGATGATGTTCACGGTTTAATCTTGGTTAACCTTGGTGGTGGTTTGCTTGAAGAATCAGATAATGAGCGCATTCATGGTCAGCTTTATTTTGTTACTGTTTGGCGCTCGTTCGCGGTGCGCGTCTAGAGCGAAGGCTATCAAAATTATACTTACGATACGTTCCGTTTTGTATTCGCGCGAATATATCGCAGACAATCATCCCCGGCAATACAATCTTAATTTGTGAAGATTGCTCTCTGTTGCTCGACATACACGGGCGATATGATTTTGGGGAATCATGTTTTTCGGGTTCTATGTTTCGTTGCCACTTCTTCGCATTAAGTAGTACGAGTAGAATTGGATGAGTGTGCTGGGAAAAGAAAATCTATAAAAAAAAATAGAATCTTTTAATCGTAAATACATACAAAATCTTTTGAACGATAATTTTCACAACGGATCTCAGCAAATGCTCCTTGAAAAAGATCTAAAATTAAAAAGAAGAAAAGTCTTATTAAAACAACAAACGATAAACCCATTTTTTAATACACTTTCTTTGCTTACAAAGATTTCCAAAGATGTTTTAACGAATCATTCAAATCTTCGGAGATTTTTAACGAAACATCACGAGCGTCGCTAACTGAACCAAAGCAACCGTAGACAGCAACCGCGTTGGCAAAAAACGCTTCACGTTAAGCGTTTCTCGACGCTTCAACGAACGCCGAACGTGCGCTATTCCATAGCTGTTGCATTTTAGGATGGAACAATTCGTTTGATTAATTAGCAATGATCTGCCTTCTTTCAGCGTTATTCTATTAAATATGTGTTTAATGCATGTCACAAAATATTTATTGTACGAGTATGCGAAAAAACCACACACACACACACCGAATATCAATCACACTATTTTTAGCTTGCTTTGGGCTCACGATTGGATAGAGAGCTGCTGTCTGCTACGGAATATTGTTTTCTTTTCCATTTCTTTTTGTTTCACAACACAAAACACACACGTAAAACATTAATGTTAATCAAAAGCTGCGCGACACAGGAATTGGGAAGCATTATACCATGAAAAGGTAGTTAAAAAAAGCACACCATTTTTTGTTCAAAGTAAATCATAAAGGTAACACACACAATCGTTCTTAATTAAACGAGATGCTTTTTCAGCTTAGATTCTAGTAAAGGGATCCTTTTTTCTGTAATAAGGACTTAAGCAAGAAATAGAAATCAATGCAAATCACCATAGAGAAAATAGTTTTGTTTTATAGATGTCTTATCACCTTTTTGCGCGTGATTCGTCATCTTGCCGTTAGGCAAACGTTCGATTGATTGTTTCGTTTTGTTGGCGTTCAATGTGCGTATTGAATAATCTGATGCAATGCACATGGTTGGCGATTATGAAAGCATAGATAATGTAATAAGTGGTTAAGATAAGAAGGGGTCTGAACGATATCTAAGCCATCGCTTTGCGCACAACTTAAAGTAAAAGATTGTTTCTCTCTGCCAGGCCATTCTCACTTTAGAAGCGAACGGTCAGAACCATTTCTACCCTCAACATTCCTTCGTTCTATTGTGGTAACTGATTTTGTATACTGATTTTGCTTTCGTTCAATAATTGTGGGTCACTCGCTTCATGCTACTGCTCGCTGCTTTTGACGTCAAATGATATGGAGCATCGCCATGTTTTGTGAGTTTCTACTTACTGTATCCTGTATACGTTCTTCGTCCCGTTCTTGTGTAAATAACATTTGCATCTATTTTGTCCTTATTACTCGTAAATGGCATCTGACATCGTCTAAATACGACAATATATGTTCTTCTTCTTCTTCCTGGACTAGATTGGTTGTATCGAGCGCTTATGGCCATCGGGACTAAACATTCATTTCAAATTCAAACATCGAAATAATGTCTCCTGCTAGGTTAGAATTTTGGAGGTATTTAGAGACAAAGGTGGGATGAGAGTGATTGATTTGTGCTTCCGGGCTGCATTGCATACATACTCAGGACATCGGACATCAGCGAAAATGGGAATGCGAATGCGTCGGTTATCGATCGGGCATGGTGATCGCGAACTTTGGCAACCTATTTGGCCGCTTCCGGAGGACAATCCGGTTGATTGGATGGATGGGCGGCCCGAAAGGCGGGATGCCCTTCAAGCTCACGATCGATACGCAAAATGATTGGATACGGGCGCAAATCGACATGGAAGCGACGTGCATTGAATACCTGCGGCACGAGACAACAGTCGGCCAGGGTGATCTCATCGCCCACACAGAACTTGCCCGCCGACGTCGAGAGCAGCTTCTCGATCGCTCGGAAACCGCGCGTTATCCAATGCTGTGCCCATTCCTTCTTCTTTTCTTCGCCCACATGGATAAGCACGATCAGATTTTGCAGCGGCTGAACACCGGATGCGACGACCTAAAACGAAGGGAGAAGGCTCATTTATTAGCGAGCTGCGTTAGAAAAAAAAATCCATTTACTCCTCTTTCAGCTTACCTCGCAGATTTCCCGTACTTTGGCACGTTTCAACACGTCCTGCGGCATGAGCGGGCGTTGAGGACGCGTCTCCTCCAGGTAGTACATAATCGAGAGCGATTCGATGAGCGTGTGGCCATCTGCAAACGAAAGCAAACAGTTAGATTGCAAAACATTTCGAAACACCAAAAACGTCCATCAACAACGAAATGTCCTCCGAAATGTCTTCCAAACGCGCAACGCTTTAATGATCGTACAGCGGCAGATCCAGCTGGCCCTATCATCCCATCAAAGGATCATCACTCTACGGGAAGTTGCGATAAGGTTACGCACTACGGTAAAGAGACACACTGACCGCTGTCAGCGGCGGCATTTTGCTCATTGATCCTCGATAGAGCGACAGCCATAAAGCGAACGGACATGATAAACGGTTTATGGTGTACCATCAAAACCCAAACTGACCGTTCAATTCCGCTTCCGAGGTTCCGCTTTACGGCATCCAACGGAAACGCGATTCGTTCCGATTGCTATAGAATTGAGCGCAAGCATCGGATCCACATCAGTTTTCCTCCGGAACTTGAGGCGTGACAGTGTCTGTGGACAGTGATTTTCCAGCGCAAAGATGTGGCAAAAGATTGCTCTGGTAACGGTGTTGGCATCCTTTGCCTGCCAGCAGGTGAGAAACAACTTGCCCAGCAGCGTGTGGGGAAACAACATTTCAACCCGACGCTTTGTTCCCAACTTCCCAGCTCGTCTGGTCAAAAACGGTAGCGGTGCAGGCAGCGGCAAAAGACGGTGGGCCCCGTGCCGAGAGTGATGTGCTGATCGAGTTCGATCGGCTGTTTAACCAGCTGCACTATGACATCGATTACAATCTGCGCGTGCTGCGCATGAACCAATCCCTGGCGATCAAGAACCTGAACGCACAGTTCATCTCGCGGTTCGGTATCGTCATCACAGAGATCCAGCATGAGAAGCTGCGCGTGAAGGACGCCATCCTGCAGCACGCCCTGGACATCGGCGACACGCAGAATCCGTGCATCGTGGAGAAGAACAACGAGGCGGTGCGTCAGGCGACACAGGCGGCGTCCGACATTAGCTTGGCGGCTGAGCTGGCGTACGCCGACATGGCTACCGCATCGCGCGTTTTCTTCTACCCGCAGGTGCAAGCATTCCAGAACAGCTCGACCGATCTGCAGAGCGTGGTGCTGGAAAAGCTGAGCCGTTCCAATGCGGTAACCGAGCTGGACATTACGCTAGCCGAGCTGGCCTACATGTACGAGGCCGAGGAGGACAAAGTCGAGCGAGTGCTGGCCGGCGTTGAGCAAGAGCTATCAAACTTCCAGGAGGTGGTGAACAACGTGCGCCGCGACATCTGGGCCATGTCCGATGCGATCGGGCGTAACTTCATCTTCAACATGGGCCTGCTGCTCGAGGATGCTCTCGATTGCTCTTAAACGCCCCTACAGCCAATCGGGCCGATCGATCGATTGCGTAAAATTTGCGGGGGGTGTTTTCATCTTCCGGTGTTTTGAGCCTGCTGCCGTAAAAAGATAGCGCGTCCCGCGTGCCTCGCCGCAACGGGACGGAACAGCCAGGCCAGGCGAGGGAGTGTATGCGCTCTGCTCAATTATCGAGATATGGCTTCTAATAAATGGTTTTTAGCAGGTAAAGCGTTGTTTTTTTCCTGATTAAACGATTTTTAACCCTCAAAACAGCTCACCCCGAGTGGTCGCCGTTGCCTGCCCCTCACACTAATCTAATCGGTGCGATAGGCAAAAACATCGATGCCTCTCGCTTTCGCCTTCTGGCTTTGTCGGTAAATGTAATTTTCGGACTGACGTACAAATTGCTCGGCACGGCAAGCCTTGTCCTCCAGCAAGCTCCCTTATCCCGGGTGAGGAATTTGAAAATTATATAAGAGCCTTCACGGGGCGGCTGTTTTGATATAGCTATTGCTCCATCATTGAGGCTCGTTTCGCTGCTCGTGACTACAACAAAAGATGAAGACGTTTGCGTCCTACGCGCTGTGCGTTCTGCTTGCTGCCGTGGTAAGTAATAATGTTCCGCCAAACGTTTATTGCGGGATATGCTGATCCTTCTTCTCATCCACCGTTTCACCACAGTCGGTAACGGCGCAGCTGTCGATGCGCGAGCTGACCCAAATCACAGAAGATTTCCGCGTCCGGTTTGACGAGCTGTACGACGACAAGGATGGATTCCTCGACCTAACCCGGGTACTGACGCGGGCCGAGCTGAAGGGGCTGAATGAGGCAACGCTGGAAAATCTGGCCAACGCGCGCAACGACATCGATGACCTGCTGACGGAAACGCGCGAGAATATTGCTGCGGCCATCCTGGAGCCAAACGCGAACGAAGCGTGCCTGCTGGCGCTGGTCGATACGGTCATTGCAGAGGGACGTCGGGCGGGCGAGGGCATGAGCGCCTGTGCCGCGGACAAGATCACCATCAAGGAAGGGCTCGGCGATGAGTTCCGGGCACTGACAAACACGCTCCAGCGCATCGCGACGGCTGCGTCCGAGTACACGCTGTACACGTTCGCCATCCACAACTCGTTCACCGATCCCGAGGACCATGTGGAATGGCTGGAGGAGAACTACGAAAATCAGGTCACGTTCTGGGACAATGTGGCCCGTCCAGAGGCGCAGGAAGATTTGGACAATCTTGAAATCAACCGTCCCGCTCTGGTTGAGGAAAATCGCGTCTGCCTGGCGGCAGTCGTTACCAGCCTTAACACCGCCATGAACAGCGTTCGTCAGCAGATCAACAGCTGTTAACTGGGACGACAGCATCCCATTTCTGCCCTCGATTGTCCTTTGTCCCATTTTTTTTTTTCAATAGCACTGTACCCCTGTGTATGTGTGTAAACGGTTATATACAATAAAGCACGTAACGTAACATATATGGGCTGGACACGAATCGCATACAACACAAAGTTCATTTCGATCGGTCACCTTTCTCTTCCTCGGTTCTTAGTACCCGCTCCGGATGATTGTTGGACCGCAAAGCTAATTCTATTGCTCGCGTTATCGAATTGACGATGGTTAGCTAATAGATTAATGAACCAATTGCAAGCGGAATTTAGATAAGCCAAGGGCGCTGATACGGACTCGTTTCCCTTGCAGGACTCGTGGAATATTTTTTTTCGGGCTTTATCAAATTGGACGATAATTGATAATCATCGGATGTGCATGACGAAGGTGAAAAATAATGTTCTTATCACACACTAAACCGTTGGATCCGAGGAAGCAAATGGTATCTACCGCTTTTAGTGGCGGTGCGGATTATGGACTCGCCGTGTACGCCAGTACTCCCGCAATGGCGAAGGACAAGCCGTTTTCTGTTGGGTGTTTCATCAATGGAGCATGACGTTTACGGTTCTGGACGACTGAGGTGCATTTTTAAAATTCGCGAACGGGGTAGAATTAAGAATTTTTTCTATGGAACATCTCTATAGTTGGCTATTAGAGGCTAGGATTAAGAGACCTATGCTTAACGTTTGAGCACTGGTATATGAGAGACACGGTCGAATCGACTGATTTACGAAAAACGCCGAAAAGTTCGCAATTGTTTGAACAGCAGCATTTCTTGGGATTTTGTGGTTCAATGTTGGAAACTCTTAACGCCACATTTTAACACATCCCCAAAATGAACAACTTATGCAATCGGCTGACAATCGGACAATCTGAAGTCATGTGACTTCAATAAGAAATTCGATTCCGCGTAGCGAGGAATGACTATCCAACTACACGCTATCAATAAGTCTATTAAGCTAAGGTCGTTCAGCCAAGAAAAGAGAGAGAGAGAGGAAATTTGATTGTACTTTCATCGGAACCATGCGCTACAAACGTGATTTGATCCACCTGTATCCATTATCTGGCAGCAGCCATATCGTTTTTACTTTTTTTATTATTATCTCTTAAGGATGAGTTCCTGCTAGCTACCTTACAAACACGACGGAATGCGCGCGCGAATCGAATCTTCGAAAGCTTGCTGTCTGTCGACGATCGTCTGCAGACACTGCGCATTGTCCGCCACGATCAGCGGACGGTTGTACTCCATAGCGTCCAGCTCGAACTGCATCAGCGGCAGAGCCTCCTCGTTCCAGGCACGGTCCGTTTCCTCGAACGCTTCCTGCAGAAACTCGAGATGGCGCTCCGGATCGGTGACCGAGTTCTGGCTCACGAACGAGTAGAGCGTCGTCTCGGCAATCGAGTTGGAAAGGCGCTGCAGCAGATTGATGAACTCGTAGAACGATTCGGGCAGCGCGTCCTTGGTTTCGGTGGCACCGGCCGCACAGCGACTGATTTCATCGCCCAGCTCTACTTTCTCGGCCACGATTTCGTAAACCAGATCCAGCAGGCACTGCTCGTTGTGGTTACCCTCGACGATCAGCAGGCTAATGTCTAGCCGCACATCGTCGAAACCGTACTCGACCGTGTTGCGGGTCTCACCGAGATCGACCAAAATTTCCTCGTTCATAGCGCGCACCGTCGCCCACAGCCCGGTACGGCCAAACTGCAGGAATTGATCCTTTTCCTTGTGCAGCTCATCGAAACGGACGCGATACTCCTCGATCGCTTCGCGCAACTCTTGGTTGCGGGGTTTGATGGCCGGTTTGGACGGCGCAGCGCTAACCTGCAGTCGGTTTCGTTCAGTACGTACTGGCTCTGTTCGTTATACAACATCGGCTAAGGTTGGCTACTCACCATCAGTGCGCATGCTGCGATAAGGACGAACGAAAAGTTCCACGCCATTTTGTGGTTTGCCGAGCGGCTTCCTCTAAACTGTGCGCGATACTGCACGCAACCACTAAATTTAACTAATTGCAGCCGCAGCTCCCTAAACCTGGTGCTTATATCAGTAACGACGGAAGCGACGGAAACACAGATCAAGCTGTACAGTGAAGTTAATCGAGTGAACCAGGTCGTCCGATTAGATTGCAGCCCGGTAGGCTCAATGTTCTGTTGCTTTTTTCTTCTTTTCTCGTTCGAATCAATTCCAGATGGTAGCCACCAGTTTACGACAGTTCTCGGAGCACCTGAGCGTGGAGGATTGCGGAAACTTGACTCAACACAGTTGCTGTTCATGGCCAGGTGTGCTGGTCACTCACTGTCTTGTGATAACACAGCTGAGCCGCATGGCGTTAGGGAATTATATCCTGCACTTGGGGTGATGTACGCTGATCTAAGATAAAGGCGTTCAGAAATTCAAGCCACAGGGATTCATTCACAAACAACACAAAAATGGCAGATACACGTTTCGACTTGTATTGAGCGAAAGTGATTCAGTCATTCGATTTGATTGACTAACGATTTGATTAAATAACTTTAAAATGTACAATTCCTTTTCGTAATATATCTCTCTACAATGCTGTCTCCAAGTGACTTAGACTGAGCCTGTGACTAAGCGCTAAATCGAGGAACGCAGCTTGCATGCAATAGCCCTCAAATGCTCGAACCACTAAAGCTTTTTCGAACAAGGTATTCCGCTCATTTTCCAAACAGAGGTCGCTAGCATACATCGATCATGGTCACGTTACAACACTTCCCTTCCGCACTATCGGCCATCTTTATTGCCCTTAACTGACCACAGCTAAACCTTTCCGTAATAGGTTTCCCCTGTTGTGGTGTGGTAAACATTGTATCACTCGATGAATTTCACATTATTACTCCGATACCAGCAGAGCCCAAAATCTCTTTCTATCTCCAGCACAACACGGTAACGCTTACCGAATTATTATCGGTTGCTTATCGTGGCGATCGGATAGGTGCTGCCTGCCTGCGCGCCAAGTTTTACAACATCCGCTCTGCGCGCAATGGCGAGCGCAAAACAATCTTATAAGTAATCATTTGCTTGGCGTGGTAAGAACAGTGGTGCTGCTGCTAAACGAGAATGTCCCGAAACACGACGATCCGCCACGACGTTTGTTTTCGTGTGTTTGGCCCTAGGCCCGACACTCGTACAATCCCTGCCCGCGTTCGTGTTCTTCCAGGAGCAGTTTAGCAATTACTCACAAACTGGCGAAATCCTGATGCAGACCAAGCGCAGCGCTAACTCGATGGTCACCTCTCAGTTCAACATTGAGCTGGTGCGGCTGCTGGGTAATGCTACCGTCGAGCTGAGACAGATTGCGAAACGCTACGATCGAGACGATCGTCGGTGCGGACGGTATCGATGACGAGTGTCGGGAGCTAGTGAACGATCTGCGCTACATATTCACCTTATTCAGCGAGATGGACGTCAGCTACTGTGCCGCCACCGCAGCCGAACAACTGAAACCGTGGACATTGGAGCGCTTCTTCCGCTACGCGGAGTACGTGCACAGCGAGCTAACGCAACTCACCTACCGAGTGTCGCAGGTGCTGGCAACATACAACAAGATCAGCGAAATGGATCGCATCGACGATCAGCTGCAGCTGTACTACGAGGACTTTAACTTCATCTACAACAGCTACCAGTTCATTCTGAGCGCCGAGCTGGAACGCTTCCAGGACGAGGACCATCCGGTGCGCCAAGCGCTTTTCGAGTGTCTCGACACGGCCGTCCACTGGTACGAGAGTGACATGGAGTACGTGCTCAGCTACATTGACGGTAACTGTGCGGACATTCGTCGCGATGTGTAGACTTAAGTAAGCCTATAAAACGGTGTGGAAATAGATTTGTTGCGTTTAACAAGTTGATTAAATTTGTGGAGCGTTTTTTTTTATCGGGCACATATCAATGAACGAATTCGAAATCGAGCTTCGTTTCAAAGTTTTAAACAAACTTTTGACCCCCGGCCCCATTCTATCCTTGAGCCTCAGCGATGATAATCAAGCTTTACATTTTACAACCTCTTCGATTAGCGTCTCCTTATCAGCGGGAATGGTAAGCGCCAAGGAGGAATGTAATGTACAGGTCGCCCTACTGTGTTGGACATGCCAGTACTCATCAGTGTACCGACGTGAAGCAAGATGTTAACCAACCTGTTCACCACCATAACCTGCTGCCTGATCGTGGTGTCAGGTTGGCAAGGTGTCCGCGCTGTACCTGCCGCCATCGTTAGCTACCAGGACCGGTTTGCCAAACACTCAGCCACTGGCGAACAGTTGATGGAGGACAAAAGGAAACGAAATTCGGCTGCCATCCGGGAGCTAAACACGGACTTACTGCGACTGCTGGCCAACGCTACGGTGTCGCTCAGGCAAACGAGCAACGAGACGGTACAGCTCATAGAGGATGCGGAAATCGCGGACGACTCGTGCAGGAACATCGTGATGGACCTGCAGGAGTATTACACGTGGTACGCGGTGGTAGACATGAAGCAGTGCGCTTGGACCACGGCCGAAGAGTTGATACCGTGGACGCTGAGCCGATTCTTCCGCTATACGGAGTACGTGCACAACGCACAGCTGACGCCGCTGGTACACCGCGTACTGCGGGTAACGGGCATCTACAATCCTTTGACCCAGATGGGCAACATCGAGAATCTCTTGGGACAGTACTACGAAAACGTTAGCTGGATTTACAACCAGTATCAAACCATACTGGACTACGAGCTCGAGCGGTTCGACGATCCGGACCATCCACTTCGGGTGGATCTGCGCCAGTGTCTCGACTCCATACTGACGCTGTACTCGTCCGACATGGAGTTTGTGCTGGATTATGCAAATCTGTACTGTTGATCAAAACAAAACGGTACGAAGTCCACAATAAATAGAAGCAAAAATAGGTGTACGACGCTGTGGACATTGCGAAACAAATATCACAACTGATCGTGTGAAACTTGAATGAAATATTTCAATAACATCCGTACCGTGCCACCACAACACACTTCCAGACGGATCTCTGGCTATGATAAAGAAACATTTCACTGACGTCGCGCGGCTAGGACGATAGGGCGTAGTTCAATTATCGAGCCTCTTATCTTGATCAGCGGCTGTGTTTGTGGTTGGTCGGTAGAATTTGCCTAGCAGTTGCAAATGCCCTGTCGGTAAGGCACGTCCGGTTGCGATTTGATAGCTCAATCAAGCAAAAGTGATTTTTCATAGGTGCTTTCTAAAACAAAAATGACGTCTCATGTGCATTGGAAGCTCGCGCTTTGCACAATTTTCCTGCTTTGCGTAGCTGCATCAGCAGCATCATCCGACGAACTGCCCGCAACCGTACAGTACCAGCAGTGGTTCAGTGAGTACGCTTCCATACTGGAAACTACGCTGCAGATTAAGCGTCAGGCCAACTCGAACACCACGCTGTACTTCAACAAGGAGCTGGTAAAGTTGCTAGCCAACGCGACGATCGAGATGCGGCTGATCGACAACACCACCGAGAGCACAATCGTCGAGTCCAGCTCCATCGGTCTACCGTGCCGCCAGCTGGTGATGGAAATGTTCAGAATTTTCCGCACTATCGGACAGGCGGAGTTGCAAGGATGTGCGGCGTACGCCACGCAAGAATTGCGCTACTGGACAACGCAGCGGTTCTTCAGCTACGCGAACATACTGCACCGTGAAGCGACCGAACTCACGCATCGCGTGAGTCTCATCCTGGAGCAGTACAGCAAACTCACACAAATGGACAACATCCGGGACACTCTGTCGGACGAGTACTACCGGTTTAACAGCCTTAACAACTCGCTTCAAGAGGTGTTGAACAGAGAGTTGGAGCGGTTCGGCCCGCCGGATCATCCATTGCGGAAAGCGCTGTTCGACTGTCTGGATACAACCGTGACGTACCATCAACTGGACATGGAGTACGTGCTCAGTTACGTGGATAGCGGTTGCATGAATGTCATTGATCAGCGGAGTGATGTGATGTGATCATTGGAAAATGTACCCTCTGGTGTGGGGCCTGATTACGAGCAACCAGATTGACCCTGTATTCTGATAAGCTACAAAACATAGACCACTACTAAACGAATGTCGGTTTATATCTTAATAAAAAAAAACTCGACGACCATTTCATAACATAATCGTTGCGTCATGGCCATGTGAGAATTCCACTTCCTCACATCTTCTTACAGAGGACGGGAAACCTAGATGACGCACAATGACGTCCGCCGATAGAGAGGGCCTTTACTACTCGGAAGTTTACAATCTACAAGATATAGCGTTGATATTGGTTCGTATTTCCCGCAAATGGCGCTTATCATGGGCACGGTTTAATCCGTCATTATTGCGCCGCGTTCCAATCCTTATGTCAGTAGCCGTTGGCCTGCGTAAGGATTCGTGTCTAGGTGTGAAGAGTGAAAAGCGTTCAGTTACCACAATTCAAAAACGATGCGTTTAGCTGCGAACCTATTGCTGCCGGTAGCTCTGCTGCTTCTGTCAGGCTGCGCGTCGGCCAATTTTCTCGTCGATTACAATGGAAACTTTTCCGAGCTGGCACGCGAGGTCGAGTTCGAGCTGCAGCAGATGCGTCAGTTCAATGGGGAACTGATTCGGGAATTTAACCGCGAGCTGCTGCTCGAGTTTGGCAGCATGATTCCGCGCATGCGCCAGGCTAGCCAGGAGCTGGAGATGTACATTCAGAATCGGGACGATGTGGAGGACGAGTGCCGCGAGTACACGGTGTTTCTGTTCGAGCTGTACCGGACGTTCCAGGAGTTTGACATCCAGGACTGTGCGTACTATGCGTTCGCCGATCTGCAGAACGATGCGCTCTATCGGTTCCTGCCGGTGGAACGCTCGTACTCGAAAGAAAACTACCGCTCCATCAGCCAGACCGTAATTACGCTCGGTCGCACGAATGTGCTGGAGCCGGAGGAGGTACGGGCGGAGCTGCAAGAGGAGCTGGAATACTTTACGGTGTTGCGCGACAGTTACCGTACGCTGCTGGAGGAGGAGCTGGCCAAGCATGGTGACGATGCGTATATCACGATCAATCGCTTCGAGGATTGCCGCGATGAGGCGTTCTATTGGCAGGATAACGATATCGAGTACATCAAGAGCTATCTGGATGAAAACTGCTACTTGTAAGCGGAGGTCGTAAATGTCTGCGCCACCGCCACACGCATTATCGGTTGGACAATAAAATCATAAAACGTTCAGGAGCGAATGACGGCCGTTGGGTAGTGTTATTGCTTTGCCAGGGATGAGCTTTTTCAGCTTCAACTGGGGGGGAAATCCATTCCATGCGCCAATTCTTTGATCAGTATCGTACAGCTAGCCATTCGTGACGACAAGTAGTTTGCAATGATGACAAAGTGGTTACTGCTGACGTGGAGCGCCTTCGGGAGCGTCCTGCTCACGAGCTCGCCTGCGGAAGGTTTTCTGCTCGAGTATCAGAATGAGCTGGCCAACATTAGTTCGCTGGCGGTGCGCGAAGTAACCGCCAGCTGGGCCGACAATAGCGAGCTGAATGGATTGTTCAACCGCAGAATCTTGGCACAAATCGGAGACGCAACCGTTCAGATGAGGCATCGCGATGAATATGTAGCGGATTTGTTGGAGAACGAACGCGATAGCATAAGCGACCTTTGCTGGGAGTTTTTGGAGCAATATTATGCATTCTACCGTGCATTGTGGGGAGTAGATTTGAAGAATTGCGTTCGCGAGGCGTACCAGGATTTGGAGTACGACAGGCTGGATCGCTTCCGGCCGCAAGCGTCCTCCGCACAGCGCATCCTAAAGACCGCTACCTATCAGGCCATTCGCACCCTCTCGATGAGTGACATCTTCGACCAACAGAGCATTCGCGCGAAGCTCACGGAAGAGCTGCAATCGTATCAGAACACTTGGGAGTACTACGCAACTACCCTGCAGGAAGAGCTTCAGCGACACGACGCTATCGTGAGTGGGACGATGGGACGGCTGGCAGTGTGCATCGATCGTGCACTGGTATATCAACAGGTAGATGTAGACGTGATTGAGGAAGAGATACAAACGAATTGTGACAATGAAGCGAAAAGAGTTGCGAATTGAGCGATACTCCGAGCGGATTCCCAGTGGTTTTTGGAAATAAAAGCAACACGAGCGTGCACTGATTGGATCAGCAATAAGAGGCTCAAAACACCTCCGTGTCGTGTCCAGTTTTTCAATAAAACAAGATAAGCACAGTGACGACACTAGCAGCAGATTAAATGGTAATTAAACCATCTGTCCCTATTTTGTTGCACAGGCAGATTAAGCTAATCGCTTTTTCTTCACAGTACTGTACCGTCCGTCTTTAATCGTACATTGTGTTAATTCGAAAATGTTTCATTCTGCAAAAGCTTTACACATTTCGACGCTTGTGGTGCTTGTTCTTCTCACCATCGTAGTACCATCAGGCCGTTGTAATCTTCTGGAATATCAATCCACATTCGCCTCGCAAGGACGGAGCATAACGTTTCAAATGGTACAAATTCATGAAAGTCAACGAATCGCTGCAAGCGCCGTCAGCATCAGTGCTCTTAAACTGATCGGCGAAACAGTGACCGATGGTCGCTTACGAACCAGGGAAGTATGGCAGTTTATCGATTCGTTCGGTGATGATCTTTCATCCCGGGAAGCAGCCTGCATTGAAGCAACAGAACTGGCTCACACAACGTATTCAAAGCTATTCGGTGATGATGTCTCGCAGTGCAGCAAACACCTGTACAAATCGATATCGGAACAGCACCGAGAGGAATACGCTGAAGCACTTTCCACTGCCAACCGTCTGGCTACGGAAACCATCGGAGCATCTTTACATGTGCTGGAAAGGGAGAGCGATCCATCCGAACAGGTTCAAGCTTTACACCGGCGTCGGATTGAGCTGGAGCAAGCATGGCTTCTTG
This sequence comes from Anopheles stephensi, assembly GCF_013141755.1. Lineage (NCBI taxonomy): Eukaryota > Metazoa > Arthropoda > Insecta > Diptera > Culicidae > Anopheles > Anopheles stephensi. Next base: position 75,976,762 of record NC_050202.1, on the reverse strand, counting down.
CGCAGACCGAATTGGAATCGATCGCCGCACGGAATGCGAAGGCTTATGAGGATGCACTGTACAATTTGGAATTTTGTCTAGCACAAGCTGTTTTGTTTTTCAACTACACGATAGCGTACGTTAAAGATCAACTCGAAATATGTTTCACGGAAGAAAGGAAGCAATAAACACTTACCGATTTGCAGTGCCGGAACTTGTTCCATGGGGTTCACCTCCCGATACTCATTGCAGTGCTGTTCGCCTCCGGACTTGATTAAACTGATCGGCTTGATGTCGTACGGAATCTCCTTCAGGTTTAGCGCAATGCGCACTCGCCAGGAACACGAACTGCGCCAGTACGAGTACAGGATGGGCTGCGATTCGGGAAGAAGATCTTGGTTAGCCATGACGATGTTAACACTTCTGTACGCAAGGAACGATTTTGTGTGAATGCGACTGGTAGCGATTGTTTCTTCGACTGAAAGGCGGCCGGAATGTGGCCGGTTTGTCGAGAACTGGTTTTTGTTTTGCTTCCTATCGGTATTCTAATGATCCGAACACTCTCCTGGAAACAGGCTCCGAAACAAACCAGTCGATAAAGGTACCATCACATGATGTTATGCGGCTTGCCTATCTTCAAGGGGTTTTCGGTAGATCTCGCGCTTTGTTTGAATGTTTTGCGGTACGGTACGGTTAGCTTACCTTCGACATCGCGGACAGCGACATCGAGCCATGGAATTTGGAGTAGTTAATTTTGAGGCCGTAAGTTGCGGACTGCAGCAGTGGAAACTGTTTTAGGGAGGCTGTAGCCGCGCCTAGCACACTGTTTGCGATGGTGAAGGGGACGGTAGTGCGTCGTAACAAAGGGAATCGGAGGAGATGAAAGGATTAAAGAGAAAAACAAAAATCACATAAATTGGAGGGTGTAAATAAAAGGATAGGAAATCGATGGTGGCAATATCGCACGCGTAGCACAGGAGTAAGCCCTAACAAAAAACTCACAACTTTTTCGGAAGGAACGCACAAATAGCCGGCATCGTTTGTTTACGCTTTATTGCTGCTGTCAACCAACTGTCATGAAGCAGAAGGGGTGGGAAAGATGGCCAATGGGATTATTTTAATAAATTAATGCGGAACAAACAAAGAAAGGGGCTTTTTGTTCAATCTACGATGAAACACAATTTTAAAATTCGTAATACGGAAGAATTGAGCATAAAGCGACGCGTGATGTAGTTCGATGACCGAGATAACATGACCGAACGCAACCACTGTGCAACCATCGCAATAACAAATTTGACAGAAACATGCTGTCACTGGTTCGTTGTGTAACTTGGGTTTGTTTCGATTATTCTCGGGAATCCGGAGAAGCCGGAAAGTATGTTGAAATTGGTTAAATTACTAACAGGAAGTTATTGCTAGCTTTGGTAATTGCAAAGCATACAACATATTTCTAGTTCGTTCGATAAGTAAAAGTTTAACCAGTGAAACACGCGACATCAGCATGGCAAAGTACATAGCCCAGATCATCGTACTCGGTGGCCAAATCATAGGAAAGGCTTTCACGCGGGCTCTCAAGCAAGAGATAGCGGCTTCTCAAGAAGCAGCAAAGCGTGCCGGTGGTGGACAAAAGGAACAGAATCGTGCCGCAGCCAACCTAAGGACGGGTAAGCGAAAATCACCTGCATGGGTACAACACGTTCGCTTACACGTGCTTTTCCCCCCTTCTGGTAGGTATGACCCTGGAAGAGGCACAGCAAATCCTCAACGTAACGAAGCTCGACCCGGAAGAGGTGCAGAAAAACTACGAACATTTGTTCAACGTGAACGACAAATCAAAGGGCGGATCGTTCTATCTACAATCGAAAGTGTTCCGCGCCAAAGAGCGAATAGATCAGGAACTGAAGGAGGCAAAGCCACCGGAAGGAGAAAAAACGGACCCCGGTACGGGGAGGCCCGAAACGGCCAAGTAATCAGTAGTAGCAGTTTCCTCCCGAAAGACAAGTGTTCGCCGCAAGGTTTGCTGTTAAATTGATAAGTAAAAGTGTTTTATTTAGTACAAGTACAAAGAGATCGTAGTTTTTGTGACGTGTAGCGCATGTGAGAAACCATCCCCCTATAGCTCGTCCTCCGTTTCCTCTAGCGATTCCAGCAATCGTTCGTCCTGCACCTCCAGATTGAGTGTTTGTTGATTAATTTCCTTGCTGGAGGTGGCTACATCCGGCGGTGGAACCGATGGTTTAACGGGTTCAACAGTTACGGTGTCTATGCTAAGCTGGATATCTCGCGATTTGATCTGTAGTTCCTCAACCTGTGGCAAAGAATGATCTTGGTTCAGGAATGATCACTAAGTTGCTGTAAAATGCTTTCGCTTACCACCAGCTGGTTCAGTTCACGGTTGATCTTTTCAATCATGGATTTAAGCACGCTTTCCGCTTTTTTCAGCTGTCGCTGTTCTCTGATCAAGGATGAGTATTCATTTCTCGTAGAATTATTCATGTTTTTCACTTTTTAAATAGTTTTCTTTTTCCGAACCTTCCGTGCTACATACCTGCGGTGTGTTGGTCAATGCTTTTTGGAATAAAATGTAAACAAATCGGCATTGCTGTCAGCTGCTGTAAGCAGTGTTGCCAGTTTGATCATGTTGAGTAGATTTGAATTTAAACTATCGAACTGTTTTAAATGCTGGTTGCTTCGTTCAGAACGCGGAAAGGCACGATAAAATAGATAAAAGCATTTGAACTAGATCGCTGTTCGTCTCAACAGGACTCTGCTACATGCCCAGTGTAAAAAAAATGTTTAAACCCGTTGCTATGGCAACGCATGGACGTTGGAGTGCAGTGAGGAGCACGTGGACACTGCAAAAACATTAATAGTGTAAAATTGCTCGAGAAAACGCCAGCGAAATCCGTATAATATTAAAAGTGTCCAATCTGGTTCAATTAACACACGTTACACCGCTTTCTTTGTGTTCATTTGCCGGCCAATATTGGCACCGCATTGCGCCTGTCTGTTGCGTGGAGGACCACATTGGCTTACGCTTTGCTAGTGCATCTGACAGGAGCTACATTGTACAGGAGAGAGGATTCAGCAAGGATCGCGTCTTGCCGTTGTCCTGAATCTTTTCGTTTTCCGGTGGTGCTATATCATGTTGATATAATATTTTTTTAATCGTAAGTGATAGATACTCTCACCATCGAGCATGGTTGGCCTAACAACGGACGACATGATCGTCCGAACGCAGCAACAGCAGCAATCATCGCCAAACCGACAATTAGGCGGTGGCCAGAGTGAATTTCCCGTGTTTATCCCTCCGAGAAAACGGCAAACGGGAAAGAAATCCAACCTTGGCAATCATATCGACCACATCGTCAATATACAGGTAAGGATCCGGCTAGAATCAGATCCTAAATCCGTACCGCTAGGCAACACGCTTTACCTTCTTCGTTGGGTGGGTCAGGTTGTTGCTTTTGTTATTGCACTGAATATCCTTTCTGCGTGATGGCTGTCGTAGTATTGGTGCGAATGTTTTGACGTGCGGAGATTGCACATGTGTGTTTGTGTGTTTGTGTTTGAGCAGAAGAAGGATGTTTGTTTTGACCGGGAGCCGGTTAAATATCCGTCCAGCGTCTCTATTTTGCAATTCAAATTTCACTCTAACGACCACTAATTCTGTGTGCATTTTCGTTTTCTAGGGTACGCGCAAAGAATGGGACTTGACGCCGGAACGTGAAGACTGCCGCAAGAATAAGCGTTGGAACAGTGAGGAAATCATCGAGATTACCTCGAACAGTAAAGGGGCCGACGCCGAACGGCACGAACCAAGAGGACGAGGATGATCTGAACGAGCTGCAGCACTTTCATCCGCTCAAGGATAGCTCCACCGTTACGCCGAGCAGCATCTCCGAGAGCAGTCTCGATCGTAAAGTCCAGCAAATCGGCCGAACTGCTAACCGGTGGCAGTGGCAAGCGTTCGAAGAAGCGTGTGAACATTCGCACGGATCTGGACGAAATAGGGCGGCGTCGATCACCGTCCGCGATCTGCAACTACGAGGATCTCGAGTCGGGCGAAACGAGCGTGCTAAACGCGGAGCTGGACCAGCAAAGTCTGGAGCGGTACAATACGAACCGATCGTACGCATCGTCCACCGACAATTATCTTACGATGACGGGTACGATCAAGCGTGGTCGCAAGAAGGGACAATCGATCGACGTGCAGCTTAACATTTCCCGCGAAGAGTTGGAGCAGATCAGCAAGCAGGCACTCGCCGCCGTACACGGCGAGACAAATCGAACCGATCGGAGCTGCTGCACGCTTCGGACCGGGGTGCACATTCTGCTGCTTTCGTTAGTATGTCTACCGTTCGTGGCATTTACGACCGGCATCTACTCGTTTTACATGGGCACCGTTACCTGGTACAACATGTTTACGTACTTTAACGAGGAACGTTCGTTCTGCCACAAGCTGCTGATGTCGCCACTGCTCATTCTGGCCTACCCGCTCGGCATTGTGCTGTGTACGGTGGGGCTTGCGCTGTACGCTGGCATCCGGCAGATTAGCGTTCACTTTCGGGCCTGGCTGAACGAGGTGTCGGACATCGAGAAAGGGTTTTACGGCTGGTTGTGCTCGGTGCTACACCTCTCCGACTGCAGTCCGTACGAGGTGGTCATACTGACGGAGATATGTCCGGCCAATGCTCCACCGCACGCTGGAGGCACGACCGGTGGAGAGGATGGACTGCCGGCCGGTGCAAGGGTTCACCCGAGCGATGGCCGGCTGCAGGGTGAATCGACGCAAATTAATTCTTCCACCGAAGAGCTCTCGGTTTAGAGGGATCAGTCAGGATTGAACCGTTCAACCGTTTGGTTTTCGTACAATCTTCAAAGTACACACACAAATCGGTCAGGCTTGGTATACTAACCATTTACCCGTGGCTAGTCATTTCCTTACTCCGTTCCGTGTTCCGGAACGTTACACGGGACAAGGTAGGAAGTAGAATTTCCCTCACCCTTAACACAACTTTGGTAGGAAGGTGCGAGGGACCAAACTCTTCCACTGCTAAGGGAGCAAACCAAAAATACGAAAAACGGGAGTGAACTTTACGCCAACTGCCATATGTGTTCCGCTTGCTATTTCTCCCCGGTAGCTTTCTCCGCTAGCTGTATTCATTCCTGTTTTATATGTAATGTGTTCGTACTGCTCGTGTATTTTACAATCGCTACGATCGCTATCAAACGGGAAAAAGGGGAAAATTATCAGTCTAAAATTAATAACTCGAAACAGGAAACAATCCAATCGCGATATATCTAGGAACCGAACACGAGAGACTGTTTAGCTGAGTGTGTAATACAGTTTGCGAGTTAAGCTAAAATCAAACCATATTTAGTAGCGTAAGACAAGACTTACCCCAGTTGCCGGGTGTTCCGGGGCATGTATTAATGATCCAGCGAAGGAAAACACGTTTTGCTTCAAGGGGCTAGGGACATACAACGGAAATGCATTATAATAATGTATCAATCTACGAAAGGAATAAGTTAATAAACAATTTAAATGACAATTTCCTTAATTTGTCGTGTCGTCGTCTCTTTCGTCAACAAAAAAAAAAGGGGAAGAGAAATGTAGAATGATGTCCATCCGCGCGGACCATTTCATATATTTGCTTGCAAAAATATGCTCATAGCTTCTAAACATGTTCTTGTTTCATATATAAACCACTGTTCCCCTTTACTTGCGATATATCTCCACGAAGATACAGGCAACGGGAACGGCGAACATTTTCTTCCCTGTTCTTTTTACGACTTGCACCTCACCACAGTCAAATTATCCAAACAAAAAAAAAAAACATTCTTAGCTTTGCTTTTATATTAAACCTTCATTCCGACATCCCTTCCTAGTTCTCTGTCGCAGTCACGAGGTTCACCCCTGTCCCCAGTTTTCCCGTTTGTTCCTATCTCTCTCCTCTCTCTCCTCTCTCTCTCGCTCGCTTATTTCTGTTTTTGATTGGCAATCACAGTAGTAATAGTAATAGGTGTTAGCAATATATATTAAGATGCACAGTAAAGTAAGCTTACCTCACCATCGCTCAACTCATATATACCCTTGCCCGGTTCGGTTACATTAATTTACATAATCCTTCGAAGTGGTAGTGTGGTAGCCGCCCATTTTGCCCCGTTTTTCGTACGTTACTATCGGCCTTACTCGCTCTCTTCCTCACTGAACAGTAAACATTAACGTTAACATCGGTTTGAACAAGTCTCAAGTCTTAGCTTTCGTTGATCGTACTGGCCCTCGCCAGCGATACGACACACACGCACGCACACAAGAGTAAGCTTCGTGCTGTGTGCTTTTGTTTCTACGCCACGTCTGAAGACGTATCGCTCGCCTTCCCTCCCCCCTTTATCGCACATCAGACTGTGGCCGGTCGGGTAAGCAGGAGTAGAAAAGGATGTACGCCGCACTGGCCTGCACATCCGAAGCGTCGATGCTCGACACGTTGTAGTCGTCAAATTTGAACCATCTGTAATGGGGCAGAGCATAAGAACAAAAAAAAGCGCCCGATAAAATAATTCCCCTCTATTCCCCTTCCGGTCACCCCCTTACTTACTTTTGATGAATATTATTCAAACAGAATGCCGTATAGTGACCGCTCTCCATCGAGCCGTAATGGTTCGACACACCGTACAGATGGTAGCGGAACGTCGTTAGCCGCTTGTTACGGTTCACCTCGGTACGGGCCAGGTACCGGGTCATGTTCAGCTCGCTCAGCGGAAACTTGACGAGCGTTTGCTTCTTCCGGTACACCGTCGCCATCGTGTCCGGGTCGGCGTAGAAGCGCTTGAAGTGTACCACCAGTATCGACGGTAACCGGGAGATGTCTAGCTTTTTGATCGCATCCTGATTGCTTTTGCACTTTGGACAGTGCCATCCGCGCACCTCCTCGCCGTTAAAGTACATATCGAGGCAGTTCTGATGGGAGAAGGACGGGAACGAGGACGGTCAGCACAAGTTCAGGTGGTTCTGGAAGGCAACGGTAAGCTACATACCTCCAAGTAACAGATGTTTGAATCTTGTGGCAGCTCCAGGCTGAGGTTCGAGAACGACTCGTAGGTGGCACTCTCCTTGTGGCATCGAGTGCACTTGACAGTGCTCTTAATCTGACCGTAGAACAGCTCCGATATGTAGCTGCCCTTGCCCTTGAAATGCTCTATCCACGCCTTCTCGGACGGGGGCATCTGGTCGAGGCTGGTTGATATCTGGCCACGAAACAAACACACATTCCGGGTTGTTGAATAAGGTAAGAAAGTAACTCAAAACCATTTGTCAAGCTTACCTGCATCTGTTTCGTCTGCAGATCGGAGTGTAACCAATCCATCAGAATAGTGAGAAACTCGTGCGAATCTTGCTGCTCGATGCCACCGAACTGTCGCTCGTACTGCCCGACGACGTACTGTAAATGGGAAGAAAAAGTTAAGCTGTTGTACCTCGTATAAGCCACCATTATACATCGCCAATCCTAAGCCTAACAGGATTAGATAGCTTCATTTATGACATCCGTGTCATACGGTGGATGTTCCGGCCGATTAATTTAACACACAGCAAGCACCAATCGCTTAACCCCTTTCGAACCGTTGCTTGAATTGAAGCGATGAGCGAGACCAAGGGTATTTCTATGGGCTATTCCTATTTCAAGGATATTCTTATCCATATTAGCCATAAATCATTTACTCTATTCAAATCACTCTCCATTACACGTGCTGTGTGCCTGGGGCGAGTGGTGCGTTTGTTCGTAACCACTGGGTAAGCTAATTACTTTCCCCTTTCCGTACGTCCGGTCCTTCAAACGGTCCCAACGTTGACGGACGCTAAGCGCTACAATTTGCATCATAAATTAAGCAAAACACGAACCATCGCACCTGTCGGCTTAGGCTGGACTTGAGGAAGAACTAATCGGAAAAAACTTACCCGCAAATTTTTGCTCGCTATGCACTTGTACTGCCCCGTCCAGAGCGCCTTGATGACGGCGGCTACCTCTTCGCCGATTTTGCCTTGCGTTTTGTTGTTGCTGGAGAAAAGCGAAGCGAGAGAGAGAGAGAGAGAGTAAGTATAAGGCCTAGTATAAGTATAATCCTTGCAAGCGAGATGCATGCCAATCATACTCACCGATTGAGGTGCATCTTAAACGACGGATCGTGGAAGAATTCGTTGAGAAAGTACGTATTGCTGAGGCACTGCAGTATGCTGTTCATGTAGCATGTATTACCTAGATTTTTCAACCCCGTCAGGCCACGTCCCTGTTGGAAGTAAAGGAAGGAGAGGAACAGGAATGAGTGAGAGTCAAGTAATATTTTGCATGCACGACATTTTCCCATTTTCGCTTTCCATTCCATTTTTAGTTCAAAAGCGTTCGCCCCTTCGTCGTCTCGCTAGCGGTGGGAAGGTTCAAAATACAAATATGCAAATGTTGCACACTGCCGCTTCCAACTTGCTTGACACGGTCAAGAAGCGGCAAGACGGTTGCAGCAGGAAGACAAGAAACAAATGACAAGAACCCGGTCGTGTAATCCGCTCACCCGTGTGTGGTTCGACAATGCGCGGGTAATTAAATTATACTATTGAAAAAAAAAATCCTTACTCAAAACTGAACCTCACCACGGAGGGCCACGTTGGGCAGTGGAGCGGCGTGTAATGAAAAATGGGATTGAACACCACCATATGTTGAGTAATAATCGATCGTTGTTTTTTTTTAAATATTGGCCGAGCAGATTGCTTCACGGCTTTGCGTCGTAAAATTGCTATATCAGATGTTTCGTTATTTGTTGCAGCATATTAGATGAGCTTTGGTATTTTTAAGACAAGAAAATTTTAAATTGTATCGTACATGGAATAAGCTCTTATCCCGGCCAGCAAGCATTTCCCGTCAAGAGGCCAAAATGCTATCTCGATAAATGAATTACCACAAAAACCAAGCGCAAACATCAGAGAAAGAATCAATTACTGCTATTAATGCATCCCTCTTTTCTTCCAGCAGGTCTCCTAGACCAAAACCCCCCCTTTGGCCACCATTTTCACAAGCTCCAAAGTATAACAAAAAGCAGTGGATAACACGATCCATAGCACCATTTGCTTTATGGAAATGCCAACCGCTTCCTGCAAGCAAAAGCGATTTCTCTTACCAACTCTGAGGCTAACCTTATCGAATAACATACATCTGCTGCCACGTGCTACAACACCGTGAAGTAAAGCAAATGGGTTAGTAGAAAGGCAACTTCTAACTTTGGACCGCTGCTGGTGTGGTCATCGATCTTAACCCCGCGCGGAAAAGGTGATGGTGGAGAAGCGGAACCAAAAATATCACAACCCAATCTATTCGCCGGTTTTGTGCAACCGTTAACAGTAGCAAAACAACAATACTGAACTGAGCAATAGCATCACCCTCGTCTAACAGTAGGGACAGTAAGGACGCATTGCAATCCATCAATTCCGGTACGTACCGGGATCGTTACCGTGCAAAAACAATTTTATTAAAAATAGCTTTTCAGGATTGATGAATAATTAAATCGTCTGCCATGCGCCACCCCTCCTCTCTCTCTCTCTCTCGGTACCAGGAAGTCGAAGCTCCAAGCTGTACTACGTCATAAGGAGCTTGACTGGGGGACGGTTACCAATACGGTCGGGAACGAATGAAACTGACAGAGTCAGCCCACACACACGTGCCACTCGCTGGTCCCTCCAACCCTCGAAGAGTCGGGTCAGAAGACGAGCCGCTTTGCAGTAACGGGTGGTAAGCTGAAGACCAACCAGGAAGCGTGCCGACAGCCCGCTGACAGATGTTCATTTTCCGGTCGGTCATATAGGTTTGCTCCTGTCGTTGGCGCTCTGGTGGTATTTACATTTTTCCTATTATTAGCGTTGCTTTTTATACATGGCTTTTATACATTCCAGGCCTTTGCTAAGCTTCCAAAGCGAACCAAATACTTTACAAAACCCATTGCCGGCCAAATAATTCAACCCAATGTAGCGTCAAAGGGCAATTAAAATTATAAATTCCCACCAGCCACGATATTTGGAGGCTCGTGCTCACTGGCGCTGCTAATTAGTGGTATTCATATCTTCATAGTTGTGTTGAATCCGGATCGCGGCCACCGGTAGAAAGTAAAACATCCACAACCGAACTTGCGAATGTCCTTCAACCCGCGGTGGCCTCCCAGAGGAATACAATTCGGTGGCCATTTACCGCCACAAAGTGCGGCAGCTTTACGCCCGAAAAAACAGGAAACGAACACCCGGGACAGGGAGTGGGGGGGGATGATAAAACGAACGTAATTTTCGCTTCACGTGCTGATGTCACGCTACCGGGGCGATGTGTTCTAATGTTACCGGCATTGGGGCCATTGGGGCCGCCACACACCGCCACCGGTTGCAAAAGATGATAGGGTGTGATAAATTTTACCACTCTGTTTAATTTCCAAACGATACAACAACACACACACACACCAAAGGTGAGACGGATTCCGGATAGCCGCAAGTAAGTCGATCCCTTAGGAGATGCGAACACACGCACAACCAAACACCCACCAAACACCCAAAGCTTTAAATCTTTAAACCGCGAATTGGAGAAACATTTCGGTGTGCAGTCGTTCCTTTTTTGGAAAGTCTTTGTGCTGCTTCACATACCTTTTTGTACGGGATAAGCTGATGGTAGTGTGGAAGCTTGATTTTATAACCCGCGACAACGACCATCTTGCCGGCGCTTCGGTTGCTGCCGTCACTTCGGGAACTTTCCGTTCAAAGCGTGTGTTGGTGTTTCAAAAAGAGCTGTTTTCCCTGTAGCCTTTGGTTGTACTTGGCTAGCGCATGACACACTTTCCGATGAGTTGCGACGACGGTTGACTGCGAGGTTTTTTTTTCTTTGGGTGGGTGGAGGGGGAGAGTCTGTGTCTTAGTCTACCCAAACAGTAAACAATCCTTTGTTTCTATACCGTTTAGGTTTGGGTGAACCTGCTGCTGCTGCTGCTTTGGCACTTAAGGTGTTCGTGACAGCCAAATCTAGTTGTTGCTTCCCGTCCGCCCAGACTTCTTGACTCTGCCGTGCTCTTTGCTGATGATCGTTGGTTCGTCGTTAGCCTCAACTCCCAATCCAATGGTGGCGTAGCTAAGGCTGATGATGCGTTCCAGTAACGCGATATACTCAAATTACTAGTAACACTCGCACCAGTTCTCATTGCAGTTGGATTCAAACGATGGGCGGTTAGGTACAGCTTGGCGAACTTGGCCGGTTTGTCACTATCAACCCCCGCGAAAAGGCACACGCTTTTAAACGATCTCGTATGTTAACTTAGTCCTTCTTCTTGATCGTTAATAAGCGATAAAACTTATTGCTTTCGTCAATACTCGTCACTTCCCGTCATCACCGTTTAATAGTTTTACTTCAGTGTAAGCTCGCACCGCACACACCGTTTCGTGTGGTATCGATTTCGATCGGTTTGAACACAAATAAAGCACAAACTCTTCACCACACCACTGGCGCACCAAACAACGCGTTAATGAGACGGAAGACGGGCGGTAGTAAAGTGGCGTTTTCCGCGCGAAAGAATTTGATTTCTTTCCCGACCGCCACCAAACTTCTCCACACGACCGTTAGTAATGCGAGCGTTCTCCGTCACTAAAGGCTACCGAAATGCTAGTGGAAATAATACGCAACACACACAAACACACACACACATCCATAAAGCAACTACCACAGACGCGCAAATTCAAAAGAATAGTCGAAGAAAATAGTCAAAGCGTTGCTCGCCGAAAAACGAAAGGCCTCCTATTCCTTCTCGGTGTGTCCGTCTATTAGTTGGTAGCTGAGAAACCGTCGGGACGACGTTTCACCACCGGCGACATGAACGAACTGTCGTGTGCCGGAAAACGCTGACAAACATGCACTATGATCCGGCGCGCCGAACTACTTTGCGAGAGTTTCGTGGCGTGCCGAAAGGACACCCCCGAATGACGCGCCAAGAGCGAGAGAGAGAGAGAGAGCGAGAGCCTTGGAGCGAATGTTGGCTGGCCACTCTCTTGAGTCGCTAAGCTTTTGCGGGGGGAGGGGAGGGGGGGGGGAACAACAGTTCCGTCGATTCCTAGTCCGCTAGTCTGCTTCCACTAATTGACAAGAATCGGCACAGCACACGAACGATGCCGACACATGGCAAAACAAAAGTCATTGCCATGGAGCTGTCGCGCACTAAACCGTAAACACGCGTAGACCGCCTGAATGTTATGGCCAAGCAGCCTGCCACTCTGGCCGTGACTGGGGAAGGGACAAACGTAAACCCAGACCACCACCATGCGGTGGAATGGTCTCCCCATTAAAGACGCACGGCACTGCAACGTGTTCTGTGACGACCTCAATCATTTCCGGGGACATTTGACGAAAAAGCGTCAACCTCGGCACAGGCTTTCTCCGTTGGTGGAGTGCAAAACAGCATAAACAAAGCTTAGCATTATTGCACAAGTAGCCGGTAGTCGGTCGTGTTGGATACACGTGGCGAGCGTAAAACGCGTGTGGCTAATGCGCTTCGCCTTATGGTTTCTTCCAATGGCTCGTGGGCTAGTTGTTGTACGAGATTTGTAGAGCGCCAGTTTACGTGTGCGTGTGTCGCCAGAGAAATTATTCCTTCCTTTTTCCAAACAGTCGTAAATAAGGGTTTAATTCAAAAAGCTTTTCATCCAGAGCATGCTTCGCTCATTGCTATGCGTCAAGTACCAGGCGTCTCCATTGACAACGGTCAAATTAAATCCTCAACGCTATACCGATGGAAATGGTAAACCTTAAAAACCCACCCGTACACCAAACACGCAAATCTGATTTCCTCTGGAAAGGTTAGCATGAGGTGTGTTTTTTGGGGGGGCACTCCATCCGGACCGGAAACAAAAACACACCCCAACACGTACGAACGGATGGCATGAGATTGAAAAAGAAAGGGAGAGCCACTGTCCAAGGGCACGCTAGACACGGTACGGCAGGTACGGGATGCTGCCGTTGTTTTGGGGTTGGTTGGTTTGGGTGTCGCATCGGGTCACAACCGGGGTAGAGCAATTGCATGACAATTTGCTCGTCTACATCTGCAATGCATCACCAATACCACCACCACCACCATTACAGCCAGCATCAGCGCCGTATTCGGCTTGCCGAAATTATAGTGACTGGTTCGAGGCACACCGGCATGCTCGTTCTCGAAACCATAACAAGCCGAAATGCTCGCATATGAATACGCCATTATGTTCAGCGCATCAATTATGCTCCATTATTATTGCCATCCGTCGTTGGTTTGGTAGTGTCCGTTACTGGCCGTCGGAAGGTTGGCATTGGTAGGAAATAATACTGAAGAGCAATTCAAGCATTCTCTCTCTGCCTCTCTGCCTTCCAATTGCTGCTAGTGATTGAATCGTGTATCGGAAAAAGTTGGACGGCGCCGCCGCGCTATTGGACATTGTGGGCGCATTGGAGAAATGGGGAAAAAGGCAAACAGGAAACAGCAGCTTGTTATTATTAGATTTCGTAGCGCCGAGATACGAAAACAAGGATACTTGAATAGGAACTCGAGATACGCGTGAAAGTGGCGTATCTTAGTGGTAGGTGTTTTCTTGCCCAAGAGGTAACTACTTAAGACAACGTGCATTAAAGTGAATCGTACTTATGGAGGTTTTAATTATAGCACGCTTGTTATTGCTAAATTTGGCGTTTCCTCAAATCAAATCAAATTGTTTACGGTGAAGTAAGCTCGTGTGATGATTCTTTTCTTTGTTCCAACGGTCTGTTCTGATGAAAATCAGGAAATAAAGCCCGTAAAAAGCTTTTTATAACTTCCATAGGTGTGATCCGTAGAGGAGAAGATTTCTTCCAGATGGCAATCAATTAAGATCAACTTCACAATTGTGTCATTAGAATAATATCGATTTTTTCCCATCCTGACACAATAACTCAAAAGTGAGGGGAAAAATAAACGTCTTGTGATATATGAGAAGACATAGAAGAAGTCTTGAAGATGTCTTAAAGACACTAGAAATTGAAAGTTTCAGCAGACACCACAATAAACGTACCACCGTTGCGTTAGATAACGACGCATGGAACGATACGCGCGTCACATCATAATCCCGTACCGGTCACGTTCTGTACAACGATACCACATCACCTGCCCGCCCCAGCACTGATGGCGTTTGGTGGAAATCATACAAAAGCAATACCCATACACCCAGGTGTCGTCTACTCACCACACTTCCGTACACCGGTGCAAAGTCGCGCTGCACCACGTCCAGATCACGCATACGCAGGTTCTGATTGTGGTCGGCCAGCGGTTTGGCGGACCGGTCAAACAGTGGCAACCGGGCCGCATTGCCGACACCGTACGCGTTGGGGCCCGGGTCCTCTTCGGGGTAGGCCCGTTTTACCGTCTCGGGCACGTTCTCCTTAAGGTGCCGCTTCAGCTCACGGGCCAGCGCAAGCTTTTCCTCGCGCTCGCGCGCCAACCGCTGACATTTCTCCTCCAGCTCGCGCTGTTCCCGTTCCTTGTCGCGCAGTCTGTCGCGGAGGAAAGAAGAAGGCAAAAGCACATACGATAAGAAAAGCGTAATTGGTATACGGGGGAATGCAACAATGTTTGGCACCCAAAATACCTGCGTTCGTACGCTTCCCGTTCGAGCTGTTCCGCTTGCTCGGTCGAAATTTGTTCACCCCGTTCCTGTTGCTCCTTTTCCATTTCCTTGTACTTTTCTTCCTCCTCGAGGATGCGTGCTTTTTCCGCTTCCTGTAAAGGGCAAATCAAATTATTACACAGGGACAATCCCTAATGATCGCCGTACAAAAAACACAAAACAAAAAGCGTACATAATCTCGCTGCCGGTCTTTCAGCTGCATCACTTCAAACAGCAACGATTCTTGCGTTTCGTCCGCACCGGGCTCGAGCGGTTGCTGCTTCTCGAGGTTCTGCAATTCCGTTTCCGTGTTAATAATTTCCAGTGCGTTCTGTTTCGATTTGTCCAAGATCTGCTCGTGCTCGACTAGAATATCCTCCAGAGGTTTCTTGCGCGCCTCGTACAAGCTGACGGCTGCCACCTTGCTGTTGCGATCGATGGTCGGTTTAAAGCCGGGCTTTGAGAAGCTTTCTTCCTTCATTGGAATGTCGCTTATATTCGGATACTCGATATCGTCTGCAAACAAACGGGCGAAAAGTGTAAGAACGAATTGCAATGGCTGAGAAGCTTGATGCGAGCTTACCTATATTATCTCCCAGACCGTCCACAACCATCGGTGGACGGTAGGAAGGATTCAAACAGCTGGCCGGATAGTGTAAAACGAAGCTTTCATATCCACCATCCAGTCGAATAATTTTCGTATCTTCTATATCCTGATCGTACTGTGGCAAAAGAGAGCGAAAAGACAATTTCAAATTGATTTCCGTCCAATTTGAGGGAACAATTCAATGCTCTTACATGACACAGGATGTAGTTCAAGATGTAAATGGGCGTATCCTTCACCGGGACGCCGGCCGTATTCCAATCCATCAGCACCACTTGATCCTTCACCATTCGGTTTGACCACAGGGTTCGCGATTCGGGTGGCAGTGCGTGGTTGATCTTTCCCGCCGTCATACCGGCCACCAATAAATGCTCCGGCACGTTCACCAGATACGAGTACCGCAAGTGGGACGCTTCAAAGTCCTTCACTGGCCGGCAATCCATTATCAGCATGCTAATTCGACAATCGTTAATCATGCCGTGCAGTTCCATCGCAGTGACGGTCTGTTTTTGTATCGTAGCCGGCATTATCGTCCCGCCGTCAGTGCCGCCCGATGGTCCATTTTTACTTTCCCGTTCCAAATCTACATCCTTGGCGAATGTTTTCAACCCTTTCAGGCGGGCTCGCTCCTGGTACCGCATCTCTAGGCTCGTTTTCAGCTTTTTCAACTTATCGAAGATCCGATTGAAATCGCTCTGCGTGCCCAGCAGCTTGGTGACCGTCTCCTTTTTCCGCCCATAATCCTTATTCTTCCGTATCACCTGCACCAGATTCATTAGCCTCATGTATCCAATGTACGCCAGCTCCTCGTCCCGGTTGATGTAGTGTCGTTCGCTCTGCTCGATCAACTTCCGTGCCGACTTGCATATGATGTCCAGTTCGCGGTCTTTGATGTCGGCCGGAAGCTTCATGTACAGCTCCTCCAGATCATCGATATGCTCGCCCATGTGCAACTGCTTCGGATAGCTCATGACTGTTCCCGATTTAGCGCAATTTACCTAGACAAACTGAATCATCGAACGGACAGGTACGCTCGCGTTTTCCGCGAAAGATGGGCTATTCCCGGATTATTAGCTGCTCTCTGACTAGGGGACGGGACCGGACGCCCGATTCCAGCTTCAATTAGCTACAGGAATAGCAATGTTTTGCACAAATTTCACTCGAAACTGCTGGTACATACACTGTGTTTTTATTAGGATCACGCATAATTTTTGTATGAATAGCGACGTCAAAATATCTGAACAGCTGTCAAAATGCCGATGACAATGGGATGGTTCTACTCGCTTCGTCCGTAGTAATAAAAGGCCGTGGAAAAACAGCAGATACATCACCACTTACTAGAAAATTATGAAAACAGTTTAACATGGAAAAAATATACCATTTTCGTCGTACTGAACGAATTGGAAGAAGAAATTAAATAATTGTATTCATAACGTAGCAATCTTCGATTCAACCCTGAAAGGAATGACATGACGTTTGCCAGCCCTGTCACTTGCCGAGCCGTCATCGACGTGAAGTTATTTACTGTTTACCAAAATAGGTTTTTGTCTCCGTCGTAGCGATGAGCAACGAAAGAATTTATTAATTTGCTGCGACCCTTTCTCGAATTCTAACAAGCGCATGCAAGTGAAAATATAATAAGGAAGGCGACTCTACACTAGAATACGATGAAGTACGCAACGTCCCCTACGCCATCCCGCAGCAACAGCTCGCTGCTGGGGATGTCTTCCAGAACTACATCGCCACTACCTCCGCCGGCAAACTATCGCGATTGCATGAGTGCCACCACGAAAAGCTACAAATACTTACGGCGCTTCGTCAAGTTTGATCAAATGGACTTCGAGTATGCAATGTGGCAGATGGTGTACCTGTTCATAGCACCGAAGAAAGTGTACCGTAACTTCAACTACCGCAAACGTAAGCACCAACACAAACACCACAGCTCATCGTATCGTGCTAATCGATTGCCTTCCTGTTGCAGAAACCAAATCACAATTTGCACGCGATGATCCAGCGTTTCTGGTGTTGCTTGTAGGATGTCTTTGTGGTAGGATAATGGACATCTCCTAATCGCATCATTTCTACAATCTTCAAACTCCTTTCTGCTTCCAGTTACATCCATTGGCTTTGCCTGGGTATTAAGCTTAGGATTCGTGCAAACCATTCTGTTCACCTTGTACGTCGTGTTCGTCGACTGCATATTCTGCGGCATGATTGTGGCCACAATGCTGTGGCTGATAGCGAATCGATACTTTCGCGATCGGAACAGCGATTTCGATATGGAGTGGGGCTACGCGTTCGATGTGCACCTGAATGCCTTTTTCCCGCCCCTGATATTGCTTCACTTTATTCAGCTGTTTTTCTACCACCCATTGATAAGCAGAGATTGGTTTGTGTCCACCTTTATTGGCAACACCATTTGGCTGTTGGCACTAGGATACTACATCTACATTACTTTCCTGGGATACAACGGTACGTGATGGGCAAAACACGAATGTAAGCGAAATTGTGTATAACCAATGTTTGTTTCTTTTGTTGTGTTTTGCAGTTGTTCCAGCGCTGAAAAATACGCGAATAATTCTCGTAACACTACCGCTGCTGAGCTTGTTCTATATAATGACACTCATAATAGGATGGAACTTGAGTGTTTCGTTGATGTACTACTATCACTATCGGGTGTTATAAACAATAAAACATACATTTCCACATCGTTAAGCAATAGAACATTGACAGAATTTCTTATCAGAAAGAGGATACGATAGGTAATTATTTTGAAAACGATTAGCAAAATGCTTGGAATCCAGAATTCTTTGTTTGTTGAACGTAACTGTCAAATCGAAACGCTAGTCCGAATTTGTTCCAGCCTGGCCTTTTACGTTGCTGTCAAACACCAGCTGTCAGCGAAAGGACACAAACGCGTGAGTGAGTAAGCAGACAAATGCCCCGTAATCACTGCATGCGCGACAAGGATAACCATAGCAACGCACCCCAACGGGACAGACAAAAAAGGAATTCGCCATTTTAAAAAGTCTATCACTTGCTGCTGCTGCTACTGCTACGATTGCTCCCCGTAGTATCGAATCGCGAAAAAAAGCGGGGGGTGAGTAGAGAAGAACAATAAATTGCAACCCCTATTAATCCGTGCGGGGTGCGTGTGTTCCGCAACATGGTGTAACTGGTGCACAAGTGGAATGTTTGCCCCCAAAAACCGTGCTAGAGCAGTGAGGAGGATGCTGGAGCAAGTGCAGACATTCGTCTAGAATCGAGAAAGTTGCATCGGGCCACCCATTCATCGCCCGTCAGGCGGCGCGCAAGGCGACCGCGTCCGTAGTGCAGGAAGCGAAAACTGTAATCGCAAACCGTAGATATACAACCGTTTGTTCGGGGTGCCATAGGAGGTAGCACTGCGGGTGTAGAGCGCGAATGCATAATTACTTTCTTTTGCGGATTTCACGCTGAAAGAACCCGTTCTGGTGTGGAACTGTGCTTGTTGATGCAATGGAACCCACCGCCTCCCCGCTCGGCACATCAACAGCGGCAAGATCTGCAGATGCGGAAATCGAACAATTCCACATCGAGTAATGGCTTGTTGCATCCCAGCCGCCTGCCGTAACGTTGTGCCGAGTTTCGACAGAGTGTACTGTGAAGAATTACATGGGCAACATTAGCAAAGAAAACAACAACAAAACAACAGCATTACCTCACATCCGGACCAACGATATCATCGCTCTGGATGATTCAGGCTGGCTAGCATAGCGAAGGCAGATTTCCGCAATGGACATTCGGATGTGTTTTGTTGTATAGAAAGCTAAACATTTCTCAACAAAAGTGTTCCTTTCGCCGTAATCCGTGCGTTTTGGTGTGTGCCTACTGTGTGTGTGTGTGCGTGTGTGTGTTTCCGACGCATGTTCCAAAAGAAAGCCGAAGCGTAAGCAAAAAGGAAACCCACGCGAAGAGCAAAGAAGGTAACAGAAAACAAGATCGCGGGAAGACAACGTTTTTCCTGCAAGAAACTGGCACACTCCTTGACGCCCGTCCGCGGTGGGGGGTAAAGCATATTATTTGCGAATGGTAGAGAGAAGACGGAAGCGAACAAATTGTTGCCGCTCGGTAAATATAGTGTGTGTGTGTGTGTGTGTGTGGGAGCGTATCCTTGTGAAAATAATTACCACCGTTCTTTGGTGAAGTTGTGTGTAGTGCATTGAAGGAAGCTAACATTTTCCCGTTTTTCTCTCTCTAGGGGTCGTTGTTATAGCACATCGGACGCACGCATCTGACTGTGGCTGTGTGTGTTGACGGGCGCGTGCGCTTTCATCGTGGTGTGCGTTGTGTGTTCTATAGCGGCGAATGTCAAACCTTGAGTTTGACAGAGATTTGTTGGTGTTTTGTTTCCCTCTTGCATCTCCCGGTCAGCAGAAAGTGTGTGTAATCAAAACGCAAACGCCCCGTGTGTCTGTTTTTGATCTAGTGTGCCGTTCACCTTGCCGGGTGGAAAAGCATTTCCGTCGCGAAAAGCCGGTAAACCGTTAGCAGGAAGAGACGGTGAAATAAGCAAAAATTGCCCTGTTTGCTGTGGCTAGGATTGTTTAGCAAACTTGTGTAACGTCCGATGCATTTCCTGCTTGGAATGCATATGGCCGTTGTTGGTGCACGGGAGGCAGTAAACAAACGTGACCGAGGCGAATTGCATCTAGTTGGTGACATTTGAACGACCGGGCACCAGTTCGGCTTTATGTGCGGTGGCAGTGCAACATAGAGTCCCAACGCGCGCGGAATCACTAGCAAGCCGACCGAAAGCGTCTGCAAGTGTAACTCGCTAAACTCTAGTTGCTTGTAAGAAATCCAAGCCCTCCCCTAAGAAGGACTTCAGCATCACACAAGTATACGGGCACCGTCAGGTTTTAGCAAGGTGGATACTAAAAGCAACCTGGGACTTTCCCAGGATTTCGAAAGGATGGTCGGGTTGACGGGTGGATCGCATCTGTATGCGGCCGGCATACCAGCGGCCGCACAGGAAAGTACGTGCTGGTCTAAGTTTACTTAATATGATCCATAATTTCGCTTCACTAACGCTGGCTCCCTCCTTACAGTCGTCCGCGACATGGCCGCCATGCCAACGGCGGCCCCGACCAGTGCGGACGCGTGCCTCAGTATCGTTCATTCGCTCATGTGCCACCGGCAGGGAGGCGAGAGCGAAGGATTCTCCAAGCGGGCCATCGAGTCGCTGGTAAAGAAGCTGAAGGAAAAACGGGACGAGCTGGATTCGTTGATTACGGCCATCACCACCAACGGGGCACATCCGAGTAAATGTGTCACGATACAGCGTACGCTCGACGGGCGATTGCAGGTTCGTTTGCCAAGAAAATGGCAGTAGAAGAATAAATAAAAACCGATTATGTTCATTTAATTGTTCCCCCTTCGCCCTACAGGTCGCCGGACGCAAAGGATTCCCGCACGTGATCTATG
The DNA here is from genome assembly GCF_013141755.1 of Anopheles stephensi. NCBI lineage: Eukaryota > Metazoa > Arthropoda > Insecta > Diptera > Culicidae > Anopheles > Anopheles stephensi. The sequence goes on along the minus strand of NC_050202.1, from coordinate 75,956,036 downwards.
CCCGTATCTGGCGTTGGCCCGATCTGCACAAAAATGAACTGAAGCACGTAAAGTTCTGCCAGTTCGCGTTCGATCTGAAGTGCGACTCGGTCTGTGTTAATCCCTACCATTACGAGCGTGTCGTTTCTCCCGGGATCGGTAAGTAAAGACGGTTGGAACGAACTTGTTCCGAAAGACTTAACACGGAATCATCTTGTTATTGCAGATCTGTCGGGACTCACGCTGCAGTCTGGGCCAAGTCGCTTAATAAAGGATGAATACACGCCCGGCTCGGTCGTCGGTGGAGGAATGGATATCGATGGCAATGAAATTGGCACCATACAACACCATCCCTCGATGGTTGCCGGTGGTGCTTACGGTACCATGTCGATGCATCCGCAAGTGCCCGGTAAGCAAGGACACACCGGCTTGAACGTTTTGGTTTCGGTTTGCTGAATTCATTTCTTATTGTTTAACTTTTCATTTTTTCTATTCTCGGTTTTCTTTTCGTTTGCGTTCTCTATCGTTTGTGCATTTGTCGCGATTGTGCCACAGACCCATCGCAGTTGGGTGGGCTGTATGGGTCTAGCAGCGGTCCACGGCCGATACCGAAGATGGAATCTGCCGAACAATCTCGAAATAGTGGCCCCAGCAGCTGGATGAGCGGTGCTGGCAGTGTCGGTGGTCCATCCTCCGCTGCGGCGGCCATGCTATCCTCGGCATCCTCTTCCGGAAGCCAGCAGCAGCACCCTCGCTTATCTTCTTCTTTACCACTTTGTGAGCGCTTTTCTAATTTTGGTTTTATTTTTGTTGAAGCAGAAACATTTCCTTGTTCAACAGTATCACTTATAAAACGTTTCTTTTTCATCTTCTTCAAATCTTTCTAGCATCCGTTATCGGTGGTCCTGCCGTGCTGGCAAACAATGGTTTGCGACCGTCGCAAAGCGCACAGCAACAGACACAACCATCACAGCAGCAACCTCAGCCTTCATCACAATCCAGTTCTCAACTAACGAACGGCGGAAACAGTGGCTTACTGGGCAGCGGCGCCACCCAGTCAAGCTCTAGCGGTGGTGGCACTAGTGGCGGGCTGATCGGTGGAGAAGCCTCTCAGTACTATACCAACACGGCTAGCACGGACCCCTCCATGGGAAACGATCCGCAAAGTGCAATGGGGCCTTCCAGTATGTCCGGCTCGCTTTCGGCAACCTCGCCCGTATCGCCCCACCTGCAGCAAAATGGGTACGTGTCGGCCAGCAATGGGCAGTCGTCACAAGCCGGCCCTTCCGTTGGGCAGCCGCAGCCCAATCAAACGGGTGCGCCACAATTCCAGCAACAGCAGCAGCAGCAGCAACAACAACAATCACAGCAACAACAGCAGCAGCCTGGTGGTTCCGCGACGTGGTCCGGTTCGAATACTCTAAACTACACGCAATCGATACAACCGCCGGCACATGCCGGTGGTTCACACCAACAGCAACCGTCACAGGCCGCCGCACAATACTGGCCCCACAGTTCCGGCAGTGGTACTGGTGGTGGTGGTGCTGTTGGTGCTGCCACCGGTTCCACCGTTGGTACCGCCACCGGTGGACAGCTGGCAGAACTGCCCGGTCAGCAGCGCTTGCTGTCGCGTCAGCCCGCACCCGAGTACTGGTGTTCGGTAGCGTACTTCGAGCTCGACACGCAGGTGGGCGAAATGTTCAAGGTACCTTCGAACCGGCCAAACGTCACCATCGACGGGTACGTCGACCCGTCCGGTGGCAATCGGTTTTGTCTCGGAGCCCTCAGCAACGTGCATCGTACGGAGCAAAGTGAAAAGGCTCGGTAAGTGTTATCTAACAGACCGGGAATTGAAACCAAGGAACTCATCAATGACACTTCCATTGCTGCAGGCTACATATTGGGAAAGGTGTACAGCTGGATTTGCGTGGCGAAGGAGACGTTTGGTTGCGGTGTCTCAGTGATCATTCAGTATTCGTGCAGAGCTATTACCTCGACCGGGAAGCGGGCCGAACGCCCGGCGATGCCGTACACAAAATCTATCCCGGAGCGTGCATAAAGGTTGGCTGTTTACATTCGCAGACAATTATGCTACAAGCAGTAATGCAATAACCCATTTTTTTACAGGTATTTGACCTGCGGCAGTGTCATCTGCAGATGCAATCCCTCGCCAACTGTGCCCAGAAAGCGGCTCAAATGCAAGCCGCCGTTGTGGCGGGTGTGTCGGCCGTAGGAGCTCCCAGAAGTATGTCAATTGTAACCTGTTAGCACCCCTTTTCTTCGACGATCTGATCGTTCCTACGCTCATTTTAGGTCTTTCGGCGGTCGCTGGAATCGGCGTGGACGACCTGCGGCGTCTTTGCATCCTGCGACTGTCGTTCGTGAAGGGCTGGGGTCCCGACTATCCGCGACAATCGATCAAGGAAACGCCCTGCTGGGTGGAGGTGCATCTGCACCGTGCGCTACAACTGTTGGACGAAGTGCTGCATCAGATGCCGATTGATGGACCCCGGGCCATCGAATAAGCTTAAGCTAACAGTAAGCTAACAGAATTGAAAACATTGAGCAGGTGCGGTACGGTAAGTAGCGTTTAAAGTACACTACATCGCGCGGGGCATGCGTTTGGAGTTTCGATTCCCTTTCAACCCGATTCGATTGCAGTGCTGCTTGTTTCCAGCAGGCCAACCAGGGACGCTTTCACACGAGCGTTTTCATGTATGCAACTTCAAGCTGGTTGCGTTGTAATCGGATTGGTAGAAAAGGTGTAACGGAAACGCATGCTGAAACGGGGGATAGGTCTAATCGGATGTACGATTGATGATCGTATATCGGATAAGAATTCGTCGAGAGAGCGAGAGAGAAAAAACAACACTATGTAAATATAGATTCGGACCATAAAAGGGTCCGTAATGATGTGGGGTGAATGGGCGTGTGTGTCCGATGACGACGACGTGTTGGCGTGGGTTTCGTAGTGTGTACAAGTGTGATTCTAATATGACAAAGATTTAGTTTGATAAGAACACAGGCACATGCAAGCGTGAAAAATGTAAATGTGCGCTTTTTTTTTGAGATGGCCACGGTTAGGCGAGATGTGAATAGTGCTACAGAAACTAGGGCATGAAAGTGATGCAACCTTATTACAGCAAAAAAACCATTCTCTCATGTATACTAATGTTGGGCAAAGAAGCAACAGAAATATGATATATTACGACACAAACACGCATCGAAGCATAAGGAACATAGAAAGCACTACACGGTGTCTTTATCGGTTTGCTATTCTGCTGCGATCGAAAGTGTAAGCCTGCTAGCGACTAAGACGCGTTGGATGCATGTACTCAATACGTTTAAAATAGCAAAACACTGCCTCAATCCACACCGAGGGGAGGGATATTGGCACCTAGTGGCACAGAATACAAATTTGGCGTTAAATTAAACAGAAAAGGGAAGCGAGTGCGCTTATGCGTGTATCAAAGCGTAACAGAAAACAAACAAACAAACAAACCTACAAAAATGTTCTACCTCTGATTGAAAAAGTATGTTAAACTAACATGATGGAACTCCTCCTGCCTGCTGGTGGTGGTGGTGGTGGGCAATGCTATCCCGAGACTCATTGATTTGATTTGCCTACCGTTGGGAGTACTATATCGATCAAATATGTTGCTGAAGCATTCGCTAGAGTTGTAACAAAACTCGTTATAAAATGTACAAGGAGTAAAATATTGTCTGCACACGAGAAACAAATCTTACTGAAACCAATTTAGAGATTTGATTTTACTTTACAAAACCCTTGGGATGGGTACTTTAAAATAACATTGGGCAATAGCTTAGTTTCCCCTTTTTTTCTGTTTGTTGTGTGAATCGCCTTTAGGTGAGAATAGTGGTAGGGATTGTTACAGGCAGAGCCTTCCGTTTTTTATTCCGGGGTTTCCACTTTCTTTTTCTTGCACAATGAACCACAAAATTAAACCGCTAAAGTGCCCCCACAAGTTTGTTGCTTAAAAAAAAGCAAAAAAGATACAATCTTTCTTCTAGTACGAAACTGTGCTTCGCCTTTGTGCCATTTTTCTTTTTTGTTTCCTTCGTGTAATGGTTTCGTTTTAAATTCGCGATAGTTGTGTGCGTGTGGTGTAATTGATTGGTGAATTTTAAATCCCTCGCCTTGATCATTGTTTCTTTCACAATGGTAAAAAACAAAACAAACTAAAAGTGCAAACTTACTCCGCAAAAGACAAGACAAACAAGTGCAATGAGAGTCCAACAGGAGGTGGTGGAAGCAAGGAGTAAAATAGTAATGTAACGAGCATTGATTGAAATGACTATGACTGGTAGTGTGGAGGATGAGATACACACAGCAGAAATGCACGACAAACTTCAAATTCGGTATGAAACATACTAGGAAGCAGCAGCAGGGGGGCGGTACGTTTATCTCACAAGGAGATAAACTTCAAACTTCAAAAGACAAACCACAGAATGATTATTTCTCAACCATCAATGCTCCTTGTGCCTTTTCATCCAATAATGCTTCGTTCTTCACGGAACCGATACAATCCGCTGCAATTGGCAAAGTTCTTTATTAGTTTGTTGTTTTCAGCTGTGTTGGTTTTGATTTGTGATAGATTTTGAAAAAATAGAGATAGAAATTCAAAAGAGCAAGGGCTTTATGCCACGATCCCATTCAGATAGACGACAGATGGACTCGTTTCGTTGGTTGGTATACTTTGGGAGTGTACTCTCTTGGAATAGACACGACACATAGGAACGGGCAGGATAAGGCTACCCCGAGAAGTACCGGTTTGAGTAGTTTATGCAACGTGACCTGGGCAAGGGGTGAATGTGGTGAAGCAGCATTACAAACAGAGGTAATAGAAGCTAAAAGAAAGCAAAAATTATGCTGAAAAAGTTTGCAAAAGTTTGATAAGAGCAGAACAAGAAACAAAAACTATATACAACATAGATTTATCCCTATTACGACGAAGTGTAAATGAGTTGCATCATTTTATGAAATAAAAAGATCCACTATTTTTAAGTAAGTACACCATGCATACCGTGGCGGTGTAAGACCGCACACGCGTCACAATTGAATGTTATTGCCGAAACCTATTCCATCTATGTGAGTTGATGCGTATGGGGTGATGTACAGATAGGTGATCGCACCTTCGAAGTCGTCCAAAACTTCACCTGACTGGGGTCAAAAGGCAGCCCACCGACAGCAACATTGATGTTGAGTTACGCGCACGGGTGCTGGCTGCCAACCGGTCATACTAGAGTCTGAGGAAACTTCTCCACTCTAAATACCTGTCGCGACGGACGAAGCTGGGACTGTACAGAACATTTATAGTCCCAGTACTCACATACGCCTCTGAGACATGGACTCTGTCCAAAACTGACGAAGCACTCTTAGCCGCGCGTTCGAGAGGAAGATGCTCTCGAAGGATTTTTGGCCCCGAATGTGTGTGGAAGGACAATGGAGGAGCCGCTACAATGATGAGCTCTACGAGCGTGAGAATGACACCGGACGACCCAGCCCTTTTAGGCCGTCCAAACGGACAGAGGAGGCGTGGTAGGCCCAAATTGAGAAGGAGTGATGGCGTTGATGCGTCCGCCAGAACGGCCGGGATAACGGATTGGCAGACGGCGGCGCTGAACCGTGAGCGGTATCGAGGATTGTTGCAGCAGGCCAAGACCGGGCATAGCGGTTGTAGCACCTGATAAGTAAGTAAGATGCGTATGGATGCAAACGTTTTGCTGAAATGAAAACTTTTTTATTCGATAATCTTGCGTCACCTCTTCACCCGTCCATCCACTTAATATGTATTTACAGATGAGCAGAAGGAGGAGGAACTTCCGGCGAGACTGTTTGTCCCACCAGCGCCGAACGGTAATCCTTTTCGCCGGGTTCTTACTTAAAAAGTTGCACTTGATCTGTTCCATTCTTAGGTTAGTAGTGTGTGTAATGATGGTTCATTGTTGTTCTGTACTTCTAAAATGTAGTGAGACTAGATAACCCTACATTGATGGGTTGGACTCCCTTCAATAATGGGGTCGACCACTTGATACCGCCTAACAGAGAGAGAGAGAGTGAGAAAACAGCTACGTCCCTCCGAAACCTGGCTACGGCTTCACTACAGAAATCCATGCTCGTTCAGAAACTCGTCACTAATCTCCTGCTCGTTGATGTTTATCAGGTTGCCGAAATCGCTCTCGTCAAAGTGTCCCATGTCGGGCAGATAGTAGGGGATGGTTTCCACCACCACGTTTGGGCCGGCCTGCACCTGCTGGACGTTGCTGAAGAATGGCACAATGATGTCGTCGTTTGCGGGCTGCGGAATTTCGTTATCGGAAAAGATCTGTGTAAGCAGTGAGAGGGTAGTTGTTACAGTCATCTATACGCCTTGCTGCTTGCCCTGCGGTGACGCTTACCTCGTCCACGTTGAGATTGTTGAAAATACTGGCACCATCATGCTCACCGTTGATGATGGAATCGAAGTTGATCGTGCAGCTTTCCACCATTGCGCTGGCCTGCATTAGCTGTGCCTCGCTTACCGGTAGCTGCACCACCGCCGGCTGCAAGGTAGAGTGCTCCGTTTGTTCCGGTAGCGGCTGCAGAACGTTATCCAGCGCGGATTTGCTGTAGTTGTCAATAATATCGATCAGCACGTTCTGTACCTGCAGAGGAGCAGTTACGGTTGCGGCTTGCGGCGCAGGACAATTGTTGTTATTGCTGTCCAGCGCAATTAACTGCTCTTCCCGATGCGCTCCTTGTGAATCGATCGTTGGTGACAGTAGGGACGTTGGTTCGATCGCTACTGGCGTTACCTCACAGGATGCTGCCGCCGGCTGCTTAGGAAGATTGTTGTTAACCGTTTGCTCGTTGTTGTTGTTGTTGGTGATGCTGCCAGCAGGCTCGACAGTGCTGTATGTGGTTGCCTTTGACTCAAAGCGAGCCGATGTTGATCGGCGGTTGGCTTGTTGTGAGCCGCCATTGTTGGTTGATTTGTTCCGCTGCCGTACACGTACCCGGCGCCGTTCGCTTTTTGACACATCCATGGATAGTTCCCAGTAGCCGCCCTTGCCCTTCTCGTCTTTGGCCCGTTGTACTTTGGTGAAGAAAAAACTCAACGACAAATTGTGCCTGATGGAGTTCTGCATTGAGCGGGACGTTAGAAGAACAATGAATGTGTTGATTTAAACCCACGTGCATCATCATGACCGAAGGCGGTCGAAACGCGCGATGATACCTACATTCCAGTTTTTGTGCACTTTGTAGTAGGAAAACTTTTCCTGAATCCATTTGCATATCTGCTTGAGCGTCATGCGGCCCTCCTCCAGCATGGCCATTGCGATGATTTGTGCATAGTTGAAGGGTGGTTTTTCCAGCGAGCTCGCCAGTGACGTGTACTGCTCTTTGCGCTTGTCGTACGTCTCTCGACTCCTGCCCCGAAACGGGAAACCACACAACCAGCAGCGTTAGACATTCGAAATAGAACGGCGACGACCATCCCCCCAATCCCCCCCGCTTGACTTACCTTCGTACTTGCGCGATAAATTTATTGAACCGTGCCGTTGGCAAATCCGTGAGCGGAGCGTCCGAGGGTGTCAGGTTGGTGATGTTCTTCAGCTCCGTCAACCAGGACAAATTCGTTAGCTCCGGTTCGGAATCATCCTCGTCGTCCTCATCCCGAGCTTCTGCCGGCCCGGTGTCCATCTCTTCATACTCGAGCTCATCGGTTTCCGGCTCACCGGTGCAGCAGAGACCCGGTGCGTTGGGATCGTCGGAAGATTCCGATATCCCGGGGCCGGATGTTTCCACACTGCTGAAGCTCTGATCCAGCTCGGAGTTACCGGGGGTATCGAGTGCGATGGAGGAAATGCCGCTGGTGTAGTTATGGCCCGGCGATGCTGTCATGTCCGCATCGATCGATGTACTGCTGTTAAGGTCGTCCACCGACTGTTCCGACGTGGCGGAACCGGCAGTGGACGTTGCCGGTGTCAACGGGAGCGCCACATTGTGAGCGTTTAGTATGTAATCGTAGGCTGGAAGGAAGGAAACGGTTGGAGAGCAGATTCTTTAAGGCTAGAAAGTGAGCTATTGTTCACTGTGTCCGTCTATCAATCAATATGCATTGTAGTAAGGCATAGTTCGTAGAGGTTCTAGAACAAGGTTAGGACCCCCTAGACATTTGTTCACTTTGAGCATAGTTGAAAAGCTTGCACCAAAACTAAAATGGCTACTTACAGCTCATATCGTTGTTGTAGATGATGATGGTGCCGGGGATTTTTAGCAAATTGTTCAAAAGGTCGTCCTCCTCGAGTTGCGTCATGGTGTGATTGCGTACCCGACTGCCAGCCGGAGCTGCGTATGCTCAAATCAATCTCCTCAACACCGCAACAGAGGAAAAAGCCACGAGGCCGAGGCTTCTCAGCGACACATCCACACTCTACACTACACTACACGCCACCTTACTACAGCGCTCTATCCAGGGGACACTAGAAATTGCGCACTGCGTACATGATTCGAATGCTTTAATCCATCACCGGGAGGAGAAAAGTCCATGGGTTTATTCGTAATCCTTGTTAAACTGATAGACACTGGTGTTTCGCAAGGAACGCTTTCCTAGCTTCACTTTTACGGGTCACGTAAGTGCCAACGCATCAGCGGCCGTTATCAATTATTCACGCAAGCGAGCAGGACAAAAAAAAATCCTCCAATGGACAGCTTTTTTTTGGACCAACTTTCTCCCTATCAATATCTGTTAAACGCACATTTTTCATTTTAAACGTTGAAATTACCCATTTATGAAGCACTCGTCTTTTAAAAATTCTTTCTTCTTGATGGTTCACTACACACACACCAGGCACGCCGTTTGGTCACACTCGGCCAAGGATCGATGACAAATTTTTTCAACGGAAAACAGGCGCACTGGGCCGCTCACGTCGAATGTCGCGTAACGATTCGATCATGGACAGCATTTCATCGATTAGTTTGAGATTCGATCTGCCACCGAGCGTTTCACTTTTTTGGGGGGGAATGTTTCGTAGCACACTTTTGTGTTATTTTCTTTCTTTAAAATTAAAATTTTCTTCGCGCCCCCCCCTTCCGGGCAAGGAGGGAGTTAAGGGAACGATTTTCCGACGCTTTTTTTTCACCCTCCTTCTTTGTGCGCGCGCCCCTTTAACTATTGACGGACAGGTTGGCCGTTGCTGCTACCGTCTGCGTACGATGAGACCGACTGGACAAAGGCTTCGCCGGATCGGGGACCACAGCTTCGTGCGGTCACAGTGGTCAGTCGGTGCAGTGACTGGTCGTCCTGTTCTAGCTAGCTCTCGGTTTCGGTGGTCCTGTTGACCGTTGGCTACAGACACGCAGTACGTTCTGTCCTGCCGTACGGTACACACTACTGGCACCTCTACTCTCTGACCTCTTGCTCGCATTACACTTACATCCCGTCTGTGTTCGTGTGTGTGTGCGTATATAGGCTCGGAAAATGAACACGTCCCCGCGTTCGATCGTACCGTCGCCAGATGTCCTTTTTCGTTACGCGAACGAAACGCTTGGCGGTGAGGTCCTGCTCTAGTCCAACGGCTGGATCCTGCCTTTGTGGATACCACCGGGTCAGGACATAATTCCTGTCCCCTTCTCGGTTGCATCATGTGCTTGGGCCTTTTAAAAACCGTCCTCCGGCGTATGTGTTCGTGCACATGTGTCAGAATTGTTTAACGGTTGGGCAACGCTCACTTGCCCTAGTAATAGAAGGGAATTGTGGAGGTTGTGCGTTTCCTTCCACCGCCAGGACGCCACCAAGTGGGTACGGTTATTCGTTTCTCTTTTAAATTCTCCTGTGTCCCCTTTGCACGTTCCATTGACTGAGTTTGTAAGTGAAACGATAATGAATAAAGAATGAACAAGGACCTCCGGCACCAGGGTCGCTAGCGGAGGAGCGACAGAGTGAACAAATTTTTTTTACGGAAGCGAGCAAAAGGGAGAGCAAAAGGGGTCTCGGGTAAAAAGGGAATGGAATTTGCGTTTCGGACCCATGTGTGTGTGTGTTGTACCTTAATACCATTCTGTTTAGCTGTATATACATAAGGCAACATCCGGTCTGATGTTGATGTTTGACGCGAAAGCAGGACACTATGACGTCATTGTATGTAGTAGGCCACGGTAGGCCTGCTCCAGCTACAGAGCTTAATCGGTCATCGCCCCACTCACCCCGCACGGGTCCAGATTTAAGCACACGCCGGTTTCCACAATGACCCTTACTTTACGGGAGAAAGACGCAGAAACTAAGAGCAAACTTTGACCTCAGCACGCGAGCAAGGAGGGAAGTGATAGTCTTGCACTGCTGCTGTCTGCCTTTGCTGCTACCAATTGCATTCCAAACGACATCTTTACATAAGCTCGTTAGAGCGTCGATTGTCGTTTGTAGAGAGCTGTCCGCCGTAAGGGTCCGTTTAAAGCTACGCTCTGCCGCCATAGCCATGTGTCCTGCGAAGTTTTTTGTTGTTGTAATGTTTATTCATTGTCCACGTGACGCACCTTATGCGTGGCAGGTGCAGTGAAGCGTATCGAGATGTACAGTCGAAGAGTACGTACAGAAACTGTGGCGGAAGATAGGTTAGGTTAGGTTCCGTTTCGCAATTGATCGACGCGCGGAATGATGATCGTGTATCGAGTTTGGGATTCAATATAAGAACATTTTGTAAAATTGTTAAGGAAAGTGTTTTAATCGATCACCTCATAAGGATTCATTTTAAATCGATTTCTTTTCACTTATTTGAAGTTAAAATTTAGAAAAGTTTTGTCGCAATGGGTCAACGTCTAGGCTACCAATCCCTCTCTCTTTCTCTTCTAGGGCTAACGACCACTTAGGTCCTGCCTGCCTTTTTTGGCCTGCTAGGCTTAATAATACCACGTAGTTGAATAATCAAGTCCTCACTACGAAAGAACGTTCCGGATGAGATTTGAACCCCGGTCGTATGAAGCTCAGCTTCGTTGTCGCCTATACGACAGGGCTGCCCCAATCTACCAACGTCTACCAATAATATCGTGATAAAATTGTGATATATCTCAAGCAATTGCTTCTCCCTTTAACTCAAGCAATGCAAAGCTGCGTATTTTGTTGCTCGGTTTGCGTGAAACGTAACATCATTTTTAGCCCTGCGACAATGCATTGACACCACCAATAAATGTCTGCATCTATTCGGCACTTCACACGTACTTTACCCACTCTACCACGCATCGCGTCCTACCAACCTATTCAACTGTCTGTGGGACCATCAGTTTGTAGGAGGGTGGCTGAATCGTTTTATACTCCCCTGTGTGTAATTTGTTTTTATTTGTCTCCTCTACTCCTCGCGCTCAACCTGAACCTTGAAAAGCCCGCAAGGACTCGCGCCACCGTTGGGGGTTCGCAAGAGGTGCAAGGTGTTGCATGGGAAACAGTTCCCGTCCTGCACGCGATCGGCCTTATCTAATGTAACGTCCCTACGCAAGTTGCCGATCAGTAAGCTGGTTCCCGATTGAGCGTCACTGGAAAGGGGGATTACTAAAGTGAACCGCTAGTCATCGCGTACTTTGAACACTTGCGTCCCGGTTTTTTTTTTTTTGGGGGAAAATTGTTTGCTTTCATTTCATCCCCTAATAGAAGGGAACTATTACGCAGCGAAGGGCGCTTCCCGGTAAGGGTCTATGTACCGGGAGCATATTTCTTTCCCCCTTTCAACAACAACCTGGCAGGGGTCTGTGCTGCTTCTGTCCTGCTGTTGATTCTAACCACCCACTGCCACACTAATTCGTCAATCGGCGCGTGGTAGATAATCTGTGCCACAGTAGCTCTAGCAGCAAACACACCAACCCCAACCCAAGCCCGATGGCAAGGAGAAAGAATGCGCCGAGCAGGTGCGACGGTTGCAGCGCAATCGGTCCCGGATTATCGAAATGGCGTGAATTGGAGATGGCGTGCTGGACCTTATTATCGGCAAACTTTGTCACCACCTTTACCGGGGGGAAAAACAAAAAAACGGGTTGAAGAGGAATTAGTACGCAAAGCTGCTGACGGCACGGGGACGATGTCCTTGAGGAATAGAAGGAAGGGGTTGGAAAATGTGATGCGTGTTTCTTTGAGCGAAGGTATTGGTCCGGTTGGCGTCCATGTTCCGTAGAGCTGTCGTTTGCCAATAGTATCTCTACGGAGGGTTGATCCAACGTTGGTCAGCATTCATGCGCAATAGAACCCGTGCTTGGCGACACGGTGACAGTAGCTGTCTCTGTCTGACACTGTCCACCCAGTAAACAGGCTCTTGTCAGGTGGCGTGGCTTTGTACATAGGTCCACCTGCAGCATCGTACCTTACCTCCAGCTCCCAGTAGCGCTGAATGCCGCTCTGGAAAATGACCAGCGTCAGCTCGTCCAGCTCGTTCATGAGCGGCCAGGTTTTGGTGGCCATAGCTACACAGTTCTCCCAGTAAATGTCCTCGAGCATGATTTCGTAGCTGCCGGACACATCGTCCGTAATGTAGTCACCGACAGCGTAGTGACCGTACGGCAAGCGTTCGATACTGTACGCCAGGTTCCGTTGCTTTGCGTGCCGGTGAAGCACATCTTTCGGGTAGGTGACAAAATTGTCCAGCAATTTCACAATCGTCGGCTAGAGGAAATCCGGATGGAACAGGAAGATCAAACGTGTGAGCGCAATGAGCAAGAACCCAAACGGTACGGACCTGCGTTGCAAGTTGGATGGAGAAAATCCACGCGTCGTGTGTGGAGCCCCAGCGTAGATTGCGGTCGGCGAGATCCTGTACGGTGTCGATCGATTTTTCGTACCTCGGTACCGTCATTACACTGGCCAGTCCGCCACTGTACGCGTTGCCGATCATCAAGCCCACGAACAGCAGCGACCCGATCAGGATCATCTGCGAGGTGTAGGGGTTTCGGTTGATGCGCAATAGCACGGCCTGCAGGATGAAGATCGAGATGACTCCCATCATGGACTCACAAACATCGACCCGATGTGTCTGTGGAGCAGTGTGTCGATTTAGTTCGTTTTCTTGAGGCGGGTTTCAACTAACTTTACCTCGTTGGCTTTAAACTTCTGCGTTACGAAGCTGACTATCACCTCGACAACGGTGGACACTGCCACGGTGGCGAGTACTGCCATCCACAGAACGGTCGAAAATGGTAGAATACCGATCATCCACGAGGACAGCGGCAAGGGTTTCGGAACGATGCACGTCACACCGGTGCGTGAGATGGGTTTCGAGAGCGCCAGAAACAGGGACTCGTGGTGCCAGGAGTAGAGTGCCCCGACTCCGACATCCGCTCGCCGCTCGACTAACGCCCCAATAATTCCATCCCCGGTTCGGTTATCATAAATCTGGCCCCACTCACCTGCTTCATCGAGCGAGATCTCTAGACTGCAGTTCAGTTTGGCACAGAACTCAACGAACAGCCGTGACTCGGTGCCGTCGATGGCTAGCGACCGATTGTGCCGATAGAATGCGTTCGCAGCGTCCGGCTCGGCCACACTGCTCCACAGCGTGTAGGGTTCGTAATTGAAGATTGCAAGCCGTACGTAGCGTCCCCGCAGATCGGTACGCCTGTTAGGGAATAGATCGGTGGTGGTACTGGGCGTTAGTTCGCTGGACAAATCGTAACTATCCAAAAGTATCCATTCGTTGCATTCATTCGTCAGCAGTTCCACACGGTTGTGAGCAGGCTGGGGGCGTACCAGCAACAAATCCATCACGTCACGAATGGCACCGTGTTCCAAGACGGCACGCACGCTCTCCCGGCCCTCATCGTGTACGATGATGATCCGTTTGTGGGAGTAGCGTGCCGTGGCACGATCATGCACGTAGTGAAACTGATCCAAAAAAGTGATGGCCGTCGACTGGGCCAGCACGAAGGTCTGTTGGAAGAGGGAATGGTGTGATGCGTGATTGCTCTACATTGGGCTCGTAATTAGTGGTTTTGCTGCCGTGGGATCAGGAAGCCGACGATGATAAGCAACTTCCGAAGGACACGATCGATCGTTACACTACCTGACATCCATTTTCAATCGCTCGCAGTAGCACGTCGGGTTCGTTGGTGGACAAATTTACTATCATAACAGGATGAGGAAACTGGTCAGCGGCAGCCGCCCAAAGTCCTACGCTATCTGTGCCCACGACGATACAGGTACAGAAAAAGGTTACCAAATGTTGGTTGACTGTAAAACAGAAAAACTGTACAGCGTTATTCCATTCTGAAAACTTAAAAATCTACTTACATATCCATACCAGGAGTTGGTTTAATTCGAATGGGAATATCACACGCTGTGTAAGCTCGAGAAGCTCCCTACTGACATTCATTGTTTGGCCTTCCGTTGCCAAAAGGCCCTGTGCACCGTTTATCCAGACTTTATCAACGTTGCATTTATACCACCAATCTGAATAAGATGTAAAATATTGACATATAAACATGCAAATAAGGAGCCAATATAATTGGACACTGATGCTTTCCCGGCAGTCATTTTGCTCATTGAATTAAATAGAGTACAAACAATCGATAAGTTGATTGGTTAATTGCAATTCGATCAACATCCTTTTTTAGCGAAGGATTTAAACGGAGCCTCGATAAACTGTTTGTTTGCTCGCAATAAATTTCTCAATTACCGTACAGTATGGGGAACCTTGAGCAGGAGGACTTGAGTTTTGCTCTACTGCCGTAAGTTGGGGAGTGACGAATCGCTAGCGTATCATATGCAGTCCAGCTCGATTGATAAAACATGGCGCAATTAATCTTAGGCCTGTTTGCAACGACGCGACACACCGAAGCATCGCATATTCCGACGGAAATCATCGCACATGCATGCAAAATAACTGTTGCGAGTGTGTGTTTAATCCTCAACTCCGATCTCCCCGGCTGCAATCCGATAAAAAACGTGTGGAGGGTCCAGAAAAAAAGAATTACCTTCTACCGTGATCCGTGATGCATCACTAGGTGGTTTGATTATTCGACACCGGAAATTGGGCTCCGGTGGGCGGCGGATTCCGTCACTAGGCACAGGGTCAGGTGGGCAGCAGCTAATGTTTATAATTAGTAAACGTGTGGACGATCGGTTAGTGGACGGGGTGAAAAAAAACGGTGCACATTTGCAATTGTCGCTATCAGCCCTCCAGCGTGTTGGAATGGATCGATCGACACGTTCCTACCGAGTCGCGTAGTGTATAAAAGATTACATTTTACCGCTGGATGGTGTATAGTTTGCGCTCGAAGCTAATACGATGAAGTTCTGCATTGCTCTAGTGGCCGTCTGTCTCTCGGTGATGGTCAGCGTGAAGGTAAAAACCGATCGTTCGTGGAGGGTTTCCCCGACACACAGACTCATTTTTCCCGTGCTCGTTTTTTAGGCTGACCAGGGCGAGGAGATGGAGCAGGCGAAGGAAATGCTGCGAGGATTGGCGGCCGAGTGTAAAACTAAGGAAGGCGCTACGGATGACGATGTGGAAGGGTTCGTGAATGATAAGATGCCCGAATCGCGCACCCAAAAATGTTTGGCCGGTTGTATGCAGGAACAGTTCGGTATCTCGAACGGGAAAGCGTTCCAGGAGGATGGGTTCATCGAGATCGCAAAGATGCTGATGAAGGGTGACGAGAGCAAGATCGAGCTGGCGAAGGAGATCGCCGCGGACTGTAAGGAGGTGGCGCACGACGACCGGTGCGAGCTGGCGGTGGAGATTATGAAGTGTTTGAAGGAGTCGGCCGAAAAGCATGGCATTGACCTTAAACACTAAGGCACGATCACACCGATGAACAATAAACGATGGCTACTGAAGAGGAATGCTAGGTTAGTAACGTACAAGCGATCGACGCCTTGCGGGCAGATGCACCCGTACAAATACAAATAGCTCTATTCGTATCGTTTTATTTCGCTTATCGGTAGCGCTCGCCCCACGCGGATTGCTAGTCAAACTTGTAGCTCTTCATCACCTCGTTGAATATGGGCTTACAGTCGATCTTCGCGTTTAGCCGTGCGCACAGCAGAAACACTCCCGACAGCTTGCGGTGCAGTGAATAGATCTCTTCCGGCGGTGGACACAATCGATGAGCGATCATGACCGGTACGAGCGCAGCAATCTTCTTCGTTGTGCTCTGCCGCCCGAACTCGAACTCGCCAGGTACGCTGAACACTTCGCCGAGGATGAGCACTGCGTCGATGTGTGCATTTTCCATCGCGGGCGTTTCGTAGCCAGTGAGGAAGCCCATCTTGCGCGATAGCTCCAGTATTTGTTGCCGGTCGTTTTTGGTGGCCGCAATGATAACCTACAGCGAGATAAGCTTAGTCAAGCAGGATTGCCCAAAGGGTTTGTAGTTCGTTCTTACCCTTAAGTAATCGTCCATGAATGCTTTCTGGTAGAAGCGCGTTGCACCAAAGTCGATCAGCATCACCTGCTTGGTGGACGCGTCGTACAGGAAGTTGGACCAGTTGGGATCCGTTTGCATGCAGCGGAACGTGAACAGCTCGTTCAGACAGAGCTTCATCACGCAGTAGGCTATGTGGTCCCGATGTTCTTGGCTGGCAAATGGAGAGCGTCGAGTGGATTTAATACATTTCTCCTCTATCATTAGCTCCGCCTTACCTCATGTCAAAGCACCGGTCCATCGGTACACCCGGCACAAGTTCCGTCGTCAGCACATTCTTCGAGGTGAGCTCCTTCACCACGCGCGGCACCCGATATTCGGGCATGTGGCGTATCATTTCGGCGAACCGTTCCGTGTACTCGGCCTCGCGCGTGTAATCCACCTCCCAGGCTAGCTCGCGTTTGGCCACCGCTACCACATTGTCGATGAACACACCGGCCGGAAACACGTCCCACACCTTCAGCATCGAAACCAGATTGTCGATATCACTTTCGATACTTTTGGCCACGCCCGGATACTGAATCTTGATGGCGACTTCCATTCCACCGTCCTTCAGCACGCCCCGATGCACCTGCCCGATCGAAGCGGCTGCAAAGGGTTTTTGATCAAAGCTGGCCAGCTTCGAGCGCCAGTTGGGGCCCAGCTCGCTGACCAGTTGCTTTTCCACCTGCCAGTCGGGCATGTAATCGGCCGCCTGTCGGACGCGCTCGAACGCTTTCACCAGCTGCGGTGAAACGATGTTCGAATCCTGGATGCTGAGAATCTGTCCCAGCTTCAGGGCTGCACCACGAACTTTGCACAGTGTGTCAACGATACGTTCGGCGTTGGTAGGGCTAAAGAGGGCTTGCTTCACATCCAACGTTCCTCCAATGCCGAGCGCACCTTTCGCGAGCTCATTCACCGTGCCAAGTCCAAGCCCAGCAAAGAGCCCACCGAATGAGGCGAGACGGGCCACGCGAGATGAGGGCACTTTGCGCTGCTTGGCGACTGTGCTGAGTTGAGGCAGGTCGATCGGTTGCGTAGGGTTGTTCGGCTGAGGTGTAACGGGCTGTGCAGCAGCAGCAGCAGCAGGATTCTTATCGTAAGAGGAAACAAAATGCAACATCTTTTCTATCTGCTGCTCGTCACGTGTAAAAGCTTTCGTTGGACGGATCGGCTCCTTACGGGCCGGCTCCGGAGGTAGATTGGTTTGCGGTGTCGTTGTGTGCTGTGGTGCAGCAGGAGTCTCTGTAGCGATTGCTGGTTCCGCCGCCTTCACGGTGGATTGTTTGCCATTGTCTAAGCTTAACTTTATTTCACGATTCTTGCTATGCTCGGAGAGAATCGATTCCAGCTCCTTTAGCGTTATCTTCGAAATATCTAAGCTGGCTATATCGCCCGGCTGTCCATCGGTCGTTGTACTGGACACCGTTCCGGACGGCTGGACACGTTGATTTAAAAACGCTTCTGGCGAGAGTGGTCCAACTTTTGGCATTGCGGCTACGGTCAGTTGTCGCAAGCCTTCCGCAACCACAGCTGTCCGTTCGATTGTTTCACGTAGCATTCCGCCGGCCTTTTCCAACTCCTTGGTTGGATTATTAAGCACCTGCTTTACTGATTGTTCTCTGGTAGAGAGTTGTTGTTCGAGCACCTCCCGTACGCTCGAGTTGGCCCACAGATGTTTGGCGTACTCGGATTGCGATTTGCCCACTGCATCGGCCACGATTTTGAGGCCTCGCAGAATACCAACTGCATCTTGTGCACGGGACATGATGAAATACTCCTCGGTCTGTTGTGTATACGAAACGACTTTTGCACTTAAATAACTTAACTGGAGGTAAAGATTCTGTACAACAGCTTCAGGTAGCCTTATTTCACAACATGATACTGACGATTAGATAATAAACATGCAAACCGGGTGAAGAAAAAACGCTGTTTCTAGAACTGTCAAACGAGGCAGATGTAAATAAATAAACTTCATCCAAACAACAAAAGCGAAACGAAACGGCGAAACGCTTCAAAGCTGCAAACGAACGCTTCAGCGCTCCTAGCGGTATTTAGTGAAACTAACCATTTAAAAAAAATGTGCCGAACGGTTTACCGCGCAAAAATGGGATTGGGAAATGGATTCGGAAAATTCTTTTCATTAAGTGAATATTGATAGCCATTAGAATAGATTTTATAAATGTTATAAAGCCGAAATAAGACCTCAAACTCTTTCTGGAAGGTATGAAACCACCTTTTTGAATGGAATTCCCAAAGTTGCAAGCTCGCGAAACTACTCAGCATTACATCTTTCCGGAAAATTGTGTAGTACAAAAACCAAACTTAACCCGAAAACCAAGGAAATCGAATCGATTTAATTGCTGGGTTTAGTAAACCACTGTTAAATTGCTTTTCAGTCAATCAGTTTCGCGCCGTCTAAATCGGGTCAGGTGATGATTTTGGGGTGCAAAAACGTGGATTAAATAATATAATCAGGCAGGGAGGGAAATCACTCAACCCACGTGTGTAAGTTGCGCGAAACTAATGCGATTTGGGAGCGAGATACACACCGCTGGGATGGGTGCCGCATTGGTTCGTATGTTTGCTATGCATGTGGTGCTCGCGCAAGATGAAAGTGTCCAAGAGCGCCTTTCACATTATGTCACTGTGGCACGCTGGAACGAAGACGAAACATTCGGGGTGGACTTAATAAACTGCTCCGAAATCGATGGGTTTTTACTAACGTTCATTACTAACCGTTCCGATTGATCGCGGATCGCTTTATGACGTACAATCAACACTTACGGATCGCTCGACTTTTCCCCAACCGACTCTCATCCATCCATACTTTCTCTGTCGCGTGCACCGTGAGCGTACTTCCGATTGGCGTCTCCATTGAAGCGCAAACCGTGTGGCACGTGGTAAACAGCTCAGCCAAGAGATTGCGTGTGCGCTGGTGTGAAGCGTTGGAAACACTTTGGTGATTTTATTTTCGGTTAGAATAGAAAACAACGGAATAGAATTCTAACTCCCAAAACCTTCAGGATAAGGCGATAGAGCGATCTTTACCTTGGCGTAATCAAACAATTTGTAATTTCATGAGCTTGACACTCGCGCGGGCGGGCGTGGACGGCTTGCGCTGAGGTTATTATGTTGTTTTCATCGTGCTGGGAAAATGTCAACCACCGCCGCCCCACTAACCTTGAAGAAGGCCACGTGTTGGCATATGCCGCTGGGCAAATGGAGCCAACAGGTGGGCCAAGCGTGGCCCAACGTGTTGTTTGCAAATTAGGCGCTTCATTTCCGTTTTCTCACCCATTGTGTCGGTGTGTTATGGATCTTGGATGTTGTTGTTTACGCGTGGAAGCTCGTTTAATCCTGTACTAACTAATCAACGCATAGATGGTTACTGGGCGGGTGAAGTGAGATCTGTTTCTTTTGGCCCGGTGGAATATGGTTTGACGGAAGGGATTAAGTACATATATTGATGTATTTGGCATAGAAAATTAAATTTCTTCGAGCTTTTTAAGTCGTTGCAAAACACCCTCGGCAAAGCAAGAGAGATAAGAAAAAATTAATTTAAGTAAATTAAAATGGCTTATAAAGATAACATGAAGAGGCTACCTTGCATAATTGGATAAGGTTTTGAAGAAATCTCTTTTCATGATAGTTCGCTTTACGCGACCGTTGGTTTATTTATTCAAAATTCCTTTACATTCAACACTTCACTATCGCGTATGTGCGTTGCCTATGTAAAAAGTGACCTTCTCTTTTGTCTCCCCTAGGTTAGTCTATTGTTTTAAACGTGCACTCATAACATACTGCTGTGCGCCTGTTACCCTTACCGAGAGATCCTACGGCTATGATAAATCATCCTTTTGTTTGCATTCGCTGCAGCCGAAAACTGCTCACCTGTGGGAGAGTGGGATAATTGATGCTTGTTTAAGCTGTCGGGGATCCCGGTCACGCGTAGATAGGCGAATGAATAAGGGTACGTAGTTTTGTAATTTTAGGACCTACTTTTTAAAAAGCATAAGACGTAATACACGAGTTGTGTTAGAGATGAGCAATGTGTGAAGCCGGGGACGTATTGTTTGTGTGATACGATTTTCTCATTTCGTAGTCAGGATGGTGGAGGATAGGTGAAATGTGCTTGTGGTATTCAAGTGGTATTATTGATCGCTTCAAAATGGCAAAGATTGAGAAAATGACTAGTTACGGTCGCAATGCTGACGTTGCTTTCTTTTCAAGCTGCTCCAGGTTTGAACCTCATCAAAAGCATGTTAGTGAAATGGAGAAGCTTACTGTCGCTGCACTATCACTACTCATTACTCACATGGAAAGGGACTGTAGGACAAAGTCCCGACAATGGTTAGAAACAAAGGAGACATTCCAAGACCCCCACATTCCAGCATTACACCAGCGTCATTCATCTTGGATCTGGTCAGCACAAAAAGCCCCTTTAATGATGCATAATAGTGTGGCAGAGCTATCCATCCAGCATACACACACACCCGTTGCGATTGACCACTTTTGCAACGGTCATTACGCAACCGCTCCAATTGACTGATTGCAGCGCGCCCTGCCTTACGGAAAATGGGCCCGATGCTTTCCTTTTGCCTCCTTCACCCGAGATGATCTAGCGCCCGGTTTAAATGTGGTTCAAATCCAGCAGGAACTCCCCGGCTTGGGGTGTGCTTTCATTAATCTTTATTAAATCACATAAGACCAAAGACCCTGGTGTACCTGGTAGCGAAAGTGCTTGGGACGCGATTCCCCTGCTTCCTTGATCGGGTGTGCAAGATATATCCCCGGTAGAAGGAAGAACTTTGCACAGTAAGAAATTGCTTTCTTATTATGTCGTGGAAGCAGCGTAAAACATTGTAAGCGAACGAGAGGGGGAGCAGAGTACGATCGCTACCTGTAAGAGAAGAGTTCACGTCCGAAGGCTCTCGACCGCCATCATGATCGTCGGTAACCGGGGGGCGAAAGCATCATGAGGCTGTACATTCTAAAAGTGAGTTCTGTTCCTGCTGCTTGGCCAGTGCTTCAGCTCCGTCGATCGAGATGGGGCGAGATGTTTGATTGATTTTGCGATCAGCTTTCCGATTGGTGAAGGGGGTCATTTCGGCGATGTGCTGTGCGATGGTTGCGAATTGGCCGCAAATTTCCTCGCACTCGTTTGTCCCCCCTCGGTGAAGGTGAGCTGGTGCAAGCATTTCCCCCTTGCCGTTTCATCTTGCGAGAGTCGCGATCATCAGCGCAACCTGCTGGCATGTCTCGCTTACCCTGCGTGTTTGTTTTGTGCACTGCAGCCGCAGTTGTTTTCCAGCGTCTCTTTTCACTACCGGAACCGTGCACGAGTATTTTCCTAATGACCGGTCGATACGAGGTGATTTCGAAGCGTCAGATCGCCACCATTTGTACACCGTTTTGTACACCACCGCCTCACCGCACCTGATGATGATCGCCGCCGAATGGTCCAACGAGTCCAATTGGTATACCACATTTAGAGACCTCTCTCTCTCTCTCTCTCTCTCTGGGGTGGTTTGAGGGAGGGTGGTGGGAAAAGGTTGGAGGGTATTTTGGTTTTCTTTATTTGGGTGTCTCGATCGATCTTAAACACAGCTCGTTAGGCCACACTCGGCCAGGTTAGCGAGGAGGTTATTTCGGGTGCTTCCGTTTTGGTAGCGGCATGTGAGCGCAAATGCTATTGCAAAAATCACACCAGATTGACAAGGCGATGTTGATGGGCGATCATCATTGCCTTTGTGTGTGTGTAATGAGTGTTTGAGCTTTGGGTTTTAACACATTTTCTTATGATTTGATCTTCTCTTTCTTTACTGAAAAATAATTAACAGAAACAAAACAATTTGGCAATGAGATTGCGATGAGCTTTTGCATTATTTATGATTTAACAGAAATAATATCAAAGTGAGGTTTCAGGATGAGGATCAAGATTTTTTGCTAACCCCAACATTAGACCAACAAGATCATGTGTAACATCAACGTATTCCGGAGCAACTTTAGCTAGAATTGAGCGGCCTCATGGATGTTTTCAGTTGGAATTTCTGTCGATCCTCCAACTACAATTTGTCTCTCTTAAGGCTCTTCGAAGTCAAATTAATTACGCACCATCCTCTATCTCAGCGAATCAAAACAGACTTCCTCCAGCGTGTATCAATCGCTCAGCTGCTTAACCAACCCGAACCATTTAACCACCTTTTTCGGTGTGCAAACGCAAAGCAATAAAAAAAACGCTCTTAATTCAAATTCAGTGCAGTAACATCACACAGTCTACCAAAATCAACCAACAAAAAAACAAAACCCCGAAAAACGTGTGCAGATTGTTATGCGCACTGTCTCGAACCGTGTGGTGTGGCGACCGTTGCCAGTTCATATTTTACGTTCATCATGTTTACCGTGTGGCTTGATGCTTTATGACTTACCACCTTCCGTGGGCACGCTTTACACTCGTATGCTTTCTTCCTCGGTGGGTTAATACACACCCGGGTTTTTTTTCTTTTTTTCACCGACTGCGTATAAGCGACATAAATCAGCGATTGATTGGAGCAATAAGATTTTTCCTTTTTTAAGTTCGTCTTCGGTTCGGGCATTGAAGTCACCGGTCCGTGGATGCGTTGCGTTTTCCCTCTGGCGCTAACCGAGGCCCATAGGAGTGGTGAGTCGATGCCTGTTGTTAAAAAAAGAAACCAAACAAAATGAAAAAAGATCCCAACCCGATGCCGATACACCTACTACGTAAAGGTTTCACTTTTTTTGCAAAGGTTTTTTTTATTTTCCTATATTGTAAACCGTCCCGATCGGTTTCGGAAGATCCGGAAGAGTTTCTACCGCGGCCAGAAACAATCAACCGGCGAATAATGGCTAAGCAAACAGCCCGCCCGTTGAGGATGCTTAATGAGAACTAATTGTGGGAAAAGCGACGAACCATATCGCCTGTTTGGGGACGTGTTTGAAGACGCACAATCATGCCAAACGACCGATCATGTAATATGATAGTGTGCTAGAAGATCGTCGATCGTTGTCTAATGGCATCGTGGTACGATCTATCGATGTCGTGTTTCTTCTGCCATCGGTTCATTTGAATTAAATAAGATCGAGTAAAAAAAAATGGAAACTTTCTCCACAAAAGTGCTATTGTCCGGCGAATGCAATTGCATGCGTTCTTTCGTCTGAATGCAATTGGTGATATCAGAATCAGTCCCACCCCATTACAATCGCCCGCCATCTCGATCACGTGCTCTACACACAGTGCAGTGCTGTGGGTGGTGGTGGCGAGCAGGCAAAGGGGGGCCACGATAAGGGACACTTCGTCGATGCAACACCGATCGAGGCAAGCAAGTACAAATCTTTCACCTACCCCACCGCTCCCTTGTCAAAACCCTTTTCAAACTCCTGTTTTCTCCATCTCCAACACAATGCCGGCCGATTGGGTTGAATAGGGCTAGCTTACCTCATGACCTGCCCAGCCGTATCGAGCATCTACTACCGGGGACCGTCTAAATTGTTGGTGGTGGACGCGTTTTGAGGATCATCGGTCTGCGATCTCGTTCCGCAGAATCGCCGACCGCGACGACGACGACGACGCGGACACCGACGAATGAGCCAGTGTGATGTAGCCTGCCCCGCAGACGGAAAAGAAAAGCACAATAACCGACCCGCACAGCACAATGGGCCGGTTGGAGGTGGTATATAAGCAGGTGAATTTCGGCAGTCTTTGAAGCATTCCTTTGCGGTCAGTGTTTGAAGGCAGGTCGTTCATAAGGCGTCCTCCCCGCGGAAAGTCACCGAGCCAGCCACAGAACGGTGCGATTAATAAGCGGAAGCAGCTTGTGAAGTGTTGTGTTGTGAGCGTGGTGATACTTAGAAAGTGCAAACGGGGAGAACAGCTTTTCACCCATCAAAAGCGTGCAGTGTGGAGTAAAGCTGACGAAATGGTTAGTGAAGCCCTGAAAGTAGAAACGTCTAAATGGCGGGAGCAATTAGAGTGGAATTACATTATCGATTGAAAGTTGGTGCAGGTGGAGACATACACGGGCGATCGTCGTGTGTGGCGAAGATTGGGGCGTACTAACTGGAGTGAAATTTTTCATTGAAGTGGAAATGTCACATGAAAAGCGTCTGCTGAGTGCCGTGATGAGCTGAGTTTAAATGAAATCGAACGTGTGTCCATGTGTTTGCTGGTTAATGGAGCTTTTCGTTGCTTTAATTCGATGATCGTCAAGCAATTAAAGCAGCAAAAGTTTCTAAATAAATTTTCCAACGGTCGTTTTTCCTTTTTCTCTTCCTCGATGGCGGCTATGGAAATGAGCAACTTCAAGTTAAGATAAAGAAATCATGTCCAACCGCGCCCTTCAATTTCTTCAGCAGACGTTTGACATTCAATCAGAAGATAATTTGTGTTACATCTTTATGACCTTAAGGTTCCTCAGCTCATCACACTTTACTCTCGATAGAGCCTTTGCGCGATCACCATAACAATAGGATGCCGAACTTGCACTAGTTTCAAACGTGTTTTCACGCGTCTCTCTTCGACAGGCCGTTAAACTGGTAGCCTCGCTGTTGCTGCTCACGGTAGCCGTCCTTGCCAGCAAAGATGCCAGCAAACCGGTCGACAGCGTGGCCATTGCCAGCACCCCGAAGAACCAGCAGCCGTCCGCACCGTCCAAACCGCCAGCCACGGTGACGAAGAAAGCACCGCACGGTAAGCGAGAGGTGGCCAGCTACGGACTACCTCATCACACGCACAATCGCTACTCGTTCGCGGCGCATTCGCAACCGCTGACCGAGTTCTACGCACCAGCCACCAGCCACGGATCGTACAGTTACAGCATCCCGCAGCATTCTTCTTCCTTCTCATCGATGCACGTGCCGGCATCGTTCGGGCCGCACAAGCTCTACCTTGGCTCTGCCCCATCCCTCACCAGCTTCAAGTACACGCCCAGTGTGGCCTCGTCGCATAGCTTCTTCGCGCCCTCGCTTGGCCACCACGCTCCGCACCAATCGTTCGGAGGGTTTGGCGATGCGGGAAGCTTCAAGTATGGAAGCTACGGTTCCAAGGATCTATCCGACCTGCTGAAACAGCTCCACTCGGTCGGTCCGCTTACGATTAAGGCTATCCCGAGCAGCTACGCGTACGGAGCTCCATTCGGCGAGCAGCACGACACTGGCAACAGCCCGCCGGTAGTGTTCGAAAACAACGCTTTCCATCTGAAACCGTTGACTCTGAAGGTGCACGAGGTGCCAAGCTTTTCCCACTCGTCGAACGGTCTGCCGCATGCCGCGGCACTCACTGCCCCAACCGGTCCTACCTCAACGTCCTCCTCGTACGGCCACGTAGCGCACTCGCTCGGGTACGAACCTTCGTACGCGAACGGTGTTAAGGGACTCCGTCACTACTCCACTCCGAATGTCCCGGCAGGCGATCTCTACTCGGGCAACAAGTACATCTCCACGTTGAATCTGCATCAGCCCACCACCGCCACCATGGTTTCGCCGCTGCACACCTCCGTCCACTCAACGGTCGGTCACCAGAAGCCCTTCAAACCTTCGACCTACCTCGGTTCCACGCACGAAACTGTCTCCTCGCCATCGAACTCCCACACCGGCTCGTATCTGGCTCCTTCGCTGCAGTATCTGCCCCCGGTCAGCAAAGGATCACAGTACCCGCACAAGCTGAGCTACGATTCGCCGGCCAAGCATGGTTACCTTCCTCCGCCACCACCACCACCACCCTCCACCAATGCGTACCTACCGCCGCTCAACAAACCCGCCCATGGATATCTTCCACCGGTGTCGAGCGGCAGCACCAGCTACATCTCCCACACATCCGGTTCCGGTTCTGCACCATCGTCGTCCGGTTCGCACGAGGACACCGGCCGGAAGCCACAGCTTCACCACCATTCCGACCATTCTGGCGAAAGTCTCGAGTATAGTGGGGCGACCGCATCCGTCCCAACGCCGCCATCGTCCGTTACGTCGTCGCATCACTGGCAGCACTAGTCCGTAACTAGTTTAAGCTCCTGCTCGGTCGTTCTGGGCATGTGCGCCGATTTGTTTCCGACCATACGGACATCATGGACGTGATCGGGTTTCCGGTGTGCCTTTTCCCCAGTTTCCCCTCAACAATTACCAATAGGGGGGATGTATCAACAAAAGAAAAAGAGGAGAGAAAAGGCATTCGTGGCGTATTGGAAACATAATGGACTAAAACGAGCCTGGCGGGAGCGATAGAGTGTACGATACGCTAACTTATATGTGTTAATTATATTTAAAAGCAAAGTCTGTACAGTGTGACACCGGTTATTACAAAAAAAAAAAAAACCACCCAATGACTCCTGCACGGTGGCCACGTGCTTCATTAGTGCTCGCATTAGCAAGCGAGCGAACTTATTAAATAAAACATAAACAAACAAACACATAACCGCGATCGTTGCTAGTTGCTTCCTTTCTCCACCGATGGGTTTAAATGCATCTCGTGAAAGGTCCCAGCCTCATCATACCAAGTCGAAAGTGGCAACGTGTATGTGGTGTCGATTTCGTTTCGGTGCGTGAACATTCTACGTAACGCAGGTTGGGCCATCCTCCGTTCGCATTGGGCCGCCGTTTTTCGGACGGAATAGTTTCAATCAATTTGTACGCTATATGATACGGTAATGCTGAGGTGGAGCTAATGTTACGCTAATTAAATGCTAATCGACACCGGTTGGCAGATGATGGGAAATGGGTTGAAACTGGTAAATGGTTCTGTAATGGGTGGAATGAAAATTCGCGGTGAAATGAAAGCGATATAAATACTTTTTCCTTAATATGAAATGTCAAACGATAAATTCATACTAAGAGGGAAATTTTGAGATAGAGAAGATGAACATCTATCGACTTCCCCGCCGAGGATCATTTTCGTTGATCCTGCATGGAGTTTCCAGCCACCAGATTCTCCTTGATAATTTCGTCCGTTAGGTGCTTGAGCTCATGCACTTTGCTGGGTTCATGCACAGTCGGTCCGGCGGCCGAGGTGATAATGGTGCCGGTCTCCACACGGGAAGACCGGGGATCTGATCCAAATCAGACCGTCTCCTCGTACGGAGGATTGACTATCCATGAACCACGGGTAAAATTACAAATTATACGAAGTGAGAAATAGCTGGCCGAGAGGTTCTTCGAGGAAAGAAGAAAAAGATCCTCCTTGGCGATCATCGCTTCAACAAAATTTCCTGATGGACATTGTTTGGTCCAATTGGTACTTGAGATACATGAAGCTTTTTCCAAGAGTGTCTTCCTTTAGTTAAGTTCCTTAAGCTTTTAGGCCCGTTTATCTAGACCATCTTTCTCTTACCTCACAGCGTTTTCGCCTATACGCCATCAGGTCTTTCTATTGCTTCGGACAAAGAAGTTCGAGGAATTGCCTTGTGTGTGTACGAGCTGAAACAAAGCACTGTATTTCGGAATTCTGTAGTGTGCAGGCAGGATTACATAGTTTCATGAACCGTTTCGCCATCGAAAGCAGCGAGAAAAAGAGAGTATTACTGGTGCCGTGACCCAGGATACTGAGGTGTTCGCAGCTCACACCAAAAACGTCCTTGAAGTGCATTCCTCATGCAAAGAGAGTGAAAAGACTTCATTGCCCCGCTATGGGCATGGGGGGTGCAATGGTTAAAACACTTTTTGCTTTGTAATAATATGGTGCGGGTCATGAAGTGGACTGTTGCAATGTTGGATCGTGGTTTGCGTAGAAGATTTTGGAGTAATCGGAAAATTTGGAACGTGGCTCTGTTCTTGCTACCTTATTTAAATCTTTGGATTATCTACCAATTCGTTCGCCGCTAAACTAACCATGAAACCTTGAACTTGCTCATGAATTGCGCGGCAAACAATAAGGCCCAAACGCTTTCCCACGTAACGGAAAACCCTGAAGAAATAAACCCCACCGCATCGCATCGCAATCTTTTATCGCCGTTTCGTCGCTTCGTCTTCGCCAGGCGGACATAACAAAAAAAGCACCACACGCCGGTGCTTCCACGCCGGGGCAAGGTCGTCCGAAGGAAAGCAGAAAGCAAAATCCGCACCAAACCACACCACCCGGCATTTCATCTCGAACCTCACCACACGATGGTGCAATGTGATCATGCGCTCAAATGGACAACAAATTGCATCATGGAAGAGCGCGCGCACTTGCCGATCTCCAGCGTCTGGATTTCACATACGCACGCTCCCCGTCGGCGTACGAAGGCGTCGAATAATGGCGATTCGCCTTACCAGCTAGCATGCTCCTTTCAACGGGTCCAAGCTGGCGTGGCCATTGCTCTAATTATAACCCGTCCCCCCGAAATTAGTGACGAAATGAGTGACGGGGGCTATGAGGAAAGTCGTTACGGATCAAAGCAACCAACGCTTGTTTGCAAATCAGCGCTGCTGCGATCGACTTTGTAGCCCCTTTGTGGACGGTTGAACGTTCCCAACCGGCGAAGCTTGGTCCCGGGATCCTTGCGTTGGCTTACGCTTAAATCCGTGGCGTAAGTGATGTGATCCGTGTCCATCCCGGGATGCCCAAGCCCACCCCGGGGATTAGTGTGATGATGATTAGAGAGACACAGGGTCCCGGGGTCCGGTTCTACTCCATTCAGCGGATCAGCGGTGAATGATTATGTTAGCGCTAGGCGTAATGTAATTACTGTCGTTATTAGCTCGAAATACATCGACACCATGAAAATCCATGTCTTGCCGCTGCACGAGCTGTAGCGCGGAACCCGTCGCGGAAAAGCAACCAAACGAGAGCGAAAGCAACACGGAAAGGTACGTGAGTCAACGGTTAAACCGTCCGCCCAGGCCATGATCGTAAACCGGCAAGATACCTTCGAGCGGGTTATGTCCGGCGGGTGAAAGGGTAGGTAACGAAATAATTCCCATTTTTGACAAATTCGTGGCAACAGCAACAAGTCGCGCGTGTACGTTCTCCACCTACCAGAGGATGTCCTCTCAACCATGCCGCAACGGTGCCTTGGTGCTTTTCCCTACCCTGCTCTAGTAGTTCCTCTGCAGATCAGCGTCTTCACTGGAACACGACTTTGCGCTTGTTATTGCTTCTCACTTCCCACTTTCATCGCAAAAAGAAACGAACCAAAGGGCCAACGCATACAGCCGCGACAGAGCAAACTGTCTCATTCGAGCCGTGCCCGGCGCTTGGGAGGAGGCTGCCATGTGTTTTGACGAGGGAAAAAAAGGTACCAAAGCGTACTGGCAGAACCGCTCAACGCTCAAGAAGGAAAGTGACCAAAAGCACGGTAAACGTACGACCATACCCGGCCACAGCCACAGCGACAGTTTGACTTGTTTACCCTACTTTAGGAGACTACCGGAAGCGTTACCGATTGTTTGCATCGATCGTGTCGCTTCGGAGTGACACTCTGGGAATGGTGCAGAGCAGAGGCAAAGAGAAAAAAAAAACAAACTCAGAGGTTACAAAATCGTGTAAACGGTGGTTCCGATGTGTGGCGTAATAGTTATCTACGGAGAATGCGGAACACGCGATTGCGGGCAGAGCTGGATGTGTGGCCCTCGAGGAAATGAATGAAATCGGGCGGATGATTTGTCACGCCGGTGATGGTTAGAAATGGCGGGGTATGAATTTTAACCATGGCTTTGTTAACTGAAAAGATGTCACAATTTTAATGGCAAATAGGTTTACGATCGTCAACGAAAAGTGCGGCAGAGTAATAAAAGTCGTTACGCGTATAACATAGTTTTATTATCTCCAGAAAAGCTAGCAATGAACCTGTACCCTCGAAGATAAATTTCTGGTCGGTAGCTGACGCAAGTAAAATGACGTCACGGGGATGGATATTCAGAATTGGCGGCCCTCGGTTTTATGCAATTTTTGGGCATTTATAATGCAATATTTTCAATATAGGGCTCTCTAGCCTAGATTTTTTTTAGAGCGCGGACAGTCCGATCTGTCCAAACGATAAGCAGGATAATGAACTTGAAACGTAATCACTGATCGCACGGAAACCAACCGTTTCAGTACCGTTTGCAAGCCGGGCCGTGTGAGTGTTTGGGCTTAAGTGTGCAATGGCGTGAAACGTTGGCCAGCCGGAGCCTGCCCAGAGCCTGCCGGCCATCGATACATCCCGAGGGGGCAGATGATTAGCCGTTGTTCATGTGATTACTTTCTACATAATTTTCTACACACGCTGAACACTCTCCGAGGGCCGACACGTGCATCAGGAACCAGTGCGCACCTGAAGCAGGATCGACAAGACCTTGTCCAGAGTCGGTGGAGTCCGTGGCTCAATACGCCCGTTGTGCGAAAGGGAGCAACGTATTTGCATACCCTTGGTGCAGTGCGTACTACCGGACGCTGATGCGATCGCGATTCGCACAACCGGATGATACGATACCGGAACAAACGAGCGGGCCACGTTCACCAGCGCACTTCTCGCACTAATCTGCACCGGTACGCAGATAATGGTTGTGATGATTAGCAACGGCAACGTAAGCAACGAAGCTTAGGTCGGAGTTGTAGGTTGAGGGCAAACTCGGAGGAAGTTTGTTTTGTAGCGATCGTAGCGATGTCTTGTGGCCAGGGGGTTGGCTAGGGATTCGTCCAATCGCGCTATGATTAGCTGGGGGAAAATGTGCGATATTTTAACGAAACACCCTCAACACCATCTCTGATGCTTGGATTGCGCCGAAGGTGGTGGTACCCTCTAATTCTACATCGATCCTCGGTCTCGATCGATCAAGAAAGGGAGCAATGTAAGAAGGAAGTGTCTTTCAGCGCCCAATCCAACACTCGCACACAGGCTTACACATGGCACACGGGTTAGATTCCGCGGATCGCTCAAAAAGGGCTCCCGGGGCAACCTGGTCCTGGCCGATGCTCGAGCACTGAGTATGATTTTGCTTGTTCAACAACAACATCGCTACCGCCAGCCCTTCGTGTCCTTCACCTACTCCCACCACCCCATTCGGCCGTGCAACCCAAAACGAGCCATCATTAGAGGCGAAGAGGCAGGCCGCCACACTTCACTGTCCGTCCTTTTTTGTCGCGTTCGCTTTTCCGCTTTTCCGCTTTTCTTTCCGTTCGCCGCCGCCGAGCCGAGGGCCCAGTGTATCGGGGCGGATTTACTGCGAAAAAAAAGCTAATGCAGCCGTATGGCGTACGGTTGGTGCGATTATTTTTCCCTATCCCTGCGTACCAACACGCCCTACCGACGGGGCAATTGTAGCGCGCGGCGTGTGGCGTAATATAAAAGCCTCGGCACCTATCAGTGTGGCGTTCATTTATCAATCAAAATCCTGCACCGGCAGGCAGGCAGGCAACCAGTTTCTTGACGTCTGGACAGCTTCGTTTGTCGCGCTTCTTCGTGGTGGACTTTTAGTGCATTTGGCCAGTGATTGAGTGATCTAGTGAGAGTGAAGATGAAGCTGTTCGTGTGTTTGATATTGTGTTTCACCCTGGCACTTGCGGATCCTGGTGTGATCGGACCGCAGGATGCACGTAAGGTGCGTACCCCGGCGAGTGGACCGACGACTTACAATACCATTTCGCCGCCGGACAGTGAAACGTTAAGCAAACTGCAGAACCAAGTGGCACCGACGGTTCAAATCCCGAGCAAATCGCCCACCACGGCTAAGGTACCGGAAGTAGCGTCGCCGTTCCACACGATCGCACCGCCGAGTGCACTGCCGTCACCCTACCTGCGACAACCGGCGCCCGCGATCGCTCCCGTTTCGGCCCAGGGTCAATACTATCTGGCCATGGTTCCACAGCCCGCAGGCAATCATATGCTGCAGCCTGGTATGTGGATAAAAATCACACGCTAGTTGGACGTGTGTTCTAATGATCCTATCGCTTTACCAACCTACTCCACAGCGACGACGCCCCTGATCATGCAGTACATCAATCCTCAGGGACAACCTACCGGTGGTCTGCAATACATTCAGCTGCTACGTCCGGCCGTTTATCCGTACGCGGTAAACCAGCAGTACCAAGCAGCGTATCAGCAGTATCCGAGTTATCTGCAGCAGTCTCCCGCAAGCCTCAGCAACTCGGCACATGGTCCGGTCCCTCCGACACCGTACAGCGTGTCTCCCACTCCTCCACCGACTACTTCCACTACGCAGGCTGGATTTCTTCCATTCCAGCCCGCCACACAATATGCCCCTGTAAGCCACGCACAGCAGCATCCACAGCAACCACAAGCATACAGTAATGGACCAGTCGGACAGTACTCTAGCCCCGTCCTCTCGTACTATCCGCATCGGTTTCTCATCAACCCGTCGGAATTGAACTTCAACACGAACGAATATGTGCCATCGCCCGGTGACGGTGTTTACCTTAAGGGCGTGAAGAGTATTCGGGCTTAAGGGTCCGGGTAGCTTCCTTTAAATCCTGGTGCAATCGTAGCTGCAAACCCAACATCAAAGTACAACCGATAATCCCGCTGATCCGATTACAAACCCGCCCACAGTTTTATAGTATTAACTATCCCACCCACTTGTGACTGTGTTTGTTGTTTTATCGATTAATTTATATCTGTTTCTAACATGTGTCGTTCCCTGCCAGACTCCACCTGTTCCAGAGACAAATAAAATTTTAAAACAATCGATTTTGTTCGCAAATATTTTTTCACTGAGAAGCGTGCAATTTAAAGAAAGTGTGAGAAAATGCTTTAAAAGCTTAAACATGAAAGAAAAAGAGTCTGTGAGGTTGGGAATGAGAATATTTCCTGCCGAAAAAAATAAACTTGAAAAATAACCGTTCATTTTCCTAATTTTGAACTCGTATAATTTCAGTTGACGTTTATACCAGCACGAACGATGCCGAACCGAGCCGAAGTGTTCCGAAGCTTGACAGTTCGCTTCTTCTTGTCCTCCGGCCGTTTCGTCTTCTTCGTTGAGTAAACTTTGACATAAACCGTATTGTTGCCGCTTGTTCCAAGCGCAAAAAGGCTTCCGCATCGCTAAAAAATACCAGTTTTGTGCAGAAAACTACATCCACGGTCTTTAAAATTGGTTATCCCAGCATAACAAACGCGATGTGTAAGTAGTGGCGATGGGTTTTTGTGCCTTTCCGACCGCTAATTCCGGCGTGCTGCAGCGTTAGCGTCAGACCGCAAAAATCAATATGTCGCTGGCGCTTGCAGCTACCGTGAAGGGGGAACTTTCCTGTCGTGTGGTTTCTTTCGGCGGTGATTTAATTGATCTTCGTTTGTCTGTTTCAGCCGATCGTGATCGTGAGTATCGTGGTGGTGGAGGTGGTCGAGGCGGTGGCGGCGGTGGTGGTGGCGGTGGTGGCGGAGGAGGCGGTGGACGCCATCGTTCACGGTCTCGCGAGCGTCGCCGTAGCCGCTCCAGAAGCCGTGGCGAGCGGAGGAGATCCTCGCGTTCCCGTTCACCTTACCGGAAGCATCGTTCGCGGAGGCGCAAACCTTCGCTTTACTGGGATGTGCCACCGCCAGGGTTCGAACACATTACACCGCTGCAGTACAAAGCGATGCAGGCTGCTGGGCAAATCCCGGCCAACATAGTGGCGGACACGCCGCAGGCAGCCGTTCCGGTGGTCGGTTCCACCATCACGCGTCAGGCGAGAAGGTTGTACGTGGGCAACATACCGTTCGGCGTTACGGAGGAGGAAATGATGGAATTCTTTAACCAGCAAATGCATCTGTCCGGTTTGGCTCAGGCGGCCGGTAATCCGGTGCTTGCCTGCCAGATCAATCTGGACAAGAACTTTGCGTTCCTGGAGTTCCGGTCGATCGACGAAACCACGCAAGCCATGGCATTCGATAGCATTAATTTTAAAGGACAAAGTTTGAAAATTCGACGGCCGCACGACTACCAGCCCATGCCCGGTATGACCGATTCAGCGGCGGTCAATGTTCCCGGTAAGTGTAAGGTTCCGCTAGCGAACGAAAAGCGCCTTTCTAATTCGTTGTTCGGGGCTTCATTTTAGAAAAATTCTCCGGCGTCATCAGCACAGTGGTACCGGACTCGCCGCATAAAATCTTCATCGGTGGGTTGCCGAACTACTTGAACGAGGATCAGGTACGTGTTGCTTGGCAGCGTTGTTCGGTGTTCTCTTCTCAACCTGCACTAGGCAACCTGAGAAGCACTAATATCGTAGCAGGCTTTGAAACAAACAGGAAAACGAACCGAACGATTTATTTTCTAGTTGTTGAGGAAGTGTGTGTATGTATGCCAATGCTGCGGGATGCAATAGAACAGAGAATGCATGCACGGAATTCCATCCCGGTATTAGGTACTTGCGACATTGGTACACCGTTTACCCAACATTTTTTACTCATAGCCCTAACAAACGCAAAAGCACATCGAAAATTCATGGCGCACCAATCGATTATTAGTGTGTGTGATTAGCGGCAAAACGATTGAATCAAACTTCCGTTGCACAGCCAACCTCCAACCTTACGTGGCATTTAACCAGTGTGTAAGCTAATGGTGCTTTTCGCTGCTGCCAATAAGCTATAGAAGCTTTAAAACTGGCTGTTGAATTGACTTTTATCCCGACGCGACGTCAAGGCAAGAGTTCAAAGCCCCCCGGTTGTACGAAGAGCGTTCCCGCAAGTTCGATCTGCAGACGGTAAATTTGTCTCATTTCAGATACAGACGTTCAAAATGTTCTAGCCTCTTTTAAGGATGATTGTTTTTGAAGCACACTGTTGGTACATCTCTTTTTCCCCCTCCCTTTTCTATATAACGTTTAGGCAGCGTTTTCAGATAGGTTCATCGATATCCTTGCTTTGTAGTTGTTCTGCAGTTGTTCAGTGCAAACACCATCTGGGGTGGACGATGAACAGGAGCAAAAGGATTTGTATCTAGAATTAAATTTAACTTTCAGCTAGCGCACCCCGATGCAAACAGCTTAAAAGTATCCTTGTCCTTCTTCGGCTGGCCCGGAACTGTGAGGTGCATCTGCCTGCATTTTCCTTTTCTCGATTTCAGTACCGTTTTCAGCTTCTTCTCTATCTTGCAACCGGTACCACCAATGGGGGGCGTCCACGCGTTACGGTCTTGTCTTGTGTGCACCCTAGAGAAGGATCGTTTATATTATTTCCTTTTGCAGAATTGTTTCAGTTTCAGTTTTCTCATCTTATTACAGCGTACTTTTATCATTTAGCGTACGGATGCGTTTCACTAAACTGCGTCCGGCATACGCAACTATGCAACTAAAATTCAAGCAGATAACTAGAACTGATCCATTTTCTCTTCTTTTCTTCTCTTTCTTTTCTCTCTTTCCATCCTTGCACCGAAAAACCTGACTTCGGTTTGAGGCCAAAATGCTTGGGATGGTCGGGGTTGCACCTTGTTGCACCGTTCGCACCGTTTTCAGTTTCAACGGGAAGCGAATCATGCGTTGCTTTGCTTGTTCGATGGGTTCCGGGCAGGGTCCGTACGGAATTGTGTTTTAGGAAAATTTCACCCTTTTGCAGGCATCACGCCACGGACGTGCGACACATACTCCCGTCAGAGAATGTGCCTACGCGAGCCAAGCGAACCTGAGGCAAATCGAAACGCTAGCGATGTTATTATAATTTTCAGCTGTGTGCCCAGTGCCCGGATAGAGCACCGGTTTCGGAGGTTTTCTTTCGTAGGCAAAAATGTTCCCAAGCGCGTTTGTTATAGGTCCGGGCGGGCATAAGTGCATGTCGGGGTGTGCGTGTGTGTGGAGCACGGTGCTGGCCATGTTTCTCTTTCGCCACAAGGCAAGTGCATTTCAGCAAAACAAAACACCACTGGCAGCAATTTATTCTCTTCCCCTATTCCCCGCAGGAATTGTGTGTCTTTCAGCGTGTAGGTGCGCAAACAACTCTACTTGTGTTTAGGGAATAGGTACAGGAAAGCAAGGGCCTTTTAGTTGGGTAGCTTTTTAGTTTGAAAGGAAAATACGAAATGGTTACCTGCTGATCGGAGAGTAGAAGAGGTTATTGAGCAACGAGATTAGATTGATTTGTTAATGATCCGTAGCTTTACTTTCACTGTGGTAAGTATCGTTGAGGTTTGAGAGCTACTTTGAAGGCATAAATGAAGAGGCAGAGTGCGAGATTAAAAACAAATCAAAATCAACTGCGAATTGAATGAAATGTTTCTGATTTTTAACAGCAGAGTATCTCACTAGTTTTCCGTTGCTAGGTTCAGTTAGTAGCTGGAAGTTGTGTTGAGTGCGATACCCTAATTGCAACGGTGATTGCGTCGTTTGATTGCAAACAGCATACTTGTAAAGTGTCGAAAACTGATAATAATATGTGAACGTTTTTCTTTTGTTTCGTTTTTATCCCTTCCCCTCTCTGCCCTGATGCATCGACCTTCCCATCCCATGCTTCCTACCCGTACCGTATCCTCCTACTCCTCGATTCCATCGAAAAATCGGTGCATTGTTGGCCGGTTTTTTGGACGTTCGATGTGTTCTCCGTGTACAGGTGAAGGAGCTGTTGCTTTCGTTCGGTCAACTGAAGGCGTTCAATCTGGTCAAGGACGCCGCAACTGGTCTGGGCAAAGGTTACGCCTTTGCCGAGTACGTTGAATATACGACTACCGATCAGGTACGGCGGCAAGGCGCTCAGCGAGGAAGACGACCCAAAGCGTACATGACTAATTGGTGCACTACTGTCCACTTTGTTCGCAGGCAATTGCAGGGTTGAACGGTATGCAGCTGGGAGACAAAAAACTGATCGTACAACGTGCCAGTGTCGGAGCGAAGAACTCGAACGCCGCCGTCGTTGCACCGGTACAGATTCAGGTACGTTTCTGGACGGCGCGGTACATACTGTATAATTATGGCTAGCTCAAACATTTTACTCACCATTCGCGCCTTTTATTTTATTCTACAGGTACCGGGTCTTTCGCTGGTTGGCTCATCGGGTCCACCGACGGAGGTGCTTTGCCTGCTGAACATGGTCACACCGGATGAGCTGAAGGACGAGGAAGAGTACGAGGATATTCTGGAGGACATTCGGGAAGAGTGCAACAAGTACGGTGTGGTGCGCAGTGTGGAAATTCCTCGACCGATCGAAGGCGTTGACGTGCCCGGCTGTGGCAAGGTGTTCGTGGAGTTCAACTCGATCGTCGACTGTCAGAAGGCGCAGCAAGCGCTTACCGGGCGCAAGTTTAGCGATCGCGTCGTCGTGACGTCGTACTTCGATCCAGATAAGTATCATCGGCGCGAGTTTTAAGGGCTGGCAGCAGTGTTAATCCTGCAAATAATTGTGCATAATCGGGGAGTGTGACTAATGTATACTGTGACGAGCACTCCAGTCTTTTGACGTCTTGGACTTGTTTAATCCCAATCTGTCTTTTTTCTTTCTTATTTGGCAATGCTGTCGTTGTCGGTTTTGGCCTCCCTCTAGTCTCTATTGGAAGGCTGTCTGTGACATGATTTATCTATAGGTTCGTAGCAAAATTTAAATTTCAAACGGTTTTTGGTTCATATTTACATCAGGGTTTTTACACTTCCATACATAGTTTGATTGGATTCTTTTTGGATTGACGTTTGTTCATTAGTCCTCCGTAATGCCATGCAATTGTTTCAAAATCAATAGCATTTAGACACCTTTTTTGGGGGCGATTTGGCATACCTTACATGTACAGATCATGCATTTGTTCGACCATGTTAGAGGATCGATATAGAATTGGGATGTTTGCTTCATTGGATCGTTTTTCTTTCTTCTTCTTTTGCCCTGCAACCTCAGTAGAGGTTAGCCTGCCATTGCTGGGGCTTCCTTGACTTACTTTACCTGTAGCAGGACCTCGTCAGTCCTGCGTGCGTAGAGACCAGTATCGCGTTCAGGGATAATAAGCAATTTAAAAATGACAAAAAACTCATTGTCCGGACCAAAGTCGACAGCGACCGAATATTGTATATGTCTTGCAATGAATGTGTACAGCAGATTAACAGCATCAATTTTAAAAGTCTTCTTCATCATTTGCACAATCGTCTCTAGTGTAACTTAACGATGTAGATGTTTAGGGATAACAATGATGCGAAGTGCGCGAATGATGAATACATGTAATGCAGTTGGACATTTCGGTTTTCAGTCAAGTACGTCATCAAGCTACTGAATCAATAAATGACTTTGCAGTGGAAATAGTTGTGACATTTTCGGATGGGAGCGTAAAGTAATTTGAAAGAAAATGAGAAGATTACTTAGACAATTCGCGAGTAGGATTATTTAAGATATAAAAAGTTGTTTAAGGCATATTATTGACTTACTTTTGTTTTGTGTTTCTAGCTTTATCAATTTACTCAACTGTATTTGAAACCTTATCGTTAAACTCAGGCTGCAATTTCTGGAAGAGTAATCCTCAACATGATTGCTACGCTGTCCACACTTACCCTAATCAAACTCTGCACTGTGCGCTTCTCCACTTTGCAATCGCATCCACATTTTGCAATTGTAACACACAAAAAGAAACATCACGTAAAGAAAGGAAAACAATAACGCTGGCATGAACATTTGAATGTGTGCGCAATGAAGACAAGCGGAGTGGCAGACGTAGAGCCATCTGCGTTACAATCTTGCCATGTGCGCGATGTGTGCGCTTTTGAATGCACAATGTGTAAGATACAGCAAAGGCATGTACGCAAGCCACAGGCGCTGTGCCTTGCGTCAGCCAAACGCCAAGAGAAAGATAAGTTTGCGCAAACGCTGGGTGAGGTGGCAGCTTTCAACTGTAGTAGATAATATTATTTTTGTGTGTAGCTCGCTTAACAACAAACATGAGCACCTTTAAACGTAGGATGCCGTTCATTTAGATTACATTACAGAGCTTGCAAATTGCAAATGAGCTGTATGCCGAGGGCACATTAACTTTGATTTTGTTTCAGCGGTTCAGCACACGGTATAGAACGGTCCGAACGGACTGAACAAAGGGCGGTTACGATGTGAATAATGCATATGTGCATCAAATAATTCACCAGTTTTTGATGACACGACAATTTATGCAGGCGTGTCGCCCGAACCGAAGTAGTAGCGGGAGGATTCAAGGGTGAAGGACGGCATGCTCAGACATCGATGATGATTTATTTGATTTGAATGCATTTTCTGTTGCGTTGCAATTGTGCCACGCCATTATACGCCGGTCAGCGCAAGGGACCGGACCGCCGAAGTCATTGAACCCGTGGGCGAAATGGAACGGCAAACGGACGGCGGTTAATCTATCATTCGCGACAACATTCACGAACCGTAAGCACAACAAAACATGTGCTCGGAACCGTTCGCGGGTGGCTGATTTCGCATACAATGGTCGTCGTCCACCCCGGTGTCGGTGTTGGGGTTTTGGCTGAGGCACCGGCGTGCCTCGTTAAGGAGTCCGGAAGAGCGGACTTCCCGCCCCTCGGTGCTACTGAACGACTGCGAATCCTAGTGGCATAACTGATTGATGAGATTAGGAAAAGGAAAAGTGACCATCGCGGGCGGGCGACACGTACCGTGCCGGCCGTGTCATAATTATGATCCGCAACGGTGCAGCGGCCGTACGGCAGCATAATGATTGGTGTGCAACTAAGTGGAACGAAAATGCAGGCGTCAAGCGTGATTGTGATAGCAATTATTAACCACTGACTAAATGGACGAGTTTTACAGGGGGCCATGGGTTACGGTGGTGACGAACCGTTGGCACTTTTCTTTGCTGCAAGAAGAAAGCAAAACACAATTCACGCCCACCGCAGCCTGTTACTATCAGTGAGAGAAAGCCCTTCCGAGGTGTAGTAGCGAATGGTAGGACAATTGTAATCGATAGTAAACAATTTTCTAATTGAAATAGAAGGAAAACGGCTAGCTTAATGAACAACCGAGCCAACAACACAGCCAAAGTTCATCAGACAGATAATTTCTATTTGATTGCCTGTGTTGTGGTGATTGCTAGCTGTATGATGAAAAGTTTTCTTCACACTTAGATAATTGCTTTCGGGCCGGGTGTTTCCTTCGCGAAGGTGCATTACGTGTGACTCATCATTGGGGTGCCTGCATTAGGGTGTCCATTAAATAATGACCCCTTAAATGGAAACCATTTAGACAGACAGTAGAGCCGAGTTTACGAACCGCATTGCTTCACTTTTGTCGTTACAGATTTACAGAAGAACTTTTCGAAGCTTTTAACTTGTTCGGACGCACCTCGGCAGTCCCGGCAACACTAATTACTCATCGCCAGGACGGCCAGATTTCATAATATAATCATCAATCGACGATCAGATTGGCCTTTATGGGCTTATCGATTTGTGCCGTTTTTATTCGACCACGGACCAGGAGGAAAAAGCCGGTTATACCGGTGATTAGATCATCGGTCGGTTGTTGCCGACGAGGGGTTAGTGGCCAGGGAAAAAGAAAGGTGAAAGTGTGTGTGTGTATGAGGTGGAAAGAGAGGGTTGAAATGTGTGGCTGGTGATGTTGCCGCCAGTTCGGTAGTCGTCTGTTTATTCAACTGTCGTTATCCGATTATCTCATTAGGCGCGTGTGTGAGATGATTTGTTTATCTTGATTAAGGCAGTTGCAGCGATTCAAAGTTTATTGCATTGTATATTACACACAACTACAAGCCTTTTTATATGCAGCCTTAATAGGTGTACCTTTTATGTAATTTTTAACTCGATTTCGCTTTAGTTTTGCTTTCAATAAGATAAACTTGTATAAAACCTCAAGCCGCTAGTGTCGAATGCACATTGCACAATGCAATACTAATGGTGCTCTAAATTGCTTTTTAAATACGAATCACAAAGCGAAAGGAAGCAAAGCGAACGAATAAGATCCATCTCGAGAGCCGTGCTTGGGGTTGACTTTTGATCGGGCCAAAGGGCACCATCCATCGTAGAGCCTCAGCCAGCAGCGAAAGGGTGAGCCCAAAACGCGAGCTCTGGGAATGGGAAAGTAAGTAGGACCGAGTAGGTCAGTGGGTGTTTTCTGAAGGGCAAAAGGGCATCGAAAGGAAAGCAGGAGCGCTCATGCTGGTCCACCGATCGTATGATATAACCGGGGAAAGGTCAATATGCGTACGCCACCTCATACGGTACGAAAGCATATGCGCGCACAGGTTGTTTGAAAGTTCAATCGCTTTCCTGAAATAAAAACCTTACTGCAGCAAACTGGATGCATACTAAACAGTCGCTTTTTCTCCCACCCTTTCCAGCTTAAGTCCAGTCGGACAGAAAATCTTCATCGCTCGCTCGCACGCTTGAGAGCGGGAGACGCACGCTAACAGGTTGCACAGGTTCGGTGGCTGCTGCAAGAAGTTTCAAGGTCGTGTCGGATGCACACAGGCGTAGAACAGCCGATGCAGCCAGCTTCCCATGAGATGAGCCGCTCGCGGCCAGAACGGGTTCGTCGCTTGCAGTCACCCGTGTTCGGGCTTTCTGTTCTTTCCGTTCGACCGACCGACGAGACATAGGTGCGAGCATGATGTCGTGCAGCGAAGGTGAAGCCCTTGTGAGTGTGGGAAGGGGCAAAAGCGTGCAGTAAACTGGATTCTAAAAATGTAAGTTCCCATATTTACAGCTGCCCCACTTTACTTCCAGCGTGCGCTTGCGAGACTTGGTGCGTCTCAGTTCGTTGCAGGCAGTTTTAAATGTCAGCCAGCGAACCAACTCACTGCTCGTCTCTGCCCTTCAGCAGGATAATGCTTCAAGACGATGGCACTGGAATCCGTCGCCCCGGTGTTGATGCTCGAACGCGAACACGTAAATGAGAAGTTATATAATTTTTGCCCACCAGAAACTGAACCGAACCGAGTTGGAGCAGGCGAAGAGACATATCTGCAGCCGAATTTTTTGCGTTAACGTTAACCCTCTTCCAACCGGAAGGTATTTAAATTGATTATTTTTACTTGAGGTGCGTGATTATGTAAATAATCTGGTTTTGTGTTGCAGTTTTTTTTTTTTAAAGGCAAATCATTAATGGGTTCACCAGCCTAACCGGACGGAATCAAATCGGAGGATCGGAGGAAGCACCATCGCAGACTAGCGGTAGACGCAGCACAGACCTTCTGTGGAAGCTTTTGATTCGTGTGTCTGTGTGGTGCGGTTGCGTTACACAACCCAGCCTCCGACCGAAAAGCAGGGCACCCTTTTTGCTGCATGTAAACGGGCGAGAAATGAAACCCGGCGGTGAATAAATGGCAAATTGGTTGTTGTGCTTAAGGGCATACGCACCAACCAAACCCCTTAGTGGAGCGCGGTCGAGAAAGTCCGCGTGCAGTTCGGGTCGGCTGTGAGTCATACCGTGCCCGCTGTGTCGTCGCTGTTGCATATTATCAATCATCACCCGGTCAGCCCGGTTAATTGTTTTCCATCGAGCGAGAGCAGCACAGTCTGCAGCGAAGCGAGCGAACTGGCTCACCGTGAAATTGGATAGGATTTTCTGTAAATGCTCACACTTTTATGCTTTTGTCCGATTGGTAATTTGTTACAACTAACGCCTGTTTTGATGCGGTTAGGCAGGCCCATCACTTCACGCAGCGCATCGGGTGATCGAACGCAAAGTAGCGACCGAACGTCATCACTCTCGCTTTCACTCAGGCTGCGAGCCCGGCTGGCATCACGGCGGGGTGCTGCTCGGGAAGCTGGGAGCAACTCGGGAGGAACGGAACACACAGGCTTTATTTGGCCATTCGAAAACGATGCGAAAATAGGGTTACGCAATCAGCCGCATCGGAGACCGGGCCGACTCAGCGGCCGTGGACAGTGGCAGTACAAGCGTTATAGCATCGTCTCGCACCTTTAAAGCTTATTTTTTAATGCCTGTTTAGTCCTTTTTTGTGTATGACTCAAATTTTAAAAGTTTGCTATTTATTACAGGGATTATAGAAGTAGTAGAAACAGGAAAAAAAGAGCTGTCATCACGGTCATCATGATCGGGCAAGCAATAGGCTGAAGGCGCCTTGGACGGAGTGCCACGGAGAAGCGGAGGAAACGGCATGAACCTTCTCGACATGCAGCGCTAGAAGGTGCAACCGTAGGCAAACATAAACATTCGCCTTTGGGATGGGAGAAGAGAAAACAGAAAGCAAAAACACACGATCACTTAAAGGCAAACACGGTGCCCTGGTGCTGCTTACCCCCGCCGGGGAGGCGCATCAATGCAGCAGCCCGACTTTGTGTCTACGGTGTGGTTCATCCCG
This sequence comes from Anopheles stephensi, assembly GCF_013141755.1. NCBI lineage: Eukaryota > Metazoa > Arthropoda > Insecta > Diptera > Culicidae > Anopheles > Anopheles stephensi. Next base: position 75,912,541 of record NC_050202.1, on the reverse strand, counting down.
TTCCATTCGCTTTTCTCACCCTCTCTTTCGGTTTGCGACCCATCCAAAGCGGCATGGTTTCCCAGCCACACCAGGCAGAGCCCTTCTGGCTCGAGTGGGAGCGAGTGCGAACGGCAGCGAGTGATCGTTTACAGGAAAGGGTGGAAAGAACTGCTGTCCTGTGTCTGCTGTCACGCCACGAGGGGTCTTCGCCGCAAACCCCTCTCGCGGCGGTGGGGATCACATCCCCACGAGAGAGCTCTTGCGCGGGCCGGTAAAACTTGTCCCGTAGCGATCGCATCGGTGCGCGGTTCACCAGTTCGTTTTGGCCACTTGAGTGACAAACATCGCGAGCGTGGTGCCAGCAGACCGTTTACACTCATCTCCCACCGTGTTCTATCCGTGCTATACGTCCAATGCTAGGGTAAACCAGTGAACCATGGGGACTGTGTGCGTGTGTGCTTTGTGTGCTTTGTGTGTGGGGGGGTGTTTGTCTCCTTAAAAATCTACCCTATGGGGGTGTCTTTGTTCTTCGAAGAACCAAAGCTCGCAAGGATATTCCAAGAAGGATTCTATGGCAACTGACTGACCAGTTTTAAACCCCCCCCCCCCCCTCTCTCTCTCTCCGGACCCTTTCTGAGTTACAGTGTAACGTGTGCGATGATACACCACGGCTGTTGGTGCTAATGTGTGGTGATCGCCCCTCACGTCACCAACATCGTCTAAGCCCTTCTTTGTACTCGCTGGTAATCGGATTTGCGGGAAGGCTTTTCCAGCATTCGTATGCCGTTCAATTGAGCGATGAAAAATCATCATTCTCACGCGGCTTCCCTTTGGGTTGGGTTGTGACCGGGACAGCTTTGCCATTCGCACAATCTGGTGCGGTGGGAACTGTGACGTGTGTTGTCCGAACCGCTTCGGTAAGCGGCTTGCTTTGCTTTCTTCCTGGGTTTCGTTTGATGAAATAGAATGCGGCACAGCACAGGTTGTAAGTGATTCGTCGGGTCACAAAGCTTTTTGTACAAGTGTTGCGTGAAGAGAGGGGAGGGATTGTAAAACCGGAAAAGGTGTGCGATACTAGACACATTTGGAAGAACTGGACGATTCACGAATCAGTCAGGACTGCTAATCGTGAAGATTTTACTATTCAATTTTGTGAAGTATTAAGGACTGTAATAGTTCATTGCTGACGTTTTATTACAGGCATTTTAAAATTTAGTGGTTATAGTGTGAACCCTCAACCGACATAATTCAATTCCAAGATAATTAACACCGGAAGGCAGCAATTTTATGTGACTTCGCTCGATTAGAAACTGTGGAGCGAGAGACTCGTCTTCGAGAGAGAAAACCACTTATGGTAATTTAAATTGCAGACTTTACCATCCTTTCATATAATTTTAAACTGTAAAATATTATAAAACCAACGAAGTGGCCATCCTTACTAACAGAATTGCTTCCGTTTCAGCATAAGCTCGAAAGTGAATTTATTACTAGTTGGTTAAAAAGGAAGTCATCGAACCGTATCCGGCAGAAAATCAGTTCCCAGTTTCCCGCTGCTCTCGCGCATCGAACAGGAATCGAGCAGGTTTATCCCCTTTTAAGTTTACGTGTGTATGTGTGAGCGTGCGTGCATGCATGCGTGTGTGTGCCTGTGTGCGTACCGTTGTGAAGAAGTGCAAGTGCAGCTGCAAGTAGACGAGATCGGGAAGCAAGATCGACTCTCACCCGGTTGGCGCAGCAGGCTGGCTAGAAAGTGAAATCCGGTGAAATCTGTGAACGAGTGTGGTGAACTTGAACGGCTTTGCCAGGTGGCAGAAGTGACCTGTCCAGGATTTTTTTTCGTTTTTTTTTTCGTGTGTCAATCGAGCATCAAACCGAGTGGGGAAAATGGCGTGGAAAACACACTCGATCGTGCTGATCTCGCTGTTAATCGGTAAGTAGAGGAGAAAACATTAATACATATAAGGAACAAAACCCGGGAGAAGAGAACTAGGAAGAGAGCCCATCATTTGAAATGGAAATTTTCTATAAAAAATAGAGCCTTTTGCTTTTTACAACCACTGGGAGACACTTTTTTGTTTGTCACCCTTTGCCAATCGGTGTAAGTTGTCGTAAAAGCTGTGAAAGGTTAAAAAACAATAGCCCGCCGCACACTCATAACACGAGCGTGAGTTGTTATGCCCGGCCGGGCTTGTCCGGGGCTCACGAGTCCGAATTAGTTTACCAGCCTAACGTAACGTACGGGGTCGAAGGGGGGGGGGTCCATGGTGTTTAATGGTAAGCATAAAGTTTATGTTGATATTTCGAATGCTGGATTCGGGGGTTTCATCGGTGGTAACGAACGAACGGATCCGGGTATACTTCGTTAGGGGAGCAAAACAATTTCAACTTGGGGTTTATGGGTTATAACACGGAATCGCTATTTCGGTGTTGCGAAATCCCTTCGGTGCACTTGCACACAACCGGAAGGGACGTTGGTCCGATGGTCAAGTTAGTTGGTGAACAGTCTTTTTTACGTTTTCCTGATGAACCCGGGATGTGTTGAGTAGTTTCTTCTGGTGAGTGCTTGATTTTTTTTAAAGAAAAGTTCTTTTATTTTGGAATCAGTTTAGAGTATTAAAATATGAAATTGAAAAAATTGTCCTTGCTTTTTGCGATTTTTCGTGAGTGCCATACCGGTTCGGCTATGCCTGGTTTATGGGCCCGTTGCTTCTTTTATGGATGGGCTCTATGAAAAGGCTCGTATTATTTGGGTCTGAAAGTCATCTTAAGTTCGCTTTTTTATTGTACAGATGTGGTTTGTACATTGGTTCGTTTATTTGAATGGCAGAACGCGGTTCTGTTGCCAATTCTTGTATGGTTTTTGCTCTCTCTCTTTTTGTTAACGTTTCGTTACCAGAGTTACCAGATTCTTTCTTATGCCTATGGAGCGCAAAAAATTGGCAGTCCCAATTTTGGTATCACCCATAACCGCTGCGGCGCTGGAAAAGCAACCGAGTATTCTTCGAATCATTTGATGAAAATTATCAGACAAACTTCTGTCGGGTGATTCTGTGTAGCAAAACCGATTGTTTTGCGAGGGAGCAGTTCATTCACGCAGAAAGTACTGCGATAAAAATTGCTGCCGAATGTTGATGGGTCGCCTGTGTGCTTCGGCACAGGGCACGCATTTATACATACAGCACGGTAATCAATCTGCACGAATCTAACGAGCTGTGGGTGAGTTGCTTGGGTTTGCTTTTTTTGGTTTTTGCTCCCATCTCAACGCACCCAGGTACCGTACGGGAATGGAAATTCTCGGGAAGTTTTGTGCAAAATTTATATTACACCAAAAAAATCATGGAAACGTTTAATCAACGGTGTGTTGCGGGAGCGAGTTATGAAAAAAATATAATAAAACGCGGCACGGTTGATTTCGACCGAACCGATTGGATGGATGCTGCTTATCGGTGCGGTTGGTAGTGCGCGTATGCCTATTTTTGATTTTTCCCTTCCAAACTGTTTCGGTATAAATGCTCCAGAACAAATGAACCAACTGGAACACCTCCCCCCCGGTACTCTGTTTTCGTAGGAAAAAAAAACGGATGGGGAATATTTTTTATTTCTTCCGAACTGTATGGTGCCTACTTCCCGCCAGCTCTTAGTTTAAGTGCTTCAATTTATTAATATCTCGGTTACAGAAAATTGGTTGCAAATTGCTGGTACTGGAACTGGCATGTTGGGACTGATTTTATCGCTCACAGTGCGTACCGAGCAGGTGAGGCTTTGATTGGAGATAGCCTGTGACTGATGGTGATGATGATGATGATGATGATGATGGTGTCCAGGAAACTAGAACTTCTGCTGCAATCATTTGTCTGTGGATTAGAAATAATTTTATCAGAGATTTTTTTTGGCTGCATTTCGTGTTGGGAATGGCTTTTGTATGTGACATTACTACCGATGTCCAAAATAGTGCAAGGAGTAGTAATATTTCCATTGTTTTTCCAGTGTAAAGCCGCAAATTTTGTGCCGGTAAAGCGGTAGGTCAATATTAAGAGATTCCTTTCCGTTGGTCTTCCTTTCGCAATGCAACTGCAAAGCTAATGAAGTCGCTGCATAGTCTCCCGGAACCGGGAATGTACATTGGCTGGAGACGTGAACGAAATTAATTTACCCCCATTGGAAGGCGTTTTCTTCGAAACCAAAACCGATAGCACTGTATGTTGCACCGTCCGGCAAACGAAAAGAAAGTTGGAATTGTGTAAGAGGCTACCGCGGGAGGGAAAACAAAATTTGCATTCGTTCGTGAAAAAGAGTTCTTCCCATCCAGTAGCCCCAGTAGCGGTAGTTGTGTGGCCGCTATTTAATAAACGTGATCGGGATAAAACCCGAGCTCGTTGGGTGAAAATGGGGGGCCTCAAAGCCTTCATGTTGTCTACCACCACAAGGAATTGGCTTTTGCTCCGGGTTCCCCTTTCTGCTCTTATGTAATGAACGTTAAGAAAAAAAAAACTAATAATAAAAGCACCCAACAACTCATCAAGCACCGCACGCCCGCCCGAACTGTGATCCACGGGTCCATAATCGGGGCTGCCCAATAAGGGTTGGTCGTCAGTCAAACACCGTCAACGTTAAGAGAAACCACAAACAAACCGTTGTCAAGATTTTCATAGCTTTAGCCGGCGGCCAAACACATTGAGGCGAGGAGGCGCTACACTGAAGAGTCTTTTGTTTGCGGCGGTTCGGATTTTGCGCCACATTCCGTGTGTGCGTGTGCGTGTGGTAAATGTGTGCAGAAATGGAGCAGCCAAACAATTCGTTTAACCTGCACGGGACATCATGGGTGCGATTCCATGGCGTTGGCGTCGGGAACAGCTTCAAAGCAGCTGTTCACGCGTACTGAACGATTGCAGTGAGTGATATTGCGTGATGGTTTCACAATTTTGTTTAAAGTTTTGATTTGGTTTTTTTAAACCTTTTGTTGATGTTGTCCTAATTTTCATCACCTCCTCGCAGCGTGAGAAATGAGACGCATCACACAAAAAATAATCATCGTGGAAGCAGTTTCTTAAGCGAGTCTCGCAACAGCAGGTGGGAAATGTGAAGCAGCAGCAGCAGCAGAAGGGCAAAGATAATTGTTTATTGCACCCAGCGATGAGATGCTGCGTGGTTGCGGAGAGGAGCTTTGGCAAGAGTGTGCTAGGCTGCCATCACTGCCATCACGCAGCTGTGAGTAAAGCTAACACGCATTGTCTTTGCAAATGCTCAAACGCAGCGATTTCGTGTATCATTAATGAGCTCGATTTGATCAGTTTTTTGGTGGGTTTTTTTAGTAGCCGGATGATTTGTTACAAACTGTGACATTTCATTCAAATGTCAAGTTACTTAACACCAAACGAATACGAAACCTAGGCAACCAAAAAAGCACGCGAAAAAGCTCGTACGATCGGCTGTTCCGTTGGATCCACAGATCCATCAGCCCGGTTGACGCGACACGAGAAAAATGACACGTGAAGGTGAAAAATGAGGTGAGCTCCGGTTTGGGCTGTACGTTCACCTTGAACTGCTGCTGTACGTGCCGTGCCGATGCTGTTCAATGAATGCGGAGTGTCCAAACCAAAAAAAAAAGGGGGGCAGGTTATTGGGGAAGATGCTTTGCGAAAATGGGTGTATTGTGAGTTACGGCAAGAAATCAATATCGGACGCACCGTGGCCAAATTTCATCCCAGGAGGCTGGGCTCCTATTAGTCATCTAAAACTAGGTAGGCGGCGTGTTGCGGGACGCACAACAGAGCCTGCTAGATCAAGAGTTGACAACTGTGATCGAAGCTCTGCCACGGCACGTCACGAAAGCTTTCCCGTGCGCAGCTTTTTTCTGATCATAAGCCGGGCGGGGCCGGTTGCGATAGCGAGAGCTGGTGAGAGGAAACATCTGGAACTGGCGATGGCCCGGTTTTCCGCCACCGTGAAAAACTGTTGCTGCTGCTGCTGCTGCTGCCGGTCGTGGTGGTTAATTAAACGCATGCAATGTTGACCTGGTAACGATGAAAATTACGATGTTTTGTAATGATGTTGTTTGGTTTGGGTCTGAGACGGTTTTTTGAAGCAGCTTCGGTCGGTCGGTCGGTCTTGAAAGCTTCAATTATGGGGCTGTTTTTTTTTTGGCCAGATATCGCAGATTGCGTTCGATTGGAGGGTTTTCTCAAGGTTTTACATCGGGTTTTTTTGTTGTTGTTATTTATCAGCTCAAGTAGGAGGATGGGGAGAGTTGGCCGACGGGTTTTTGTTCGGTTGAGTCATCAAGGATCGATGGATAATGATGAGTCGAAAAGGCCCTCTTCTTACACGCGGCTGTTCTGCCGCAACCTATGGGTGATGAGGTGCGTTGAAATATGGTTTCATCAGTTTGGTGCCTTTCGATGTGGGGAAAAGTTGCACCAGCAAGTGTGATGGCGCCGCCACCGGTAATTACTGCTGGAGAACTTGTTATTTGGAGTGTCTTATAGGCTGAAATTTGAATTTTGAAGGCCTGCAGTGGGATGTTCTGGAATTTTAATTATTCGACGAATCCCCATAAGTAACAAGAAAAAAACAATGTTATTGCATGATAATCATCCTCCGATAGTGTGAACCATGTTGAAAACTATTCAAAATATGCTTAAAATCAGGCTGCTGCTAGCTAGTTCGCCGGGCGCGCTTTATCAAATTATGTTTTTATTCGTTGCATTCGTCTCCCCAAAACCAAAAACAAAAGCCCACCACCCTCAAACAAACCCCCGTCAACAAAACATCGTCCGGGTGTTATTGTTGCATCGCGTACTGATGCGTGTACCCGGCCCGTGCAGAGGATTGGACAGCTAAAAATGCATAATTGACCACGGCGCCACCGAGCGCTAACCGTGTGCGGTGGATGTATTAATTTGGATTTAATCAATTATTAATTGCACCCGATCGTGACTTAATTAATTTGTGTGAATTTTATGGTAACAAATTGTCTGAGCGCTTCCGCCACACATCGAGTGTCATTCGAATGGTTCGGTTCGACGAGTGGGTCGAGGGGGCGAAAGCTCTGTTGGGGTGAGTTCGTCATGTTTTTTTTTGTTTGCTTACCGCCCTAGTTCTCGTCAGTTGGATGAATCGTGTGACTAATATTACGCGATTGATATGTGAAGCTCTTGGAATGGGAAACGAAAAGCTCGACTGCAAGTTCGACTGGATGCGCGTGTTCCGGGCAGTAGTTCTATTCATTCACGCATCATCGATCGAAACCGGACGACCGATGTAATTGCCGTTTGATGTGCAAAAGCTGCAGTTTGTCTGAGTCAGGTGACGGACACAACTGCCGAGTGTGTGTGAAGCATAAACAATAGAGCGAGAGTGCGAGAGAGAAAACGCTTTAAAAAAAACGTTAAATCGAAACAGATGTTGAATGGAAAGAATATAAATGGGTGAATAAAAATCAGAAAATCATAGCAATTGCAATTTACGAAGCAAATGATTATTCGATTTATTTTTTGATGAGTGCGCTCGCACACTCGTGTTGGTATTTGAAACATTTTCCACCTCGATACACGTGGAAAAAGTGCACGGACACTCGCAGTTCCACACTGTGATCAAAGCGTTAATTTTCCATCACTTCATTTTCATCGGTCGCGCACAACTTAATCACGCCGGGGTGGTATGCGTTTGTCGTCGTGGTGGCCGACCGACCGACCGACCGGGGGAGCAGATAATTGGTTTTATTATGTTAACTGCCATTTAAATCGGGCGTACCAGATTTGGGTGATGGGTGATAGCTGGTACAATGGTTGGTATCACTGGAGGAAACGGACTCTCTCTCTCTTTTAACATCAAATGCGAACGACAAACATCCGGTAAATCGTTTCCTGGGTAATGGGTAAAAGTGAACTCTGTTTCTTTTTGGTTTAAATTAAACAAAGTGAATTGTGGATTTGTTTGTGGATTGTGGACGTTTCACAACTGTTTTGCCCATTTCGCATTTTTTAAGTTGAATCTTTTTCGAACGACCACAATTGAACAAACCCATGGCCAAGTATGATGTTCTAGCAGGTGGACTGGAAGAAAATTGAACGTCTTATATTGTTAAATAGCATTGGTTTGAGTCTCTCCTATGTAGCAGAAGCTTATCAAAGGATCGAGCGTGCGGCACAGAACCTCGGGTTGGAGCGGGGCACCACCAGCGACCCTGCTAACAAACACTGATTTACGCAGGGGTGATGTACAGATAGGTGATCGCACCTTCGAAGTCGTCCTAAACTGCATCCGACTGGGGTCAAAAGTCAGCCCTCCGACAGCAACATTGATGTTGAGTAACGCGCAAGGGTGCTGACTGCCAACTGGTCGTACTACAGCCTGAGGAAACTTCTCCGCTCTAAATACCTGTCGCGACGAACGAAGCTGGGACTGTACAGAACATTTATAGTCCAAGTACTCAAAAACGCCTCTGAGACATGGTCTCTGTCCAAAACTGACGAAGCCCTCTTAGCCGCGTTCGAGAGGAAGATGCTCAGAAGGATTTTTGGCCCCGTATGTGTGTGGAAAGACAATGGAGGAGCCGCTACAATGGCGAGCTCTACGAGCATGAGAATGACACCGGACGATCCAGCCCGTAAAGTCCTTTTAGGCCGTCTTACGGCCAGAGGAGGCGTGGTAGGCCCAAATTGAGATGGAGTGATGGCGTTGATGCGTCCGCCAGAACGGCTGGGATAACGGATTGGCAGGCTAAACCGTGAGCGGTACTGAGCATTGTACGCATACAAAGCGGTTGTAGCGCCTGATAAGTCTTAGACCACCAAGTTATAGAATCGGTTTGGAGTCCTATCCGGGTAGCGACATTCCGACACTCTGCAGTGTTCTCCAGTGAGTCTAGCCTTCCGCAGCCTGCCTTTCGTCCTCTACCCTAGCCCTTCTCCCATCTGGTACGCGTTTAGTTGTTACAGTCCTACGATCCGCACCCTTCCCTTCCATCCCTGGGACGTGGCTTGCTCGGTGTGACCAACAGCCCGGACCAACCCCTCCCCTCGATAGTCTACCAGTTCCAGACGCAGTCCAACGGTCTTGTATCGGTCTTCCCGGAATTAGTCCACTACCACCATCCCGGAGTTTTTACCATCTTCCCCTCCCTTTCCCAACCGAAACCCTGGAGCAGGCCGTACCCCTACAAATATTGTTCCATTAGGCAGAATATTACTGCAAGTAACCAAATTTCTAAAGAACATTTAGGAAGAATTACGGGATGGAAGAATTTGGTACAAATAATTGTCAAAATTTGTTATAAATAGAAAAAAATGTGTTTCAAAAGGCGTTTAAAGAATTAAAACTATCTGAGAAATCTTAAAAGAACTATGGGATGGCCACAGGAATATCTGTTACACCAAACTTGAAAGCTCGAAAACCCTCGATAAGAAATTAAAAAGCTTCCGGATACCCATAGATATCTAAAGCAGATAAAATTTCTCCAAATCAAGATAAAAGACTTAAAATGTTTTGTTTTTTTTTTTTTTTATTCATAAAGAACGGCCTGGCCGTATTGCTAAAATGTTTTGTTTTGTCTTACAATTTTTTACAAGCCAGCCATGTCTTACAAGCCAGCCATTTATGGCTTTCTGTGACTTGATTTTACCCATAGCACTGCAGTCAGCCCTACGTACGGGGAGCCGGTCTGGATGGGATTTGACTCCCGGTCCTGCCGTGTGAAGACACCAGACCGCTCCATATTTAGCCCCAAAAATATTATTAATTTAGCGGCTACTGATGATGTATCAGAGGCTTTCCTGTTCGTCATAGGTTGAAAGGAGAGCAATTTGAAGGATATAAACTCAGCATCTAAATCCTTCACCAGTTATACTCTTTAAGAAGTTCGCTACGGTTTGTGAATTGTCTCATAATATCGCTCTTAATAAGTCTCGGCGATGAGGTCACGATAGAGATAAAATTTTGTGATAAAGTGTGGTTCAATTAGGAGTACGAAATACAAACTGATACTGCATAAGCGTACGCTAAACATACGACCGACTTTTACTAAACGAGGGTTTAAACAAGGGGAGACTTAGAAATAGGGAAACGGATCCTTGTAAACTCAATTAGAAGAAGCACACATTTCCATTTCCTTTCGGTCGAAGGTCGAGGGACTACTGTTGCCTACTTACGATACGGTTCACTTATCACCTTAGACTTAATTTAGCAAGCGGAAATCTTGAATTATTCAAATATCTTACTCTGCAATCGTCCGCCCAGGGATTTGGGGAAGAATGGTTTTTTCATGATTGTATGAGCCACTGCAACCACACAACCACTCCTCACCATTTTCACACAATGAAAGGAATGAAAGTGAGTGAACGGCGCCAAGGGAAAAGCTTCCCAGCAGATGACGAGACGAACGCTCTGCACAACGAACTAAAGAGCGATGAAAGCGCGGGAATAAAACTACCACCAACAATCAATCTGAAAAATATTAAACCAAGTACGACAAGCTGACAGAAAGCAGAACGAAGCGTTGGAAAAATGGCCTCTTAACTTGGGGCGAACATAACGACGACTTTACGCCCGTGCTTTCTCCCCCATTTCTCGCTTTCGTGTACGGGCGGGACCAGGGAAAGAAGTGTAGGAAAAATCACATCACAATCACGCAAGTGTCGCTTAAGGATGAAACGTTTGTGCTTTGTTTTGTGGGTTTGCACTTAAAGTTTGCCCCATTTTTGGTATCCCGGACGAGACGGTCGGGAGGTCGGTCAACAGTCGGTTCGCTACTGCTGCTGCCGCTGCTGCTGTGGGAATTTAGCGAAGCTAAAAGAAAAGCGAGCGACCGGAAACCGAGTCGTCCACGTGTTTGGGGGCGTTGCAAATTGTGTACTGTGTACTTCCTGCCTCTTCTTTTTTGTTTTGGCGGGGGACCGGTCATGCCTAAGCACAGCCGAGCGCACCTTCGCCTGTGAGGTCAATTAAATTTTCATTAAATTCGTTCGCCTTTAAAAAGCGGCAGTGCGGTCTCGTGGATTCAATTTAAATTTCCAAAATAAGTGTTCAGGCCCCCCTTGGCTTGGGATGTCGAAAGGAGGAGGACGAAACGGGGGGGAGTTGGATACTTTTATTTCCGGCCTCGCTTCTTTTTTTTACCGTGGGACGATGAAAACGGTGGTGCGTTGTGTACTACTGGGGGAGGATGTGTACAACAAACCCGTGCTAATCGGTGTTCACACCTGTCGTTGGCTTTGGGCGTTGTTGGTCTGGGGGACAATTTAAATGTCGCGGGTCGGGTCAGGTGAGAGAAAGGGGGGGCGAGGAAGATTATGTTTTTGGGATGCCATTTAAACGACGATAAGGATGATGGTAGCGTGATTGTAATGGTTTCAAAAGGAGAGAATAAAAATATATGGCAAGGTACACTTTTAAATTTGTATTGGGAATGGTGAGAGCTTTTTAGTACAAAAGTTGTTTAACAACGTTTATCTTCCAAATAGTGTCGAAAATTACAACTGTTAAAAGAAGTAAAGTATCTTGCTGTAAAAGCTTCAAATAAGCGCTGTATTACGCTAGAAGCAGATATACTATTTCATTCAATTATGCGGGCAGAGAGCCCCAATTTTCTTGCCTTGTGGTTTGACGTTCGATCCTTATACTTGAAACATTGTTGAATTCCATTATTCAACAGATTTTTTCATGCAGTTTGCGATCTTAGCCTGCAGCAAAAGTCCTTAATATCGCTCTCGAATATCTCGGCTTTTCTAGCGAACACATCAACTCGGTCCATGTGGAAGGCTTTAAACAGACATTACCCTCCCAGGCAAGACAGTCTTACCAAACATAAAGGGCCGATCTTGGAAAAATCTTCTGATCCTCTTCTATCCGTTAGCTCTGAACTGAGTCCATCCTTTCTTCGACATCTGTACTAACTTTTTATCTCAGATGGATGAAGTCTTGGGCTGCTGTGATCAGCTAGCTACACATCATCTCTACGTCAATCAGTTTTTATTAGCAGGCTCGCTGATAGTGCAACCGTCATGTTGGTTCTAGACTTCTAAATCTCCAACCCAATGATGTTTAAAGCATCAGAGTAGGCCAGGATCACAGTTGACTTACAGTAGGTGGTTCTCGAAGTTTCCTCAGTCTTACAGTAAAAGTCTCTGATGGCTCTCTCGAGCTTCTCAGATTGAAGACAGATCAGCTCATCTCCCATTCAAATCCGCCCACCTTCACCTGCCACAGGCTGTTGGTCGGTGCCACAAACCTGGTATTAGTTTTAAATGAAACCCCTTACATAGCAATAGCCGTCCTTCATGAATAAAACAAAAAGCTTTACATAGTTAAATTAACCCTTTAAACTGATTTAAAACTGAAGCTAACAATTTCCCGTGCTATCGCTCATAAATGCAGCAAATCAATCCGAGACGAATTGAAATAGTTTTCACTCAAAAAAAAAAAAAAAAAAGAGTCAAATTAAGGTAAACCCGTTCGTTCTTCACTCGTTGCATGCGTTTTAGGGTGTGAGGAAACCCCGAGTGTCTGAGTGTACGTACGATACATTTCCTTGGCCCAATGGGTACACCCGAAAAACGGACAACGTGCTCCAAGGTATTTCCAGGTTCAATTTTGTTAATTTCAGCCCGGCAGTTTGGCACACACGTGGGGACAGATTGCGATGGACTATTGTTTAAAGGTGGTGTGCGCTAGGAAAGGGACCCCGGTCTTAACCCATGTGTCGTACTGTTTTCCATCCAATGGGTGGTGTCCAGGATAAACCCAACCAAATCGGTTGGGAAAATGGGCAACCGGTTTCGCTTAGCATACGAAATGCATTCCCATTTATAAAATTGCAAATATTCTCATACACGTACCACCCGTGTGTGAGTGTGGTTGACTGTCTCTTGTTTTGAGTTTTGTTCAGTTCCGGTACACCGTGCCCCCGTCCCTCCGAAAAACGCATCCAGGTGGCCCGAGTTTTCCACCCGTTTCACTCGCCCGTCCCGGCTCCGCTTAAGAAAGGGGGGGGGGGGGGGGCACAATTTAGTCCGCCCGAGGTTGTACAGCTTTTCGGAAACTGCACATGACTCATTTATTTGGAATTCGGTTAGTTTAAACATGCAGCACAAGGGTACGTTTCGCTTTGTGCACATGGTCGCACCCCTTTCTGTCAACCGGAGCTGGGAAAAACTGGGAAGAGAATTGTTGGGATTTTGTTCATCATTTTCTCGCCAGTCGCCAGGGTGAACCTGCTGCTGTGTGCGCGTTGCTTAGCAACCGGTTGCCAATGTTGATGAAAGTGCTTGCTTGGTTCGTTGGTGCCGAATGTGGTGTCTGGTTTTTTTTTGCGACGGTTTTCCAGTAAGGAGCAGAAGCAGTTTCATTAAAATAAACCAATGCTGCTTGTGGTCAGGGCCAGTAGCGGGTGAATGCATTTACTGCATTTAAAAGGACCTTTTCGGCAACGCAAAAGAGCGCTTTTAACTTACCATTGCTTTTACGGTGGGGGGGGAGAGAATTTAATATTGCTGCAAAAGGGAAATTCAGGTGACAAAGTGTTTTTATCTACGCTTAAAATGGTTTGACTGCATATGAATTTAGTTTTATAAGGTTTTACTGAGGTACTGTGCACTAAAGTATTGGATGGGTTTGACTTATCTTCATTCAATGTTTGGAGCTTGTTTTGAGAAGTTTAACTATTCAAATTCAACAACCAAATTTTCCCAGCAGTCCATAGCGAAACTTGCAACTAAACCACACACATACACAGACCGAATGTAACATGGCCACCACTAGCGGGCAAGGAAATAAATTAATACCATTCAAAACATGGCTTAAAATATGCACAGGACGTAAACCGTGAATTCACGTTTCGTGTTGATGTAGTTATTTCTTTACTTCCGTACAGCATACCGACCTCGAACTCGGCCACAGTCACATACGCCAGTTACGAGGTTTGTGGATGGGTGAAACAAAACCCAAAAAAAAGGGAAAAACAAATTAGATATTTATTTTACAAATATGGAAATTTCCCTCTCCATCCCGGGCAGCTACAATAAATAGTCCATTTCCGCCACGTTTGACGTTAAACTAAATCCGCATCGCCGTGGTGGAGAAAAAGCGATTTGGAGTTATGTTGCCATTTGGCGACCGAAAAGTGGAAGCTATCGCTCGTGCTGGGTGAAATGGAAGGAAAAACCCGGGCGGATGAAATCCTTCACCACCTTTCTCGCAGCAGCAGCACCGGCAGACCAGCGCGATAAAGAGCAAAGCCGCCTACACCCGGCAGTGGCCGGGAGAAAGCTTTCGGTTTAACTTTAGGGGCAAACTGCACACCAACACCAACCGAACACGCTCACAAAGCACAAGGAATTTCCCATTCATCTGGGTTCGCGTTTGTCCGCTTTTCGACGGAGCGGGATCAGTGCAGCTGCTTCCCACTGTCCCCGTAACCGAAAAGCACCGAAAAGGATACGATCAGCGTATCGGGGGTTGAAAAATGAACAAATTTCTCCAGCCCATCACCCATCCGGCCGATACCGGCAATGCTGGACTGTGCTGGAACTGCCGTCGTCACCGTCGGAAAAGGGGAAAACTTTTCCTTCCAAACGGACCACCGAGCGAACAGGCGCATGTTATCTTTTGTAACCGTTTCCGGACGATGGGCGATTTATTTGCACCCGGCTGGGTCATTTGTTCCCGGGCTGCATTTCGCTCGCTTTGATGCAAAATACTGTCAGCATTCCTTCGTTCGTTCTAGTGGGCTGCTGGGTGGAGCTCCACGCTCCACCACGTGGAAGCGAAAGAGAAATCATAATGAATAACTTCAACGTGGATGCAGGTAGGAGTGACGCGAAAGTTTGTGGCACGTCGGTGTGTGAACTATTTTTAAGCTTTGACTGGAGTAATTTTATCACGCGATAAAAGTTTCGGTTTGACTTTATGGCAGTCGTCGAGTGTGAGAGGCCGGTTGGTTTTGGCTCAGGTCGGGCCAATGATTATGGCCCAGGTGCATCGAGCGATTCGTTCGTCGCCGTTTGTCAATAGCCTAACCTGGTGGATGGATGGAAATGTAGTGCGTTGTTAAGAAAAAGGGAAAAGGAAAAAGAATGGGGTGGAAAGTTTGGTGTCCTGCTGCGGGAAGAACTTTGGGTTTTTTGGGTCGTTAGTTGAAACTCAATTTGCATCGGTACACTAGTGCCTTATTCCCGGTAAAGGAAGATCCACTTTGCCTGCGAACTAATCAATCAGACTTTTGGTGAACTTTCAACTTAAAGTCACTTCTTTTGAAGGCTTTTTGGAGTAGTTTCATCTCGCATTCGATTTTACTATTTTCTTTACTTCTTTTTCATCATTTTCTTGTTTTTTTTTCTTCTTGAATACTCTTCTTCATACATTTCATTATACTCCTTATTTCTAATATTTCATCATTATTTGCTGTCGGGTTTCTTTTCTTTTATATGGTCTTCTTTGTTGTTTTATGTCTGTTTCTGGTGTGATGCTGATTTATTTTGTCTTAAATTTTCTTCTAGCTTAATCGTTTTATAATGTTTTGATTTTTTTGTTTATTTTCACTTAGCTCTCTTCTTCTTTCTTCTATTATCTTAGCTTTCTTCTATTAGCTCGACCTTGTGTTTGATTTGTTTAAACTTTTATTTTAACATTTCTTGTTTATCATTTTTTGAGCATTAGATTGGTCTTTTTACTTTCTATATATTCATGTCTTAGGATTTGTGTTTCCTAGCATTGTGTTTTATTTATTTCGTATTTTTGATTGCTTTTGTTCTTTTTTTTGGCTTTTAGTATAGCTGGTAAAATTTATATTTTATCAATTATTTTTAAATATTTTAAATTAATTTTTAATGACTTTTAATTTTCTTTCAATGCGTACTTTAAATTAATTGTATGCATTATTGTTTTGATCTAGTTTGTTATTTCTTTTGTATTTTTATTATAATGTGTTTTTGCTATTCTTCTTTGCTGCTTCTGCTTCTATATTGTCTTCTTATTTTTCTGATAAAACTAGTTATTTTTATTTATTTTTATCACCTTCATCTTCTCGGTAGGGGTTGGTGTAATATTCTTAAACTTGTGCAGCTGTAAATTTTATTTTAATTCTATTTGCCCAAAAATTCTATTCTTTTACTGTTTTCCATTTACTTTTTTAGTCCTAAGAATGAATGACAATAAACGTTTTCTTTTTCGCGAAACAGTGGCCTCGAACGGGTGGGTCAAAGGCACGGGGTTCGTTGAAATAGCAAACAAAATGCAACGATCGAGTTTTTGAGGTTAATCCTTTCGAGTTCCCATTCTTGACATACAGCAGTAAGCAATTGTTGGTGTTGCTGTTGTTGCCGATTCACCATAGCCCATAGCACTATTATTTCCCCGGGAACCCCGGGTGAACGGTTGAATAACGCAAATGCTGCTGCTGCTGCTGTTACGCGCGGTGTCCTAAAAATGGCATTTTTCAAAGCAGACCAAACCACTCCTGTCTTTCCCCCCTCCCCCCTTTCACCCTCGCTTCAAACCCCCCGCCCCTCTCCTTTCCCCGCTGGGGGCAGATTGTAAAAAGTGATCCATTTTATTTTTCACGAATGATACTCGAATGAACACAAAAAAACCCCTGCGCAGGGGTTAACCCCGTTGGCTGCGTTTGGGGGTTTTGCTAAACAAAAAAAGGGCAAATATTATTGTAAGCTTTCAAGTGGGAATGAAGCGTTCGTAAAGCGTTCTTCTTTGCAGCCGGGCTAGGAAGCGCCCGGTGGTTTATTCTTTACCGAGCAGCGAGCAAAGCACTCCTTTCGAACCATCGTGATGATGATGATGCTGCTGCTACCGCTCAGGCTCGGGCTAGAGCTGGAGCTCGACCATTATTATTTTCCCCATCGTATTGTTGTCTATCGTTTGCGATGGTAAATATAACAAACAGTAATAAAAAAAAGGCTTGCGCCACAAACCCAAAACCCCGTCAGCGATGGCGCGACAGACGCGCAACCCATGTTTGGAAGCTTTCGGTGAGTCGGAGAAGGGGCGTTTTCTCCGTTTTTTTTATTTTGGACGCCATCATCACCGCCTGTACGTTGTCCATGTACGTGACTTTGAGTGTACAGTCGCGAAAGTGCACTTTGTGGGCTGAATGAATGCATCCAATTCGTACTGCGAGTTCTGGGATGTTAAAAGAAGGGTGGGGAAATACATATTTTCAACGTTTGGTTTGACATATTTTCGTTCTCACGTTTTCGGCCTTGCTTCTTTGCGTACAGGACAGTAGGTTTGGTGGAAACTATGCACCGAATGCATATTTGCCAGTCGCGCTGCAGTCGAGCGTGGGGCAACCGTTTAGTTTGAAAGGTGCATGAAACGTGCTTGGACAAGGACAAGGACCGTTTGGTTTTTTTTTGTGTTGGTCGGACCAAACGAGGTGTCCCGAGTGTCTATTTAGCGCCGGCACAGGATTACAACTCTTTTATAAGCTGCAGGGTGTCTTTGGTGGGGTAAAGGATGACTTTATGCAGTGAGAATTATACTATGCTATTTTTAAACTGTTAAAGTTAAAGCAACAGTGATGAGATCTGAAAGGTGTGACCTCGATCATGAGGCTTCAAATAATATGATAAATTTCCGGAGCAATCCAGGGCAGCCGAGGTGAATTGCCGAGATGGACACAGCAAGACCAGCCATTGAATCCTATCCAAACCGTCTTCTCTGGCGCTGAACTATCTAGCTACGGTTGTAATAAAAAG
This sequence comes from Anopheles stephensi, assembly GCF_013141755.1. Lineage (NCBI taxonomy): Eukaryota > Metazoa > Arthropoda > Insecta > Diptera > Culicidae > Anopheles > Anopheles stephensi. The sequence continues at coordinate 75,894,854 of NC_050202.1, read as the reverse complement.
TAAAGGAAGCTAGAGATGGCAGTCCAAACGCTCTTGAGGTTGTAAAACTGAGCAGAAGAAGAGCTACTTGTTGAGCAAACCTCGCCGAAATGTCCTCCGGAAGCTCATAAATCGAACGAGTCGCTACAACTAAGTAAGGTAGCCAATGAAAAGTAGCGCTCACACTTTGAGCTTGGTTCGGGAACTTTTACAACCAAAAACTCTTTCACCCTGCTCACTCATTTCTTGCAGTTAGAAGCACCAAAAGGTAACTCCCACACTTCCCAACACGCTATCGGAAAATGTGCCAACTATCTTCCATTGCAGTGCGAGATGCTTACTTGGAAAAGGTTTTTTCCCTCCCCAACAAAATTGGTGGCAGTGCATTAGAAACAGTAGCGAGAAATAAGGTCATCCTGGGGAAAGGTGGGTGAAAGCATTTCCTGCATTTTCTTCCTGTCCGCTCAACCGGTGTACTGATAAAAACCGGCCACTACCCCCCACCCCCCGTCGAGTGAAAGTTTTTGCCCGGTTTGGTGACAGTGTCGGCCGACGGTGCCCGAGTGCCCGAGTGCCATCGTTTAAGTGTTATTATCGTTAATTATGTTACTGCCAAAGGTTACTGCTGGCTTCGGGTGCAAAACCTTTGGTGACTTGTTGGGTTAACTTCTTCCGTCTCGCGCGTTGTGTCTGGAGGCTTTGGCAGGTGCATCTGGAGCAGTTTGGGGTGCAGCACTGCAGAATCGAGTGGCCTCGATTTTCCACGCGACAGAAAATGAGGCGAATTGCCGTGATGCGGGTCAGCCTATCAGATAAATACGCTCATATAAGCAGCATCTTACCACAGAAACTCATTTTTGTTAATCAGTGATCGTGTAAGTGTTACACCAAATTGATTTTGCCCTAAATTGCTCCATCAAACACGTAGTGTGGCCACGAGCGCCTTTTCGAAATTGTGAAGCAGTGTAAGCGCTTTGAAGTTTGGGCCTTCAGCCTTGCCACAAGTGTCGATCAACTTGCCCGGCAACTGCGTACTGGTGCTGGTACTGGCAGGTCTTACCGAGGAGCTGGCTATCACGAAAGCCGGCTATGCACGCGTCCTGATTTCATCTCACTCAATCAAGCGTGGATGGGATAGATAGGTGAATATGTGCCGGGTTTACGTAAATTCAATTTTACGGGCGCAACAACCAAGCGCTGGAACTCGTGCTGGGAACGGATTCGACGTTTGGTGCCAGCCAGTTACCCGAACCGCTTCACCGTGTGGGTGAGATGCCGAAAAATGGGAATCTGCGATGAGCTCGGGTGTGGAAAATGCTAACGGGAAACAAAACAAAAAAACACACACCCGTTAACAGCCCACAAGTTGGCCAAAACTTCATAAAGTCTTGGAGCGTCCAGGCGGGAGACGGGGCACCTGTTGATGGGTGACGCGTGGCGTTAACCGCAACACAGCTGTCACGAAGGTGCGCGCCTTTGCTGGCACGCTGACATCTTCAAAGAACCGATAACTCCCCAGCGACAAGCGACCGTGCGAGCGACCGCTATGTCCCGGAGGGGGTCATGTACTGCCGGTCGGTTGCGATGCGCGCTTTCCTTTGATCCCTCTTTTCGATGGCACGATGTTTTGCGCGTGTCATTCGCACAAAACGCATCAAGCGCGCGCAAACAAAAGCACAACCGGGCTGCGGTGGTCGGTTGGTGCTGGGCGGTAGAGCGAATGTTTAAAGTGTGCTCAATTACGGTGGGACGAAACGGTGCTTTAATGGTGCGTGTCACTGTGCTGAAGTAAGTGCTGCTTGAAGCCGTACATTAAGTTTAAGATTTAATAACGAGGTTAAGGTGGCCGGATTTAGTGGTGGGTTACGGTACGGTGCAGCATAGGTAGTTGAAGGTTCGTCACTCAACTATTGCACACAATAATTAACAAATTCTTGGCAAAAGCCGTGAAAATTTGTTATTTTCTCAGTGAGTTCGGTCGGAGATTAACTCCGGGAAATTTTATCCAAATGACCGCATTTTAAATGAAACTAAAACAACAGTATCGTTCGGTTAAATATTTGGCTGCATTTTGCGCCTGGAAGTTATGCAATGCGAATTCTCTTTTCATTCCGTCGGAATGCAGCATCTCACCAACATATCCTGGCAGATATTTTAAACGGAGCAATGCAATAAAACAGCAAAAAAAAATCATCATCTAACGCGTACACAGCAAACAATGTTTGTGCAGCGTTGACGGCCAAAGTCAGTTGGTGAGTAAGTGAGTCGGTTAGCCCGGTTGACGAGTCACTTAAAGAGTTCATTCCCGAGATCGAGAGTCGAGCCGAGCTTTCGTTTGATCCGCCCGTTACCATGGCACTGTCTCCCGGCTGCTACGTACATAAACAACCGCACCTCATTGGCGTTGCCCAGGAGGCAATCATTCTCTCCGCCAATGCGATTATCTCGGCCTGTCTTAATCTTTTCTTTTGCTTATTAAACTTCCCTTCTTCGCTTTGCGTGCTGTTTTGTTGTTGTTGTTGTTGCTCCATTTTAAACCAAGCACCTAGCAGGACGAAACCGCGCAATGCTTTGATCCTTGGCTTTCCCCTGTGCCGCGGGGTAGCCTGTCGGCAGTATGAAAGCCGACCCTCCACGAAATGCCACTTGATGTCGATTTCCCGCTTTACGTTGTTTTATGTGAACCATGGATTCCTTGGTAGGCATAATGCGCGTGGGCCAGCGCAACCGGGATTAGTACTTCAGGCCGCCCAAGAGACCCGCCTTTTGCGTTTTTTTTTTTTTCGTTTGGGACAAGCCTGCAAAGCAAAGAGCAGCATTAAGCGGGGTGTTATTATTTTTATTGTATGAAAGCACTTGAAATCACGAGAACTGGCAGGCTGGTTTGGCTTGCCGTCGAGGGGTCCGGATAGTATAGTTCACATCCCTTTGTGTTTGGGGAAAAATTTCGTCTGTTTCGCCTGTTGTTGGACGTCGAGGATGATGCTTCTCAATGCGCGGTATCTCTTAGGTTTCGTAGGTGGGGCAGCATTCCTTCTGGGGGTTTCTGGTTTGCCCCACCGAAAGCGAATGCGGTGTGCCGGCAAATTGTGGTTTTTATATTTAGTGCGGCACACATTTTCATTACCTATTCAAAGTGATTTTCCAGATTGGGGGGTGGCATAACTTCAGTCGATGGCGCGGCTTTGGTGAAATAGTGCGAGACGAAAATCTATGACAATAAGGTTCATAGCGTTCAACTTAAATCCAGCCGTACCACCGTACGACGATCTGCCACCGATGCGACATCGGTTGCACTTCACCGCTTGAAAGTAGCGACGGCGCGCCATTAGCCGGGTGACAGTGAATGCGCGCGCGATGTACTTATCGGGCTTATTTGTGTGTGTGTGCGGTGGTTGAGCTGGATTGCAGCTTGATACTTGATGGCGAAGCTTCAACAGCACTCAGTCGCTGCCGCGGGTATTGTGGTGTGTAACGCTAAATAAATTTTCCAGATTGAGAAGCACCCTCTCGAGCAATGTTTTTCGCCCGGGTATTACGTTTGCTTCAGCCCGTGAGCATTTGTGGCAGTGTAGTTGGCCATTGGAGTAGAAGAATGTGTTTTTTGTTGCCCTTGTTGTCTTACGCCACTTCTTTATCTATCGCGCGGTGGTGGTGGTGGGCTTTGTTTGATGAATCCTGAAGCACCGTATCGGGGGTGAGATTGTATGCTGATTAGTGGAGATTTACAAAAAAGCGGAATGCAAATCTTCGCCCGTAAATTACCGAACGGACGACTTGGTTTGAGTGTCCTCTTGGGATCTGGTTTTTCGAATCTGTACGTACGTTCGGGCGTGTGCTTGAACTCACCACTTGTACGATGAGCTTGTGTTATGCGCCCGTACAGTAAGGTTTCATTTATCGTTGGTTTACTGTTGTGTTTTAATAATGATTCCAGTGAATTGCGTTTCAATTTTTCCAGTGAAAACGAAAATTTGGCCCCACTTTACGCTCGAGCTTATTTTAGGCTGGCGTTTGTGAGAGGGGCACAAGCACAGGCAAAACAAAACACCACCCATGAAGCTTCCACCCGGGGAACGATGGGATGGAACGATGGATAACCGACGAAGGGGTTTGGGTGATGGCTAGCGGTGCTTTCCTGCTAGCGTTACCCCGGGCAACGCATCCAGGCAGCCTGAGGTAAAGTTTTCTGCGAAGCTTTTAGATCTACATCCGCCTGGCGCACACACCGGTGGGTAACGATCGGTGCCTGCTGATAAGGCAGGGGAAGTTTTCCTGCGAAAAAGGGAACGCAACCGAAACGGATCCATTTCCGAACATTCTTCTCGCCCATTGTTCGTACGGTGCGGGTAATGGGGCACACGGTGGGCTAAAGGGTGGACATTGAAAGGGAAGGGGGAAGAAAAACGAAATATTTTTATAGTAAAGTGTGTTACGTGTATTGATGGTAATAAAGGTACCCGGAGGTACTTTCTTAGTTTGATGAAATATGTTATGAAATAGGAAGGTTTTTATTGTTCGTTTTTTTGGCTCTAAAACTTCATTTTATAGTATCCAAGAAGAGAGTTTACAATTTATTAATTAATTTTCATGACTTTTATACCATTTTCCTCAAAGTATTATGCTGGAAATCTTATTAACTTGAAAAAAAAATCCGCCCGCATCTTCTTCCGCACTTAGCCCACCGTGCACCGTCACACACCAATAAGCTCGCGCTTTTGCTGATGTGGAATGCTATCGCTTTGTTATGTTGAAGTGATGCTGTTTATTGTTTTTCTTTTGTATGTTGTTGTGCTGCTTCGCTCTCACATCTTCAAAAGGTTTATTAAATGAAATTGAGAATTGTGCGCCACCTGTACCGCTTTTTCTCGGTGGAAAAAGTTTGGAAAGCAAAGAATCTCGCACATACCGCGTTGTTTTTTTTTTTTTTTGACTTTCCAGATTTCAGTGAGAACATGATAAGACGATTAACAGCAGAAGATACACCTGGCCCCCATTCGAGCAGGTCACTTGATTTGGCTTCGTTGACAAGCAGCAGCGTGTACGGTTCGGTTTAAATGTCGCCATCGGAGCGCACCGGATGGATGGATGCTCGGCTTCATCTAGATCATCGTAGAGAGACGGATTTTCCACAGCACAGCAAAGATAATGCTTCGGATCACCGTTTGGAGAGTGGACGGTGGGTCGCGCGTCGCTGGGAAAAGCCGACCGGTGGATAATTTAAATGTCGTGTCTTAATTTAAATTGATACCGCACGCAGAAACCGCAACAACCATCGCCACGAAATCGGCTTAACTCCGCCAATACTGCCGGAATGGCCGCCTCACAACCCCCCACCCCTCTGCCATACCATCAAGCCAATCTAATTTTCGTTGCGGTGCGGTTTTTCGGCGATGGAGACGCCTGGTGTTCGGCTTTAAGGTGGCTTCAAGATTCAAGCTCTCGAGCGAGGGTGACCACGCCGGTCAGTAAGCGAACGGTTTATCTTCCCGGGGGCCGGGCTTACATGCACGATATTTCCCTTTTGCTGCACTCTTGTTATCCTTTGCCGTCTGCTGGTCTGTCTCGGCCGACCGTAGCACCCGGCACTGTTGACTTAGGAGACGGCACGGTAGAAATGGGATTTAGATGAGTTCTCCGGGGTGTCCGTGTTCGTCTGATATAACTTTCGCCACAGGATACATTTCATAATTGTGAAAGTTATTGAAATTTATTGAAGTTTGTCTTATTAACATAAATATGCTTGTGCCGGTTTCGGTTGCCGAAATTTGCCCTCCCAAAATCGTAGCCGCACTCGCAAGTAATGCTATTCCTTTCGGAAAAGGACCCTGTCCGATACCATGGAGTGTCTGGTGGTTAAATCTAATTTAAACTCTGACGCAAAACGGGGTAGAATATGATCGTTCAAGTATGGTACGCCGTAGGTGGCCAACGCCAAAAGCTCGCCGGTACGCCCTGATACGGCGCTGATCCCTGTGGGACTTGGGAAGCCCCCACCCGTGCGAAGTGTTGTACCCGAAAATGGACTCTCGCCTTTCGAAGGGGAGGGGGGGGGGGGGTGAGGGGGGAGGAACGTTTGCGGAATATGGTAATTAGTCATTGTTGGATGGTGTTGAACCGAAACAGCCCCGCTTCGAGCCTTCGAGCAAGCAATTGTAAAACGGAGCTTCGAGCGAACCACCAAACCGGAAACCGGAACTGGAGGTGGCAAACATTTTCGATAGAATTATCACACTGTGAAATTTATTGAGTGTTTTTTTTTGTGTTTAAATTATTATTCGTGTTGTATTTCCTGCTTTTAATAAATTCATTATGCTGGCTGCTGTTTTTTGTTTCCCCCACCGACCGTCCTGAAGCACCTGACGCACCTGAAGGAAGGACGGTAGCAGATATTTTTCTATGAAGCATTTTATCAGAATCAAGTTTAATGGATATTTCCTGCTGCCATGCTTGGGAGTGCTCGGTGGAAACTTTTGCCCTCGCAAACCGATTCGCTGAAATCGGCTTAAAAAGTTAAAAGCATCCAAAAACAATCTGTCTGTCGTGGCGGGTATTTTTTGTTGTTGTTGTTGTGCTCGGCCAACCAGGGCAGGGTTTTTTTTGGGGTTATCGCCAAAACGTTGGTCCTCCTTGGAACTATGGACATCAAATTTCTCGGGAGCACCCGTAAGGTGGAGAAGTGTCTTTACTTGAAGCACAAACACAGCCACGGTGGCTATTGCTATTATTTTGCCCTTTATTGATCGTTCGGATAACTAAGGAGGTGGCCTGCCAATGGAGAGACGGAGATGGGAGTTTCGCGTCAAATCTTTAGAACCAAGTACACTCTATCATTCTTGCCGAGTGGCGTCAAAGAATGGCCATAACTTTGAGTTAAAAATAATAATAATAATGCTTTACGCACCCTCCCCATACTCAGCCACGACACTCCGTCCATGGGTTGAGTTTTCCCCGCCAACGTTTGGCGGAGTCGGTGAAAAGTTTTATAATCACTTCCTTCATTGAAAGCGATGATGAATGGTGGCTCCCAGTACGGGTTGGAAGTGTAAAGGCTTAGAGCTGGAGCTTCCACTTCAAGCGCTAAATAATCACTGGTTGCAGGTAAATTTCGACCGAACGCTGCACGTTGCGTGAGTGAGCGAACGGAACAGCGCGCAGTAGTACGCTCATTTTTATTTGTTGCGAAAGGTTTGGACAGATGAATGGATTTGGATAAAAAGCAAAAAGGGGAGAAAAGGGAAATCCATCATAAAAAAAAAACACATAAACACTCTTCCATGCTCAAGGATTTGGCGGTGTGAACGTGTTGTTTTTTCGATTCAACAGTCCTCAACACTCGGACCACTTTGAGGGGTTTGTAATTAGTAAAGTTTACAATTCTAACACGATTGGGTGTTTCGGGGGAAACTCCTAGAAAAAGGTTATTGTATTTATGACATTTTTGCGGTGTTTTTTATATAAAAAAGATCTAGTTAATACAGAACATCCTGGTGACTTGGTGAGTTGTCAACGCGAGATAATATTTGTTAGTTAACGTGAACATGTTGACCTCATCGATCAGGAGAGCAGTGGCTGGCCAACCCCAAAATACATGCTTATTAGTGATTTTCTGGGTATGCCTTGCGCCTTGTTGAACCAACGTGTGGATTGGTTTAAGTCCAAATGCTTCATCTTTACTTCGTAACCCACCTTTCAGCAAGGTATGTAGATATAGAAGGTAGAGTTGTTTAGAGCAAATTGACATTTCTCGACCTGACATAACAGTTCCGAGGAGATCAAGGGGAAGGGTATTGAGAAGAGTGACGGCAGCGTCGGAGGAGGCGCCGGTGGTGGTATCGCTTGCGATTTTTTGACGAAAAATGCAACCAAATATCGTCAATCGTCTGTGGGACAACACTTAATATGCGAAGATGACCCATAAATTAGCGAAATTGCTCAAAGGACTGAGAATCGAGGCTGTTTGTTCATGTTGGTAGCCCCATACCATATGTTTTTGTAAACAAACTCTGACATAACTCGACTAAAATGTCGCCCTGTCAAATCGATAAAAATCCACCTTCTAAATACATACACCTTGCCTTTCAGTCAGAAATGGACGCTGAAGTCGAGCAAATCTTGGTTCCCCGTACTGGAATGCTTCAACCGATCGCTGCTGCTCAGCTTGGAAAGATTCAAGGGTCTCATCCTAAGCCCGAGGCATGTTTGTAGATAGAGATTTTCAGCCTGATCATGAATGTCGAACGGCAGTCGAATCGAATGGCGACTTCGAATCGAACGGCAGAAAATTTGGTATCATCTAACATATTCGAATCGACGAATGTCACATCGATTTTTTAGCTTTTTTGGTTGTCAAACTGACTTCTGAGCTGTCAAACCGGACCCAAAATATAAACAATACTGTATGACCATTTGGTTTACAGAGAGCGATAAAGTACAAATAAAATACAGGAAAAGAAAAACTATTGTCAAATTAAAGTAAAAACGATTTCAGCGAGTAAACGCTGTAAACAAAAATGATTTCAGCATATTTCATTTCAAGCATTCGTCGATTGAAAGCTCCGGTTATTACTCGAACGGCAGCTCGAACACTGCTATGATACTGATTGAGCTTTTTGAGGAAGCTTTTTTGCCGTTCGACGTTCATGATCAGGCTGTTTATCTAGATGTTGCTTGATAGCTCAGAATTGAAATCTACAGGAGCAGGAAGCTCTCGCAACCAATATTCCCAAAACTAGTTTTCCATTTAAGTTTTAAATATTTTCACCGCCCTGTATTAGAAACCTGTTACAATGTTCTCAGAAATACATCACTCGTGACGATGTTTATGCTCACTGGCACAAACTTTCAACCATTCCGACGAATGGCACGAACGCCTTCAAAGAACTGACCCTAGGTATCGTTTCTTTCCATTGACATCGATTCGGGGGTCCCATCTCCGTCGGTTGGCCGTGTGAAAGGATTTATTTGGCACATCGGGGGGGGATGGAAGGCTTTCGTCAACCCCATCCATCCCATCCATTCATCCGAAGCGTAACCATGGTACGCCAATGTGGGCTGATAATCGAAAATTTGTTTACCTAACACACCTAACCACCAGGCACACAGCCAGGGGGACGTCGAACGACGTTTTTGCCCCGCATTTGCGCCCCGATGTGACGATCGTTGATAAACAGTCCCTGCAGCGTGTGTCCAACTTTAAGTAACCAAGGTGTCGAAAATGTTTGATGAAAAGTTGTCCTGCACTTACGGCAGCAAGTACCGGGACCGGGTTTGGACGCAGCAGTGCAGCAGTCCAAACAGCACGTGCCGTACCGGGTTTTCGGAGGCCTTTTTCTCGGTAGGTGGTCGATTTTATGACGGCCGTTTTAAGGCAAATATGTTTTTCCATAAACTGTTATGAGAGATCACAACACGGAGGATGGTACGGAGGATGGTACGGACGGCCGTCAAAAACCACGGGCGGGTGTAGGATGGCCCGAGCCCGAGCAAAGCTTTCTGTGCACGAGTTTGATTAAGTTTTACCGAAATTATTATTATACTGGTGGTGCGGGCGTGCGTGCGTGCCGGTTTCCTACTGTTTTGTACGGCCTGTCCAGGCGTCCCAGAAACAGGTATGGAATGTTTGGAGAGCATGATACGATTCAAAACCCGGCACGGCACCGGCCCCCGAAAGGGGTTCTCGGGCTAATAAAATGGTTTCGCTTCATGATCATCATGTGTCGTTGTCTCGGTTGGTGGTCGGTGGCCGGACTCCCCCTCGAAGGATAGGAGTCGCTCTGATGAGGTTTTCTCTCCCTGACATGATGACACGGCTCTTCTTCGTTACTTCTGCCCAGTGATGCAGCTAGCGATCCGTACTCGACAGTACAGTAGAATACCAACCGACCACAGCCTGTAACGTTCGCCGATGTGCGTGTGTTGGCGTAGAAAATCTTTGATAATATACAAATATTTACCGGAAAACTTTGGCTGTCTCGAGAAAATATTTGTGCTATTCTTGGTGGTGGTCATTCGAGCAGCCGAGCTGACACTACGCCGAACTCGTGGGCATGGGTGTTTGGTCCTGGTCCTAACCGCCCGGCCGACCGGTCTTCCGGTACACTTGCGTGTGTGCGTTTGTGGGAAACGCTTCTTGTTTTTGCGCGTCCAGAGCACGTTTAGGGCAATGTGGACGCAAGTCGAGCAATTGTTCTTGTTCCGGATGGCGGTGGCCTGTACCTTCGGGGTGCAAATGTTTGAAATGACTGCGAGGGGTTTAGCGTGATGGCCGTGGTGGCGGGGTGATCCTCACCCCTCGGGCGGGGTTGAAGTTTTGAAACGATGGTTGCTTGGATGATGCGATGGGGATGTTTTCTTTTAATCTCACCACAACGGTAAACACTGGATGGATGGATTGTTTTTATTGTGCGTTTTTTGTTGGTTGGCGGGACCGCTCGTCAAGATAATTTGGGGCGAGTTGATTGGATAAAGTGCTCGGAGTGAGTTTGATTGGATGGTGAAAGAGTTGCTAGATAGAAGAGTGAGTACAAAGTGTTTTAAAAGACTGCATACATCGAGAGATTGGTCTGATTATGAAATGAGTTTGATGATTATTAAGCTTGTATCGTTAGAAAGTAAGGGACATAGTTTGAGATGATCAATTAGGGTTCAGTTAATATTTAAAAAAACGAGGACAAATTTAGCATCCTTGTAAGACATCTTATGAACTTGAACTGTGTATTACACCACACAAGCCTTTCCTGGCCATCATTTAACAACACAACAGTTTCGGGCGCTTGTTACCCCGCAATCCATCATCCCATCGTTATGATCCATCGCTTGACAAAGAATCGAATCAACTCGCCGAACCGTGCTGTAGTTGTGGTTTTTAAGTTTGTCGGATCGGCCAAACGGTAGCGACCGGTACGTGAGCCGAGCCGAGCCGATCGGTAGCATTTTAATATCCTCGCCCCGTTTGTTTCTGCTCAGCGGTCCAGAAAAACCACATCAAACAACCGTTGAAATCTGTGCCGCTATCGGTACCCATGCGTCGGATAAGAAAGTTAACAGCACCCCGATCCAATAAGTTAGCCCCAAGATGTGTGCGTGTGGAAGGCAAAAGTTGGCGTAGAAAATTGCCACTTGCGGCCTTGCGTTGACATGGTGAATAGTTTGCCGGGTACCGGGCAAGACACCAACCATTCCGGTGCAGAATTGTCCCATCGTTCGTCGAGGTTACGGTTTTGCGGTTTCCGTGGCTGGCACAGTATGGAACGGACGGGGAAACGGGGACGGGCAGTAAATGTCGAAAGAAACCTTAACTTTTCCAACCTTGCTTCTAACCTGCTTGTTTGCCATCCTTCCCCCTTTCCCCGCTGACTAGCCAACGGTCAGCTTTGCTTCGGTGTAATTAATTACAGTTTTTGTTATTGGCTCTCGAAGCCCGGAACGAACGGCCCACGGCACTGGAATGAAAACTTATTTATTGCGGAATTAATTAAAGGCAAAGTTTTTTGTTTTGTTTTGCTGGATGTTCATCAAATCGAACGCTAGGGAAGGCAGATCATGGCCATTGATTGGCCGGGGGAAAAGGATGATGGAAGATAATCGAAATATAGAAATGATCTGTATTGGTTGGTGCAAGGGAACAGTTATAAGGCTTTCAGCACCGGATTGATAATTGCCAAGTCTTATTGTCTGTGGATAAAGGATATTAAGATAAATAGGGAGTGGTTTACAGAACAAGAAAGAGAGGGAGATAGAGAGAGACAGAGAGCTTCCGAGAAGATCGCTATACGTAGTAGGCATTGAAGGCAACAAGCAAGCTGCACATCTTCATCAAGCCTCCGGGAAGCCTCAATAATCTCCTGAGGTTGTCGAGAAAATGGATTTTCTTAAGAAATTTTATCTATATGTACGACTTCACAAAGAATTAAATTAAAGCAATGCAGGGTAGTTGCTTTAAAATCTTTGCTCCTATTTTTCTGTATTACTACAAAGCCATCACTGTAACAGCACTTGTTTCCGTTGAATTGTTTTGCTCGGGTCGCATCCATTTCCATCCGCTGATCGGTTTGTCAGCCAAACCCGGTCGGTCGGTCGGTCGGTCGTTTTCATTAGCGACCGAGTTTAGTACGTTCCGTAACTCCTGCCTGTGAATGCTTTTAATGCAGGCGACCCGCGGTGGGCTCGAGCGCACGATAAGTATCCCCTTTGCCAGCGACCAACTCAATGCAAAACAGAATATACGACGCTGCCTGCGCTGACACTGCAACGGTAATGAAAAAGTTGTTGCCGGTTTAGTGTTTCGTAGCGAAGGTTTGCCTGGCGGGTTAATTAATCAGGACCTGGCTTTTGCGGTGCAGCAGGAACAAGGCGCGCACGAGATAGCTTGGAGCTGCTGCTGCACCGAGTTTTATGGGGTAGTGTTTTTTGTGTTGGAAAGAAATGCCGGTACGACGGTGTACGCTGGATGCTGAAGCTGCAGTTGTCTGGTGCAGTTTGTAGTGCCGAGCGCGCCCGTTGCTGGATCTGGCTCATCATTACGCTCGCGATCAGGATAATTAAAATATTCCAATTGTTACGCTACAAACTATGGCGCAGAAATAGTAAATGGGACGACACTGCGGGCTCGGTTTCTTTGCGGTTTCAAATAAATTACACACTAAAAAAACACACACACACACACACACAGGGATATATTTTTGAAAACTAGCAACCTCCGCAAAGGTAATTATTCTAAAAGCGTCTTAATCGCTGCTACTGCCGCTAAAGCTTCCATACTGGAAATCTGAAGTCTAAAGATAAACATAACGGTTGCACTATCAATTAATGTAATGAGCACTTTGCATAATGTCCCACACACACACACGCACACACACACACAAGGACCGGGTGGGTTACCGTACCGTGGACATTAATGAAGTACGTGCTGAGTGGCGTTTATGGTGTGTATGGGAACGGGTTTTTCCTTTATCGACACGGGCCCAGCAGGACTCGAAGAATGGCTCCAATTCCAATTATGACTTTCCCAAAATCTTCAGCCTTCGCCGAGAGGCGCCTGAGAGCGGGCGAAAGCAGCCAGGAGACTTACCACTGTTACCTAAATCACCGCAACGGGACCATTTAGGACAAAAAAGGGGTACAACGTGAGAAGAATGTGTGTGTGTATGCTGGTGTTTGAGTGTTTGTGTTGCGCAAGGGGAAGCTTCTGAAGTTGCAGCGAACGGTGCCACCGGTGAAGCTTTTAATTCGTATAATTATTTTAATTTCAATTTCACTCACTGAAGCAAACGAACCGTCTGGCAGGCTGACTGGCAAACCGATGATTGCTTACCTGAAGTGCAATAAAACTGGCGCTCTGTTTTGTATTGCTCCGGGTGGATGTTGCTGCCGCATACCATCGTTGGTAGCGTCAAATCCCTGACCGACGTTTTAGCTCATCATAATTTATAACGATTGCTGTGAGAAGGGGTGGTCGAACGAGAAGGAATAGCTCTCGGCAGTAGCATCAAATCGGCAGCAGCATGATACTGCAGTTACGGAGCCGATGTGATGTTCTGGCAGCAAGGGCAGATGTTTTAAGCGCATTTTTGGTTGCAAAGTGCTAGGGAAAGATTCGCCGATAAAAGTCACAGCGCTAATTAAGCACATCTTTTTCCTGGTGGACCAAACGTCACCCCTGAGGGTGATTGAACGGTCGGATGGAGGCAAATGAACGGTGGTACTGGGAATGCCTTCCACCATTCCATTGTCACAGTTTTATCTTGCACACGCATTGACTCGGTAAAGCGAGAACGATAGCAAAGTAAAGCTAAGGAAAAAATGCTTTTAATTCTTAAAACCTACATTTTTTGTTGCTTCCCTGCCAAGTCCGCTCCTGCTTATCGTGAGCGGTTCGCGTTGTAAGGTTGTGGAGAAATGGCCGGTTCGGAAATGTCGATGCCAGTCGCGGGATAGTGCTGTGTTGCTTCGCCTCAACGGTGGGATGGGTGGGTCGTTTCCATAAAGTTCTGACAGTTTGCAATTTGACCCCGAAGTCTAATTAGGATGAGCAACCGACAGTGGTGGAGATAGCGATCAGCTTCAAGTATGAGACGCAACAAAGGCAACAAAATACACACCGCGAGAGAGAAAGAGAAAGGGAGAGAACGGGAGTGAAAGAAAAGTGCACTGTGGTGGAGTGGTTGGGACAGCATGAAGCTCAAATGGCGTAGAAAAAGAAAGAAGCGCGCGGGACTGCGAACAAATCGCAGTAATTAACATTCAGGGCGAGCAATCGTGAGGGAATGGTAAATTAGATAAACTGGCCACCGGTGGCAGTGAATTTTTATGGGCAGCAACCATCGCGGGACGCCCTTGAGCGATATCTTACATCCGATAAGTGTGTGTGTGTGTGTCGGGTACCAGGTACCGGGCGTCTCCATTAGTCGTCCGCATGAATGACCGGGCGCCTCCATCGGCGAATGGGGAAATTGCGCGGCTGTCAGTTTCGGCTTGTAGGCGACCGAGTGGGATAATTCCGGGCGAGCGATTTACGACATGACAACTGTACACCGATAAGCTTGCTCGCGGGTAAAGGTACGAGAAACGATAATTCGAATTCGGTTTCACCTTGCCTTCGGAAGAAATGGCTTCAATGGTCATTTAAAATCGGCACCGATGTGTCTTATCGAAAGTCTTTCCGTGGGGGTGGAATGGAAGGTGGCATTAGGAAAACAAAGGATGCCTACCTACGATTCGGGATGATTTAAGCCGAAAGCCCGAGGCGTGGCTGAGCGCTGTATTTATGAATTTAATTATCGGTCCCGATGGACTGGCAATGAAGTTAGGCCGTAATCTTGGCAGCATGCCGCAAGCAAGAGGCGCGCATTTTTCGGGCACGGCTTCCTAATGGACGCCACTGTCCAGAGTGTCCTTTTTGCTGTGTGTTCTCCCGCCCCAGGGGAGAATGAACCGGGCTGAGTGAGTGTTACATAATGAGTGTTAAATTTACAGTCCATTTTATCAAAAGCCTGGGGATTTAATTTGTGTTTCGCCTTTGAATCAAGGACCGGGGTTTTTTTTCTGTATCGATTTGAATTTATGCTTTTTTGTTGTTTGGTGCGCAAATCTATCTTTTGCAACGGCAAAATGAGGAGCCTCGTGCGGCTTCGTGCTGGTTTGATTGAATTTAATTGTGTTGAATGGAGCGAGAGCGAGAGAAAAAAAAGAGGCTCGTAATGTGTTTATCGGCCGAAAGCTGAATTATGATCAAGATAAGTGTAAGGTGAAAATCAGTAGCGACAATGGGACGCGATAAATGAGATTATAAATAGATTGTTCCAGCAGTGGCAGAGAGCCACCGGTGCTCGTCGTGAGTACGAACGCCTTGGGCACGGAGCGCTTTTTCCTTCGAGATTTGCAGCCTGGCACACGACATCTATGTGAAGGAAGAAAAACGGTACTCTCCTTAGGGCTGGCTTTGTGTCGGTGACGGGACGATTTTGCTTCCGGTCCTTTTCGGTTTTTTTCTTTTTCCAAACCACTTTAACGCGCTTACGCGAGCGACCGACAGTCCCTTATCGCTAGCTTCCGTGTTTGGCAGGTGGAAATCTCAAATCATATTTCCATCATAATCGAATTAATTACCGTAGCGCCAAATGGGAAATGCGAGATTTCCACCTCTGTGTGTGTGCCGATTCCGCCGCACCAAAAAAAGAGCAACCCGTACCCAAAAATCGAGTAGTGAGTGTGAACCTAACGCAAAAAAAAAACAATTTGATGCAATTAATTTAATGTGTAAAGGACAACGGCGGGAGGTTTTTCTTTTTCACTCTCTCTCTCTCTCTCTATCGCTTCTTCACCCGGATGAGTGGTCCAGGTGACTAAGAACGAAGAAGTGCTTCGTGTAATTCGATTACAAGCCGTCGATAGTGGTGCTGGACCGCCCTTTCCAGCAAGCCCCCTCCCTGAGGAAAACCCCGGACGATTTTACATTATGTTATCCCGCGTAAAGCTTCACATTGACACCGCTCGCTAGCATATGTGACGAAGGGGGCCCTTGGTGAACACAATGTTCAGATTACCCGGCCACGGTGCTAAACGTGTATCGGCAGAGCGTCGCGTTCCTGTGAAATCCGACCACCTGTCGGATGGAACAAGCTCAGCGGACGGGTTGCAGCGTACCGGCTACGCCCGGAAAATGGCGTGCGAACGGTCCGTTAAAACGCTTAAAGTATTAAGGAATTAATTATCTCTCGCCCGAGCTCTCTCGTTCGGCTATCACGTTACGAGTGTGATTGCATGATTGCAAAAGAATCCTTCGCAGGCTAGAACTCTGTGTTAGTGTCGGTGGCGCTCTGGAACCGATCCATGGGAATCAATTTCAAACAAATACCCAGTTCCCAAACCGGTTCCCCCAAGCACGAGGGGCGGCCCACTGAACGGCATGCGGATTCGGTTTGCGAAACGGCACGTGTTTGGCAGTGGGATGGGGGTGGGATATGGACGGATAATCAGCCGAACACGTCGAGAAGGATATCCGGTGAGTTCCCTTTTGACACGGCGGCTTGTTTGGGTTGATTCACAAATGGTATTCAATCACGATGTCGGTATGGCTTTCGCCCGCGCTCGCTGTGTGTGTGCACGCGATGCGGACGGGCGATCGACGGTAGGCAGTTTTGATGAAAACTTCCAATCAATCTGTTTATTCGATAAGTGTTACGTCCGAAGACGGCCTACGTTGTGTTTTTTTTTTTTTTTTGTTGAAACCAATATTCTCTTTCAATTATTAGGTGGCTCTGAAAAGAGCCGATTGGATTGGCTTGGCTTCCCTCCGCGGTGTGATCGAGAATGACCGCGCTTTGCGATCAGCACCTCTTTTATAGCTTTCGGAAAAGAAGCCGAGTGTTCTAAATTTCTGCGACGAGCACTTTCTCGTCGCACGGCAGCTCACACTTTCTGGAACGCTTTGACAAAAGCGCTCCACACGGTTCGACTTCTTGGAAGCCGAGTATGGAAACGGCGGCACGTGTGGCGTGGATTCGTTATTGTTCTTATTGGTGCCTGTGTGCTCTGGATCCACTGTTGTTGTTATTTTAGTTCGGGATCGAACATACCGGCCACCTTTTGGGAATACATTTCCCAAAATTTACACTTCCTGATGACACTCCAATGCACAAATTTTGGAAACTGGACGTTTGATGATCCCATTCGCTGTACGAAGAGTCACGACACGTGTCACTGAATCTGGTCCAGGATGTTTTTCCACTATACGCGCCAAAGGCCACTTCACTGCTGGTAATTGCTCGTCTTTCACTATCACCAAATCACCTACATTCAGCTCCTGAATGCTCCGTTTGACGTTGCGATGACCGTTTAACGACTTCACATACTCGTTGCGCCAACGGTGCCAGAAACCCTGGGCATATCTCTGAACAAGCTGATACTGCGACAGGCGATTAAGCGGGAGATGGGATAGTTCAGGTTCGGGAATTACTTGTGGTTTCTTGAGCATCAAAAAATGTGCAGGAGTTAACGCCTCTAGGTCATTAGGATCTTGTGAAAGGGGGACAAGAGGTCTGGAATTCATATGGCCTTCTATCTTTGCTAAGATAGTAATCATAGCTTCGTAAGCCAACTGAGCTGCACCAAGCTGACGTACTAAGTGAGTTTTTGCCACCTTTACTGCAGCTTCCCATAAGCCGCCGAAGTTGGGAGCGCGAGGTGGAATCATATGCCACTGGATACTGTCTTTGGCCATATAGTCACTGATTTTTTCACTGTCACGCTGAAGAAGAACGTATAGTTCGTGCAAGGCATGTTTGGCACCTACGAAATTAGTGCCATTGTCGGAATACAAATGCTTCGGCTTGCCCCTTCTGGCCACAAATCTATCCAGCGCCATTAAGAAAGAAGGGGTACTCAGATCACTAACGAGTTCTAAATGAACAGCCTTTGTGCTCATACAAACAAACACTGACACGTAACACTTGGGAGAAGCTGCCTTACGGTGTGTTGGGCGCAAATAAAACGGTCCACAGTAATCGATTCCAACGCAAGCGAACACTTCGTTTACCGTAACACGTGACACTGGTAGCTGACCAATAGGTTGTGCTATTGGAACTGGATTGGCCCTTATGCACCGATAGCAGGTTCGAAGTACACTACGAACGGCCCGCATGCCATTCAGAATCCACACTTCATCACGCAGGGACGAAAGGGTCATTGTAACTCCACCGTGTAATGTTTTATGATGCTGATCCCTGATCAAAAGACGCGTAAATGGGTGAAATGCTGGCAAAAGAACTGGATGCTTCCCATCAAATGCCATATTTGATTCACGCAACCGGCCACCAACGCGTAATAATCCACAAGAATCGAGGAATGGATTCAACAATCGAATGGATGAGCTCTTTGTTAGACACTTTCCCTTTGTGATAGCGCGAATATCGTCTGAAAACACTTCTCTTTGCACCATATGGAACAGGATCGTTTTAGCCGACTGTAACTCTTTCACTGTTAACGAAGACGAAAACTGTTTTGGTTCACGCTTGCGAATATTGTTGATGAATCTAACACAGAATCCAAAAACCCTTAACAGCCGTTGAAACGATGAAAATCGCTTGAAGATTAGATCCGTCTCAGCAACTTGAGCCGTGAGAACGATGGCTCTTTTCTCCAACTCTGTTTCACCTTTCTCGCCGAAGTGTTGAGAAGGCCAAGATGATTTGACTCCGCCAAGCCACGAGGGACCATTTCTCCATAGATCACTGTTTAGAAGCTCGACTGTTGATATACCCCGAGAGATCATATCGGCTGGGTTTTCTTTTCCGGAGACATGTTGCCACTGCGCACCATGTGTTATGTCTTGTACTTCAGCTACCCGGTTGGCCACAAACGGTTTCCATGTTCTGGGAGCTGCCTTGAGCCACTGAAGCGTAACAGTTGAATCAGACCAAAAGAAACACTCGTCGAATTTGGTGTCTAATGCATACACCACCTTTTGGTAGAGTCGAGCTCCAAGCAAGGCGGCAGACAGCTCTAATCGCGGAATTGTTAAAGGTTTCAGTGGAGCCACTCTTGATTTCGACGCTAATAATGTTATGCATATTGAACCGTTGCTGTCGATTGATCTGATGTATATGCATGCACCATAGGCCACTTCAGAAGCATCAACAAAGCAATGTAGCTCTGCATGCTGATGTTCTGGTATGAATGCAAACCTAGCTATGCGAAATTGTGCTAAGTTTGCTATTTGTTGCAGAAATTCTGTCCACTTTTCTTGCAACTTATGAGGAACTGGCACATCCCAGTCCAAGCTCTGCAACCACAATTGTTGCATGATGATTTTCGCACGTATAGTCACTGGTGTAATAAGACCGAGGGGATCATAGAGTTGAGCTATTGATGACAATATACTGCGTTTTGTGTGAATAGTGGACTTGTTTTCAATAGAGACATTCATACGAAATGAATCTGCTTCGGGTTCCCAGCAAATGCCCAGTGTCTTGATGCTTTCTTCAGCTTCAAACTTTATGGCGGATTGTGTTCCAAGAAGTTCTGCAGGGAGATCCGCTAGCACCTCTAGCGAATTGGAACACCACTTTCGAAGACAAAATCCACCTTTTTCGAGAAGAGCATTGAGTTGATCACGCAGTTCTTTTGCTTCTGCAATACTTCCCGCTCCTGCTAGTAGATCATCCACATACAGGTTTTGTTTCACAGCGGCACTGGCTTTGGGGTATTGCTTACCTTCATCATGAGCAAGCTGTAACAATGTGCGTGTTGCTAAGAATGCTGAGGGTGCCAAGCCATATGTCACTGTGCTTAGTTCGTATGATCGGATGGGCTGAGCATTGTCAAATCTCCATAAAATACGTTGCAGATGCCGATCATCTGGATGCATTGTTACTTGTCGGTACATCTTTGCTATGTCAGCGACAATAGCTACACGATATTTTCGGAAACGAATTACTAAAGTTAGCAACTCCTCCTGAACCACGGGACCAACTAGCAGAGCTTCGTTCAATGACTTTCCAGTCGTAGTTTTAGCAGAGGCGTCGAAAACAACTCTCAGTTTCGTAGTAGAACTGGACTCTTTCAACACCGGATGATGTGGAAGATAATATGCACCGATTTTTTCTTCTTGATTTTCAGAAACAACAGCCATGTGCCCCAGGTCTAAATATTCCTGCATGAAGTCGTGGTATTGGCTTTTGAGGCAAGCATCCTTCGACAATCTTTTCTCAAGAAGGTGAAATCTTTTCAATGCATTGGTTTTCGACTCACCTATTATTTCCTTGAAGTTGGGCTGCTTGGGCATTTGAACAATATAACGGCCGCTTCCATCACGCGAAACGGTTTGTTGAAAATGCCTTTCACACTCCTTTTCATCAAAAGAGTATTCGCTCACCTGGAGTTCCTCGATCTTCCAGAATCGCTCCAATTGTTCTTCGATCGTAGGACGGACGGCTACCACATTGCACCGAACCGCATCACTCGATATAGCAGGAATGTCACCGGTCATAATCCAGCCGAAAACACTTTCGACCAGCACGCCTTTGTTTGGTAGACTATATCTACCGTCACACAATAGTGAGTAGAAATACCCTGCTCCAATAATCATATCGATACGACCGGGCGTGCAGAAATGCGGGTCTGCGAGAGGATATGATGCAGGTATATTCCACTTTTGCACTGGGACTTCGTGGGATGGAGTATCACACGCCACTTTTCGCAACACTAAGAAGTCCATTTCCGCCGAATAGTTGGTAACGCGCGACTGTACCTTTGCACGAACTTCATGATTGGCACTGGATTCTATTCCGTCGACACCAACGATCAAAATGTTCACTTTTTTCTGCGGCAAATGCAATTGTTGACACAGCGACTCACTAATGGCGTTAGGTTGCGAACCATTGTCCAACAGCGCACGCACGAGATGCCTTTGTCCATATGCATCATTTACTTCCAACAACACAGTTGAAAGCAACACGTTTTTGGATACACGATCAACACTATTTACATGCGCAGCTGCCATAATGCTCGAATCAGACGAACCTTTTTCACAGGGCTGTTTAGCATCTTCCACGAAATGTAGCAATGTGTGATGCTTCTTTTTGCATTGCTGGCACGTATATCTTGATCGGCATGATTTTGCAAAATGCCCCTTTTGTAGGCAATTGCCACAAAGTTCTTTGCCATTAACAGCACTCTGTCGATCCTTAGGCTTAAGATCCAGAAATGCTTGGCATTGCCATAAATAATGGTCTTTAGAGCACAAAACACAAGGAACCACATTGTTCCCTTTCATGCTTGCAGCATTGACACTAAGCCTTTTAGATGTTTTCTGGTTTGGTACCTTTGCGTTGGAAGAGCTAACACGATTTCCTACCTGCAACGCTAGAGACTCACTCGCTTGCGCTCTTTTAAGCAGAAATGCTGTCATGCTAGGATAGGTTAACAAAGCTTCCTCCTGAGCGTAGTGTTCTTCCCAAGCCTTCAACGATGCCTTGTCGAGCTTGCTGGCCAAAATTTCCATGATAATGCTACTATCATCCGAAACGGTTTCTCCTAGCTGTTTTAGAATGTCAATATGCAGCTGGAATTTGCTCACTAATTGTCGAAGCTCTTGCGCACCACTATTGATCATGGAAGGCAACCCAAATAATTCACGCGTGTGCATTTTACGTAGATACGGCTTGTTACCATACCGGTCAAGCAAAGCTTTCCATGCCACAGTATAATTTTCCGAAGAAATGGGAATTGGGTGCACTATTCCTGCCGCTTCCCCTTTCAATGACGCGCGCAGGTAATGAAACTTTTGTATAGGTGCGATATCGTCACAGTTGTGCACAAGAGAAACAAAAGTGTCATGAAATAACAACCATTGCGTTACCTCGCCACTAAAAACCGGCAACGATATAGTGGGTAGTTTCACGCTTACGAGCTTTGAGCGTGGTTGCTCTTCTTTCTCCTTTTTCACTAGCTTTGATAACGCAGCCTTGGTTTCGAAGAATAGATCTTCCGTTTGCGCTAGGATATCATCGTTGCTTCTGGTAGCGTTTTCCGATTCATCTAGCTCTTCACACTCTTCATGGATCGATTGGAAACATTCCCAACACTTCACCAATCTTGCAAGACGATCAGGCACTTGATCTTGTAGCTCGGGGGTGTAATCCACTGCGAACTGCAGTGAGCGTCGCATAGACTCAATCAGCGATCGCCTTTTGGCCTGCTTGGCCTTAAGCTTGTCCGCCTTGGTCATTTTGGACTAAAAACTACACTCACACGCAAAGTCACAGGCACGCGAGGGCACGAACTCGCGGCAACCACACACGCGCGCGAAAACACACTCGCGCAAAGTCACACGCACGCGAGGACACGAACTCACGGCGAATCACACACAACTGCAGAGTCACACACACACACGAGGACACGAACTCGCGGAGAGTAACACAATCACATACACGAGGACACAAAACTCGTGGTTAGCCACACAAGCGAGGACACAAACTCGCTGAATAAAAGAATGCACGCACTCGCACGAGGACACGAACTCGTGACAAGTCACACACACACGCACGATGAAGCACACTCACGGAGAGTCGCACATATACACACGAGGACACGAACTCGTGGTATATCACACCCGTACACGCGCGAGGACACAAACTCGCTTAATCGTTACACGCACGCACTTGCGCGACGACACGAAACGCGTGAGAAAAAATACGTACGCACTTTACTCACGGATCACAGGAGTGCTGAAGCCCGCCAATCCTGGTCACGGTACCAAATGTTACGTCCGAAGACGGCCTACGTTGTGTTTTTTTTTTTTTTTTGTTGAAACCAATATTCTCTTTCAATTATTAGGTGGCTCTGAAAAGAGCCGATTGGATTGGCTTGGCTTCCCTCCGCGGTGTGATCGAGAATGACCGCGCTTTGCGATCAGCACCTCTTTTATAGCTTTCGGAAAAGAAGCCGAGTGTTCTAAATTTCTGCGACGAGCACTTTCTCGTCGCACGGCAGCTCACACTTTCTGGAACGCTTTGACAAAAGCGCTCCACACGGTTCGACTTCTTGGAAGCCGAGTATGGAAACGGCGGCACGTGTGGCGTGGATTCGTTATTGTTCTTATTGGTGCCTGTGTGCTCTGGATCCACTGTTGTTGTTATTTTAGTTCGGGATCGAACAATAAGATTGAATTGAATTGACAGAGTGCTATTTAGTAGCGGAAGGGCTAGCTAAACCTTTGCAAACCGAGCACCTGTAGGCTGTTGGCGGAGTTGGACACGATGAAATGCAATCAGTTTCCTACAAATAGTTTGCGTAGCTGAAAAACTTTGTCCTTTGATTGCTTATGAAATTTTTAAATTGAATTTTAAACAGAAATTTGTCTTGATTTTAAAGGTAAAGGACAAACTGTAGTTAAATTATCAATACAAAGTGCGATAAATCCACCGTCCAACCAAGTTCCAACACTCGACTTTAACACTGGTAATAAGGTTGGCCAATCCGAACCATTCTAAAGCTTTTATCAATTGTCAAACAGGGGCCCAGTTCCCCCCCTCCCCCCCCCCCATTGCAACCCAACGCGTTGTTGTCAAAATCATTGCACTTGCGACGGTGGCGCGGCAAAATTTATTCTCCATCCGTCATCCGCTAAGTTGACCAAACTCGCTGCGCCGGAGAGGAGAAAGTTTCACAAGAACTATGGCAAGGGGAAACGCGGGACGATCCTAACGCTATTCGGTATTCAATTACATAGGAATGTAATTAAAAGTTGTGCTCGTTCACGGTGAGCTTTTCTTTGGGCGTGTGTAGGTGTGTGTGTCAGATTCGCGAGTAGTGGCGTCGGTAGGCGTCTGTCAGCGACACTTTCGCTGATCGGTAGGTCGACAGCATAGGAGACACTCATGCTGGGGGAGAGGAGTGGAGTGTTCCTTATGTTGCAACAGTGTTTTCATTTGCATTTACATTTCTTCCTTCGCACGGTACTGCCAGCGGTAAGCTAAGCGAGTCACATCGGAAAGTTTGAATTAAGTATCTTATGGGTGTCGCATAGTGTCTGGGGGTTTAAACTTGTTCTACGATTCGGTGACTTTATTGGCCCCTTTGATACAGGCAACAGGTTCGGGGTGAAAGTTTTGAGCGACTGTTAGCTGATGAGCTGAAGAGAAGATGTAATGTAAGACCGGTAAAGGTGCATCATCTGTTTCACTGTTGGCGGGATTATTTTCCACTAGAAACTGGTGTCATTGAATTCTGATAAAATTTTCGTTTTTTCTTTAAATTTGCAGGACTTGCCACGGCGCAGCGACAAGACCAGGAGGATCCGTGCAAAACCAAATCAAAGGTCGTCGGTGACGTGACGTACTGTGATCGATACTGGGAGTGCATCAACAGCCAGCCCGAGCTGTACGACTGTCCGAATGGGCTCGTGTTTGCCGGCAAGCACCGAGGCGTTACTGAGGGCTGTGATTATCCGTGGCGATCGAACTACTGCGATGGCAAACAGTTGGCAAGTAAGTAAGAAACCCCAGCGTGCTAGATTTGTTTAAGTTCGAAGTGGTGATGTTGCACATTGCCTAACTTTAGGCGTTTTTGTGTTATGCGAAGTATGCAATCCGCATAGCAAGACGGTAAGCAAGTTGCGAACAATTTACAGCACGAATTTTACCTGTTCCAAAGAAACAAAACAGCACTTTTACACACAAAATGCTACACAATCATTCTACCGGCATAACAAAAACGGCTTTGCCAACAGGGTTTACCGAAACTCGTGTTCCCAAAACAAAACGCTCACCGGAAGTGCTGACGAAAAGTTCGAAACAATCGTTTCTTTGAAGTAGCAAGCGCTCCGTGTGAGCTGGATAAGGATTTCACAATGCTACCGCAAAACCCCCCGAAAACCCCGAACCGAAAAAGAATTAAAGCGAGAGAAGAAACACACACACACTCACAGCGAGCGACCGAAAATAAAGTTTCCCAGTGCACTTTTCCGGAAATTAACCCAATTCACCGACATTATGCAGCTCCCCGGCACGGGCACGGTAACATGAAACCCCGTTTTCGCCAAGCCGAATTAGCAACTCCATCAAAGGGTGTCCGTTTGCCGGTAGCGTCGGTAGCCGGTTCTTCCGACGCTCATTTATCGGTGTGCACCTTTGCACCCGGGGGGTCGTTGTTGTTGTTGTTGTTGCGCAGCTCGTCTAAGTGCATCATCAATGTTCGGACTCTTGCTTAGGTCGGAACGCCGGGGTTGGAACGCACAGGGAAGCATCTAAAACTTAATCGAGCTCGTTTTTTGATAGTCTTTGTTCAATTGCGCGAGCTTCTTTTTCGGCAGGGTAGCAACAAGGCACCCCGGCAGTTTATGTATGGGCGATGTGCAACAAAATTGCTGAAAATTGAGTGCACTCGAACGTCCTGTAGTGTGTGTGTGTGTGTGTGTGTTTGGTCGGTCGTCGGCTACCCTTATTTTGCTCGGTGGACGGTGGAAAAATCGACGTGCAAAACCTCACCAGTACCCGACTGCCACAAGTGACGACAAGTACCACGCTCGAGTGTCGTTTAGTTTTAAGCAGGGCGTAATGACCGGTGCAAAGTTTGTCCTTTCGAGCGAAAGACCCCATGTTCCGGTTCGAGCTCGTCGTCGCTTCTCGGACGGGCGATAATTTTAATCCGTACCCGTACTCGGCGCGTCCTCCCTTAATCGGTATTCCTTTCCCCCTCCCCCCCACGGGGCGTTCTACTTTCAGACGGTCCGATCTCGACGGAACACTGCGATTGGTTGTACGGCATCTTTGGGCACGAGACGTCCTGTACGCGATACTGGACCTGCTGGAACGGGACCGCCACCGA
This sequence comes from Anopheles stephensi, assembly GCF_013141755.1. Lineage (NCBI taxonomy): Eukaryota > Metazoa > Arthropoda > Insecta > Diptera > Culicidae > Anopheles > Anopheles stephensi. The sequence goes on along the minus strand of NC_050202.1, from coordinate 75,869,048 downwards.
GCAGCTCTGCATCGGTGGGCTGCTGTACAACGAAAATGCTCACAGCTGCGATTGGCCCGAGAACGTTGATGGATGTCAGAAGCACCGTAAGTAGCAAACGCGAAACAAAAAAACAAAAAATGGAAGCAGTTAGTTTTGTTACCGCTTTGGAATGTTAGGAATGGAAGCTACACGTGCGGTGTAAACGAGGGACAAATAACGTCGATGACTTCCAACAAAATAAGTGGAGAGCATCGGGTTGGAATTGCAATTCGTTACAAGGACTCTCAGATGTTTAAGATGTCTGGGTGCTATTTTTTTTAATAGATAAGTCCAATTTAGTTTATCGTAAAATAGTTAACAAAAATGAGTCAAAGAGTCAAGAGTGTCAAAGTATTGTTCCCAAAAATCCTTGAAGATCATATATCTGAATTTGGAGCATTCGGTGAGAGCTTCATAGATGTGCTAGGAGTTACGATGAACCAAGTGTACATTTTCTAAACTTCACAACCCTCTTTTTTTAGCACTCTGCAACGATGACGCGAACGGCAATGTCCCGCTAGGCAAGTCTTGCAATCGCTACTGGCAGTGTCAGGGTGGCTACCCGCGGCTCCAACGCTGTCCTGCCATGCTCGTGTTCGATCGACGCAGTCTGCGCTGTGTCGTACCACCGACTGAGGACTGTGACGTACCAACCACTCCGTTGCCGTTGGAGTACGAACCGGAACAGCAGCAGCAGCAGCAGCAGCAGCAACAGCAGCAAGGCAAGGTATGTCCGGCAAATAAATGTGTGTGGAAAGACGCTGGTGTGTTGTGTGACAATTGTCCGATAAATACATGAGCAATAGGATAAGTTTAGGAGCTTTTGTTCCTAAGACGTTTTAACTAACAAGTAAGTTGATTTTTCATTATTTATGTATTTAATTTCATAAAGTAAAATTAGTTAAAATAATCAAAAAAAGCCTTATTCTCAGGTTTATCGGACGTTCGGAAACAATTCCAGCATTTTCACACTTTGACCCAACTGCCGTAACATGCGTGCGTGTGTAGTATGTCCTCTATTGCAATCCATATCTCATGCCAATGCCCGCCTTCCGATTTTCTTTCTCTTCCCTCCCTCGCTCGCGCTCGCCCACCGACCCTCGAATTTTCTTTCAGGGAAATCCAAACGCCATTCACCAATCGTCCGGCATCGGTGGACTGCAGGGTGGCAAATTGCAATCGGGCGGACGAAACAAGAACTAAACAATCACTGTCAGCTGCACACACTCACACCCGCACACACACACACATAGCCCACTACAGGAGCAGGCACAGTGCAGCTGGAGCTGGAGCAGTCGTACGATGAACTTCACTGACCCCCCCTGGAGGGCGCACTGATAACAGACAGAGTAGTCGTGTGTGTGTGTGAGAGAGAGAGAGAGAGAGAGAGCAAGAGTGTGTGTTATGCTGTACCTTCTCTTCCCCAACTTCACTATCTCAAACTTGGATGTAACCAACCCTCCTCCACATCCCCCTTTCAAATTCCCCCCCCCACGGGTGTTTTCCCAGTAAGAGCGACCTATTATTGAACGGAGAATGTAGAATGCACCGTTTAGCTGCCCGGTACAGAAGCGAACCGAAATAAGGTGAAAATTGAACATCGAAATGGGTCGTGTCTTCCTCCCCCGGCCGGGCTAGATCCCGAGCACCTTACCCGACGATCATTGTACTTTGTACACAGGAGCTGTCAATGGCAGCGATGACGGCAGCGAAGGCGACCAACAGACCGGGCAGGGTAGAGGAGCTCAGTAAATGAGCTGCTACCGACATACTTAATCAACTGCACCGTCCCCGCCCGCCGGGAGCCAAATTTCGGTGCCAAATGGCTTCTCGAAGCGCATTTTAATTCATTCCGCACACAACTCATGGCCGCGCCGGAGCAAACGTTTGCACAAAAGTTGCGCTTCCCTGACACAACACACCAGTGTTTCGTCGCACCGAACTCCATCCGAATCATTTACCCATTCCCACCACCCGTGTCCGTAAGCTGCTGCTACCTTATTCTATCCCATTGTGTCACTATTTAAGAATGTGTATCGTACGTTAAGCCGACTGGAAGGAGAGAGCGAGAGAGAGAGAGAGTGCGCTCTGCAACAAGGACGAAAGCGCTAAATAAAAGTATAGATGTAAACACACGAGTGGCTCGTCGTTGCCCGGCGTTCGTTGGCGGAATGTCAGAATAAGGTTTATTTTAATCATAGTTAGCAGAAGCGCTGTCTCATCGCCGGAATGGCGCGTAAAAAAGTAAGTTTAAAGCCATAAATATCACCACCGGTGTCGCAGCTGGGAGCGGCCGCCCGATGCATCCGCCTCTAATTGCACCGGAAGCCGGCGCCTTGGTGGACCGCCGTGACAAGTACGAACGATTTAATATCTTCTCTCTAATATGACAGTTTTATGGTTGCGACTTGCCGGCCAGAATGGGTGTGTGTGTGTGTGTGGGTGAGGGTTTTTTTTTCTCGCCCTCCGTCTCCTGACACTTTAGTTTGTTTGTTCTACGGTCTGGTGGAAGGGGTCTCGCCAGTTCTTCTGCCGAGCCGTGTTCGTCTTCGCGTGTGCGGCGGGCTATGAGAAAAGTTATTTTCTTGCGTTGATTTTCTTGTACCTTGTGCCGCACGGTGGTGAAGTTGATGACGGAACATTGCCTCACCCGCCCAACGGTGCGGGATTTGCTGAAACAATAAATGAAAATTGCCAGCGGCAGTTTCCAACCATGCAGTTGCGAGATATGACTTTTTTTCTCTTTCTTTTCGCCGTTTTTTTTCCCTTGTGTAAAGCTATTTAGGAACTGGAGCGAAACGGGTGAAAAGCGGTAAGTAGCGGGATGTGTGAGGCTTGCACAGCAGAGGAAACCGTTGTCACCTCACAAGAAATGCAGCAACACCGGCTGACACATTGCATTGCATTGCATTTCCGTTGTGCGCGAGCATTTCCGGAGTAAATATCGGGACGGGAAGAAATTGTATTATGATTTATAGTACAGCCAAGGGGGGGGGGGGGCGGGGGAGAATTCTTATGTTTTGTTAGCGCCTGCGGTATGCTGAAGAAAAGGCGACAAGGTGTAAATCCTTGGCTGGTTGGAGTTGGATCAGAATAAAGGATTTGTTGCTTGAGGTTAATTTGTTATAGGAACTCTTTATAGATCTACTGTGGATTGATAGTAGGATCTTCGGAATCAACTTTCCAATACGTTACAGAGTTTCGATCCAAAATCTACAGTCGTGTATAAAAGTCCACTGACTTTATGTAAAATTCCACTATACGATTGTGTGGATTGTGCCCTTTGGATGAGGCAAGTTCCATAGCAAAGTTCTACACTTGAGTAGCACAATTTCCTTAACTGAATGCAACATTCCATTGTATGATTGTAACTTTCTATAATGGTTTTAAAATATTCCATTATTCGTATGAAACATTCCACAGAGTTATTGAAAAGTTCCATTATATGATACGAAACCCTGTAAGTCTAGCATGCTAGAAATGGCAGGCATGACTTCAGAGGTCGGTAGGTCAAGAAGAAGAAGATTGTCTGACATGGTTAGACCAACGGATAGGCAGACAATACACTTCTCCGTCTTCCTTGGCACTAACAATCTCGAAGGGTCTCGGCCTGCCGTTTCTGGCTTTCTGTGACTTGATTTTACCCGAAGTAGTAGATAGTTAGTCCCGCTTACGGGAAGGTTCTCTGGATGGGGTTTGAACTCCGGTCACGCCGTGTGAAAACATAGCTTATGTAAAAATGTCAGACGGAGCCCTGGTATCACATCCCATCGGAACAGCCGTGATAACGTATCGGATCGCCCATATGGGTAGACTCTAGAATGCGGGATATAAACAACATTATCCATACTAGGACGACGACACCTTTAAAGACTTCTCCAGCAAGTCCAAGGCCACAAAGCGGTCAGAATAGAACGAAGCATTAAAAATACAGTAATTTAATAGCTTGTCCGACTTGTTGCTTCGCAAAACAATTCCATTTTACATTAGTTTCATTGTACGTTGAGCACAATGATATATGTCATCCTGGGGCGTCCAGCATCAGTGGCTTGAGTCAAGGATGATTAATCTCGACACGATGATCATCGTCACTTTTCTTCCTCACGGAAATATCTTGTCGCGTGTGTTTAAAAATTGTCATCCAATTGTGCTATGTTCCTCAAACCAAATACCCAAAAAAAACAGCCCCGATCCCCGAAAACTGACCTACTTCCGTCATATTTCAAGCGTGGCAAATAAATTGTGACAAATGTAACGCAACGTCAGTCACATCGATCATGGCGTGAAATTGTGCGCTCGCCCCGTGTTCTGGTGAAACTTTTTTAAACATTCACTCTCCAGCAAAGAGAGAGAGAGAGGGAGAGAGAGAGAAAAAACGCCACCACTGGACACGGGCGGAAATTAAAGCGCAAAAGTTTTGACGGTGATGCGAATAAAAACGGCCGTATCCATGGCGATCGCGACACACACACACACACACACACACACACCAGCATGTTGTCACACGAAGTGTTTTTCATGCGTCTCCCGCATTCTTTTCGCCGTTTCTGGCTCGGTGTGGCTTTATCGTTAATTTTGAACACATCAACATGAGTTTAATGGCAGCTGGGCAAAATTGAAGCTAACGCTACGGGACAGCTTCGGCCGGATGAAAAGCGTTACTTCATGGCCTTGGGGGAGGGATCTCCATTTTTCCCTCCCCTCCCCGCTCTGAACGTCCACCGGGCCAGGGGCATTCTATTATCGTGCAAACGGTGTGTGTGCGTGTAGAAGAGAGCAAGTATACATCATTCCGAACATGATCCAACGTAATTTCGTCTTCCGGTTGGTTTCACTGGGCCACCCAAATAAAAAACAGACCGCTCGGGAAAGAAATCTTCATCATAACCGTCGTCCTCCACCAAAGCTCCCAACTGTTTTCTCCGGGCTGGCCACCAGTTTGTGGTTTTTTTTCCATCCCGCAAGGTTTTACCAATTTTCGAAGCATAACCATATCGTCTCATGCTGGGCAACACGCAGCAGGAGAACGCAACCCGCCTGCCTGGTGCTACCTTTCCCCTTTGAAAGCCCCCGGAAACCGACGGCAAGGAATATTACCTCCCGAACGCCTCTTTCTCCTCTGCCCCCCCAATCCTAACTACCCCCGCCCGTGGTGCGAACATCTGTGGAAAATCTGTGAAATTAATGCCACAAAAATTACCACTGAATTTAAAATTAATTAAAAATAAAATTTATTGGAAAACTTTCGCGCACCGTTTCCCTCGCGAATGGGAAGGCCTTCCGTAGGCCAATACGGTGCCTGGAATGGTGGCTACCGAAGCACCAATTTTCTTGTAAGATCTTGTGCCAGTGGCTTACCCGACCCCCAGGAACCGGTGTCTCTGATCGCCATTTTCGGATATCCGGATGGGGGGAGGTAGCTTTTTGCTTATGTCTTTCTCCCAAGTCTCTTAGTGTCTTGTGGCTCTCCGTTGAACACCGTTTTTTCCCCTTCGTTCAAACCATTACGCCCAAGCGTAAGGTAAGCAGTGAACGTTTCGGTGTGTGTTTGGTGTGCAGCAAGTTTTTCGGTTTCCGACCGTCCCAATTTGCTTGTCCGGCCCCCGACTAGGTGGGAGGTGGGAAAGCCAACTCACGGCATAAGACCGCTTATTAGTTGCCCGTGGTGTGGCGGATAAACATTCCGTGATGGTGGTGGGATGAGAAAAAGAAAAATTGTCCTTTAGTTTTATGGTGGACTTTTTCGTTGTTATTGTTGTTGGTCGTTCTGCACTGCCATAGTATCATATCTCATTATCAAACCGGGTGCACAAGGAGTTGGAGTGCCGGAGTGCCGTGGGAAAAAAGTACTTTAAACGAACGAGCGACGAAAAAGGCGAGATGAAACGAGGTGTGCACCACTCGCGGGTGTAAACCGAATTTGTCCAAAGGGAACCATTGCGCCACGCAACCAAAAAGAAACACAAAAAAGGGTGAACAAAAAGTGTGCAAAAAACTGGGAATAAAAATAGTCCGAAAACATGGTCCTAGTAGCCGTTACTCGGGCAACGGACAAATGGAAAAGTTTGGAATGTAAATAAAACTATCCTTCCGAAAGTGTCGTTCGAGGATTTGTACCGCTGTGTGCTGGGTTTGCTGGGGCGAGAGCTCAGATCGTGCCCCGCGGAGGATTGTGCACCGTCGCTTGTTTGCGCCGTATCTTATGATGCGCCGTATTTCACTGGAAGGTTTGTGGCCATCGCATTTCCGTGCTGTTCTTATTTTCCTCTCTATCTTTAGCATCTTTTCGTGTGCCCGTTGGACAACGACTGTGCAAATCTCTTTCGAATGTGTTTTTTGTTTGTTTTGTTTTGCGACTGTGTGCTTCGTTATGGTTGTTTGTAGCTCTGCTGTTGGGCTGTGAGCGTTTTTTGTTGTTGTTTCTTTGGTTCAGTTCCATAAAACTGACCACGGACGGCTACATGGTGGCTACCGTTCGCGTGGAGCGTAGTTAATCTGTCTCTATGGAAGCTTATAAGGGAAAGGATCTTTTATTTTGTTTTTAGTTTTCTAGTTGGCTATGGAATTGCGTGAGTGGTGGAAAATGTACAAATAATGACAAACAAGTAGGACGCTAGAAGAGTCGTTAATAGGAATCGTTGTAATTGAGCGTGAATGACTGATTAAAGACGACTACAATCTTTTCTCCTTTTAATATAACGTACTGTGAATTTAATCAGGTTTTTCTTTTTTAAATATTTTAGTAATTTTATTAAATTTAAAAACTCCTAAAGCGACATTGTATCCATGATACGTAGTTTTTTTTTTCCTCCAACGAGAGTTTCTTGATAAATCTATTTTAATCTCGAAGCTTTTTGTTACCTTCTGCAGCTAAACAAACTACCTAATCCTTTAAAATTGTTTCTCACAGGCATACAAATCCTTACGAAAGCAGAAATCCAACAGGAAGTAAAGAGAAAGGGAGAGGGAGATAGATTGAAACGTTAACTTGCTAAGCGCTTCCTTACCCATACCAGCCCACGTGTGGAAGCAATCAGCCGCATTCTCTACACTGCTACCACGTTCTATAGCCGCGCTTATATGTTTGGGGTAGTTTGAAAGGTATTTAAGTTTTTTTGTCTACAAAACTTTTTGAAATTTAACGTTATTTATTTAAAAAAGAACGTTTATTTTACAAAATATATAAAATCTGAATTTATGAAAATTACAAGACCATTTTCCGATCAGAATAGTTTAACAGTAAAATTTTGTTCTCATTAGAACAGGCTCATATAAGAACTTCTAATAAATATGTACATTAATCAAATAAATTTGCTTTGTCCACCAAGAGAAACACTAGTTGAAACAAAGTCATTTTTACAGTAAACACTCACTAAACGGCTTTACGGGCGGCCCGGTGGTAGAGACGACAACGGCGCCGGTCTTCATACGCCAGGGTTCAAATCCCAACCGGACCGTTCCCCCGAAGTGAGGACTGACTTTCCGACTACGTGGTATCATTAAGTCTAGTAAGCCACAAATGGCAGGCATGACCTTAATTAAGAGTAGTTTATTAAGATTAAATATGGATTGTTTTCTATTGTAAACTGTTTGTTATGTTACTTTAATAAAGTTTCAGAAATATTTCATGCGGTGAGATAGAAATCTAAATTCTGAAATAATTTGCAGAATATTATACAAAAATGTTCAGCTTAGGGATGCTGCTGTAGGCAGTGGTTTTAGTGTAGATTAGTGAAGCAAAAAAAAAAAAGACGGCAGGAAACAAAATTGAAATATTTACTGAATTTTTATGATCATTACAATGGACCCCGCGCTACCGATTACTGCTGTGGAATGGATTTTGCAAACATAGGGACAAAAACACACTACACACAGATACGAACACCACCGGCGGATGCAGTTCGGGAGCTGTAGTAGTAATTTAGCCGCATGGGTGTTATGCGGTTTTTGTGGGGCAGGATTTTTAAGCCGTGCCGTGTACCGTGCTTCATTTCTCCACTGCTTCTTTACCTACGAAATGGGGTGGGGATTTTGGGATGTTTTTTTTTCTTCTTCTACGCCTTCTGCCCCGAAAGGAACTAAAATTCCTGCCTTCGTGCAATGTGGGACGCAACGTGCATTTTAGTGCCAATATTTATCCAATGTGTTCTGCGCTGACCTGCTGGCTAGGCTAGGTTCCGTGCTAAAGATGCTGCTCGGTAAGCCAGCAGGCAGCAGTAGCCAGCCAGTTATTACCGTTGTTCGCTGTAATCTTGTTGCACCATTGGTGGCCAACGAAATTGGGTTGTTGTTCGGTGCACGGGTATGCCTGCGAGCCCTGGCGAGCTTTGGGTAATTGTCGTTTGCAAATGGAATCTTATACAGCTTTATTTTGGGGTGTTGTGGGACTGGGCCGTTGTTTTGAGAACGATATTCTTCCTTGTTTGTTTTTTTTTTGGCGTTCGTTTCCGTTGTAATAATCGGTATCATTCCACTGTTCGGTTTTATGATTTTTGCATGCACAACCTTTGCGCTGTTGCGGCGCGCTCTCTCTCTGTGTGTATGCAGTTATTGTTTTAGATTGCAAAGCACGATCTTTTACCCCGAAATATGTAGCGTCCACGCTGGTTCCTTGAGTTGATTGGTTATGTGAGAAAAAGAAGGCGATACCAAACCCGTGTAAACCGTGCATGGGGAGGAGGCTGGCAAATTGGCTGGCAGCGAATGATAGAACCCCGGAAGCACATAAATTCCCATCCGGGTCCGCACATAACGTTGTGGTGGTGGGTAAGCGCGCATGTGTGTGTGTGTGTCTGTGTGGACAAAGTGATATTATGTTGTTGGTGTCATAAATTTTCCCGAGCAAAACCCGTCGATTCGCTTCACCACCGGGCCAAGCTTCAGACCGGAACACGGGACGCGCAGCGATGACTGTGTGTGTGTGCGGGCGCAAAAAAAGGAGAAAAGGAGCTAAAAGGAATGCTTGAAAACCAAGCAGCCCTCCCCGGCAGAAGTCTTTACCACAAACGGGAAAACCGCTCACAGCATGGGAGCGATTCGTAAGGATTGTGTGGCGTAAATTTTATTAGTTTCCAAGTGCCACCACCGTGGAGTGGAGCAGGGGCAGGGCTAAGGTGTCATTTTTTGCTGTTGCTCCGGCCACTGTTTGTTTGTTGCCGTTCCGTGCCGTTCGTCACCGGCCAGCTTACTACTTCATCATTTGAAAGTATCCCGGGGAAAAGTCAAGCGAATTTCTGACGAAAAGTACCATGCGTCTCCATTTCATCATAACGGATAGATCGGGGGCCCGTCCAATTTTCACCCAGCGCCGCGAGATGTTTGTATTGTGTGCGACGATGAAATTGTGACGCCATGTCGTTTACTGGGGGGGGGGGAAGGGACAGGGCAGGGCGAAAATTGAAGCATTAAGCCGACGTGCAAAGGCACAGCAGTACGTAGATGGAGCGTGCAAAACGTGCTCTTCCACGGTGTGGCAGGACTATCAATGCGGGTGGGCTTAACCTTTTGATGAATTTGTGTTGCAGGTGGTACTCTCAACAGGTTCGCCAGCGTTTCGTTTCGTGTGGGGTAAATGTTGATTAAAAGCGAAACAACTCCACCGGCTTGGATGGTGGCGATGGCGATGAAGTGGTTCGGCACTGGTGGCCGTACAATAAATGTAGGTTAGCAAAATAAATAGGCCATTTTTTTGTCGGTGTGTGGTGAGTGTGTAGTATTTCTGCACAGTGCACAAGGCTTGTCATATTATGCAAAGTGTAGTGTGAATAAGCTTTGCCGTAATGGGATGGTAAGATGGCTGCTGGTTCCTGAATCTGTATCTACCATATCATGACAAGGATGTTTAACTGCTTTTTTTTATTCTTAAATAATAGCTTGAAGCATGGTTGAGATGTTAAAGTGTTTTTAAAAACAACGAGAAGAATATTTAAAGTTGATTCTGCCACGAGTTCTTAACGGTTCAGCGCGTTACTGTATGAACGCCTAAAGGTATGCAATCAGTGCAATTTTTGGAGCTATTTTAACTTTTCAAAACTATAATAGTACTTTTCAATAGTACTTTTCAAAACGAAACCTTTTAAACTTGTTGGCATACGAGGCTTAACATAAACAGAACTGTTTTTTACTTTAAAATTCAATGTGATGGCTCAACACCATATGAACAGCACACCTTGTGCTGATGTTGTACGTCCTCCTTGTATGTAGCCTTATCGCGGGCATGCTCGGTTAGCTTTAAAAGTAAATATAATTTTTTTAAATCGCACTATTGAAAGCATCGATCAATGTTTCCACTTCTTCGGAGTCAGCCAAGCTATGTTGAGATGGAACTCACAATACATTACTCACAACTGATCCCACCAAACACACAACCAAGATAAATCTCCATGAACTCCACACTCTTCTCGCCATTAATTGGCAGAGCTACTCCAACGGAGTTCGATTGAAGATTGTGATGAATCTTTGTCGAGCATTGCCTTTAGTCCGGGGCTTTCTGTGCCTTCCAAAACCAATTGATGAATAATTGGTGCTATTGGACATTGAAACCACAACGACTGTTTTTTCTCTCCTATCTAAACCACCTATCTGCTTAGCAAAAACATTGTGATTTGACTGATATTAGTTGACTTAACACTTTTTTAGTTTAATCAATCGTTGTACTTTATAACATCTCTATGGTTCTCTCAAAGACAGACAACCAGAATGAGTTAAGTGTTTCACTGACTCACTTCATAGTCTACGCCTTGTCTGCAGTGGGAAAGTGAGTCTGGACTGGAGTTAATTTATGGGTCTGTTTTGTGGTGCTGTGATAAATTATTTATCACACGCAGGGCAATGGCCGGACTAAAGGAGAATTGTTTTCAAGCCCGCTACCTTGCTTTAGTTGTGCTTTTATTATCTCTGGAAGTAAGAACAAATCTTGCCGGACTTACCCGCTCCGATGCTGGATAGCGCAAAGGGGTTTTCATAAATAAAATCCCCCGTACTAGCTTTCTCTTGTATCACAGCTTATTCTGCATTTCTTCACGCGAAGTACCCGGGTAAAAAAAAAACTCGGATCGAGGTGTGTTGCAATATTTACCAAGCGTCGTGTTCAGATTCCAAATTCGAAGAGAGATATAATTGTGTTTTCTGCCCTATTTATAAACTTTCTGAGTGCCCCCCACGCGAGCGACACTCATCCTTACTCACTGTATCCTTGAAATATTTCGTTTATCAAAAACTTGACGAAACTAGCTTTCGTCAAGTATGGTGTGACGTCTAAGCGTAAACAAAACATCTAAACGTAAACATACTCCCCCCCATGACAGAATGTCATAACAAAATATCTAACACGCGGTACTAACAGGACGGTTTCGCAACAGGTAAAACGCAAATTTTCGTAACAGGACGAGAGACTAATCCTTTTGCCGTTTTCAGCTTCACTACTGTAAGCTGATCCTCTCCAGGGTGTACAACAATGATGCGCGCCAGTGGCCATCGGGTGATGGGGAGGGAATCGTCCACAAGGATGGCCAGTCTGCCGGGAACGATTTCGCACCGAACCGCAACCTTATTGTCCTTCTGCATTTCCTGCAGATACTCAGTGGTCCAATGCTTCCAGAAACGTTGCACGAGTAATTGCCAGGTAATCCCCATGTCAGAGCAGTTGGTTGCGATGATGTTTTGCTGTTGCTCACTCTGAAATAACTCAAAAAATTCTTTTAGCGCGTGTGACGAACCTTCAAGTTGTTTACGTTGTCGGAGTGTATATCCGACGGTAGCCCGCGGCCAAGCGTAAAGCGGCCAAGTAAAGCGGCCAAGAACCCTGCAGTGGTGAGATCGCTGACCAGCTCCAGGTGAACCGCCTTGGTTGCAAAAAAAACGAACAAAAACAAATAACACTTGGCAGCGGCAGCTCTCTTGTACGTCGGCTTAAGACAAAATGGGCCGGCGTAATCCACTCCAGTAACAAAAAACGGCCGGCTCGGAGTGATGCGTTGATACGGAAATTGGCCGGTTTGTTGTTGCACTAGGGCGGGATCCTGTCGTATGCAACGAAAACAATTACGGACTACTCCTTCCACTAATCTCCGTCCGTCGAGCGGCCAATATTCTTCTCGAATCTGGGAAAGTAATAGTCTTCCCCCGCCATCCATCAGCTTTTTATGAAAGTGGTATGCGATGAGACGAGCAAACGGATGTTTCTTGGGAAGTAGGATAGGGTGTTTGAACTGGTAGGGAAGCTGTGCAAGCTTCAATCGGCCACCCACTCGCATTATTCCTTCCTCATCGAGGAATGGATTCAAGCGCCGTAGAGGTGAGCGCCGCCCTATAGTTTCTCCCTTTTTCAGCAACCGGATCTCCGATAAAAACTCGTCTTGTTGCGCCAGGATGCATAATGTGAGTTTAGCTGCTTCCAGGAATTTAGGTGTGATCGCGGATGAAGTAACTTGTGACGATTGTTGTGTGCGTGTCCGACGAATTTCAATATCAGCTTCGGCCGCCAGCAATGAGCCAGCCAGGTAGCCAGGTAGCCCCAACCACTCGGGACCACAAGTCCATATCGACCTTTTCAGCATGTCCACTGCTGACATCCCACGAGATACCAGGCCGGCGAGATTTGTTGAGCCGGGAATGTGTTTCCACTGACGAGGACGTGAATAGTTCTGGATCTCAGCAACACGATTAGCCACAACGGTTTTCCAGGTGTTGGGTGGTGACAAAATCCAATTTAGCGTGGTAACGTGTACGTTACTCGTCTTCAAACTTAGCCGTTTAGCGAGTCGATCACTAGTTAGATACGGCTGCGATGCGCTGTCCAACAGCGCGCGCGCAGGATGAGCAATTCCGAAATTATCAATAATATTCACGAAAGCAGTTTGGAGCAATACCTGCTCGGGTGCTTGCTGTAGTGCTGCTGCAAATGTGCGTTGTGTGTTATCGGTGGCCGTGTGATCGTTAGCGGTGTTGTGTGTGTGATGTGGCGGAGCTGTGTCACTAGGGCTATTCGGTGTGAAGTGCAGTTTTGTGTGGTGTGCCAAATTACAATACCGGCATTTGTAGTGCGCCGGACAATCACGAGCCGCATGATTCTCGCGTAAGCAATTTGTGCATAAACGCGCGGTCATCGCGAAACGATAGCGATCCTTAGGCTCCATTCCTTCAAATCGTGGGCATTTTAGCAATGAATGCGAGGAATTGCATAAAATGCAATTTCGCGTTTCATGTGACGTGGTACCAAAACTAGTTTGACGCGGAAAGGTTATTCGCCGCGAGTGACTCAGTTCGTGACCCTGTGACGTATGATGCGCGATGGTGGGAAGCTTGATGCCCTTGAGTGAGTTCGATCCAGTGCTCGGGTGCGCGGTAGAAGCTAGCTTTGCCTGCAGTTGAGATTGGACACGAATCAATCTATTCTCGAAATTCTCTCGAAATGCAGCATTCTGCGTTGTTTCTTCCAGCGTGGAAGCGGAATCCTCTAATTCTTGTTGAACACTCTCTAGGTCCTTGCATAATGTTTCGAATTTTCTTAAGCGAACCTCCACTTGTACTTGATCCCGTGCGTGAACGAAACTATCCAAAAATTTCTCGTACCGAGTAAGGGACGCCAACAAAATTGTCCGACGGGACGCCAAAACAACGGGTGGTACGGGCATTGTGCAATCGTGTGTGTGTATGTGCGTGTGAGTGAGTGACCTGCAGTGTAATGCGTGATGCGGCAAAAACAGCTGTACGGTGCACGAAAATCCAAACCAAACGAAAATCCAAACCACACACAAAACGGTTAACGACGGGTCGATCAAACTCGCGAAAAAACACCAGAAATTCGAGCTATATATCCTGGTCACGGCACCATGAAGAATTCGCGGAGTTTCGGATCGAGGTGTGTTGCAATATTTACCAAGCGTCGTGTTCAGATTCCAAATTCGAAGAGAGATATAATTGTGTTTTCTGCCCTATTTATAAACTTTCTGAGTGCCCCCCACGCGAGCGACACTCATCCTTACTCACTGTATCCTTGAAATATTTCGTTTATCAAAAACTTGACGAAACTAGCTTTCGTCAAGTATGGTGTGACGTCTAAGCGTAAACAAAACATCTAAACGTAAACAGGTGAGATAGCTCACCCGATATCCGTTCGCGTAGGTAAAAACGGGCTGGCAACATACCGATCGCCCGCCAGATCGTCTATCATTTGGTGGTTTCTTATTGCTGTGCTCGGACCACTGGAAACCAGTGGTCAGTGGCCAAGTCAGCAATACAATCATCGTGAAATGGTGCAGCAGTGCTACTCCAACCGGGCAAAACGAAACAAAAATATGACACTTTGACCATACACGAGCACAAGTTTTACGCGAAAATTGCCACCTTTCTCGTTTTGGTCGCACACGATGCATCAGCGTTCTTGGTGGACCGCAAAGAAAGGTGCTTCTGCACAAACAGGATGTTTACTGTAGAAGAAGCACAAAAAGAAAGGTAAAAACGATACCCAACACTACATAATCTCGATGAAGGTAGGATAAAAGGGATACAACCGAGTTGAGTTGAGTTGAGTTGAGGATGAACGAGATAGTGCTCTGCTGCTTGAGCAGACATCCTTGACAGTGGTGTCGGAAAGACGTAGACGGGCGGGACGGGGGCAAAGGTCGGGCCAGGTGAGATGCGCTTCGGTACCGTTTAATTAGTTTAATGGTCACCTGGAATTTTCTGTTCAAAATAAATTACTCTCGATACAGGCGACCACCGCGGTGTAGCTCATTAGGGGGTGGCGGCTTCTGTCGGTGCTGCTGCTGCAGTTGGGCAAATGCTAACCAACGCCATTACGCCACGAGTCTTGCTGCCGTGGTAATTCCGTCCGTGGTTTGGTTAGTGTCCGGTTTCTGGAGGAACTGCAACGCTGAGCCTGGTGGTGGGTAGGGTTGCTTCACTCCAAGCATTTAGCTTTATGGTTTTCTGCCTTTCCGCTGTATCATCATTGCCTGTGCATTGTTTACTGGGCAGGTAAAAAGATGGGTAAAGGCAGCTTAATAAAAGCCAGACATTGTTTAATTAAATTAACACACACACAATGTTGTATTAAAAAAGTCTCCTACATCATGCATGCTTCAAATTATTTATTCACTCTGCTTCTCATATTACTTCACCAAACAAACACTGCCTGTTTGACTGACAAAAACAAAACAAAAACGCACACACACACAAAAAAAACTTGAGCACACAAGCAACGCGCAGCCAAGCCTTCTTGTGTTGTGTTTGCGCAGGTGAATGCATCTAATCGCGCCGATCGTACTTGAATCCGAATTTGGCAAACTTAGCCAAAGTTAAAATGTGGCAACTGGCAGTGTGCTCCAATGTCCTTCAAACAAGTGCTAAACAAACAGCGAATGACGTCAATCGTGTTCCTGTTTCATAAGCGGAGTAAACATTTGAATGGGAGCGCAGCAGTTAAATGGCTTTTTTTCTTTTGTTGGAGCAGCAAAATCTCGAAGAAACGCTTCGCGTGTAGAACTTTCTATCGAAAGAGGGCTTGGTGGATAAATCCATGTATACCGATTTAAAAATGCTTGTGATACATGTGCGATTGGGATTCAATAAGTATAGATGGGACCCTTTCAGAAGAGTTGATCTCTCCTATTTTATGTCCGTAGTAGGCTTGGGGCGATCCGGTGGCCGAGGCGAAAACGGCGCTGGTCTTCACATGGCAGGACCGGGATTGTCCCCTTACGGATAAAAATAAGTCAGTGAAAGCCGGAAATGGCAGGCTCGAGGATTCATCTCGAGGTTGTAGTGCCAAGGAAGAAGAACAAGGCTCGAAGGCGTTAAGCTTAACCCGTCCTGGAAATTAACAAAAGTCCATTGGATACCATTTAACTCCTAAACCCAAAGCATATTACTGAGCATCCGTTTAGTTAAGAAAGAACATCAAGGTGAACCTTTCAAGTTTTCAAGCTTAAGCTTAAAATCCTCTAACGATGTTGAATAGCTCTCTTACCTGGAAGTCTGTTTAAATTTCCTCAAGTCCAACGAGTTAACTCTGACTTAACAATAACTGTACCCAATGCTGGTTGTTTTTTGCACAGCTGTAAAGGAATACACTCCCTGACAGGCGTTTCTAGCCTTGATTTAGGGTTTTAGTTTAACAAATTGGAGAGCAACTGTAAAAATAGACGAAAGACGTCAATCGGCGCGTTGCCTTTGTG
Organism: Anopheles stephensi; assembly: GCF_013141755.1. Classification (NCBI taxonomy): domain Eukaryota; kingdom Metazoa; phylum Arthropoda; class Insecta; order Diptera; family Culicidae; genus Anopheles; species Anopheles stephensi. The sequence goes on along the minus strand of NC_050202.1, from coordinate 75,852,849 downwards.
GAAATTCCAGCCCTACTAGCAGCAGTTGGGTAAACATTTTCCAACCAGCACATAACCTACATCAATGCTGTTTGATAGCAGCAAAATTGCAATGTCATGGTTGTTGGATAATGGCACAGTGGATAAGCTGCTGAAACACCTGAGGAATGTAATTCGTTGTTTTTTTTTACTCATTTTGCTTTCCTTTTCTCTTGTTTTCTGTTGCAATCAAGATAAAAGCTTTATAAAAATTACCAACACTAGCAGGTATTATTATGTACCAAACTATTTGTCTCAAGAAGTTGAACACGATATATTGTGCTTGCTTCATTCGGGGTAGGCCTATCTTCAGTTTCCTATCAGCAAATACCTATGTTTGTTAACTCTATCTAAGATACGTTGCGTCGAGATAAGATGTTCTGTTTAAAAACTATTGGAAATTCTTTAGTTCTCTGAATCGGTTCAAATATTTTATATTAATAATCAGTTGAAACTTTGCCAGAGGCAACGGTCTTATTCTTTGATTCCACATCCCTATTATCCTTCCAATCCATATCCGCCATTCCCTTTTTGTTATTCGTTGCGTTGTCTTTGTTGTGAGTGTTTTATGTTGTGCAACGGGTTATGCGTTGTTGGAGCTATATCATTTGAGGGCAATTTTCATACTGCCGTAAAAAGGAGGCTGGCTTTTTTTCGTCTGTAATAGTGTGCTTGAAGTCAGTCCAGCTTTGGTACAGCGGGGTCGCTTGTGTTGGCGTTGGGTTCGGGAGTGGTCGGCGAGTTTCAGCCTCGTAAACAGTGGAGTCACTTCTGCTGTTGCGAGATGGGATTCGCCGATCGCTTTTGAATTCGATGTTGACATGGTCGATCACGGGCTGTGTCATGGCTGGGCTACTTGGAGATGACAAAAGTACAAGTTTGTACTGTCCAAATAAATGTGCTTGGTTGTTTCAGTCCAGACCCACAATAGACAACCTGAACCAATCAACCCCCATCGAAGTCGTAGTCACAACAATAAAACCGGAATAAAAAAAAACTACAACACACACAAACAATAGAAATGGACAACAACTACCCATCTAAATAACTAGGAGGAAATGCCTAGTTAATTTTTGTTATACTTGTTTTTTCGTGAATTTAATTCACATTCACCACACGCGGTGGTGACAATACGCCATTAATCATACGGTTCGTCATGATTAATAAATAAAACGAAATAAAAATAATAGTTGAAACCAAATTACTAAATTTAAAATATACGATATGAAATATACTCAAACTGTTCTATACCTCCCGGATATTCTGGCAGACACATTCATCTCCATTTGGAACCGTCACGCCTTCTCTGTCCATGTGGATGACCTAAAATTACTTCACTGCTTGGGACCACCCAGCTGGACTCTGGCGAGTCTAATGATGTGCACGATGGTTAGATCGATCTACAGCTCGCAGACCTTGTCCCTAAATAATTTTTTCAGCAGATTTGGTAGATGTATGAGAATTTATTTTACAACATTCCCATTCACTCCCATTATTCCATACAAGTCACAGCAACATGATTTCCAAGTTAACGGACTTAACGGATAACTTATTTCGGGCGAGCTGGGAATGCACACACATATCCATCGAGCTTCTTGTCGCACTCCGAATCGTCCCACTTGCCGCGCTGTTCACCCTTCCAGTTGCCGACCGTTAGACACTCCTGGCGTCCACCAAGGTTGTTGGGCTCGCCGGGATAGAAGTTCCTGTAGTCCGTGTCCTTGAGCTGCTTGTTCAGCCCGATCCACATCCAACGACCGTCTCGGCCAATGTCCGTACCTCCGATGAAGTACACGCCATTCGGATTGCTCGATTTGGCCAATGCTTCATCCACAAGAGACTGATCTCTCGCAGATTCTATAGCAGCCAGGTATCCATCGAAGGAGTTGCAGTCATGCCACGCCTCGAAGAAGCTGGCGCTTTTCGTGATGACGACGAATCGCTTAGGAATAGATTTTTGTGCTAAACGGGCAATAATGTAGGTATTAGTGGTCGCACACGTTTCAAACAACTCTTGTCTGCCGAACTTACCCTGGACGGCATTCAACGCGATCAACGCCACACACAACGACAGGAAGAGAGTCTTGCACGACATGTTGCTGATTCCGTTGGTGAACTATGCTGTGATTGAGAGTTGCTTTACGGGCGCTATTTATACTCGCTTGCATCCGATCAGGACACGGAGATTTTTTGTTGACACAGGTGTCTTCGAATGCTACCCTATAGATCTGCAGAATAAGCCAACGTGTAATTATTATATCCAATAGAGTGTCTGCCTAGAGAAAAAGGATGTTGAACTGGCGAACAAACTAAAGCAGTTGGGCAATAAATAGCTAAACTATCAGCTTCAGCAACAACGACTATATGCAAAAGATGGGAAAACTTATTTTGTTGTTGAGGTAAGCAAAATTGTAATGCCAGTTGACTAGTCGACCAGTGGAGGTTTGCTAAAATAAGAATTACGTTCGGAACATTTTATAAACAATTATTGAAGAATAGTTCCACCATCAGCTCTTTTTAATGCATTGATCCTAATTCGGCTTTTTGAAGCAACTATACAGGTGGTTCTGGATGCAGCCACATCGTAAACCACCTGTTTCAACACAACATCTCCGTGTCCTGATCGGATGCAAGCGAGTATAAATAGCGCCTGCAAAGCAATTCTCAATCACAGCTTAGTTCACCAACGGAATCAGCAACATGTCGTGCAACAAGACTCTCTTCCTGTCGTTGTGTGTGGCGTTGATCGGGTTGAATGCCGTTCAAGGTAAGATGGGAGTAGCAGGAAGGGTTAGAAATGCGTGCGACCACTAATACCTCAATTGTTGCCCGTTTAGCACAAAAATCTATTCCTAAGCGGTTCGTCGTCATCACGAAAAGCGCTAGCTTCTTCGAGGCGTGGCATGACTGCAACTCCTTCGATGGATACCTGGCTGCTATAGAATCTGCGAGAGATCAGTCTCTTGTGGATGAAGCATTGGCCAAATCGAGCAATCCGAATGGCGTGTACTTCATCGGAGGAACGGACATTGGCCGAGACGGTCGTTGGATGTGGATCGGCTTGAACAAGCAGCTCAAGGACACGGACTACAGGAACTTCTATCCCGGAGAGCCCAACAACCTCGGTGGACGCCAGGAGTGCCTGACGGTCGGCAACTGGAAGGGTGAACAGCGCGGCAAGTGGGACGATTCGGAGTGCGACAAGAAGCTCGATGGATATGTGTGTGCATTCCCAGCTCGCCCAAGATAAATGGTCCGTTAAGTGACTTTGCATGGACAAAGACCCTCCCTTAGGTTGCGTGCTTGGGAAGCAGTCGACGTTGGGCTTATTATTAAATGATTGCGATTCTCAGGATCAAGCAATGGTGGAATAAAACGAGCTCGACTAAATTGCTAATGACGAAAAGTTGTCACTGTTATAAGACTCGAAAGAACCACAGGAAGCAAACAGTGGTGAGAAAGCATCCTGAAAGCAATTACTATTACACATCTTCAGCTACGTAAACAGTGTTTAAATAGGTCGCATCATTCATGCGATTGTTAAAGTCTGACAAGTACTGCAAACTAAAAACACAGCTTACTAATACCAGATAGGCCAGCGCATCTGTTCAAATTGTTGTCTCATGGAAGTGTCTGCAAAATAGAGTGACGTCAACAGCTGGTTAATTAGCAGCTGTTTAAAGCCAATTGGTGAACTGTTGTTGGTGAATGCCTTGCCCACTTCTGATCATACCTTCATCTTGCGGTTGCCGTACATAATATCTGTTCTCAGCTACAACAGCACATAGCGAATGTTCACGAATGCTATCCACGAAGTGGCAGACCACCTAAGATCGTCCGATTTGTCCATGTTTACTGTAAGTAATTTAGATTGTTCCACCACTATTGGGTCTGCGAACAACCCGATCGAGTACATTGATCCAGCAGCAGTTGAAGACACTTGTGGCAACATAACATCTTCGAGTCCTGCTTGAATACGAGCGAGTATAAACAGCGCCTGCAAAGCGATTTTCATTCACAGCTTAGTTCACCAACGGAATCAGCAACATGTCGTGCAAGACTCTCTTCCTATCGTAGTGTGTGGCGTTGATCGCGTCGAATGCCGTCCAAGGTAAAATCGGAATAGCGAACGAGGGTTTGCAGCGTGTGCAACTACTACTGCTGAACTCACTCTCGGCAGTCCAAGCGTATCACAAGAAGATTTTTGTAGCCCGCAAAGAATCCACCCCTTTTCGAAGCGTGGCATGACTGCACTAATAGTTCCTTGCCTATTTAGCTGCTATCGAGTCGCCCTACGAACAGTATCTTGTGGAGCGAGAAATAGCCAAATCGAGCAAACGTGAATCGTATTTCGAACTGGAAGTGCTAGCAACGTTATCACGCGGTGATTTGAATTTTTGAGTTCACCATCGGGCCAAATTTTCCCCTATAATGTTTTCTTTGATCTGATTTAACCGCTATTTATGCCAGAAAGGTCTCAATCTAATCCTCGCTTAATTTATGCATTTGCTGTGTATCTTTAATTCTTTTTATGCTTAATATCCTTTGCTGCCTCTCCTATCCTCATCCTCATAAGTGATAACTATCCTATTCGAACCCATACGAACAAACATACGCTACGAGCCCTTAGCGGTCTTGGCCAGATGCAAAAATTCCCGATAACGCTTACTATTAATTTTACAAAACTGAAACCTTGCTTAAAGAACTGATTGGGGTTTTTGCGTAAAGAATACTTTTTCGATCATGTTTAGCTTTGTTCCGCAGATTGTGCGCAGGTAAAAAATGAAGAAGCAATTGTCTTCACTTTGCTCTCCGTCGCGGATACTGTCGTTCGTCGATTTGAATGAAAGAAGACTGTGTCCGGAGGATTGCATACACGTTAGGCGCGTAATATTTCCGTGTGTTGTTTGTAGTAAAAACGAGAAGGGGGTTCGAATAGGATTGGATATCGTTCCTCTGAACTAATGTTCTAGTTTAAAAAACGAATTTTACATCTTAAATTAAGCAATTGTAAGTTAAAATTGCATGTTATCGTCAGCGATTTCTAATTGCTTACCAAATTGCTTCTAGTTCCCATCATCAGGCTAATCACGATCGGAAGTGCGATAGTGGAAGCGAATGAAACTGTACGAATTGTTTTGCCGAAGGGTGCCCAAACATCCGAAGGAAGGAAATTATTCCTTTTATGTAGCTGCTTGTCAGGACGGCGGGGGCCGTGGGTTCTGTACCATTAGGCTACCAGTCAAATGTGAAACTGTTAGTCAATTATGTAAATGACTTTCAGCACGAACCACCCAGCTAAGCAAGCAGTGTGAGTGTGACCAGCAAGGGGGAGGGTAGCGAATAGCATATTTGTCTTAAGGGTGAGAGAATCTAGACAGGGGTCTGCTTGGGACAAGCATCATGGTCTTTGGAAGGAAGTTGGCAAAAGGCCATCCAGACTATGATATTTTAATAACCGATTACAAACACCTACGTCCTGCGGAACGGACACCAACCAGAACAACCCAACAAGTAGTACAGAGGCGCGTGACCGCGAGAACTGGGCAGCGGTACTTATCATAAACATGACGGGTGTATCATAAATCTTGCCATACTTCTGTCATAATTATCGTCCCATTCCTTCCTCCCTTGTGCTATGCTGGTGGTGTTGGGCGATTCACTGTGCCACGGGATGAGGTCTCAATAATTAGATACAGCCAAAGTTTTTGTTTGCACCAAGCTATGTTTTCCATCATCCTCGCACGTTCGCCCCGCCCATTAAGACGCGCCGGGGTTGGTGGGTGATGTATGGAATAGCTGTGTGATGTCGTCATCGTGGCCGTTTAGCGCGGGTAACTTTCTTTCCCCACCACTTTGGACGCACTTTTAATGGCCGAAAGTTAGCTCTGGTTACGTAGTGTTATGGTCAAAAGTTTGGTTTACATTGCCGCGGTTTATGAGTCCCTCGCGTGGAAGCTGCCGCCTATAAAAGCTACACGGGTTGGGATTTGTTTTTTTTTAATATTCACAATTGAAGCTGAAGAGTGTAGCACTTGGGATGGTGGTGAGAGCGTGCGCGCGATGTATATGTATATTTTATTAATCCAAGAAACATCCTTGGAGCGTTGAAAGAGCTAGCTATCAAGCTGTAATAGAGACGGAACGATAGGGAAAGAGTTTTTTTTATGAAGCTCCGGAACGACATCCGTCGAGATTCGTATTCGGCCTGTCTCGAGAAGCTTCATTTTTATACGATCGTTCGTAAAGTCTGGACGCCAAGGCACCGGGGCAAATTGATTTGGTACGAAGTTTTATAATTTGATCAGCCTTCGCGAAGATTTATGATATTTTTATTCGAAAGTTCATAAAACATTGGACTGCTGCTGCCCACCTTACTTCAATGGCCGATCTTTTTCTGATCCTGTACTTGTTTTTCAGTCCTTTCCGTTTTTGCGGTGGAATCCTTAACGCAACGGCGCGTTACTCGTTAGTGGTTGGGAAAAGTTTTGCCATCATTTGTGCCTGAAGTGCTATCCTTTCGCTAGACCGTTGGCTTTTTTTCTTGGAATTGAGCGAGTGCTTAATAAAATGATGCCCAGCCGGGGCGAAGTATTCGCAGGGTTGAAGGTCAGCTGTCTGCACCTTTGCCGCGCCCGGTAAAGAGTGTAATAAATTTAAATAGTTTCGTGAAACGCACGATGAATGCCAATTGGGAAGTAGCTTAAAAGTATTATTGTAAGAGATATCTAGTTTATAAAGGATTTTTTAAACTGAATTTAGTCTTTTTCAATTGCTTGCAATAATAGTGAATCAAAATAGTTTAATTATATACTTATAATCCTTTATTCCTTAAGGATAAACTACAGATTTTATGTATGTGATATTTATACGATTCTTAAATGCCTCCGTTTCTGTCCTACATCACTCCACAGTGCGCCTGTCGCAAGAAAATGCTTGCGCCCAAATGTATGCAATGTGCAACACACATTCGCAGTGGCATTTCTCACCACAGCTTTGAACCGGTTCGCGTAACGCTTTCACGCGTAACGCGTAACACGGCTAAGGAATAAAATTAAAGAATTTACGTCTTTAAAAATTTAAATATTATAAACCTATTTAACAAAAACAACCTTTTTTAAATCTCTTCTTACTTTCCACTCTCTTCGCAGTCTTACTGACCCGAACACACAAAACCATCGCAATCGATCGCCAAACAAAAAGTCCCCGCCCCCCTCTCCCGCTACTAATTAGTCGTCGAAATGAGTTGCGAAAAACTTTTTGCACAAATAATATTCAGCGCGTACGACAATAAATTACTAATCGCAGTCGGCCGCGCTGCAGAATGCACCGAGCAGAAAGGGCAGCTGTCATCATTATCCGCCAGCGATGAATGAAGTTTTCGACGACGCAAAAGTTTGCAGCGCTGGACGGGCAATCCTGTGCAAAGGATTCAGCAGATAGGGAAGCATTGTAGCTCGAAACACTGAATGCAGGATTGCTGCAAAAAAAAAGTACATTCGAGCACCATTTTTGGCGCGTCCGCGGTTCGGTGCCATTGTCTGTGCATTCTGCAATCGGGGTGAGTTGGTTTGTCGTTAATTAGACAGTGTAAGAACAAGATTGACGGGAGTCACGCGAGGGTTTGTGATGGGTCGTCACCAGCATTTGAAGGACGTTCGGGCTAGGGTTGAAGCTAGGCTTTGCTGAACTTTCGTGAACTGTTTTGTGGGTGATGTTTTTTTTTTGTTGCTGTACCGGTGCGAGCTGATTGCACCCTGAGAAGAGAAGACGTAACGCGAGATGTATCACTGCACTGTTGCATTGTTTATTTCTGTTTGTCGAAATACCAGAACTATGAAACACTGGGTTTACGCATCGAGCTGAGATCATCTGATAAGGGTTGGTTCAAAAAAGATTTTCCCAGCTTCACGAAAACAGAAAGCTATTGTCCACCGAACCGTAGCAGCTTACGCAACTGGAAGCTTGGCGCCGTGTGATTTTGGGGCCGTTCCAACCTGGAAGAAGCTTGTTCGGTTCGCTGTAGCAATTGATAATGATAGATTCACCGAAACAATAAAAGTTATGCAAAATTATGTAAGGGGTTTAAAGCTGCCGGTAAATAATTAGTGCTCCAGACGGACAAAAATAATTCGCAGGCCGTAAGACTTTCCCCGAGACTATCAACCCGTTTACAATTTTGATATTGAGAACAGTTTGTAAGTGCAAAATTTATCTCCAAAAATCACAATTACATGCTGCTACATAACAACAGCGCACCGGAGTTATTCAGAGCTTTACTCACACACACACACAGGTCCCGTTATCTAAGGTTTTCTTGAGTGACAAAAATGTAAATATAACGATTAGCACCCTCACCGAGCACCGGGGCACCGAGTGACATTAAACTGGGCCACAGACTGTAGATGCGAAGTTGCAATCGCCCAGTTACCTCGAGCGGTAACAATCGTTCAGTTCTTGGGTGGTTAGTTGAATTCTTTGTAACATTCACTCCACCAACAGCCCCGTAGTCTGGTAACACGGTCAGCACATTTTACCTCAACCCAACACCAAAAGCTCGCGTGGTTGAGCTTAGGGTTTTCGGGCGAATTACTCCGACGAGTGTCGTCTGACGGACAGTTGATAAAATGATTTCATTACCCAAACTTTTCCCTCACTTTGTTTCGCCGTTCGTGGTAGATTGACATTTGTTTAACTTACAGCTGGACCGACCATTCCGTCTGATAAGATTCCGTCCGTTCGGATTACAGATTCATAAATGTCCACCCCCCCCCCCCCCCCCCCCCCCCGGCCAAACTGAGCAGCAACAGCACTTAGCAATAAAAAAAACACCCAAACTCTCAGAATTAAAACAAGACGTTAACGGTGTGCTAGTACATGAAGTGTCCCTGGACGGGAAAAAAGGAAGCGAACAGGCACGTACGGGGTAACGCCATGATTGACATTAGCGTCACGGAGACCGAGACCGGGTGGGGGTTTGTTTCACTGTAACTCCCCAACAAACTATCCTTGGGGGAAGTAAAATATGGCTGCAAAACGACAAAACGGTTTTGTTTTGCTGTTGCTTTAAATGTATGCAAAAAGAAAACTCCAAATAAAACAAACGAGCGAAAACACATCTTCCGCTGGCTTGGCTGGGTTTGCATCCCCGCAGAGAGCACATCGCAACGTGCCAAATGGAATGGCTTAGAATTGTTTGCTCTGTTCCGGTAAAGGTAAAGTTCAATCAACCGAACCGATTAGCACGCCCAACCGCGCACAATTTCACACCCGTTGCAGTCACATCTCCTAGCTCGGAAAAATGCGGTGATAATTGGCTTAACTTCATTTTCGGATGTAACGCGCTGGTAGCGTCCATTTTTTGACTGTCAAATTTCATAGTTTATTCGTTCACGTTCAGGGATGGTTCCTCTATCCGTCCCGTTCGTAATAATATATTATATCATTAGTTTATAATCGATACCACAGCTGTTCAGTTGTTTACTTATTACCCTCCTTGGTTGGCTACTGTTTGTCCTACCTTTTTTTGTCACCTTTTCCGTTTATCAGTTTTCGTTTTGTTTTCAACCTTGCTTAGCTAAACACTAACAACAGACTTTTATCATGCTTTTTTTTCTTCTATATTGTGCTGTTTTGTGTTTTTGTTTGATTCGCTCTTGAAAGTTCTAATGTGTTTGTTTTTAGCTATTCTGCTACACAATCATCATGCTTACTATGGTTGACAGATGACAGACCCCGTGTGAGATGTGAGTTTATCGTTACATACACACAAAAAAATCCCCCCAAGGAAGGGCAGGAAGTTACTTCCCCTTCGGTTTATAGCCTTGTTTACTATTTGCTTTTTGACACAATGCTTTTTAACAGTGAAATATTGCTCCGATAGTGTTGTCTACTACTATTCCTACTACTACCACTGTCGCTCCCATCACACACAGATACACTAGAATAGCATAACGAATAACGATTTGGAGTGGATAACAGACATACATAGGGAACAGCACATCCCAACACAAAGCGGAAGGATTTGTGAATGTGTGTGTTTTTTCTTTTTACAAAATGTACAACGATACTCAACGCACAGCTGACCGCCAACCGAAGCATGGGATGGGGAATGATTGCTTGCTAAAAATTCCGACACTAACGGGTATGGCTCTATCCGATCCGATAGCTGACCTATCCATTGCTCAATCTGTGGTATCCCTCCGAATATTAACATCGAATCGAGCCGTTAGAGGAGTCATAGATTGGCAGGTCGGGAATGGGCGCCCTAAACCCCTCGAAGTTCATCTCACCCCGTACAGGGGGAGTGAGTGTGTACATAATAAAGGGTGGGAAAAACCAAAACAAAACCGTCGAGCAATCGATACCCGTTTGCTTAGGGGTGGCTATTATCGCCCATTCTGACAAGGAGGGAGATTTTTTTTTTTGTTTGGCATCTTTCTTCCGCAGACTCTTCGATCCACACCGATCGACGACGCTTGTTTTTGGCGATATGTGAGCGGAAAAGCTTTGCTTTTTTCTGGTTTCTTCTTTAGCGTAAACTGAACCGATCGTACAGAAGTGAGTGAGGCTTTGCAGACGGGTATTGCCAGGGGGGGGCCTATTAGATCGCCCCCCTCTCTTATCGTATAGCGTATTTCATATTGCATGTCCATTATTATAATCGTTACTGTTATACTGGTTTGTTGCTATTCTCACCATATCGCGCATCATCATGGTTGGTTGTTTTTATGGTATTTATTATGGGTGTGTGTTTGTTTTAGATTTATTGTTGCTCCGGTGTTTTATTTTCATGCTCTTTAATGCATTTTCTCTTCTCTCTGCTCCATTTGCCACCTACTAGAAGCTGCTTGTGTGCTATGTGTTAGATTTTTATCCCCCTTTTTTTCACGCCACTTGACGGAACTTAAAACCTCTCTCGGTGCGATGCGCAATGCGAACTATTTAAAAACATAACAACAAGAGAACAGCACACAACAGCACCATGTGCGCGATGCAAACTTAACTATTGACGTCTGGTGCTTGAAGCTCTCTCAATTCAAATCTGGCGGCTCGTGTGAAATGGCCACTGTGCTTTACTACCTCGTCCATTATCTGTTCGTATCGTTTTATGGTTTGATATTTAATGTGTAGCCGAACAAGTTTTGCTTTCGGCAAGCTGTAGCTAATATCTTTGCTTGTTTTCATCTCCCGATCCGTCTCGATCGCGATCGGTTTTCCGGTATCTGCTTTTGCCTTTTTTTCTATTTACTGGCCCCTCGAGTGAACTTGCGCTAGCCACAGTTCACCCGTTTCAAGTGAAGTCGGTTCCAAATCCGGCACGAGAAATCAACATTAATAATTGGCAAAGTGTCCTGTTTTACTAGTGCTGGGAGTTTAAAAAAGTAGGGAAAGAACGGTATTAACCTGACAGAGTGACAGAGTTGACTTATGACAAAGTTTAAACTTAAACGCAACAACGATGGTCAAATTCAAAGAATCACAAACAATTCACAACTCGCAAAACATAAACCACTGTTGGGAAACCGTTTGTCTAGTCTATCCCGTGTGTTCATGTGTGTATAGTAGTGTCATAAAACTTTGGCCTCAAAGCTTCACCAAAGGCTGGTGGAAATTTCTTCCGCCGCCGATGGATGAAGACCGTATGTAACTATTGCGCTAATAATGGTTTACCTACTCCTAGCTTCCCTAACAGGCAGACGGGGAATAAACTCCCATTTCGCGGGTTTTGGGTTAACAATGAAGGTTGAGAAACTTAACTCAAGTGTAGTGACCACCTGAAGAAGAGTAGGCCTAACAGGCGAAGAAGGTGTGAGTATGGAACCTACGCACGTTGCTGGTGGTTAGGCTTTTCGTACAACGCTCGATTCGTTTACATTTCGTCGTCGTCAGTTTTTATTTTCTATTTTACAACCATCTTACTGATCCTCGGCCACTCATCGAACCACCCTACCGAGAAGAATCAGCTGTACGTGTGTGCTGCTGCTGCTGCTGCTGCTAAACTTCCGCTAGATGAGTTTCGCTTCCTAAGCGTATCCGTGTTCTTAAAAGACTAAATCAATAAACTAAAGCACAATCGCTTCCCTTTTCGTATTTCCGCAATTCCGCTTGACACTCCGCTAGGAACCTAGGCCGAAGGGCGTCCGTATAGTTGGCTGGCCCTTTTTTTTCTCAACTCACTTCACACGCGCACTTGCACATCGCTCACGCTCTCTTTCGCACACACATACATACACGCTCGCGCAAACACACGCCGATTCGCATCCCTTTTTTGTGTAGAAAAACCAATTTCCTAAACCTTATCTGCCTAGCGCTAATAGTGTCTCAACTCGCACCACGCACACATGTATGACTATATCAATTAAACTATGTACAGAGTTCGGCTTCGGTCGAAGCGCATCGACGAGCCTGCTCTTGGAGCACCGTGCTGTTGCTGCTGCTGCTGCGGTTGGTGATAGTGGTGGTGGTGGTGTTGATGTTGGGGGTGATACTGGAGCTGATGGTTCGCGGGATCACCCGCCATCGAGTACCGGTTAACCGCGTGCAGCCGCGCATGCCGCTCCTGCAGGTCCGTCCTTTGCCGGTACGCCGCCAGTCGCTAGGAACGATAGAACCCATTCCTCGCCACCGTGTCCGTCTCGCCGAGCGCGTTCGGTACATCGGGAATACCGCCGGGCACCTCCTCCTCCGACGACTTCCGGATGCAGTCTCGGACGGCCTGCAGCACGATGGCAACTCGCCGGTCGAGCGCCGTCAGATGGGGTTCCCACAGCACGGGCGCAATCGGATCGATGGCCATCGATTCGCGCATCGCCTCCGACAACGGTTTCGGCCCGTTATGGTACCGGAGCAGCGTCTCTAGCGTGGACGCCCGGATCAGGCAGCACTGTAGCACCGGCGCCAGGATGGACAGCTCGTCGTGGAACGGTTTGCCGAACCCACGGCCATGGTCAAGGTGGATCGGGAACGTGTCGTTGCCGAAGATCTTGAACGTTTCGTAATGGTGCCGGTCCATGTTGCCGGTCAGGAAGTCGAACACGGACATGTCCATCAGGTCGAGCAGCCGGCGACCCTCGTCGTACGGTGGAATGTCACGCACCATCGTGCAGTAGTCGGAGTCCGTTTCCCACTGTGCCTTTCGGCGCTTGTGGTACGAACGGCGCCACGGATGCCGCCACACCTTGCGCTGCGTATCGTCCTGCGTTGGGAGGAAGGCAGCAAACGAACCCTCGAGCGTGTCCGGATTGCCGCAGATCGCGTGTGACGTATCGCAGTAGTACGAACACTTGCCGTGGAAGCACAGATTGCTGGACGGCGACACGAAGAACGTCTTCAGCAGCACCTCATCGCCCACCTGATAGATTTCGGTGGTGATGTTCAGGATGCGCCCGGTCACCGGCATTGCGCGCCGGAAACCGAGCAACCGGTCCAGATGGAAGGCCGCTATCTCGGCCGTGTGTCGCTCGTAGTCGGTGAAGTAGAAGTGATTCGGAAGTGTTTGCTGCTCGCGCGGAAACCGCATCGGTTTGAACAGGGCGTGCACATCGTTCGGGTAGTCGATGATCAGCTTCAGCTGCGTGCCGCCCTCCTTTTGCACCACGTGCAGGATCGGCAGCCGGATCATGTCGTCGATCACCGCATTCACGAGCGTATCGTCCCGGCTGTACAGTTCACGCTTCGAGATGCGCAACTGAAACCGCTCCAGGTTGGACGCATTCGGACTGGGCCGAAGGTCCAGCAGCTCGCCGAGCGTTGGATTCGCTTCATCTTCATCGATCGGATCGTCCGTGTACGATTCTTCGCGGACAATAATCCTTTCGAACGGTTGCGGTGCACGGTGTTTGCCAGCGCGCGGGGCCACCACCAGCGCCGTTAGATCCTTGAAGCGATCGTGTGGCGGTGGAACGGTGGTAGTTGATGCCGACTTGCCGGGATACCCCGGACCGGAAGTGTCGGTGTGGCCACGGTGTTGGGCTTGCGCGTTTGTCGTGAGATATTCCTTCGAACCGGACGCATTACTTTTCGCCAGATATTTCCGGTGAAACTCGTTGTAGATGCCACTTCGGTCCTGCTGATTCGCGTACCGGATGCGCGCGTGCGACGGGATAAATTCACCCCTGGACACGCCGAGATCCATCTGTAAATCGACCACCAGCAGTAGCGTGAAGAGCACGAGCAGGGCACCGAATCCGAGCGCCAGCCGCTCGCGCAGCTTCTTCGACCGGATCCAGTACATGATGGAGGGCACCACGGTGATGCGATGCTACTACGGTCGGGACAGAATGGTCAAGACACTGTTGGGGTCGATCCGTTCGCCACGGTTACTGCACACTGAGTGGCAGGCTTCTGCTGCTGCTTGTCGGGGGGGATGCTAACTAGCTGCCCCAAACGTTGCGCACAATGTTACAACGTTACTTTTAGCACCTACATACACCTCCAACACAGTTCGACACTGTCTGGTATGACCTCCTCCTGTACCGCGAAATACCTTTCTTCCAACTCTTCACCGGAATGGTCTTGAAACACAAACAAACACACACACACACACACTCGCTGCAGCGCGCAAAGAGCACAAATTCAAAATAATAAGTAACAACAACACAAGGCTCACAGACAGACACACACACACGTGCGCTCCAAGATTGCCGTTTCACCTTCACAAACGGAGGGCCCTTCCACACCACACGCTTGGGGTACAAAAAAAAGGGTTTCGCGCTTATCACTCTGCCAATTGAATCACCTTAAAGCCCACCCCACGGCTAATCGTTCGGATGAGGGATCACTTGAACGAGATCATGGCGCTACAGATCGCACACAAGCTTGATCTTAACTGATCGTTTCTTATCGCGTTATTGCCCGGCGCGATGATGTGAACGGACTCGGGGCCCATCAATAAGTGCTGCACTGTCGCTAACGACACCATCGTCAAACGGAAGCCACTGGTGGTCGGCCACCGTCCACTGCTGCTGCTGCTGCCGTTGGCTGTTTATACTGGTCGCGGTCGTATTGGATGGTTTTTTGCAAAAGTCAGCATTTCAGCTGTTTTTCCACCACCGAGCACACTGCAACACTTGCCGTCCACTGTGTGCGAGGTTGCCACATCGGTAAAGTCAGTCGCCCCTTGCTGACAGGGGTTTAGTTTGCGAATGACTCGTACGGTGCGCAGTTAGCTGTTCTTGTTGCGGCTGTTCGGAACTCGCTCGCGGTTGAGAATTATATTACGAATCGCACGCAATAGTCAACACGGGAATACGATCCCCAATCGCACACACACACTGACAAAAAACGCACATCCCTCCCTTTGCCGAGGGTTGCTTGGATGCTGACGGTGATGGTGGCGGATGATAAGAATATGATGGGAGAGTTGCACGGATGTGCGCTGAACAACGCTCTCGTGTGATCACGCTGAGATTCCAGTGATTTACATAACACGTCCGAGCTGTGATGCCCGTCGTCCACCTAACAGGTCCCCAAACAACGGCCCGTAGCCGTTGGTTCGTTGAGATATGGTGCTGCTGCTGCTACTCGCGACGCGTTTCGGGCGAAACCCGAGCCAACACTGGTGCGCTGTTCGTGTGCGCGGCGACGCATTAACTATCGCGCGCCGGCTATAACCCTTCCGAGCAGCTGTTGTGACGTCCGACTCCGGTATGCTCTGGATATACTGTGGCGGTGGCTCTCGCGCGGCGGGCTGCTCTCGTGAAGATGCTTACCCACGTTTGGAAGCTACTACCACGCGGAAGCCTATGCCCAACTCTCCGGGAGAACTGATACCCCGGGAGCTTTCGATTTGGGGTGAGTTGTGTTTCGTGGTAGCGCTTCGGGATGCGCTCCGGCGATTGCGTTAGCCCCGAACGTTGCTGGCACGGTATCCGCAACCGAACGCTGGAGCTGGTGATGATGACGGGGGGAGAGATGACGATGGTCCCGGGTGTAGTGGTGTGTATCGAGGTTTGGGAACAGATCCACCTAGAGCCGGACGAACGGTAACGAGGTGAGCTGGTTTGTTGAAGTCCCGCTCGACAGGTGCCCTGGACACTTTACGCAGTGGCGTAGCTCTTCACCAACGTGTCTGTTGCAATGTTGAATCACTGATCGTTACGGAATCGTCTTCTGGGAGAAAGTTTTGTTCTCGATCATACTCGAAGCTGTACACCATCGATCCGATCCGTCTGCGATGCTCGGCAGGCTGCCTAACAGACCGACTGGTGTGGCTCTGGAATTAGAACGTAAGAAGAGAAGACTATTCAAATACGATTCTCACCACTGATTGAATTTGATGTAGACAGAGCTGTTTCTGCCCCTCATTACACTAGACGGTATGGGATAAGGGTGGCTGTGTGTTTGCTTTGTTTGTGTAATTCTTCTTCTTTTTTTTTGGGCCATTGCATTAGACCAGCAAGGGAGGGAGCGAAATTATGATTATAAGAACAAGGCCACACACGGTGCACGCACCTGCACGCCTGATGATCGTTGCCTGATCGTATCGATCCGCACACAGCCCGTACCGTGTGATGATGCGAGCAAAACATCGTGTACACAAGATATGCGCGTTTGGCGGATAATTACAGTTTGACCCATATATGCATATTGCTCCTGATTGGGCTGACGTTTCGCGCGCCAGCACACACGCACAGTTGCGCAGAGGCAACCCACGTGGGCCGTGTGTTTTTTTGTGTTGAGCTGTTCATTTGATTTGTTTCCCGAGTGTTGGTTTTTTGCCACCCATCAAGACTGTTGATTGTTCGTGCCAGTTGCATCTGGTGGCTGCGGTGCAGAGAGGCATCCGTTTCCGTCTGATTGCGGTTATTACTGGTGAATGAGATGATGCCCACACCGAAAAGTTCCCATTTCGACGAGGTGATTAGATTTAATTTGATGCACCAAGCGTTGACCCCGTTTCCCAACAGTGTTTTAGAAATGTTTTCGCGAAAGGAAACACATATCGCCGATTGGAAGCAGGGGGGATCCAAAAACAAAAAAGACCCCAAAAAATTGGGCCATTCTGTAGGTTAAGTTTTGGTATGTAAACTAGGCGATTTTGGACCGATCGACCGCAGGGGAGAAATGGAGACGGACGGACACCCGGTGAACCACTTCCAATCGGGAATGTTTGGGCTGCGTTATACTTTCAGAAATATTCACACAGTTGGAGCTGATCGTTTTCTTCCTCCGATTAACGATCTCCGAAAAGGATGATGCTCGACGTGATCGTGCGGGGTGCGAGTACCGATCCGCCACACATAAATCATCGCGCACTCGTACGGGTCTCGTCTGCCGAGTCTGTGCCGTGGGCCACAACGCATGTCAGTCAGTCAGTTTCGCTCCACATAGAGGGATTATGAACGGGTCCATGTACGCGCCGGCCGCGTACAAACGAATTAACGAGAAGTATCTCGCCGTGCCGATGACCTGACCCACCGGCTCATACCCACCGGATTCCCACCAGCGCAGCCACATTTCAGTCATTCAAACTGTAACGGAAACAGCGCTTGCTGGATGAGGAAATGACCGGAAATGCAAGCACAAAACGGTCGAACGGTGGTTACGATCGTGCCACGGGCGGTGTCGCTTAGTGATTTTCGTGTGTTCCTACCTCATTCATACTGTGTTGTGTTTCTAAATTGATTTTTGATCGCTATGCTCTCGGCTGGAACCTGATGTCGGTTGTGGTGCTGCCTTTTTGTCACGTTGTTACTATTTGCTTTTATTGGAGTTCGTTTTTCTTTATTGTTTTTCGGCGGTTTTTCCACATAATCTGTCAAGCTTAAGCGCCAATGTTCACACAGCCATTAAAGGAGACGGAAACCACTGCTCACCATTGCGCGGCCAATCGGGAACTGACGACAAGAGATGGGGAAGGAAATTTGGCAATTTAAGGTATGACAGTAATTTGAACAAATAAGCCAGAAAAAAAGGCAACAATTATCAACTCAAAACCGGGCCGAAGCGTGGTCTTGCTCTGATTGAGTTTTCTCGCGCTTCGCGGTTTTATCGATCGGGCTCATTCCCGCCGTGGCTATGGAAGTGCTTATCTCATCGATGAACAAGCATTAATCCTCACCGAAAAGGCATAGCAATTCTAGCTAACGGACCGTTTCGGAAAGCTCACCACGGGTCCAGCGGTTAACAGCCGTTAGCGGTACAGAACCGCTAGCGCAGCGTCGGGGAGGGAAAAAAAGAAGTCGAAAAGAAACGGAAAGTCAGGGGAGAAATAAAAATTAAGCATAATAAAAGAAAGCAACATGTTGAATTATCGTTCAAATGGGGTATCAGAAAACACGTACGATTATCGCGCGATGTATCGCTGCATCGTCAAAGAAGCATTTGCACCCCGACCGAGACCGGGACCAGCCGACAACAGAAATGGATCACTTTCCGTGCGGGACAGCTACACAAGGCCCTCTCTACCGCTGCTACCGGTTAACGATAATTAAACCACGGACCCCTCCGGTTCGGTGAGAGCCAGCAACCAAGAAGGAAAAGATTTTCCCCGAAAGCCAATCAAAAGCGAAACTTGCTTAAGCGATAAAGATGTGAATCTTGGCCAGATCAAAGATCAGAGTGGCCCTGTTGCGCAACGCGCAGTACGCGCCAGGTCTAAAATTGAGGGGGGTGTGTGGGGAAGGCGTTTGCGGGGATGAAAATTCCCAAACTTATCGTCTCGGTGCCATCTTTATTGCAGGATGCGGAGGTGGTTGTTTGAGGATGTAACTGAAACCTAGAATACAGAAACCACAGCCAGAGGAGGCTTTAGCCCCGTACCGTAGACGGTTAATCATTAACGGATTATGGCTCAGAAACGGAACCGAACAGTGCTTGATGCTCCCGGGAACGTACACTTGGAAGGTCTCATTATCTTACATTCGTGTGGTTATTGTTGTGGTTTTGGAAACATGTCTATCGTCTGTTCTTAGGGGCAGCTTTGGCATTGGCTTCATCCATGCGTCATAATATAATTGTTGTTGCGAGATTTTAATTTACTATCACGTTAAATAGGTTTAACGATCAGCTTTTGGAAGTTTGAGTTATTAGAACTTTTCTCTACAACCCAATTGAGATCTTCAGACGCTCTCAAAATTTTCATTCTTAAACGCCTAATTTTGGATTGTTCGATAGATTTCCCCTAATTTACAGCACCTAATGATATCCAGCACGTAGCTGAACACGGAAAGAAATCATATGCAACCCGAAAGTTTGTTCTGGCAATACAAAACCAACGTTATAATTGCTCACGATCCCCGAAAACAACAAGTTTCCTGATGGTGAGGCTTTAATTACTACCGTCCAATGCAATCTGGATCACTTCTCGAGGGGCGAGTGTAGAAGAGTTGATCTCATTTTGGTTTGGAAGCATCCAAATGCATCGATCGATCGACTGGTACGGGAAGGTGATAATAAATCATTACCACGATCGATAAGCCACCCCAAGAAGCTGGAGCTTTTTTTTCTCGTACCATCGCACGGGATGATGGTGGTAAACCTTCTAATTGTTACATCCATGCGCAACGATTTTTCTTTTTCTTCTCCGGTCTTCCCTGTAAGCTGCTTCACCAATCTGTATCGTAACATCGAAGGTTCTGACCGATTGGAACCACCATTCACGAGCCCGAAGCACCGGGCACAAAATCGTGCATGTACCGGTTGGCCTGCTTTTACTCCCTGTGATCCCATTCTCTATAATCGTAGGCCCACTGCGGTATTGCATCATTTGGAAGGATCATTTGTTTTTTTTTTCTTCTATGGTTGTTGTTGTTCTGCCCGAAACTACAAATTCTGAACAAAAGTTTCAAGTCGAGGGGGTTAGCTCGTTTGCCGCGCGCTAGGAGGAAAAGATGCAAAGATGCGGCATCCGACTGTTAAATGGATAGGAAAAGCAGCTGCTCGCTGTCGAGTTGTAATAGCCAGGGCTTCGCTTCGGTTTGTGGGTTAATGGGTAGTGTTTTCATTAAAATTTCTTCGAAAGTTGGTTGCACGAGTTACGCAACCGTCGGATGCTGCTAGGCAGCACTGGAAGGTGGAAGTAAACGAGAAGCAGCCTTCTAAAAACCTGTTCATAAACTACACAGTGGAGGCTTTTCCGGTGAATACAGTAGTTAGCGGGAACTGTAGGAAGTGTTTGGAAAATTAAAGATGCTTCACATCCATGATATATCGCCGGCCATACACGACTTTGACCTTTTCCAGCAGATGATTGGTAAGTCGGGAAACTTAAAGCAACAAGCACTGCTGCTGCTGCTGCTGGTTCAAAAATGTAACACATAGTACTGGGGATCGTAGTATGGGAACTAGATTTGATAGTCTAAAAATTGAACTCCCCTCCTTCAACAAACACTGGTGAGCTCTGGCAGTTCATCTGTGAACAAAGACTAATGATAGTAAAGCACAGACACTCTCAAAACTGCAGCCAGCAGAGCGGTGTGAACGGTGCAGTATATTTGCACAATTTGCACTGACCCGCTGACGGGTCCATCGCTCGGGGCGACCACGTGAAAGGAACCATCGCTCGTTCCACGAAAAAAAAATTGCGCAATTGCATAAACGCGCTGCAATTGACCTCGGGTTGACGTAGATCGGTGTTTGAACTCGTCTGGATCGTGTTTATGCTTCGGCTGTTGATTTCGTTGATAAGGGGATGCAACTATCAGGCGGTCTAGCCTAGGTTTAGGACGGACAGAGGACAGAGATGGTTTGCTCAATGAACGATCGGATTTAGAAATGAATTGTAACTCGGATTTGGTTGCACAAAACTGGATCGCTTTATCGCACAGTTACCTGGTGGTGAGATCTTCTAGCAGCTTGTGAAACCGTGCACCATTGATTCGATCTCGCGGAAATCTAGTTGTAATGCCACTCTGGCTATGCTGCTAAAAAATCCAGTCTAAGTACAATCATTTTGACTTGTTACAAATGTCCATGCGATAGCAGTGACGAAACTCAGTTAAACGCCAAGGTTAGTCACCGACTGACTGTTTGGTAGACATTCGTTCCTTTAAGCCAATCTTATCGGCGCACGTTTTATTGCTCGTTTCGACCTGTTCGATCACATCGGACCAGAACGTCCATTAATTATCAGGTGGCCACTAATCGCCAGTCCAGACGGCCAAAGTCAGAGATTTGACACTTAAGCCTTCAGATACAGCATAAATCAATCGACAAGAAAAGTTCTCCAGCGCACGAGTGAACTACCGATCACGAATGGGCTGCCGAGTTTCGGCTTTAAGGTTGTGTGTCCACGGCGATCGCGGTAATCAATCATTACCCTGTGAATCATAAACATGGTGAACATGGCCGGAGATAAGGTCCTCCTGGGTAAGAAATTGGCTGAGAAAAAGCGAGCGTTTGTGTGGTTGTAAATTCGCTGCTGTTTCGCTTGTAGCCTTCAGCGTGTTGAAAACATATTCTCGGAAACCGGGAGCCAAGTTCTCATTCAAATGGCTGTACCAACATCCATAAACACAGCTCACCTCATTCACATTCACTTTCTTCTCCGATCAATTAAACCGGCGAATCAAAAACATCACCCCGTCTGCTGCGTGATATCTTAAACACTCGTTATCATTGTGATAACGAAAAACCGTCTCGTTGACACTACGCCTTCATTCTTCTGCCTGCGTCGTCTCATGCGTGATACTATTATATAATGCCTTTCAGCGGTCTCTACCTGCAACACAATATGCGATTGCTTGATATCCGGGGCCTGGCGGCGACAGCAGCAGCAGTGCCATTCGCTTGTGACAAACGGCCGCTTTTCATCAGGTTGGCTTACTTTTTACGCACATCGCGCGCCACGACACGTTCCGCCGAAAAACCGATCCGTCTGGCACAATATTTACACAGCACGTTTTAGCTGAGACTACGGTCTACTCTACTTTTCATTGCGGTGGCTTTGATTAACCTTTCGTGGGTTCGTGCGTTTTCATCCGTTAAGTCCGCGAAGACGCTGGAAAACTGACGCGAAACTAGCGATATGCTAAAGTTTTCCACCCGACTGACCTAAATGCCTTTCTTTTTTTTTTTGGGGGGGGACCGAGTTCCCACTGGACTTGACTGGTCTTGGTTGCGCAGGTTTTAAAGACCCGGGACTAATAAAGGTGGTTCTGTATTGCGTAGCCGACTGCGAAGCTCTGGTACCGTTTGTTCCCGCGCGGCTTGCGGTGACATTCAATTATGAGCCGGAGTGTGTTACATCGGCCGTCCTCTTCGGTCATCCCGGTCACGGCACCAGGGTTACGAAGATTATCGCGATGAGCAAGCGGGCAAATGAGTAGTTGTTGGTAAGATTTTCCCATCCAGCAGAAATGCCGCTTCTTCACCGTTCCAGGTCAGGTCGCCTCGTTTGTGGTGAACGTTTTCCGACGTAATCGCTCGCTTAATTTCGTACGGAACCATTCGTCTCTTCTGCTGGTGGCCGGCAGGTGTGTAAAGGTGTCGCTCGTGTCCATCGTTGCCTCTTTTCTCTTCGCCGCCTCCGTTGTTATGGTGTTAATTTCCGTTCTTCCGCAGGCAACATCGGCACCACTCCTGCCTACCGCCTAAGTGTGGTTGTGTTTTGGCTCCAATTTTCGGCCCCATTGCTTCGTTAAGCGTCTCGGGCACTCGGTTGCCGAGGAACGATCATCTTGTGACATCCATTACGCTCGCTGCCCGGCTCGACCCTAAAGAGTTGTTGTTCGAGATTCGTGAGCCACTTTCCGGGGGCTGCTTCCGAGAAGAAAGGAACCGTTTTTCATGTCATGATTTTATTTTCTCTCCGGGTAATTCCGGGCGCCAGGGGGATGGAGGGTGGAGAGTGTAAACGCGTGCCTAATTCTTGACCCACCCATCGAGTGCGAAAAGAAAAGTCGTCGAGAGACACGCACACACTCGGCGAGCCTCATTATCGCAATCTTCATCATTGTCAGGAGCCGCGCGCATTCACTTGCAATCAGCGTCTTTCAACGCATGCGGTCTTTTCCGACGACCTCGAAATCGGAAATAGAAAAATGGTGCGACGTTGGCCAAAAAAAAAACACACACACGCACATACACACCGACAAAACCGTCGACTGACAAAAAACCGGGAGGAAAATGTGATCTCTCGTCGCTTTCCAAGCGCTGCGGCTGTGCGTACGCATAAAGGCAACCGACGATCCACGGGTACATTACGGAGCAGCGAGAGAATGTGAATTGCAAGGTGCATACTGATTACATTATGCCCCGAAAAGCGTGGATCGAGCAAAAGCAAGAGTGAAGAAAAACCGGGAGACAGGAAGAAAGCGCATTTTCCGTGCCCTGTCTGATGCAAAGTGCGAAATTGACCCAATTACATCGGCATAATTTCTTCGTGAAGGAGACTCCTCGGCGGCATTGTGGTCTAGAGGGGGGGAGAGCCGTTCATTTCTAAACTGGCCTCAAAAAATGTTGAAAAAAAAAATCATAATGCGAATTAATCTTCCTAGCCACTACGGAGCCATCCGAAACCGAAGTTTCATCGGAGATCGTGATGCGTGATCTCGGCCAAGGAGGCACCGTCTGTATGTGTGAGAGCGATAATTTGTGACCTTATGTGCTGGAAAAGAAGAAAACTCAACCAAACGAAACACGAACGAGTGGATGGAGGAAAATGGAAGAAAAGCGGACAGACACGGCGGTGCGCGAGACAGGTGCTAATGTGCGTGCAGGTGCTGGTGGCTTTTCGGAAAGCCTTGTGTTTCGTTGCGGGGTAAAAATCGAGCGTAACGCAAATGAAAAACAGAAATTTATCTCAAACCAAAACACCAAAACAAAACGTAGCGTACAAACGGCCCGGGAAAACCAGGAATGGAATGGGGGAAATTCCATTCCCTGGGGATCGGAAGCATGGGAAAATGGAGAAAGCGAAACTGTCGTGAAAAAGCAAACCCCAGAAAAGGGGCCTCGGAAAAATGCGTCCGATGATCGCTTTTAAAAGGGAAAAAGCATACAAAATGCATCATGATGCACAGCGAAAAGCTGGGAAAGAATGGCTGGAGTTACGCTGGGTGACAATGGTGCCCACCACCCGCTTGCACCCGCTCTCTGTTAAGATGAGGCCGGAGGCTGAAAGTGAGTCACGGTGAATGGTGGTGGTGGCGAGGAACGATTGAAGGAATCGCGCTCGAAAAAAAATTCGACGTAGTTCGAAAAAGAAAGCCACCGGTGGGGCCGCTGTCTCACAGCGCTTTGCAGACTGTTTTTCCGCCATTTAGCCACATATGGCTCGAGGCGTTTAACATCGTTTGGGGCAAGATAAATGGTGAAATGCATGTTTGTTTGACGGTTGGTGTAATCAATTGCTGTGATTTTAAGCGATTTGTAAACGGTTTTGTGGCAATTCTTTTTCGCGAAAATTGGGCTTTCTTTTTCAATTCACAGTTTTATTTAACATGTCTATATGCTCAGTTCATATAGCAAGTGTCCGCATGTTTAAAACACTAAGGGGCTGTTCCTGTTTCAAATTGCACATTGCTTTAAACGTGAAAATACTCGTCTTATGCGTCTTATCTGAGAAATAATGTTAGATAAATTAAATTGTAACAAAATTAAACTATTTAATAGTAGAGGATGGGGTTCGTGTACAAATCTCCCCACCGTATGCCACAACCAATAAGCTATTACGCCTTCCACTTCCAATCCGGTCCTCCAAACAGCCAACAGCTACGCACGAGCTTAGTTTATAGATTTGAGCGCACAAAAAACTAAAACACACGAAAAAAAACCGAATGACACTGCAAACTGTCATCATTCATGTTCGCTTTTTGCCTTGTGATGCATTTTTCATGCACACCCGGGCATTATTGTGCGCCTGTGGTGCGATGGTTTGCGGTGTGCGGTGCTCTCGTTTTTTGCTGCTTCTCCTTACGTGCAATACCCTCGCCCACCGATTTTCCACATGCTACACTTTTCCCTTTTCTTCGCCCAGCACCGTGTTCACATAGTGCGTCTGTGTTTCACAGTGCATTGTAATGGCGTGAGGTGCGAATTTGATACCGTCATCGTTGCCGGCGGTGCTAGAACGTTGCAAGAAAAGTGGGACAGCAACAAAACAAAAAAAAAAACCGGAGAAAAGCTTGGCCGCGGCTAAACGGAAGAACACAAAGAAACAACACTAAACAACAAACCAGACCAACAGGCTTCATAAATCAATCAACCGCCAGCCGAACGGATTTATGGTCGCTGTCAAGGTGAAGGCCTTCGCGGGGCCCGTCCGCCGACACCAGATTCTATACCATTTCCTTCCACAGCACGGTTTTGCACCTTGCTCATCACCCGCTCGTCATCGATCAACATAAACAACGGCATCGTGGTGGCTCATGGGCCTGAGACCTGAGACACCGACTATCTTCCGCACGTGTGTCTTTTCCTGCGAGTAAATCTTTCGCACAAGGGCTCCGAGCGGGCTTTCACTATCGATACCGGCCCTAGAAGCTGTAGTCGTCGATTCGGATGACGTATCTAGCCGTCTATTGTTCCTCAAACCACCGGGGAGAGACCCCGTCACACCAGAAGGTCCCAGGGTAGACCGCAAACCGATAAGGGTTAAAAATTGTTGTAGGCAAAAACCGATTGTCACACACAAGCTGAAATATATTTCCGGCCAGTAACAAGCTGCCCGGTTCGTAACCGATGCGTAACAGTGCAAAGCGGGGAATGCAATTTATATGGAAAGTCCACAAATAAATGTTTAATCATGTTTGCCAAACTATATTGGCAGTTCCGTAGCGTGGCGCAGTAGTATTGTAGTATTCTGTTTCGTCATATCGACATTTTTCTGAGTGTGTGTGTGATCCGGTGGTTTTTTGGTTAAAAATATTGACGAATGACCAATTGGTTTGATTTGATTTTTGCGTTATTTTAAATTTTTGTTTTTACTTTTTCTTTTTTTGTATAGCTCGCCACTAGCGGCAGATTGTTGTTTAAAAAAATAAATAAAACAAAATGAATGAATTTCATATTTATTTTCAATCGTTCTAGGTCAGTCCATTGCCGGACCCCGATTGAATGGTACGAAACGTGAATTTTTGAACGTGTTTGTACAAACGATCACACACACACACGTACTGTGCCGCGTAGGACACACTTTCACACTAATTCTCCGGTGCCGAGGTTATGTTGGCTTTTCGAGTGTTGAAATAAAAATCAAGCTTTTCCCAACCGGTCAGCTTGTTGTGATGTTCCTTTCCCCCTTTTTGTTTGCTTTTGCCGTTTTTGAGGTCCCCCAAAAACCTCACACATTGGTTTGAGCGATTTTTTTCTATATTTTAATGCTCTTCAATCACGGCAGCAGCAGCACAGCAACAAACATGGAGTTTTCTGAACAAACATTGATTGTAATTGATTTTTCACGATTTATCCGCGCGCTGTGCGTTATGGATTTGGTTTGGAATGGGAAAGTTAGCGCAGGTTTGATCCTCTACGGCGTGTAGCGTGAACAGAAAAAAAGCTCTCGGAAAAATGGTTCCAAGTTACAAAAATTGAGTTAGATTAAGGAACGAATCTAACGGAGCGAATGTAGAATAATATTGTTTGGGTATTTGCGTACGCGTGCGAGTGTATAAGCCCTTAACGATGAATTTTCCTAGTGCTAGGTTTATCGCAAACTCTCGATGTGACGCAAATTTTGTAGGAAAAATTGCGTTGGCACTCTCAACCGGTCAGTTTTAATAGAAAAGTATTCTAAAGTCTTCCAAAAGTGCTTCAATAACCTAATGTAAGATAAATGTAAATATATCTCGCAAAAAAAGAAAATGAAAGCATATTTCGCACATCATCATCCCAATGCTTCCAAAAACTCATACGACTACACCATCCTCTTCCCATTGTACTTTCCAGCGCTCGGTGCGTGCAAACCACTCAAAAGCGATAACATACTTAACCGGAGAAGTTATTCCACTTTGTTAAACCTGGCAACAGGTATCATCTGCATGAAGGAAACACATTAGGCAACCCATCGAACCGTAACATAAACAATCGCCAACGCTTTCCGCCCCATCCGCTGTGGGAAACTGTTTGGATCAGATCAGCTCACATTTGGTGCCGGAGTGTTGGAAAGCTACTGCTGCCGAAGGATTTGGGGAACATCTCGGGCCAGATAAGTTTTTGGGGGATCTCTTCAAAAGCCACCACTCGACGGAAAGTGCCGTTGCCGTTCTCTGGCAGGTTGTAATTAAATACAAATCTCGTAAGGATTTGAATCGATGCTGAAGCCATGCAGTGGAGTGTTGATACGCTACTTACGGTGTATTGCACGATAGTTAGGAGTTTGAAGTGCGATGTTGGACTAAGTTTGCAATAGCTTTGTTTTGGGCGAAATTTCCGAGCGCCCCATTTTCGGAGTTACAACTGATTTGCTGCCAACTTGCAAACCGGAGCGCGATAGATTCGCCTCTAGGAGTTGAAGATTGGTTACGAAAGCAAACCCGTAGCCGGAAACCGGTTGTTTCCGATTATGAAGGGGGTTGCAACTTTTTCCCGTACATCACGCGGGCGCGGAACCATTTTCATCCTGTCGGTGTGTTACCGAAACAAAGGCACAGTCCCTTGGAGAAAGTATGGATCAACGATCAAGATAGTAGCAGCTGTATCATGCATCTTATTATGCGCTCGATGCTTCGGTGCCCAAACGGATGGCTTGGCGAGCAAGAGGTCAAAAATCAAGTTTTTCTAACCAACCGAACCGAGAAGATCGGCGTGTTTAAGCGTGATTTGGATAGAGAGCGAGGAATAAAGAGACATAAGTGGAGCACACTCGTCACGAAAATGAAGACATGCTAAGAGCGTGAAGAAGATGTTGTACCCCACAGCAGAGGTACACACACACACACCGGAGCAGTGAAGTAGTTTTCTTTGGCACTGTTTTTCCCTATATGAAGTAGGGAGCTTTGAAGATCCATCGCAACAGTGGACCTCGCATTAGTGGCACCCTCCACCAACCTCAGTGGTGGTCAAGGAAAGATAGCACTCTGGTGTAAGCTGTGTCTACAAACGATCTTACCCCGGATTGCCTTGCTGGTCATAACAAAAATAGTCGATTACTCTTACACAATTTACCCGTGCGCTGGACGCGCCACCGAAGCATCATCAAGGGAAGAAGAAAAGAGGTGACTTAATGGTTCAATTACGAATTGTTTTCCCGAATGCGCTTCAACCACCAGCACTAGTGGCACTCATCAGTGGAGCAGAAACTTCTTTATGTAACGATTATAACTTCATAAACGGGGCGGCGCTCACCATTCACCGACGCTTTGTAAAAGAAGACTTGGTGCATTGTTGGTTGCCGACGGTACAGCATCAAAAGCATCTTCCCTCCGGTCGAGATGTCCCCGGAGATCGGTCGAGCGAGGGAAGAAATTGTTCTGCACAACAAAGAACCACGCTGTTGTTCGATCGATTAACCACGTAAGAGAACGTTCTTTGTTGCCGTAATGGCGAGATGAAATTAATCTATTTTTCGTGCATCGGTAAATAATCACTTCAATTAAGACTTGTTACCGCGATCCTTCCAAAGACTGGAATTACTAAATGTATAGCTTCTTTGTTGGCGATATTGAAGTGGAAAAAATACTCTCTTCAGAATAAAACAAATAAATGTTTCTATACTTTCCAATGTTCAAGGAAAAATGATCGTTTCTCCAATAAAAAGGCAGCTTTTGTACCACTTTCACCACAGGAAAAAAGCCTTCCACTGTTCTATCCGGCACATTCTGATAGTATTAAACCATTACACAGCAGTCCGGCGGTGTAATAAAACGAAATGATGACATTATCGTTAAGGCATCGCCGTCTAACCAGGCCCATCCAATAAAGTTACCCAGCCCCAGCCAACCTTTCGAACACACGATCGGGTTTCCGAATTTACAATTTCGTACCCCGTGCTAAGTAGCTGTTCTAAGCGCTCGCCGAAAACAACCAAACCCAAAACAAAAAGTGAGCTGCAGGTGCTAACAAATGGTAAAACACCACAAATGTACCGGCTGCGGTTTATGTTTCGACCAAAACCACGATTCGTTCGGTGTGTCCTACCTCCCGCGATTAGGGGTACCAGCAGCTACGGCCCTTCCCTTCTCGCTAACCCAGGCCGAACAATAGCCAGCAACCGGCGGACCCGGTCGAACCCGGCCACAGAAAGCATCATTCGCGGTTGAAGTGATTTGAAAAATTGATCAATTAATTGGACACTTTTCCCGGGCAACGGGGAGGCCTGTGCGGTGAGGCGCGAAAATTGGAATACCCGACACGGTTTGGCATTATTTTGGGTTCTCACCTGGCAGCATGGTGATGCTGCAAAAAAGAGGTTTTGGCATTGGGCATTGCCTTGTCGGTGGAAAAAAGAGTGACGATCACGTGTGTCGGAAGGAGAGCGAGTGAGAGAGTACATCTGTGGCAAATTGGATCGTGCCACCGGAAGCGGTGTCTTTGTAACGGTTTTCAAGTGCGCTTAATCGATCCAATTTCCGCTCTCGGCCTCGACCTTGAAGTGGTGAAGTTTGCTTTTCAAAAAAGCCGTCATCGCAGGTGTTGGGGTGTTTTTTTTTTTGGAGTGTGAGTGATGAGATTTACATCAACATTAATCTTAACAACTCTCAAGAATATTTGAAAGTAAACTTCAATTCATCATCTTGGACGAAAGAATCCATGGTTATGGCGCAATTTTCTTCCCATCATTGTTTTAAATAGCTTTTAGAACGTAGTATTCAAATCTCCCAAGTTAAATCAGTCATAAAGTCACTATTATCGTTTCTTCCTGCAATGTTCGTTCAGCTAGATCTCAACTGAATCTGAAATGTTTTTTGTTTTTAATTGTCCAAAACAACAATCCAAAAAATGTCCAATAATTTAAACCCCCAACAAAAGCTTTCTATGCAAGCCTTTTTTGTTTTCGGTGTGTGTCACAAACAATTTCATGCTCACTTTGTCCCCGAAAAATGTATTCCACATGCCCCAAAAACCCAGAGTACGCTAAGCTACTGCCATCCACCTTCCGCGCCCAGTTCCGTTCCACTCCACAGCCGGCGTCATTTTCTTGTCGTCTGCCACGAAAAATTAGCTTCACATGTTTCACGTCCCGCCAGTCTCATGTCGCGGTGTCCCATATCGGTCTCACCTGATCACCCGCCGAACGATGTAACGGCTCGATGGTTCATCGTGTCGTATACATCGTGTCACCTTCCGTGCCCAAAAGCGAATAATGATGATCGAACCCCATCCACCCCGAGCTTCCGGGCTCGACGGCAAAGCGAACGCGGGCACGCTTCTTTCTGATCCACGCGGTTTCAAATGCTCCCTCTTTGACACGTGACACACACACACACACGCACAGAAGGAACATGCAAACATTGCGCTAAGCTGTACCGCAAACTGCAACCAGCTCACGGTTACCACCATGGTGCATGTGGCAGGGTTCCGAATCGATCAGTTCAAGGTTGACGCGTCACGCACGATAGCACATCTCGGTGAAACCTTTACAGATAGATGTACAACATCGCCGCACGACATGGATGATGCTGATAAACTGATGCGTTGTTGCCAATGATTCCTGCTCCTGATAGACCTGCTTTGCGTGTGTTCCTTTTTTTGTCCTTTTTCATTTATTTTTGGAAAATTGTTTTTTGGACAACGCAATCCTTGCACCCTCGCAGACGCTTGGATCTCTTTTGAGCGATCAACGGGCTGGAGTGAGCAACCGATGGTGTTGGGTAATGTTTGCAACAAAAATTGCACTCAAATGTTTACACTTACGTCAGTGTTAAATGGCGTGGAACACAGGTCGGGCCGAACGGCGGGGTTTCGGGTGACACTTGGCTGTGTCAAAGCTAACAACGGCGGTACGTAATCGGATGATCAACTTGTTGGATTAAATCATGTCCCATACTGTTTTTTGTTTGCTCCGCATTCATTGATATACCATTCAAGATGCAGTGGCAGATGTAGTCGTTTAGAAAGAGGTTCAAGGTTGTCTGGTGAGCACAATTATACTTACAAATATGTTAGACGAAGCAAGGCTGACACCACCACAGTCGTTCGAATCGCTTTGTAAATGGTAGCTGGAAAAGAAAAGAAAACAACAGCTGGATGAGTACACTATTAAAAGCCATTTTATACACGACGAAGTGGAAACTGACGTTGAATTGAACAATAAAAGAAAATCCGCGCTCCGAAAGTACTTTTCTCTCTAAATTGTACTTGAAAATAAATTCTTGTTCCGTGAAGATTCCGACAAGATAGTAAACCACATCGCTTTTGACACAGAAAATTAAACACCCATGCAATGTCATTATGCTCCTACAAAGCCTTCCCACTATGTAAACGGTTCAACTACCAAATAAAAGGGTGCACCATCAAAACCTATACCCTTTCCAGACCGCACACTTCATGCAAACATTCATCTGTGTATCGGGCTAATAAATCTCTCCCGCCAGGGTCACTGGATCGTCGTCAAAACGCTCCAGTCCCAGAAGAAAGCTAATTGAATCCGGAGCACCACCTTTGCGTGACGCAGTAAATTGCGCGCCCTGGATTGTGCCGCCAGCGCACAAATCAAACACGCTCCACACTGGGTGCGCGCAATCAAATTTACTTCCCCCATCGATCGGGCACGACGGCGATTCGCGATCTGTTTCGCACAAACCCCTACACGCACACAGGCCACAAATTTCGCGAGTTAGATGCCAATATTGACACAATCAACCCCGTAAGCATGCTTCCGGAATGCATCCGCTGTGTATTGGTACCGGGATCCGGGATCGGAATGTCATTAGCGAGCAGGGTGAGGGGGGGGGGCGGCCAGCTGGTTACCGGCCCGGGTGGTTATTGGGCGCGACGCAACCAAAGGTACCTGCGGGCCACAGAATAAACAATAACGGAGTTCCTCGTCCCCTGGCCAATTTTCGTACTACTCTCCGAATATGGTTGAATAATCAATCCCTTTCGTCCGGCTCGAAAGGACCACCGGTTCTAATGTACGGACGTCCCCAGAGCCGGAGCCACTCGGTACGAGCAGATCCCAAAACCTGCCAATGACGAACGTGATGATCTGACGATACTGGTAGCCCACCGCCATCCCCCCCCCCCCCCCCCCCTGGCCTGGCGGGGTGGCAGCGCACACAGAGGCACAAATCCTCTCGAGATCCTAAATCCTTCCATCCATCGCCGGGTCACGCACGGTACGGACACATCCCTGCGTCGTGTCAACCGCGGAAGTGCTACACCGGAAAAGGCTAATTAAGAGCCAGTTGAAGCCCGGCTCAGGGCGGCAGAATTTGCTCGGCCATGCGCGTCACTGGTCAGTTGGCTGTTGATTGCATTAGTTCGGCATGCGTTGGGCAAGTTGGGCGAGTGAGCGTATGGCACTGGTATGTACATGCGACTGAACCGACATCATAACACACCAAACTTGACCCCAAACAGCATAACTAGGGGATAGGATTGCGATTTGTTTGCAGTTCGTTTGGTTACTGTTTTTTCGCCTCACTTTTTTTTTCTTGCGCTTCGTCTCTACGGACTGCCACGCTCGCAGCCGAGTGCATGGTGTGGAATAATTTGCCACTAATTCGCGTATCATTCGCACATCGCTCTAGGGATACGCGATACGCAGGGCACCGGCGCAACACAGCCAGCTCGCCGAGAAAGAAGTCATTTCGTTTGGTACGCTGGCAAAATAATTGGATTTTCATGATTGATTGAGTTGTTCTCGCGGATGAACCCGGTGCGTTCAAGCAGGCGAATTGAAACTAGCAACACATACGCTCGGTAAGTTGGTACGGTCCCTCCCAGCGACACAAAGAGAGGTAAGTTTGTGTTTGGCAATCGATCATGAGGTTTGTCCGGTTGAGGGTTGACAAAAAGAGCTAACAAAGCTACTTTGTACCAGGCCACGTTTGGACAGCAAGCATGTGTCCAGGTGATATCTGGACAGTTGTTGTCCTTTGACGGTAGTTCTACAAATGAAGAGGAAAGTACCTGTTGAATTGTGTACTCTTTTACAGCTTATCGGTACTAGTAATATGTATAACGAATGTACTTCCTACCTAGTGCTACAGTATATCAAAGAATATGGCTGGCTTGGTTACAACATATTCACATATTGTACATAAACTAATTTATCAAGACAAAAGCTGATAAGAATCCAGAGTAAAAAAATATGCTTAACACATCATCAAGGGTAACGAGACACGGAGAAGCGATAACGATGCTTTTAGACGTGGGATATGTTGTGACTAGTCGTCTAATACCATTGAATTACCTCTCTTAAAATTCTATTTACATAACGCCTTTCTTCAGATTGCATCCTGTGAGCAATAACTACTTCCTCATACATGTCTTTGCATAATTAAAAAAAAAACACACACAAACTAACGTTAACTGCAAAGTTGTTGTCAGATAAACGTTACCTCTTAAAACGATCTGGTTGAGCAAGGGTTTGTAGCCCGAATGGGACTAAGAAAGGTTGAACGTAAAATATTGAAAAGAAACCCAACCAACAAGCAACCTACTTTTCCGCCCTGCGCTCGAGATGTGACCACTTGCTCGACAAGTGGGTCGGATCATAGAAGATTTTATTGCACACGCCTGTTATACTGCCGGCTCGCAACAACAATGCAGCGCTGCATATTTGCATTCCGCTCGCGCAAATCCGCATTGCCGCGCGAGTTATTTTTAATGGTCAGCCGTCAAACATTTATCGTTGGCCCCCACACGTTCTGGCGTTGCGTGGTGTGTGTGTGTGTGTGCTGGTGGTTAATTACAATAAGCAAATCGCTTTTTTTACCATGTATTTTACTGTCACAAGCACACACACACACACACACACACACACACACACAAACAAATTCATTTCCGGTTTGGTGTAAATGTTTGAGTAAGCGTGACGCTACTCGATAGCGATATTAGGCCAAGTGATACCCGGAGACGGGGTTAAAATGAAATGCAAACGGTGTTTATTTATTGCAACCGGTTTCTAACACTGTCGTAGTGGTGGGGGGAAAATGCTAAAAGAAGGAGAAAAAAGTTTAAACCACATGAGCTGCCTGAGGTGATAATGCGCTGAGTTTTTGAGCTTGCTACTCTACACACACACACACACACACGAAGCTAATAAATCTAACCGGATATCAATAGGGTGAGGTTCCATTTAACCGCCATTTTTGAAAAATGTCGATCCACGTTAGAGGACGAGCAATTGATTATTCGAAATTCACATGGTACACCAAGACATGGGACCTTCCCACAGAGAAAACAAAATTGAAATAAAAGAAACAACCCGAAAGAGATAAATGTGGCCAACGATTAGAATGCTTTGCCAATGTCACCTGTACAAAGAATTATTCACGCCAGGAAAAAGCATGCAATCGTGCTGCGTTGTCTGCGTCTTACTTCGCATAATCCGTCTTTTGTGATTCTCGTGTGGCTAAGCACCCGAGCACCCCCCCCCCCCACCCTCCTTCGCGGGCAGGACAAATCTTGGCGGCATTGACTTAAATCACACTCTCAAATCGTTCCGACGTGACTGGATTGGAATAACAAATAGCGCCATGTGCAGAAGACGTACGGTTCGATGGAACGGTGAGTATAAATCGTCCGAAATGTCGATCATGTCGATTTATTCCCAGGCCATGGGAAGAAGATGTGTCACAGGAGGCCTGTTACCGAACGGTCGCTTTGGTTTTGGGGAACGCTTTTAGGAATTTCTAATGCCAAACCTGGATAGTAAATAAAATGCAAACTCATGAACGTTACCCGTCTAAAGACAATATGCTCAACGGGCACGACAATCGTTGCCGTAAGAAAAATGGAACTCACAAATGAGCAGCACGTAAAACGATTTTGCTAAGCCCAGTATCGTTAAGCAGGAAGCAGGAGCTCAAGAACGTCACCTACAAAAAACAACAACAATATTTTAATAATTTATTTAACCCTCGGGAACATAAACAAGCTTAACTGCACTTCCGGCTTCGTCCCTTGCGTTGCATTAATGAACCGTTCTTGGCCGACACATTGTTGGGCATGCTTCAAGCATCTACGCACCAAACAACACGTGTACTAAACCGGGTTAACAATGTTTGAACTTCAAAATTCAATTCAACCCGAGCTCGTGCCGTTCGCTTTCTTGCAAAATTACATTAATGCAATTCCATTAGGCAAACCATTTTCCATCGGTGACAACACTTTCGTTACGAATTGAGCAACCTGCCATAACGCAAACAGGCGTAACATAATGGACGGCCTCCGGCATTCCCGGTTAAAGGGCCGCATTTCTCTCGCGTGAGCTTGTGGTATAGGTCGGACGGTTGGCCCGGTGAGGGTGCCCTCTTAAGGTTGTCACAATTAATTACAATCTAGGCGAGGTTTCAGTGGGCTTTTCAAAAAACTATCGCTCATTTTGTAAGCCTCCCTTCTTGCACCACTGTTGGCAGAATCTTCGACGGCGCGCGTGTTAACGAGGGTTGGTAGGTAGGAAGCCACCGCGCTTTTCCGGTACCACGGTTTCCTCTCATTTACACGATGTCATTACGAGCATTGGCAATTAATCAACCGCCACCAACAATTACCAGCCGATGGAAGTACGCGCCGGGACCGGGCTACGCATTCCGCCCGACTGGCTAATTAAAGCGTCTTTCTCTCGCTCTTTAAACAACGGTTAAGCAGCAGCGCTCGCATTGTGTAACCGCCGTTCGCCAATGGAGAGAAAATCACGGTCCACGGACTCCGGCGTGCCGAATTATTGAAACACATATCGTTTGTGATGCGCCACAACCACCCTCATGTGCGGCCACCCTGGCCACACGTTGTGGGAAACCGTACTGCCAGGCATCAATATTTCATGTGCGGCGATTGAAAGGAGCCCGTGGGAAAATCGCTCATGGGCCACGGTACGCACTGCGAGCGAGCCCCCAAGTCGATCTTCTCCAATCATTTAACGTTCGATAGCCGCAAGCGGTCCCGGGACCATGCCTATCCCTGATGGGATGAGACGAGAGACTTACCACCGCACGAGCTGTGGTATGGCGCTTGTTCGCTTTCAAATCATCACCGCCCCCTAAGCCAGCGAAAAGCGCAACGGGAGTTGCTTCATTGTGCCCGCGCTTGGCGCAGGTTACCGAGTAGTAGAACGTTTTCTCACTCCCCGTTCCATTTATGAATATGTACACAAACTACCTACATCACCCCCAACGTAGTTTAGACCTCCGAAAACCAGAAATGAACCAGAATTCCATACCAATCAACTCGCGTCTGGGCACGCATCAAAATATCCACATTCTTTCCTACCTTCCGTTGGGATTTCCAAATGAGCTCGTTAACCAGCGTTACTAGTTGCTGATGAAGCGTTACTGCAGACCTAGAATTAGTTAAAGCCTATTGTTGTGGGAAGTTAGGACGCAGGCAGCAATATACCGTTTGAGCATTAAGCTGTTAAAGTATGTTAAGCATATGTCATTAAATCCTGTATCCTATCGGACACCTAGAATAAGGGCTTAGACAATTCTTGGAAATTACGTATCCCAACAGTTTCAGTTCCTAAAACACCAACCATAACCAGCTCAGCATTTCGTTACCGCAGGTCCGCCAAACGGTTCAATTTCAACGAGATTCTTAAAAACCAATGCTCCACTGGCTTTTCCGACAACATACATGTCCATTTTCCCCGCCGGGACGCTTCTGCGGAGTTTGGTTTGATTTATCCGATTTGCATACGGCACAGTTCTAACGGTCGGTACGAGACCGTACGAAAGCTACACGATTAGGGCGAATGAATTGTGCAAGGTTCGTGTTCGTTATGGTTATTAAGCCGTATCAGTTCGGTGGCAATTTAGTTTCTGAAGTGCTGTGTACACGTGTGCCACCACCAACACGCAAGCACCCACAAGCACACGGGCCAGGCGTTCGCATGGGAGGTCTGCAGTTGGGGACAATCGAACGACCGACGTATCTCGTCAACTGCATGTCCCGTGTGCTGCTCTTTCAAAAACACGAACATAACACATCAGAACATACCGAAGACTATCGCAGATGGATGACGGTGGTACACGTCCGGTTCTGGTGGTGTCACAATTTTCCAACGAATATCCGTACAAATGACACATATTCTACAAACTTCTCTCTCGGTTTCCTCTCTCTCTCTCTCTCTCTCTCTCTCTCTCTCTCTTTCCCTTCAATTCTATATACTCCAAATGCTTCCATCGCCTGGCAAAACATGTTTGTTGACGAACGATGCAGCAAACACCCGCTGTCACCGTCCGGAAAGCTTGCCCATTTTTGGTCAGAAAGCCTCGGCCTCGGCCACCGGGTAGGCAGATTCGGGGAATGGACCTGCCAACTTGCCTGGCTGCGACAGCTTCTGATTTGCACTAATAATAAACATATTTATTTTCGCCACCTCCACAGCGTGGGCTGTGCATTACACGTTGGAGAGGCCACCCGGGACCGGATTAACATGAACGCAGCTGACCATCGGTTGGCTCCCTCCGGCCAATATGCTTTGTGTGCATAGTCGCTGGCCGCCAATGATAAGGCAACCCCGAGTGAAGGTGTTGGCGTGAAGTGCACTTCCACCACCGCCGTTCCGGACGTTCGCGGTTTTCTTCTTCCGTGCGCGCCGGAAACGCCGCACACAGACACACCGTGCAGTATGATGGACACTTTATCTAGCGTGCTGCAGATTGCAAACCGGCTCGGACACTGCCGTGAACCGTAAATCGGGCACCAGCGCTTGTAATGCCAGGCTGCTGTTTGGTTCTTCGGCTCTGATTAATTATATCATTGTTGTAGTAACAGTGTGCCGGGTACAGTAACATGCGCCTTCCCGCAGCAGCGTGATGGAATGATGTGGCCTCGCAGCAGGGACGATGTAAGTAAATCCTTGGCCCCGTGGCGTGTCCTGGGAAGCGTCCATTCAAAACCACACCACTGGAAGACAGTGCGATAAGGGCCATTTTTCATGTGTTTTTGGAGCTATAGGGGAAAATGTGAAATATTTTTAGTGAATCGGTGAAGTTGTCTAAATGCTTTAATATTTCATGCTCGAAACTTTGAGGGTGGGTTGTTTCATCCGAATTCAACTTTCACTGCAAACTGCATTATTAAACAAATGTTTGACAAGCCAAGTAAGCAACATCTGCTATTTGACATGCATAGTTCAAATCGGTGTCAGGCATTCTTAGCAAATGACATCATTTTTGTGATACATGATAGAACAAACAGAATGATACGAGTACACAACAACAAGCACGTACACACATCCGACTGTGAATGTATCAACTGTAAATAAAAATCTTCCTTTTACGTCAATACTAATGGTCAGCAATGCCAGTGAACAAAAGTACTCTTATTCCACATCGTAATAGTTCATTTACTGCCCACAAATTTCATACGTTTGTCGGTATTAAAACAATTATCAAAAGATTCAATGAACAGTACTAATGACAATCCTGCCTGAATGATACGCCGAACAAAGAGGAGCAAAAATACATTTCAAGTACCCACAGCACACAATAGTCGGCCTGCAGATAGAATCTGACACGCTAGCTAATGACCATTCCGTGTTGCGCGTTGATTCGATTACCGATGGCTTCCGGCAAAATAACAAACCCAAACACACCGCCCCCCCGACGATAGGCCGGGCCGGGGGAGAAGAGGCACAACAACAACAACAAAATCCACCCAAGAATACTATCGTCCAAAACACGACTGTCGTGATGTAATCATGCCCCAAGCGATCGAAATCTTAATGCCGATTGACCCCATATTGTACCGAATTGTGCAAATTGTACAAACGCCAATAGAAAAAAAAAGGCAACCATTTTCTCACCAGTCTCTGGGGCGATTGCGAAAACGGAAAACGCTTCAACGAACTGGTCTACACCGAAGAGCCGCGAAGCAATTCCTACAGCGTTGGGCCAAATTCAAATCAAGGCCCACGACGGCCTTCCTAAACCGGCTTCATTCCTGAGATTAAAGAAGTATCAATACGGGAAACACCCGCACGCCCGCTACGGTCCGGTTCTGAAGAGGGGACGGAGAGTTCTGCAAGTTTTCGCATTGACACCGATTTTAGGTGCCTCAGGCCATATCGCATCAGAACCCAAGCGGACGGCGAGCAGTTCGACGAGATTTTGAACGATTCAAACAGCATCACTTCGGGCGTTTTTTTTTTGTCTATAAAGCGGACCATCGGTGAACCATCTTGACGTTGACATCCTTCTGGGTGCAAAAAAAAAACTCTTAAAGAATTGCGTATTATTTCATTTACTTCTGTCTGCTTGTTATCATTCTTTGTTCATTGCTTGTGGAAAGATAATCCGCAACGGCGGGTCATCTACACGTGTAAGCATCATCGTTCGCCTCTCATCCATCAACCGCCCTTCCTTCCAATTACGCTAATGTGATAGCGAAATAGATGAGTTAATTTGGTCAGTAAAAGTGGGTCACAAATACGGTGTGCTTTGCTTGACCCTTGCAAGTATCTCTCATTCAACAGGGGGTAGCTTTTCCTGGCGTCCTTGCCTTCCTTCGAAAGGGGTTTTAAAATGCACTAACTTTTTAAAAGTTGATCTACATGGCTCCGTGACAATAATTCGTACTTTTAACCTTTGCTCTCGGACATCTCGGGAGATTGGTGCAGAGCGCAAAACTCCGTAAGCGACCAGAAAGATGCCCGGTGGATCGGACATTCACTAGCCAATCGTGCCATTTGTTGACTCTAACGAGAAGCGAAAAAATCCACACAGACTCCACACCGAAACAGGTTTCGGAGGCTCATTTACACCGAACGGCACCACAAAAAAAATACGCCTTGATCTCGTCTTCAGGTGGTCTTCAGGCGACACTGCCGAGTTCAAACAGTTCACCCTCCTAATTCCAAGGTCTGTCGTCAAGACGCGTACCATTCGTGGAACAACAAAAAAACATGTTCGAAAACATCGCTTGTGCAGTGCAGTGGTGGTAGTGATCGTGGATGTCTTCCGTCCATCGCACTCGCATAGTGCCACGCGAACAATCGATCGCCGGTTCAACCGGCGTAAGGCCAAGCGGATCATTAAGTTTTCATTTGGCACAACATACGCTGTACGGACGCGGATTCCTTGCGATCGAGCTACTGAATCCACGCGATTCGCATTATCCATGCGTTCCATCTGGGTTGGCCGGGGCCCCGTGTGGCAACGAACCGCCGGGTACTTGCGCGCCAGGTGTGGGTGTGTACACGCACGCAGGAGTAAAAGTTTTCCGCCCGGTTTCTGTTTTCTCATTTCACTCATTTGTGGCATTTTGTACGGGTGTAAACATATTGCTTCGCATCACGTGCGGCACACGCACGTTTCATGATGTTATTAAATCGTGGTTAATAAATCATATTAACAAAAAAAAGGGGCATGCCGCCATTGAAGTTGAGGGAAAGCTGATGGTGAGAAATCGATTACATTCTGGGCATTATCTGTGTACACACATAACAATAAGTCAAACTTAAAAGTAGGACGCGATGATTTAAGATTTTTCTCAAACTGCTTGAACTGATGAAAGGTAGGTACTCCTTGGAAGGTACGAGATCTCGTACTGAAAGTATATTCAGTGTACTTCAGATCCCGTAGGACAATTTTATGAAGAATGTTTCATCTGTATCCAGTTCCAACAATTGTATAGCTTTTAATAGCTTGAAAGTGTATCTGTTCTTGTTTATTAATAAGAATTGATCTTCAAAATGCACACTGAAATAGAAATTCTTTTCGAACATTCAATACAAGAGTTATTTTTCATGTTTCAAGGAAACAAACTCCGGAGAAGCTTCAGTGTCAATGGCGTGAAGGCTAAGCCTATGATGAAATAATGACATCGTAATAGCTCCCGGTAAGCACGGAAAGCAAGTTAATGAAATTTCTCATATTAATAAGAAGAAAAGTAGAATGATACTCCCACCCTTCATCGCCTGAGTAATGCTAAAGAAGCCAGCCAATGCCATCCAGATGGATGTGCACCCATCTTCAACTCTTGGCGGGGTCAAGAGACGATCGCTAGCAGCA
This sequence comes from Anopheles stephensi, assembly GCF_013141755.1. NCBI lineage: Eukaryota > Metazoa > Arthropoda > Insecta > Diptera > Culicidae > Anopheles > Anopheles stephensi. The sequence goes on along the minus strand of NC_050202.1, from coordinate 75,811,822 downwards.
AAACTACTCGCGCCTTCCATCTGACTCACCCGAACCCAAAGACCAACCACCATTAACGTTTTTCTTCTTCTTCGTGTCTGGCTGCTGTTACCCAAATCCAAGCAAAACAAACACAAAAAAAAACGGAAAAACAAATCTGTACCAGGTAGCCACCATAAAATGCTCCATGACGTAAAAGTAAGAGTGATGCAGAGTGGCATCATAAAAAGGAGACCGATTGGTGGGTGGTTGGCGGCGGGTAAAAACAACATCTTGCCAAGACAGCACACCGGGGCCATGATCCGATGATCCGTTTTGCCATTGTGTGCGCTCGCCACCCCTCTCCCCTACACGCACCGAGGGTTAGCGTGAAGTTATGAAAAAATGTTTGGAACTCAAGCGAGCTAGAGAAAGGTGCCGCTCGGAAGTTGCCCTCCCTCCCCCCCCGGAAAACGGCCAACCGGCTGGTCGGGCAGGAAAATGATCTGTTCATATTTCTCTGCTTCTCTGTGCGGCAAGCAGATTAGCGTCGGGCGCCGAATGGTACCGGGAAAAGGGAAGCTCTTTGTAGGCAGGTAGGTGAAATAATGAACCTCAAATATGATGCCACCGTGTGCCAAGGAGAAACTTTTTTGCAATGTAAACGAATGTTTTCCTGCGGAGTATGGCTTGCGTATTTTTCTTTTCTCTTCTTTTTTTGTTATTATTTTTCCCTCCCCCTATTATGATAAAATTTGTAGCGAAATGGGGAAAAGTTTGCAGCAAAACACACACACAGCAAACGCACAGGTTTTGAGCCGATTTTTTGGCAGAAAATGTGGAGTGCGACAGTGCGCGTGCAGGCAGTCGTAAAATCGCATCACACTCGCGTTAGGATGCAAATCCGGCTGGCGCAGGCACACACGTTAATGATGGATTAAAAGTTTCGTTCTAAAGGCTTTATGTTCTTTTGTACGGTTTATGTGCCAAAATGAGTGGTTTAAGGGACTCGCCAAGAGAGTATTTAAAAATGTAGAAAAAAGCTTTTATGCTTTCGGGGATGTTATATTAAAAATATTCATTTAAAAATTGTAGGCATCGTACCCTTGAAGTCGTAGAAAACTTCCACTCACCATCGAAACTCTTTTGTCCTTCATCAAATTCAAAAAGAAACTTCTCCAAACACAGTACCTGTCCGAACCGACCGAAGCTGGTACTGTATAGAACATTTATAGTTTGACATAATTCTCTGAAACCTAGACTCTGTCCAAAACTAGCGAAACACTTGTAGTCGTGTTCGAGAGGAAGATCCTCTAAAGGAGCTTTGGCCCCCTATACATGGAAGGACAATGATGAAGCTGCTATACCTCGAGCTACGAGCTCTACAATCATGTCATGAGAATGACACCGAACTGCTGAACGCATAAAGATCCTTCAAGCTGTCTACATTATGGTGATGACGGAGTGATGGCGTTAATGTTGGCAGACAACGGCGCTAGACCGTGTGCAGTAACGAGGACTTCTGCAGCAGACCAAGACCGTGACCGCGGTTGTAGCGTCTGATAAGTAAGTAGTAACATAAAAACAAACTTGTAAAGCAATTAAACATGAAAAGAACCCAGGTCACATCGTTTGCTGTAAGTGTTGACCAATTGACTACACGTTTGGCTCACCGTTCTTAACAGCCTCCAGGCGTAAATTTATTCCGCATTATTCAACACGAGCTACGAGAACGAACAAACTGCCTCGAATCATGCACTACGCGGCACCAAACATTGTTTAAATATTTGTTACACAGATTTACGCTTAGATGTAATCAATCTTCTTGTGCTTCACCCACCTTAACAACAAGCCTCCACAAAGTGGTTCATGAATATTCGGCTCGGTTCTAAAACAAAAAGAAAAATGGACAGAAAATAGGACGCGTAGCCATTCAAACTCAATCGACCCCCAAGAATGGGAGAAAAGTCGTGAATCAGCATTCGGCGGTGGGAAATCTGGAAAAATTGAATCAAGCGATAGTCTAGCAGCGGCACGACTCAGCCCGGGGGGGATGTACCCCCCACAGTTGCAACGAGCCGTGCAAAACGAAGAATGCAGTCAGCAAGCGCGTACCCCACACGGTGCATCGCAGATTGGTAAGATTGGTACGTTTCTGTTTCCTTTCCACCAATAGGCCCCGGACTGGGTCTTCGCCCAGTCTCCCCACCACCCTTGCAGACCACACGGACACTGACTGCGATCATGGCTGAATGCACATGAATGCACTTTTCACGCTACTCTCGGTGCGAGGCATCGACTAGCCGACCGGTAGGTCGTGTACTTTTCGGGGGACTCTGGGTCAGTGGGTTTTGAATGTTTACGACGGTGCACATGACCGACGATGCACGTTGCTGGGGTGGGTAGTTTGGTACGTTTTTGGGCTGTAGGGTTGTAACAGGGAAGTGAAAGAAAAGTGAGGGAAATGCTCGTGGGAGCATGCGTACCCGCGCCAAGGTTGACAAGTTCGTTAGGGACTGGTAGAGAAAAACTTTGCAGTTCGTACGACTGACCCACTTTCTCGCCATTTTTCCTTTCGGCACACCATTATCCTCGTCGCGGGTGATGGGATGAAAGTGAACTGACGGACACATTCTCCCCGTGGGGGATGATCACAATTGCGCTTGGGGGACGCTCAAGGGACAATAGTAGTGCGATCGGCAAACCATTCAAACCAATCAATTTTCGGTGAGCCAACCACAATCATTGGGACGAAGTTCTTACGATCGTCGATGTCAAAAAGTCAACCTGGAAACACACGGTGGGCTCTAAAGTGTACTAAATTAATCGGTGTAATTGGCCACGATGCATATTCAATTGTGTTGCATGTGTCGCGCGTGTTTATAGTTTTCCCTCCCTGCTTTTTTTCGGATTCGCTTTCGTATCTTGCGCTCTCCGTGGTTGGTATTCGAGGCCTGAGCCAAGATCAAGCCAGATTTCACTTCTCACACCTTCGTTCACTGCTCACCGTGTGCTGGTTGCTTTCTCCTCACAGACTCCTCCGGGTTGGACTGCACGCGGTTACCGACGATAGGCAATGCGGTACCGGGTGGATGACGATCCACCGGAATGCAATCGCATGCCGGTGCATCGAAACGGAACGGAATGGAGGTAGCAGAAGCAGAAAATAAACAAAAAGTGAAATGCTGCTCCCGAGCTCACCAGGGAACGAGATCTCATCTCATCTCACTGTGATGCAGCTGATGTATTGGGCAGTGAGTCGATTGTAGCCTTTTGCTAGACACCGATCGAAGAAACAGGTTTTTCTCATGCTCGTAATGACTCTTGTTGTTTCGTATGAGGAAGAATATGTTTGAATAAAAATAGGATCGAAAAAAGATCGTTTGTGCAAAATAAAAACGCTGAATTCGATTACGTATAATATTTTTTTACTTTTAAAATAACATCTCTCTGGATGTACTTCCATCCAATCAAAGTATTTCAGTTTTGTTCACCGATGCGATCAATCATTCATAATCAAAATGTTCAGTTTGATTGTTATTTTTATACAAAATATAGGTTAAATTAATTTAACAATTTTTAGATAGCTTTAAATAACTAATCTTTCAAAATTACTTATGCAAAGCATCCTATAACACATAAAGTTACAAATGTTCTGCTTATCTCGCATGCCGTTTTCATGAGAACTAAGGGTATGTTGTACTTGTACATTACAGTACAGATGGTGATGCTGCGTGAGCAACATTTGAGAGAGAATGAGAGAGCAAAAGCATAAAAATATGATCTCTCCATGTTACGCAGGGATAGGCAATCTGCGTTCCGCAGATTATTTGGAGGGGTAATTGATTGAAAGATATGAATAGTGGCATATAAATTGCACAGGCCATCTCGAGGTTTTTCCATACGTTCCTGGATATTTTTGGTTTCGTTCCAAAATGTTTTGACACGCTTCCGCGAAAATGAAATGAGATAAAAATTACACTGCACTCCTCAGCCCTAATGAGGGTTGCTCACCCCTGACAGAGGGTACCGTTTGTTTCGAACTGACACAAAATCAATATAACCCACTCTCACCTGATTTCGTTCCATCCACCACACGTCTGGGCAATTTCAGGGCAACTCATTACATGGGGTGAAGTTTTCGTAATAATTTTTAACCGTTTCACAGCTCATCAGAGATGCTCCACTCGCATATGACCCCAAAAACACCGCATGACCTTCTCAACATCCCCACATAGAACGTCTCACTTCTCACGGCAGTGGTTCGTTCGATATTTTCACGTCTGCACCAAACGTCAAAACAATGCGCACCACACCACCGCCACCAGCCAGCGCCACACCACTACACGCACACACAAAGCAACCACTGCATCAACCGAGACGATTCGTGCGATGTTGATAGGGGCGATTTCTTAAACAAATCACTTTCTGACCACTGGATTGAGGTTGGAATAAAACGGAAATAACATTGAAAACTACGTCGCGCACACCGCGGAATCGATGACGTACGGCAGCAGCACCCGCGACGGATTGGTTTGGGCCACACTGATGGTGGAAACGGCAATCCGGCGGCCTTTTGATCACGTTCCGAATCGAATCGAAACGAGCAGAGTGTGGTGTAAAACCTATTTGGCACGGCACAAACTAGTGGATTGAAGCTGCACGTCGTCGTCGTTGTGGTTTCTTACCAGGTTCAGTAAACCTTTCTCACATGAAGATGCACCTCGGGATGATAACGCACCGAACAACAACTCGCGGGCTGATAGCGTGTGAGTGTGCTAAAGATGAGACTGCACACCAATTTTGGTGAATTTGCGCACGCCATCCAGCTGCAGGAACGAGCAGCAGTTCTCACAGTTGGTCCAGGCGGATAAATCCTGGAGCACGGGAGGATAACATTTCGCGTTTTATTAGTTTTTTATTGGACAAAGCGCAAAACCACACACGGGGATCGTTTCGTCGCGGAACACAACACAGCACAGTCAACAAAACACAGCGGTTGCTTCGAGTGCGAACAAACAGCAGTTGACGGCGAGCATGGCGAGAGTGAGAGAATGGAAATCGGTGAGCAAACGTGCAGTGTGTGTGTACGTGTGTAAATTTGAAACCGATTTTTTATGATGCGGAATGTGGAGAAGGCATCGGAGCTGATGTTTCTACGCAAAATGAATTGTAATTGATAGCACCCAAGCAAATCAATCTGTAAACATACTTAATAAATAATCTATGTTATCACACCTTTATTTTTATAAAGGCTTTCACAAAGGTACGAATTAAAATTGTAAATATTATAAACAACATCCCAAGCACTTGCTGATTCCGAACCCTTTATGCAGCATCATTTCCCCTGAAGCAGCAGAACAGTTTCATTTTTACACACTTTACAACCCCCGAGAGCGACTCAAAAAGAGAAATCGAAGCATGATGCGAGAGAGCAATGCTCAGTGTAATTGTGTTGAATTTTCTCTTTATTATTTTTTGATTCGCACACTGAGAGCGTAGCATGCGTTGCTAGGGGTAAAATTATGTTGCTCATCATCAATGTTTTGTGCGCGATCGATTACAGTTTTTTTAAAGATCAATTTAATCCCTATTCATGAGTAATTATTGAAACTGCGTGTTTTCACCCGCACAAGAAAATGTATTAAAATTTATGAATCTGAAAGCAACCTATAGTGCATGTGGTAAGCATATAAGCATTATTTAATATCTATTTTTCCTATTTTTAGCGAGCTTGCTGGCTGAGAGAATCACCATCCATCTTGTTGTCGCGAACAATAGTTATCTCCAAAATTGCCAGCATGATGTCAAGTGTCGTGTGCCCATGGTTAGTGCTGCTGCAAGACAATGAACATATCTCATATCTTACAATGTCTAGGCTAACCACGAAAGGTTCTACTCCAACTAGTCTTTTTCCTGCGGTAAACACCGGACCAGAGCTAAATGTCAACAGCAGCTGCAAAAAAAAACTCACCCTCCGTCACTGGATAGTGTGAGTATGCCAATGGAGCAAACCAACCCCGTCAACGATCATCTGTTAACGGGTGCAACATAACGGCGCACGAGGGCAGTATTTGCGCAGTAAAACCGGGGGCTGCAGCAGCAAAACAGGCAACACAGGCGGGTTTGGGAAACACTGTGGCGAATTATCTTACGTTGATAAACTCGATTCTTTTGCTCTTCTATTGCCCTTGGTCAGGGAGTGCACACAGGCGACCCGTTGCGACGAGAACGAGTTCTGTCCGCCCTCTTGACTAACGGACCACCCTTCCCGGTTCGGTTGCGTGGGAAGTGCAGCGCCTTTAACGCAGCTCCTAGCTGTCTAAGAAAGCTAAGTAACACTCGCGTTCCAATCACGTCAGATCGTGACTATGTTCTTCTGGCTGTTCTATTTTCAAAACCTTTCTCTCTACCGGATTCCTGCCGCGTGCAGCCAGATCAAGATGGACTTTTTTGCACTTTCCTTTCTTAATGTGCATCACGTTCGTCCGAGGGCGGTATGCAAAAGACTGTGTGTGTGTGTGTATGTGTGTTGCAACAGCAGGAAAATAATGCACCTGTCACTTGCCTTTTTTTTGTTGTTGTCGCCCAGCTACTCGACCGAACAGAACGGAACAGAGTATCAAGTTAGGGAAGCGAGTTGCTATAAAAGAAGCACGTTTTCTAGTGGTATTTATTTAAAACTTCGCCTTCGTTGCACTATTTCGAATCGGCTCTTTGTCTAGAAGTGCTCCTCTTCCTAATGCGGCTGATTATTGTACCATGCTCAGGACAGAGAGAAAGACGTTCCGTTTTACGACGCTCCGTCTCTGACCAGCATCGCTTCTGTCATCTTAGCATTGCATCGTCTTGTCAAGGAGTTTCTGTGGCGTTGCTTTTTCCGTCCCTCAGCGTACAATCGCTTCCAGTCCAGTCGCGTTAGAACGACGACGGCCACGATGATGATGATGATGAGTTAACTCATCGTACTCAATTGCTGTGAACTGGCGGCGGTTCCTTCTGTTGGTCGTGCCATCCTTCCGATCCACCCTGCCGAGTGGTAGTCGAGCACCGGCTGAAGTGCGTGACGTGGCCGGTGTATGGATAGAAATGCTGGACGACATGCATTCCTCATTGAAGCAATAACAATTTCCTGTGCAAATTTAAATTAAATCGTTCCAGCGGTAAGTGATGTCCGGGGCTCCCGTGACGACTGTCCGGGTCCGTCTTCTGTTTTGCTTCCAACTTGCCTACCCTCGGCGGCTGTTTCCCAGCATCGCTTCCCAAACCTGGTCCCGTGCCATCCCGAACGAACGAACGAACACGGTAGCAGAGGCTTAGTTTGCTTTGAACTTGGCCGCACAGTAGTCAAGCGTTTGTAGAACCATTTTCAAGCGTTTCAACCGAATGTCTCGGCGTCAGAAATGCGTGCTGGTGCGCAGAATATTACATCGCAGACGGGAGGACAAACGTAGCTAGGAAACCGTTTCTTTAAGAGCGTCGAGTTAAACTGATGAAGATAAAGATGGCTGCTCTAGTAGGCCAGGACTTTGGGTGCTTATGAGAATTGATTCGACTTTTATTACACTCCTCCGGTGAGCGATTTGCTTAAGTGCGGAGGGAATTTTGCTACAATGTTAGCTCTAGTTCTTCGCTCAATTTTTGCTCAACTTCAAACGCTTTTTAGCAGAATGTATTATTTCACCACCATGCACAATACGAGTTTTCCTCTTACCACATCACACTCACGCGCAACCCGTATCCCATTTCACTTTTTAGTCCAATTGAATCACTAATCAAGTTTTACCGTTCACCAAATTGAAGCATTGTTTTTTGGTTGTTTTTTTAAATTATTTTCTCCCAATCCATATGCATAACCTGCGCTGGCTGATCTCCGAACAGGTACGGGCATAAATTAAGTATTAACATGCGGTAGGTAATTGCAACTGACGAGCCAAATGTATTCATATCTCGATATCGGACCAACACAGGCTTGATCAATTTGCAAAACGAAAAAAACAGATTTATTACCATCAGACAGCGTTGTGAAGCGTAAAGCTTTTCCGCTGCATTTTCCCTTTTTCCTCACGCATTTCATTGTTGTTACAGCAGCAGCAGTTCACTGCCTTGCGCCCGGGGGAGGTTTTGGCTGTCGAAGCTCGGCAGTGAAAGCACCGAATGACCTAAATCGTAACGCATGCGATAGAACGTCAAGGAAATGTGTCAGTTTTCCCCCACCATTTTCATGCATCACGATCTGCAACGATCGCAACCAAACACGGGATGCGTTTAACCACATGTTCGTTACGATCATCCGTTGTATGGGTTTTCTTTTTTTTTCACTAAAAATTATGGTAAAACATTGAAGTTTTTATTCGTCACGTCAACGAGCTGCATCGAGGGGCACGTGCTGATCTCTATCTTGACGCTAATGCGCTGTCTAGGTATGAGCCGCAAGCAGGTAAATTGCGCTAGGGAAAATGTTGTGATACACCCATTAGTCATGTAGGAGGGAGCTGTTCTTTGGAGCTGCAGGCAAGCCATCATTTTGCCACTAATTAAATTACCATTAGCAAGAGCGAGCACAGTTTGCCCTTTCCTTTTTGTTTTATTTGATCGTACTAGCGTTTACAGCGGCTTGCGGAGACTAGAGATAAGCCTCGATACTATTGAAGAAAAATGCAGCATAAGGTAGCTTTTTAAGCTGTTAAAATTGTTCAATGGTTTAGAAAAAAACTCGATAAAAAATGGTACTCAGCTTGAAGAATGTTACTCCATTTAAAAAAATGTTCCGTCATTTTTAAAATAAAGGATCGACTTGACAAGAGTCTACCGAGAAAACTTAACATCAGACCTTGTGAAATACTTAAAAAAAGGCAAGATGTTTAACATTTATTCGTTTGCAGTGTGGTAACAACGGCAAACATTAGCATTTTGCTGCTAGAACACAACTGTTTCAGATCTGTTCATGGAGTACCACCAGCAGGCGAAGCGGCGAAAACCATGCTCGCCTGCCTTCTTTACAGCATCCAACAAACGAATTACAAACATCACGGTTCGGCTGGGAGAGTTTGGGGGGGAGGGGCTGGGCTCTACCTTAACACCTGCCCCCCTCCCCCCCCCCTTCCCAACCACCCAAACACTGGCCGAACCACTCATGCACACACCTACAAAAAGCGCACGACCCGGCAGCCGTTTGCTTATTATTTTTCGCGTCTCTAGCGCTTTCGGTGTGTGTGTATCTGTACGGCTGCCCGTTTGTGCCGGTGTCTTCGAAATTATTCATCTTGCGAAACAATTCACCTTCGTGCCCGTAGCGGTGCCGTGCGAGATCTGCCCTCACCCCGAAAAAGAAATAAAACCACGGTACCTAGCCGCACGTCTTCCTTTAGCACACGAAACTGCAGAAACCCTTTTGCCGTATTATACCCCTTGCCGGGCCAGGGGGTACCCCTATCCCTTCCAACCTTTGCGTGCGTGGCCGAACACAGAACCGAACATTAAATTGTGGGAACATTGCATAATACGTTTCCATCTCGCGTCACGGCCTCCCCACCCCCAACCCCAACCGATCTGGCTGGATGTCGATGGAATTGTTCGCTCAAGTTTGGGTCCGAAAAACGCTGACTGGTGGGAAAGCGCTGGAGAGCAGAGCACTCGTGCAGAGCAGCTGCACCGGGCGGAGGGTGAATCTTCCAAAAACACACCAACTACCAACATCGGAAAGCACCCCACGCACCACACAAACTGAAACCATTTCGCGATAGTGACCGAAAGCGCAAAGTTCATTCGGATGGGAGACCCAAGACGGACTCGGGATGAGAAATTAAAGGGTGGAATTGAATGTCTGGTGATCAAAACTGGGGTGCTATATTAATTTGAAGCCCGGTAACAGATGAGCGTGTGTGCGGATCGACCAGGTATCTTATTTTCGCGCCATAACACACAGCTCGAAACCAGATCATTGGATGCTTGTTGCGTCAGTGTTAACCCTTTCTGCGAGGGGACAAAGGGAGGATTGACGATGAGCTAGGATTACGGAGACATATGGGGTGCTCGCTTCGTCAGTCAGTAACGGGTTTCGGTGAAACACCACTTACACTTTTTAATGATCTCCTTTCTGGGGTGGGAATCTACTCTGTTGGAGTGTGGTTTACCGGAAGCATTCCCAAAGCTATGCTTTGGAGAAATTGCAAACATTCTAGCCGCTAACGATAATCACTGCTGGTGAGATATGTTTGCTTCAATTCGCAGAATTGATTCGAATTGATGGCCAGAGAAAACTGAGGAGCAGTGATGATTGAATGAAATAGTGGATACCAATTGAAGGGCGTATGTAATTGTATGAAATTAAATCGAACACGATTACATTAACAAACGAAAACTAAAGCTAATGAGTGTTTTGGGTAGAAAAACGTAAAATTTTATGATACGGCTTCAAATTTCACAAAAAAGTTAATAAAATAGCAGAGAACTCTATATTAAACGAAGTAGAAATAACTTATCGATAGGGTTGACGTACAAATACGAACATTATTGGGCCCAAAATTGAAAGTGGATCGTCAAGTTTGACCATGCATGAGTAGTACTTTCAGCCATTTTCAGTTGTCGATTCTGAGCAGACTACATCAGTAACAGACACCTAATGTAACACGATTATATGTATGTTGGAACTCGTGATTTGCTGTAAACTGCTTCTATTTGTTTTGGAGGATATCTTGTGTGAAGGAAATAAGTCTTCTCTCTCTCTCTCTCTCGCTCTCTCTCTCTCTCGGAACAGTCAAAGTGATATATCTAAAGTACAATTTCTTCTTTCTTGGCACTACAACCTCGAGAGGTCTTGGCGTGCCATTTTTGGCTTCCTGTGACTTGATTTTACCCGTAGTTGGATAGTCAGTCATGCATACGGGGAGGCGGTATGGATGGGATTCGAAACCCGGTCCATCAGTCGCCGCTACCGCCTGGGCCTCTGGACCGCTCCAATCTGAACCAATGATTAAGGCTTGGTTAATGTGTTCCGTAAACTGAAGTAACTGTTGCTATGAGCTTGACAGATCGTTTTGGTAAGAATTTCCTTGGCAAAATGTGGTCGATTTTCCATCGTATTGGAAAATTATTTTTCCCCGAATTTGCATAATTGTCTTGCAATGTGCTACCGAACCATCCAGCATCCAGGCGTCCGGCAGCCAACATGTTGCACTCTGATTGATTTTTCCGAAATAATACCCTTTTTAAACCAGCCGATATGTACACCCAGCGGGAGGTACAACTGTCCCTTCCCCATTGCATCGATCGATCAATCAGCGCACGCTGACCTCCACCATCCGGCAAACGACCGGAAGTGCACGGACAACGCTGATAAACTTTCGCCCAACAGCTGACAGCGGGAGCTTCACACTGATCTCACACTGCAATGGGTTCGTCGGTTCGTTGGTCCGTCCAATTGAACAGTGCCATCGATAAAACCACCCGTCGATTGCTGCACGCTGCCCGGGGAAAATACGCAACAGTGACAATACAAGTAGCGAGCTGCACTTGCGACTGTAGCTGTGATGGCGAGCCTCAAGTGTGGTTTTACGACGCATGTAAAGTGGCAGCCCTCGTGGCAGGTTCGTCGCCCATGCTTCAACCCATTCGCGTGGTGCAAGTGACGCCATATGCATCATTTTCATTTCATCCCCTCAGTTTGTTTGGGCCGGGCTTTGGGGGGAGGTTGCAGATTTGCCCTATCGTTTCGCACCCCGTTTTGTTTCACCCTGTTCCTGTCAATTTGAGTTCCATTTGAAAATCGTTGTTGTGTACGAGTGTTGAGATTCAAGCAATCAAAACTAATTCCTATTTGTCCGCTCTCTCTCTCTATCTCTCTCCCTTCATGCTGCCTTGTTGAACGTATGAAGCTGCACATTGGAAGCGTTGGGCAGACGGCACAACAAGGAAGAGTTTTGCACCGGGCGCAATTCGCTTTCCATCGCTCTGTTGTAACATTATTCCCACGTCCGTAGTTTGGTAATTAGTTGGGAGTAGTTTTCGGGCGCTTTGTTTCGTTGCCCAGATTGATATGCTTTTAGTACATTGAATTAGCATTTGAAGAAGAGGTGTCGAGTACAAAGTGATGCAGTTTATCGTCTCTTCTTAAATCCTTTGTTTTTCAAACAGCTATATGGCTGTGGCTTACTCGCCTCTAAATCGCTTTTGGACTCCACAATCAAAAGGGTACGCTGTAAGAGGGTCTCTTCTCTTGCACTAATTAAACAAGCACCCTCCGATGATGAATCGGTTGCCGAATCTGGTTCGAATGAGGGGTCCTTTCCGGCGCGTTTCGAAATTAGGATGCACTACACACGTCTAGTTGTACGTGCGCCTGTTGTACACGGTGGCATGCCCAAATAATGAGACTAACAATGAGAAAGTTACAGCTTTTCACGGAATATGTAATTTCGTGTATCAGAATATCTGACGGAAATTTGCCGCGCCATCCTCCCGAATCCCGAGAACCAAGTGCATCCTGTTTTGAGCTGGTGAGTGGTTTAATGAAATTCGATTCTCCTCTAGTTTTGACTAGTTCTATTAACTATGAGGCTTAGTAGAATTGAAAAAAAATTCTGAACAACTACCCTGTAAAAGCAAATTTAGCGTCAAAACAGAACCGCCAAGTCAAAAGTGTTGCATAAAAAAAGTCTGACGGATCTCTGTTTTATTATTCAAACCTGTTAAAGGCAAATAATATTTGCTTTTAAATTTTATTACTACACTCAAGATAATTTGAAATAAAAAAATCATTGTTTTCGAGCCAATTCGGACGAACTGATCAACGGTTGTTTACATTACGAATTAGACGCATTTCGAGGCAGGCAAGCTCACTCATATTGATGTTTCGCATTAAATGCTTTGACGCAACGCCACCATACCCGGGCAAACCGGGGGATGATTTCAATTAGCATTTTGATTTACCACCTGACCGAAGCTCATCGTTTGTAAGTGTTTTACTTACTGATTAAATCCGCTACGTTCGAATAAACGGATTATGGTTCATGCTAAGCCCGGCGATTCAGCTAGAACGACCCATGTGCCGTAATCGGCCCATGGATCAGTATTTATTGACCAAACAACAAGATTCCTATCATCCGCGTTCGTGTGTTGCCGTTTTTGGCGGGCAGCTAATCGAACAAATCTACCAATTAGTTTTCATTTTGAAGAAGAAAAAAACGATCGGGTCCACTTATAGAACGCTGGGAGCTATATGGCAGCTTATACCTTGGTGGATGTTCAGGTCCCGGAGAATCGTATAACTGATAACTTTGTGCCCTCGATTCGGCACCACTCGAACAAACATGCCCCTGGCGCAGCATGCGACAGCCTAAGAAGGTTCTGATAAGAGGATCGAGTACCGGGGGTGCTCGAAGGGGTCACACAAGCGCCTCGATGGCCAATCGATGGGCAATCGTGTGCGGGGTCGATCGTTTGTTTTACATTCGTTCGCTTTCGTATTATATCAGCCAGTTTTTCTCTGTGTTGGGTGTAGTTTTGTTTTTGTGGTGCTCGTGCCGTTCCTTCTGTTAGCCAAGGCTTGCTGCGATGAGCGAGCCTTGGGACTGGACCTTTTCCTGATACCCTTGACGGGGTGTGACATCAGTACGGAAGGCTGACGCCGGCACAGTAATCAGTTCACTTGCGTCCGTGCAACGGTCCAGTAGTTGCTGTACGAAGTTGGTGAGCATTTTGATGTTCCTGGAGTGAAGCTGAGTGATTGTTTACTATACCAGGCGTAATTGTGGATAAAACCAGGGTAGATACTTTGGGTAGAGATCAGTTAAATTGAAGACCTGTCAGTGGATGAGTTCTGAGTGCATACTGCTGTTGTGTCTATAGTGATAACTTCAAGACTTCAGAGGTTAACTGCTAATCGCAGAGAAAAGTGATTGAATCGCTTTCGCTTCTTATTTGCCATTTGAAGGTGAGTCTTATCTTCGTATGCCTTATCCTCACAAACCTTGTTTGCTTCTCCTAAAACGGTTCTACACCATGACCCTTTCACTGTTCCGTAATTCGCGGTTTGATTGACGCTCAGCAATAAAACAAGCATCTTCCCCCCCCCGCCTCACACACAATGCTTCGATTCCCCAAAGTGGGGGAACCGTACAATCTAAACGCACGCAAACAACCGCAGTAGTCAGCCAGGTGTGACAGAATGCCTTGACGGCGTGGGCTTTCTTCTGCGACCACGTCCGGCAGGCTTATGGCGGATGTGGAGGATGTTCTCGCTTCGACTTTCTCCACTCGGTCCGTAGCCAGTAATATGTTGATGCCCCCCGCTGCTGCTAACGTGAGCGGAACACACGGACTTGCAGATTATAACGTTCGTATGAACGATTTTCGTTAGAATCGAATCTAACGGGGTGCACGAAGACCCCTTCACCGAGGGTAGATGGTAGCGCGATTGACCGAGTTTTATTTTCCTTCGTACGGTACGGTAACGGGCCAGGGCTTTCGGGAGGGAAAAAAGAACGGAATGCAATCACCATCGGATTGTGTTGCTCGATGATTTACTACACCCCAGGAAGCTGTTTGGTTTGGCTTTCTAAGGAGTCGTACTTTTTACGATTTGATTGAAGCTATTCAAAATCGGGCAGCAATAACAACCACAGCGAAAGAAAAAAAGAAATCTTTAACGGCGCTTTGGGATGTGTTTTTTCCCCGGTAGAATGGGTAATTCCGCTTTTTTTTACATTGTTTTGCGTGTAAGTAATTCTGTTCTTGGGCAACACACTCAAGACAAACTTTTATCTCGCCCAGCATCAGCTTCCGCGTTACATCCGTGACAATTTTTTCAACCATCTCGCAGGAGCAAGAACATCTCTCCGCGCGGTGAATTAAAAATAAGGCAAAGGAAGGGAAAATGCACCACCAACTTTCAAGTTCGGCCCGGAGACAAACAGAAAACAAAGCAGATGCAAATGAATTATTTACCGACTGGCTAAAATTGAAATCACTCAGCAACAACCGTCCTCCCAGAGCAGTTCCACTTTGCTGCTGGACGGTGGGATAGCAAGAGTGAAAAACTTCAACAAAAAAAAAGGACACCCCAAAAGCACCCAACCATCTTCCGCGACCGTGACTCCCAACTATTGCGCTGTGTGCACACGGTTGCGCTGGCTGCAGAAACTGCAAACTGCTTGTTACAAATTGGGACGGCAATAGGGACGGCGATGATGAAAAGGGTTTTGTAGCATTTAATTATTCTTCGTCAAGAGCTTCTTTCTTCCTTTTTTCCTGATGACTGTTCATCGTGCACAGTTCTATCAGCATTTTTTCTGTTTCTGTTTGGTTGGTTTTTGTTTTGTTGGCTTATAAAAGTTTGGCGACACGGCCCTAGCTGAATGTTCTGGTTCGCTCTATCTTTATTTATTACCATGAATATTCACAACCACTCGGGTATTTAGCGCGGCGAAATATACGAAAGTCATCATCAGCGAAAAAAAGGAGCGCTGTAAAATATGATGAAAGGATTAAATGTGCGCGTATGACAATTGACGCCAGAAACGCCGCCCTTTCTTCAATGTTTTTAAACCCAACTACAGAAAGTATCACTCTGAGGCCAAATCACATCAAGGCGAACGGCGGACGAACGAGTGCATTCTCCAGACATCATTATCGCTGGCTCAGTGTGTGTTACCCGTGTTCCATTTCTTTTAGGCGGGTAACTCGTCGTCGTGTCCGCCGGCTGGAATTAAATCATAATTACAACAAGACACTAATTAAGTGTGCCCACCGGTACACGATACTTTGCTAGTTGCACGCTGTTCATGCAGCTAATTGAGTCGGAAAGCACGTTAAAGAACGCGGTATTCTGGATGGTCTATGCTGGCGCAGACGCGAGATCAGAAGAGATTTACGCTGTCTGGTGGTAGAATTTGATGGTGTCGCGGGCAAAGGACGGCATGGACATGAGATTAATTTTTAAATAATTAGAGACAACAATTAAATGGACGAACGTTAGTGCATAGAATTTCTCACAAAAGGGAAAGATCAAGGTTTACTACATCCCACAAGATTCTTCATGTACGGAAGCAACCCCGATCAAGCTTTCCTTCTGAAGTATGCAATCAAGCGGATTTTGATTTCTTCCCTAATCGTTCTTTTCAATTGAAACAATACTTCGCAAATGGCGGCCGCTTGTCTAGCTAGTTACGAGTGATTTGTAGTAATTATACCTCAACGCCCAACGCGCGATGCTTGGTAAGCTGGAAGCTTTTCTTATTCAGCCACCGTCCGCGCCGGACGGGTGTGTTTGAATTCAATCAGAGAATGGGACGCTAATGGATTATACTCTCAACTGGCTGTCGAGAAACAAACGAAGCTAAATTTGTTGCCTCTCTGCGTTCGCGGCCGGTCCTTCCAGTACCGATCGATTATCAGCCCTAATGGGTTTATCGATGTTACCTGTTTGTGTGAATACAAACTAAAGCAACAGAAATGCTACAGCAGCTAAACCCAACCTTCGTGCCAACTATGTGAGCGCGATTGGCAAATTTTTGTATCCCACTAAACGTCAGCTAATTGATATCTATTGACAATCAACAAAAAAAAAAGCGAGCTGCTAGCGGGTCAGCCAGTCGGCAAGGTGCTATTAAATTACTGCTACCACGGCCGGCATACATGGCACACACTTGCGTACTTTCGCAAGCGTACAAAAGATGCTACTTCCGCGGGAAGGGCTCTCAGGTGCGCCAAAGATGATCGCCGTGACTCCCATGCTCCTAATGGATTAATAATAGCAATAGAGCTAATTCACGCTGATTGTATGTTTTGATCGTGTGGGCCACCATCGTGATTCAGGTGGGTGTTTCACTATACCTCCTTCGTTTACCACGTGATGTTCTGTTGTGTTTGAGTGTGTTTTTTTTTTGCTTCTCCTTCTTCTAACGCATTGCCTGGGTGGGACTGCTAAACGGTGGTACGATTATGAAGAGGAGTCTTTGGAATTAGATCCAGGTAGTATGGTCGGTAAGCTTATGCTAAAGAGTATAGAGTCAGGTAAAAAAAAAAGAGTGACGTCAGCAAAGAACGCAACGTGGGAATCAATAATGATGGTTGATTCACATTTGATTAACAAAATAAAATGAGGAAAATACTTGGTAAAAATTTAACACACCGATACTATGAGGTCCACACATAAATTATGGCTTCGGATGCCGTCAAGAACTATTTAATGTTTACGGAGATGCTGCTCTTAGTAAAACAAGGTTTCGAGAGTGGATCCGACGCTTGTGAATCGTTGATTTTCCCGATGACAATAATGTTCTCGAAGGAAGCAATATCTTCAAGGTTACTTTTGTTAGGATTGACGTAAATGGATGGAAAACGGATTCCCCTTGAACTGAAGCCACGATGTCTTGACCCACCACTGACATTACACGAGTGGTACAATCGGAAGGGATTCCTTTACTACGTCACCGCCACGGGACATTTACTACAAATTCATTTCCACGGCTAAAGAGCCTTTGCTCAAATGTTTTGCTCAGTATCTGATAGGATTAGACCGGTGTTATTCGTTGTGAACTTCACCAACTAGCTACATAACTGGTAGAAATATACCAGAAGACTTTAAAATGGGATGCTTAGACACAACCGTTGTATTCTCCGGATGTTTTGCATTGAACTACGACTTGTTCCGGTCGATGTCGCATGCTGGACTGTCAGCCAAGCAATTCAGATCTTATAAGGAGGAGGATGGATCGGTGGTTGAGGCGACAACGGCGCTGGCCTTCACACGGCAGGACCGGGATTTTAATCCCATCCACATCACCTCTCCCCGTACGCAGGGCTGACTACTTCACTATGAATCAAAGTAAGTCAAAGAAAGTCAGAAATGGCAGGCCAAGACCGAGGTTGTAGTAGACTTTTAATTCGGAGCATCGAACCGAAATAGCTTTACACGATCAAAACAAATATACTTTTAAATTGGTTTCGATAGAAGTAGCTGTAAATAAAATGTTTACAAATTTTAGCATACATATTTTACACCCGTTATTTGAATAAAGAGGAATCTTAGCGTCAGTTAGTTCAGGCTCAACCCACACAGTAAACATGATCGAATGTTCCTGTACACGTTTGACGCTTAACGATCACAATTATGGTGTGGTAAACACCAACAAAAAAAACGTATCATTAGCGTAGAGTAATTGCAATCACGCTGACTCACATGCATACACACCCTCATATGCATATTGCAGTGCATCTGCATCGCACAGTGCACTAACGCCGGGTCAAGATGCCGCACTGAGCAAAAAAACAAAAAAACAACCACGAACCAAACCAAGGCACCCAGCCACCATTTCCCGGCGAAAGATTAGTGGTTGTGTAAATTCTAAAAACAAAACGGTAAGAAAATAATTTACACGCTCCTCGCGTGTACAACGCGTGCATTGCGGTGTCGTAATTTGCTGTGCCGGGGGTTTGAAAATACTTGACGGACCGTCGCCAGGCTTTAAATACTTCTAACGGATGTTTGTTTCACCTGCATCGGTTCTTTGGTGTGGCCGCGCCACTACAAACCTAAGCCCGGACTATCGTTCCCCATGCCGAAATGGGGGGTGGGGGGGGGGGGGTTGGGAATCGGCCATTGAAGTCCACACTCACCTGTGCAGGAAGCAGGAAGGCTCCGGATCCGTGCGTTCGGCCTGCTGGGTTTAACGATGAAAGGTTGTCGTTGGGAAACGACTCACGGTTGCAAAAAGTTAAGCTTCTATCGCACCACTCTTCAGTAATTATCAGCGGCAGCTTTCAACACGATTTAGCTAGAATTTCACCACCCCTGCTGCCCCCCCTATGCCGGTATGGTTGGCTGGCGTGCCAAGTTTCCATCCATTCGGGTGGGCGCTCCAGTGCTGCGTGGCGCGTTGTAGATTGCGATCGATCCCGCGAGGCCACGGCAGATGGTGCGCCGCTGAAGGGATGTAATGAATGCTTAAGCTCAACACCTCTTACGCTGGCCGAAGAATGATGCGCTTTCCGGGTGCAAAGATTTCAATTAAGAAATCTCCCAGCATAGCGAAGTTGCGTTGCCGTTTCGTAGATTTTCTCGCCACCGCCGTAGGGAACGCTTGGAGCAATAGCTTTTCCAAGCAGGCGTTCCGAGAACGGTGCTAGCGGCCGGGTGGGAGTTTGCAGCACGTGTAGAAATGGCTCTTCTCACAGTTTACCTTACGCGAGGGCCGCATTTGTTTCACACGAAACGCACACAACACGAGGCGGGCAAACTTTGGACGAGATTGGATCGACACTTGACGCTGCGGGGTGTTGCCTGCGAACTTGAGCACTGTGATAAGGGAAAGCTGCTCAATCAGCTGCTTAACCGTGACTTTGCACCACCTAACGCCATCAACTGTCACTCGCTCACTAATCGAAACGCAATCGAACGGCTACCGTCAAAATGGATAACGAGACCTGTCCCGCCCGTCCGCTCGGTCAAACACTGGGTTGAGGTTGATCGCGGCCACCGTTTCCTCACGATCGCACGGAACGTGACGAATTGACGCAAACATTCACGCACCACCATTCGCGTACCAATACTCGCCCGGTGGCATCTGTTGCATCTGATCTGTGGCTAGCTATTTCGCTCTTGCATCGCTCTCAAGCGCCATTCACTCACATCTCTCTGCACCTTTATGTCATTTGATCTGGCTCTGAATGCAGAGGTGCATTTGTGTAACAATATGGTGCGTTGTTGCTGTGGGGTGTTGGGATCCCGCACCCCCTTTCGAGCACGCGCGTCTGTGTGATGATGGCACGAAATCATTCCCGCCCCGAACCGGCTGAAGCAAGCAGGGCACGAAGTTGCAACGTTTAATCCTCCCCGAATTTCACCCGCCCCAAACGAACAAAAGACGAGCGATCGCCAAGATAAGGCGCCGTTGCAGTTCGGAGTGGGGTCGCGCGAGCGAAAAAGATGAGCTCTCGCAAAGTGAAGTGAAGATTTATTTGGTGGCCGTAAATTAATTAAGGAAGCCGTTACGAGAGCACCGGCCTGGGCAGGCTAACGCGATGGCCGTACAGGTCGCCTGCGGCCACGACGTCCAATGGCCACCGTCGTCGGACTCAGGGCACTGATGCGTGCAGTGCGCTTGTTAGTGTTTGTTGCGAATCGACCGGGACCGGGTGCGAATCTTTAAAGATAGTAAAATTGACCCCGGGTTTTCAACACTTCCACTCTCAAGCTGACTCGTTTTAAATGGCGCTGAAGCTGGTCAATTTTAATTGCCAATTACAGCTGCATTTGTTTGGCATCGTTCGATGCATAATTCTAACCGGCCAGAGTACGTAGATCTTAAATATTGATGAGCTTGTATGGTTTAAAATTCGAACAATTTCTTGCCACAGCCCGATCAGCACTGTCAACAAGAGCAAGCTGCTCGCAAATGCCCTTGTGAGGTTAATAACTGATCGTTGCCAGCTAGCGACAGCGATCACGAAACCCCTTTTAATGCATCGTTTTAGCATTAGAATCACCTGCTTCGTATTCCGGTGACGTCTACCAGCAAATCGATAAACGGTCGGTGTTCCGATGGTCCATGATTCGTGCCATTGCATGCCGAATTAAGTGCAATCAATTGATTGTTGCAACAAGCAACAGGTTGCTGTCCACGGCGAGGGTAAAAAAAAAACGCTTGATATCGCAATCTCACGGAAGTAGTGTAGCTCGATGGGTAACAATGTACTCACTTAACCTTGCGATGCTCCACCGTTGGAAAACCGTCCATCTGCGTGCTATCGCCCAATCGATCGGTATGGGAGATGAAGCAGATTCTTTTTTGCTAAATATTATTACAACAGCCGCGAGAAAAACTCCACATCTCGGCAGAGGTTAGTCGTAAGGTCGCACGAAACGGGAAAAGTAAACAATCACCCGTTGACAGGTCAGCCGGGCTAAACGTCAACACCGATTCCGGTGACAGGTCTACTAGAAGCTAGCGTTGCCGGTACGCTGGACAAAAACTTGATACGCGATCCGTGCGAAGCGCGATGCATTATCGCACCATCGTCATCTTCTGGTCATGTGCGGGCACGTGCGAAAACTAAGCGACCGTGTATGGTCGATCGGCTACGCGGGACTCAGCGCGAGTGGGGACGCTAGTGTTTTGACGTTACGCATGGAAAACCCGGTCACAGGGCCAGGCTAGACAGCTAGAGGTGGAGGGCGTGGAGCGTTTGTTGCAAATAGTGCAGTTTAAGGGGTTGTCCACCACGCACACATACCACAGCCACCGGTTAGTAGAACCGGTACCGACACGTACCGAGTGCCCTTGAGGGTTGGTTTCCTTAGCTGCGCTACTGCTGGTTTGGAATCTCGCGTACCCACTCGCGTGTCTTGACCACAGGGAAAGGGTGTGGTCTGGTTGAGCTTTTTATCCACCCCCCCTTCTACTTGGCTACTCGGGGCCGGTATAGCATCGCGTCACCGGCACACCGGATTGCTCGTAGGTAGGGCGGCGTGATGTGTGCATGCCTTACTAGCGCACACTACTGGTCTAACCTGTTCCGTGTACGAGCTAGCGCAGACCGTGCTGGACATGCACTTCTACCACCGTGCTGGAACGAAACGTCGGTATTGAACTTCACCGCGCGCCAAGGATCAATCGGTACGCTCCAGAGGTCGTTCGGTGTTCCGGTTTCGCTTTCGTCGTGCGGCCGAACCGTTCGCATACCGTTCGAACGGTAGTCGATGGGAGGCTGCCAACTTTTGGCCGACTTATGACACGGACTCGGTCACGAGTTTTGGGTTCAATTGGCATCGCTTCCGGTATTTGCTAGCAGTAGCAATGGAGTCACTCAGGATCGAACCGGGTAGAGGTGTTTTACAGAGTTCATCGCTCAGGTACTGGATGCTGTGAAGAGTTCACAGAGAGCAGGTACCTATTTTTTTATTTCTTACCTCAAAAACTTCTGGTGAGTTCTTCTCCATCGATTGTTTTTGTCATCTTGACTAATGAGTCTCTTGACTTGAGTCTAATGGACGGGATCTTCCGAGAAGTATGTGTTGTGATTAGCGCCACAGACACCGGACCAGGCTGCAAGGCCAAGAAGATTCACAACCATCACGAGGCTATGTTTCCAAATCTACAAACGTAAATCTCACCCACCACCCTCGTGGGCCACGTTGTTTGCGGGAGCTGTACACGTAGAGCAGCAGGCCAAACAAACCCACCCCCGAAAGACAAACAACGTCTGGGACGGCTGGAAGGCAGCCCCGAGATGGCAGCGTGCAAATATGGCCCAATACGTTTCCTGGAAGGGTGCGCGTAATGAGATGATGCAGAAGAGATTAGATAAAGAGATGCTAGTAAAACAGTACCAGAAACCAGAACCAGAATAGGTAAGCAACGGCGGTCGCTGTATAAATACGCGGTGGCAGGGAATGGGTTTGGTTCTGTGTGTGTTTTTTGGCAAACTCAACAAGCACCTTCTCAGAGTGTCGTATTTTTAAACTCGCTGAAAAAGGGCTTCGCTGTGTTATATAGCGAGCGGAAATTAAGCTTTCGATCGTACGCGCACTGAATTTGGTGTAATGTTTTGACAGGTTTCAGGTAGATCGTCTCCGCCTGCATCCGGCTCATATCGCAACTGGAAACACTGCGAACAGATTTAAATGTCAAGCCGGTTCCGTCCGCTAGAGAGCTCTTGGCGTTTGAAGTAGCGTCAAACCAATTCCACCGAATATTTGTCCCTACTTTGCGTTATCGTAGTCGCTGGAAGCTCACTGACATTGGTATTTCGGTGGAAATATTTTCCGCTATTACCAACGAACGGTACCCATCACCCGGGCGACGACGCATGCCGAAAAGACTCCCCCCCTCCAAAAGGACACCCCATTTGAATAAAGTCCAAACGGGAAGGGAGCCGATCCCGGCGTGTCATCCTCGTTCGGCCGCGTTCTTCAGGCTAGCTGCCATGGAAAATAAATAAATCATTTTTATGCCAAATACGCACCGAAAATTGGTCGCCAAAGCTGGTCGTGACCTCGAGAAGTCCGCTCACGCTGTAAGTGCACGGAAAAGGGCGTAGGATGAGCAATAGCAACCAACCAAAAAAAACGCTTCCCACAATCAAGCAGACGCGAAACAAAAAAAGGGAAGTGAAAGCTACACATCCACACTGCGCAGGCATGGCTGGTGGGCGCCTGCTGTCCGAAATTGTGGAAAATGAAATTGAATATAAATTACAGGATTTACGACCGGTACGTACGCAGGCGAGAAGCTCGGGGTTACGGGTCCACGAATCGAGGATTAGTATTTTTCGTTCACTAGTCTCCCGCCTGTTTTTTTTTCCCTTTCGAACGAACGAAAAAACAAAAACGGAAGGGAAAAGAAATAACCCGCCGCCCGTGTGAAAGTGTGTCCTTTGTCGTCGCACAATATTTCTATTTCTGATTCACCGACTCATCACCCCGCGGTTCCGCCAGATTGAAGATGGTGCCCGGTGATTGAATATTTGTGCGAAACGGTTACACGAACCCGGGGAGTGTGTCCATGCCGTACGGTGACAGTAACGGACCGCGTGGACCCGCGGAACTCGTGCTTGCCGGGAAGCCCGCCTCTAATAGGATTCCGATCGTTATTTTCCGCGCTCTGCGATTGAGAAGGAATCGTTTCGTGGGCAACAGTTGGTACGGTTCGCTTTTGATGAAATGTTTGCAATCCACTGTCCGTGCCGCGTGCTTTTCCTTTTCCGTTGGCTCGTTGTATGCTTCCGTTTGATTTCCTCCGCTCAACCGAACCGAACGGTTCACAAATTAGACACTAAATATGCGAATAATTGGTACCAACCCGAAACCCGTGTTCCGGGACAGGGCAAATCGAGGGATTCCATCCATTATTGGGACTTACTGTTTTTTATCTATCCTCCGGGAGTTTGGGAGATCCTCTACAGCTGGAAGGGGGGTAGAGTGGCCCGGGGCTCGACTGTTTACGGTAATGTGAGGGAAATTTTTGTTTTCTATCCTGAACGATTGCCGAGGCAAAATCATTTGACAGACAGACGGTGAGGATGTTTCGGTATGTTCTATGGGGCTGGGAATAAGCTGTATGGATGTTATTGAAATTCTATCTGTGCTCGGGAAAACACGAAGGACGAAACCATGGTTACCAATTATCGAAATTTTCAAAAATCGATTTTCCGGCTGACAGTCCTGCTGGATTGAGGAAAAACGGGAGCGAAATAAAGGTTGGGGTAAGGTTTGATTGGATCGGAATTTCGGTCTTCATTAAGTTGAGTTTTAAACAAAATGTGATGGTTAGAGAGTGTTGGGTTAGAGAGCCCTAGAGTTTAATTAGAAGCGTAAGCTGTTTTATTTAGTGTAACTGAATAATTAAAGTGGAAATATAAAAAATACAACTAATTAAAGCAATATTTATGGTTAAAATGATATAAATATTTTATTTTATAATGAAACCGGATTCAAATTTTATTAAAACTTCGTGAGAAACTTAAAAATTCATAAGCTTTGATTGATTAAATCCAAAAAACTAAATCAACCGTTCTCGTCTTGTCTTTTATTTTAAATGCGTTACACTGACTTTACCGGTTCGAGCGTAAGCGGCAAGGTGTAATGCTAATTGCCTACATTTAGGCGCTCACCCAAAGCAAAGCACAGCCTGCTGTGACCAGTTTGCGTTATGTTCGTGCATCGATGACACTTGCTTTGATTATCCCCTACTGTTAAAAAAGAATAATGTTGTAATACTAGAGATTTATCGTGTAGAGAGTTGTACTAACCCTTCAACGACATATGGTCCCTTCAATAACATTGTAAAATCCCACTAATCAATACATGGTTAAGGCATATTTGAAAATAGCACCCTATCTTATGATACCCTTCGGCAGCATACATTCCTTCGGCAATCAATCGACCACTTGACAAGTAATTTGATAGCGCAAGGTTAATGTAACCCAACACCAGCGTTATGCCGGCGCGCTAGCGGCCACCGGTATTCTGGTACGCACTGCTATCAGTTGCGTTTTACGCAAAGTAGTGCGCTCCGGCCATCTCCAGCGATGACACACAATAACGTTCGTTGTTGATGCCGTATGAGTGTGTTCGTGGTCCGCGTGTTATCTCAGCTTAATTCGGCAAACCGAACCGTACAGCAGTGGTGGTGGTTTTAGCACTAATCGTATGGTACCACCACCGTATGGTGTTGGTGATGGTACGTGTCAGTGTGGAGCCATAATTGAGCTGCAGCAATACATGCTGGATGTGTACATTTCTTCACATCGACCGACGGATCTCGGTCGATTGGCGTGCGTTACTACCGTCAGTTGATATCTGCTAACCAAACGTGGAACGCCACCGCGGTGTGGTTATTTTTTTTGTGTGTGCCGAGCGTTTTCCGTGTGCTAGTGTTGAATATCGGCAACAGACTGAACGAGCGAGGTGCAACTGGAGCTAAGCTAAGTACAATGTGCGTGGTCGAGGTGTTAATTTGCTACTACCTAGGGACTGCTTAGTGGATTGAAAAGTGTTGGTCTTTCGCTCTCTCTCTCTTTCTAACAAAACGCTCTCGAACAGCTGTCACAGTGCGTATTGCTATAACAAACATTACAAACGCGAAGTGCGTATTGAAAACATTAATTAACTGCTGCTGGAGGCTGTTAGAACTGCGATGTTTATTATTGCGAGCCTTTCAACCCATTTTCCAATCATATTTTTTATGAGCGCGTAAGGACAACAAAAGGGTCAGAAAGAAGCAACAGAAAAAAGGGAATTTTGTTGGGTTGTTTACTTGCCTTGATTGAGATTGTGTTGTGTTTATTTCTACTCTGGAAACGATTTTTAGATACTTGTTTTGTTCTCTTTTTCCCGTTCTGTATTGATTTGTTTGATGTTCTGTTGTTTCGTTTTCGAAATGCTTTCTGGATAGACTTTCTTCTTTTTTTTTTTGCTGCTGTTAATTAGAGGGGCTTAGAATTGAACGTTCGGAATGGAAATGTTTTATAATTTCACTCGATTGCACTGCACTGCAACACTAACTTATAAATAATTTGTGCAACGACCCGAACGCGTTTCCGACTGCTGGCTCAAATTAACCCTGGACCCTCGATTTGCTCCCACAAGTCATTAGTACAGCTCGGAGCTGTTAGAGTTTCCGAGAGTTTCCGCGCATTGACAGTGCCGCACTTTTAACCTGCATGTGTGTAACCTGCCATCCATTTATTTCGCAGGAATTCTGAAGAGGACATCGAGATGCTGTCGAGAGTAATTAGTTTTGATGAGGTTGTTAAAACATCAATCGAAACATTCCGCAACACGTTCGGAGCCGAGCCGGACCTGGCCACCTGTGCCCCGGGCCGGGTCAACCTGATCGGCGAGCACATCGACTACAACGACGGGTTCGTCCTACCGATGGTAAGTGTGTGTGTATGTGTGTGTGAGTGAAATTCCCGGTATGCTCCCCCGAGGGGAGGGGGGAGGAGGAGCAAAGTATCAGTATTCAAATCCACCTCTGGCCTCCGGCGGGCAACATGCAAGCACGGGCAGCAATGGGAGGGGTAGCATGTAAAACATTAGAAAAACCCTTGTTCCATTCGTGCTGATCATCGAGAGTCCCAGCCTGCTACGTCCAAAATCGTTTCGTTTGCGACACGCGTTGATGAGTTTGGTGCCGGGGCTTGAATGCAACAGGACGCTCTGTCACACAGCAGCATGCTACGAGTGCTTCATCTCCCATTCTGAGTATAACGTTCAGCATGTGTCATTCGTGCCAGCTGGAATCAAAGTTCCCGAGCTGGAGCTGAGTGGGTGGAATTGGTTTTTCTGTGGTATATTTATTTGCATTTGGGAATCAGGTTCAGCGTAGGCTCGTGATTCAACATTAATTGGTATCAATCAGTTTTCGGCGGAGGCAATTAGCTCACGATAAAAGGTAGAGGCAATGGGGTTTTTGCCTTTGATTGGGATGCTGGTGAGGGTTTTGCAATCTCCATTCGATGTACGACCGAGTCCCATACAGAACTGTTTTGTTTTAACTGCACCGGAAGTAATATAAGCTCCGTTAATAGATTTTCTTTCAATTGCTGCAAACCATTACACCGCAGCCTAATAAATTTTACAACAAACCAATACCGGAGGCCACAAAAAGGGCTCCAAGAGAGGGTAAATTATGTCAACAACGAAGCACTTTACCTCCCCGAGGCTCATAAAACAAAAGTCGGCCGTGAGAAAAAAAGACAACAAATGGAAATTGAATAGACAGTAGTAATAAACCATATGAGTGGGGTCGCCCACCCCCCCAAACATGTGCCGTAAACGGAACAGCTTGCAAGCTTCGATCATAGCCGAAGGTGCTATTAACACACTCCACTCCCATTGAGAATCGATTTATCAACCCAATCCCCCCAAACCGCCTGGAAGCGCCTTATCAGCATGTGGTCGCATTTATCTCCCGCCGAGCACTATACGCCGGCTCGCTGATGAAAGAATAACATTTGTTGGCATTTTTATCACCGGCGGCCTACACGATGGCAGGTGAGCTATCGGGATGTATGGTGAGATGGAGCATGGAAAACCCTTAGTACAGGCGGGGAAGCAAAGAGTTTGCCATAAAAACATCACTTGTTCCGCTCACCTGTTGCTGAAAAGCTACGGAATTGAATCTCAATCTCACACACGCTCCACGTAAAAAGGGCACAAAATAATGATAGGAAAATTAGCTTGAATTACGTCGTACGTTTTGCATTGATGGTAGGCCCGATCTTGTGGCACTGCGATGATCAAGGAGTTACGAGCAGGGTTCAAGATAAAAGTTTCTTTGACGAACTCCGATGTATCCTTCTGGCAGATGGAAAAGCTTTCCCGCTCATCGGTGGTGGGTGGCTTACCACTTACAAGCATAGAACGCTATAATCCGATTCGTCCAGAGTGTGTGTGGTGCAAGATACAGGGTGCTTATGGGCGAATCCTTGCTGGTGCGTTTGTTTAATCGATCGAGTGTTTATTAGCCACTCAGCAAGAATCATCAGCATCAGGCAGGGTTATTGATACTTCCTGGAAGGAGGGCAAATTTGTGCAAGTCGGCAAGGCACTATAAACTGATGGGTTTTAGTATTTAGATAAGATTATTATTGGCGCTCGTTGTTCAGAGTGATGGGTAGTAAGAGGCACTAAACTAAAGGATGCGTTTATTTGATAGGCTTAGCTCAAGATGTGGTAATTTACTGTCAGTTTTGTGAGGTTCCTCTTCTTCACAAGCGCTTGTGGAACGTCATTGCTGACTTCTTTGAGTTAGTTTTGACCCGTAGGTGGAAGGTCAGTCGAGAGTACGAGAGGAAATGTTCCGGGAGGGATTAGATATCTGGTGCTGTCATTTTTTTTCATAATTTTAAGTTTAAAAAAAGTCACCAATGACCTCCCAGAATCTATGGAAGATCATAAATCAAGTTAATGTTATTGCGCCTAAAGCTATGCAATATGCACGCATCGGTATGTTCGAAATAACAAACCCAAGAGGTTTTTAACTGTTTTACTACCTTTAGAATGATTTTAAATTGTGAATTAAATTAATTTAGTTTCAAAAAACCTATTAGAAATGTA